>NC_057856.1:20625000-21250000 GCF_015237465.2 Chelonia mydas | reverse complement strand
TTATGCAAGTAAATTCATTTGTGGAAACAAAGAATAAAATGATAGCATTGCCAAGGGAAATAAGGCTGTCAAAAAAGCCCAAACGCTATTCACAAAGACACACAAAAATGACAAAAAGGTGAATGCCTATATGGCAAGCCATTATATTACAGAGGTACGTATCAAAAGCCAAATGCTGCTCTAATCCATAGACATTATTGTTTCCTTCCTGCAAAGAAATATATATATGTGCTGCAGGGGGAACAGGGAAGAAAACTCCTCTTAGTAAGTTTCTTTTTAGGGCAGTCTATCGACAATGAAATATTAAATGTCACTTCTGAAGCCTGCTTTCTTTGCGCTAATGCATTAACATTCAACCCCATAGTTGGCCGTCCTAAATCAGAAGCGTCTCTGAATTGCAAACCAAACTCTCAGTATTTATATATTTTTTTAATTATGTTTACATTTTTCTTTCAGCTGAGCTTTTGCCTAACATGCTGAACATCAAGCATTGTCATCCTTGCAAAAAAATAAAACAAAGTAAATGCTTGGAATGCATAATACATATTGTTTTTCCCTTTACGTAGAGACAGGAAGACTTAAAACAAAGAATAGTATGTACTGGAGAGAACACTATGGATTGGGAAAGACAAAAGCAATTATAATTTTTTGATATACAAGCATAACCCGGCAAACTGATGCTGCTTGAGTAGCTCTTCTGACACATTGTTGCTACAGGTGGAAAATAGCATTATGCCTGCGTTAGTGCCCTTTTAACGGCCTCAATTCCAAACTTAGAGCACTTTAATTTACAATCGGGGAACTACAAGTCATTTACTAGCAGCTGTAGCCAGAGGCAAATGATACTGTTGCTTAGTAACTAACAGGTAACTAGTGCAAACCCCAGTTATATTTACGTACAGAGCAAGCTAATGATAGACTATGAAGGAGATGTATGTTTATGGAAATAGATTCCATCTAGTTGTTTATTAAGATACTGTGGGATTTTTCTTGTAATGAAACATTTGTTTAAATAAAATGCACCAGGAAGGAGAATTGAGCTAATGATTTCTGACCTTCGGTACACATGATTAAATGAACCATTGCAGATGTAGCTTTTTTCAGTTCATTAAAAAATGAATGGGTATGAAAACTACGTTATCCCCAAGCAGCTGATGTCATTCTGAGAGGCCAGATTGACAAACCTGGAAACAAAAGTTCATTGTTTATCCATAGGGCTGCTACCTCCCAGCTAACAGCTGTTTAAGTTTTCTTTACTCCCCCACAAATATCCCTAAACCAACCATCTTTCAGAGTAAAACGGGTCATTCAGTCTTCACCTACATTCATCCCTCGGTTTCTTGGCTGAGACTTCAAACAGTGGTGTCAATTAGCACTGCCTGTGAAGGAGGGCTTTATGAAATCGAAATCTGTACTGGAGTAGAAATAGTAACACAAATAATAAGCACTATGCCCCATTATCAATCCCATGAGCCATCCAGTCACTCAGGGTTCTTCTTCATTAAGAATACACACTTTGGGCACAATTCCTGTACTGACTGAAATTAATGAGAGTTTTGATATTGATTTCAATACTATCCGAATCTGACCCCATACGTTAGCTATGATAACTCTATTAACAATTATCTATGTTCTCAAACGCGTTCTATTAAACAGAACTCACATAACACAGGCTTTACTTTTCACCTGAATAGGGACACTGTTAGTCAAAAACGAATATTCAGTTCACCTCACAGCTGTATAGTTATTCTTTTCATAGAGATGTAAAGCAGGCATTAATAGTAGTTCAAAACATCACATTTATAAACTTTTCTCCCATCATATTAAACATAAATACTTCAGATGGAATAAAACTTCAGCCCTTCAAATGGATAAATTCCCCACCAAAATTAGAATCTCAAGCTTCAGAAATCAGGCTTTTAAGCGAAGTGTCAGAGTTATGCCTTCACTTGCTGTTCCATGAGATATAATGTCAGGAGAATAAGAAGACCAAGCTAAAAAAAGTCTCATTTATTCTTATCTACAGAGGGCTTTATTTTTAGGAATTTTCTTTCAAATTAGTTAGTTAACAATTGCTAAGTGCTTTGAAGATCAAAAGCTGTGTAAGTGCTGAGTATTATCTGGAAACCAAAAAATGCATACCAAATAACTAACCAACATACATGCTATTCACAGCACTAACAATCACAGTATCTTAGAGTTCAACAGCAGCTTTCAATCCCAAAGGATCTGAAAGGGCTTAAACTATGGCCAGAGCCTACAAACAGATCTATATGTGTGGATCCTTAGCCCTTCACAGTATCCCATTTGCTTAAGTAGGACTCTGTGCAGTTCTATTTGCAGGACTGAATCTTGACTAAATACAGGAACCATTTTAACTAACCACCATTGAAATGCAGCTAAATACGGTGTGGAATACAAAAGTTGTTTAGCAGGTGTGCACCATCACTATATAGCAGCTTCCTTAAAATTCAACAGAAAATAATTTTGTAGGGTAGATATCTGTCTGTCTAGCCTATAAAATTTTGAGAGAGACTTCCACAAAATTAAAAAACCTATAGATTTGTACTATTCATTAACAAATTCTAAAGGAGATTAAAGTAATTTCTATAGAGCCCTATTTAATTCCTGTAAGACATTACTGGTTGAATCTCTCTTAAATTTCACTCTTGCAAAAAATATTACTGGATTGTTAATAACAATCAGTGCTTAGGAACTGCATTATGCCTCATTCAAAAGACAGGACTTCCTACAGTGACCTGTATACAATGTTTCTCTTTCAACAATGAGACTCTCTAATGCTTGTACATTACTTCAATGTATATTTATCCTGTTCCTTTTAAGGCCTTAAGTTTACTTACTGAAGGACAAATAAGGAAGGTAAAACATTTACATATCTTCAGGCATACTAATAAATATGACATATGAGCAACAAATTACACACCTGGCTCTCTTTTCCAGGACACACACACACACACGTGCTTCCCCCCCACCCCACCCACAAAGCCAGACATAACTTACGCACTACTATAAGGTATCCAAGAAGCATCACTACAGTCCACCTTTGCCAGCCTACCAATTTGTTCAATATACCAAAAACAAGGACCTAACACAGGACTAATAAAATTATCTTTATCACTGGAGAGCTCAAAATGACGGATGCCAAAGTTTAGGACTTTATGAGATCAAGTGAGCACATACAGTTTTCAAATTTTGTTTTGCAAATGCAATTAAAAATGTGCAATTGATTTAGTACTGGAGAGTAATGACATCCCAGTTCACTTGAAATTAATATATCTCGATAAAATGGCATTAAGCTGAGCCATTAAGTCCTGAGGTACAGATCTAAATTAAGGGTCAGGAACCTGCTTTGCCAGGTTTCGGATTACTTTGAACGCAGACAGCGTAACTGGCCTAAACTACGACATTCTTAAACTAGTACATCTGAATACATAACCTTTGAGACTCTGGGCTAGATAAAGACAGGCCCAGGGACACAACTCAAATTCAAGTCAAGCCCAAATCAGAATATGGACCCAATCCTGGAAGACACTAAATGCTTCGAGAGAGATGCTGAGCATTTGCAACTTCCCTTTGTGTCAACACGAATTATGAAATAGTTTAAATAGTTTCATCATGGCGTAACCCACCTATGGTAACTTTTAAGTAGGTACCTATCCCAGCATTTTTCAGTATATGTACATGCACTAAAGGCCATCTCCATTCACTAACATTTTAACTTGTAGTGTTTTCTTTAAAGTGTCTCATGAGGTTTAGAGTACAATTTGGCTCAGCTTTTAGTGAAAGATAAACCTCCACTTGACGACAGATTTTTTTCAGGTCCTTTGGGTGCTCAGTTAACAAAGTTTCACTGTTCCTTTATATTAATCAATTACTTGTTTTTGCTCTTTTCTAAATAACTCATTATAATCATACAATAAAGGCAGCATCAAGAGAAAGGAAAGACCACAAAACAGATCCAAACGTAGCCATATATTTTATTACAGAATATGACAGGTTTCAGAGTAGCAGCCGTGTTAGTCTGTATTCGCAAAAAGAAAAGGAGTACTTGTGGCACCTTAGAGACTAGCCAATTTATTTGAGCATAAGCTTTCGTGATGCATCTGATGAAGTGAGCTGTAGCTCACGAAAGCTTATGCTCAAATAAATTGGCTAGCCTCTAAAGTGCCACAAGTACTCCTTTTCTTATTACAGAATATGTCGCTATTGAATCTAACTGGTCGCTATTTCTTTTCCATGTGGCAGAAAACAGAAAAATGATATTAAACTCTTCCATGCACCTTCCAATCCTGCATTTACAATGAGACTGTAAAAGCTAACATACACAACATGCATTCACAGTTTATTTATTAAAAGGCATTTCTTAGCACCAATCAGATAATATACAGCAGACTCACAACAGAAGAAACTAAATTTAAAATAATAGCTATTGCTGATAAGGAAGGGTACACGATTTAGAAAGGTGGGCAGGAAAACAGGTCCATAATTGCAATTAGCACTCCATGATACTATAGTGGTGGCCCTCAGAAGCTTATCTTGGGCAAAATTGAAAAATATAAGGTTAACTCCAGATTTTCAAAACCAACTTCTATTTCCCTATACACATGCCTATAGGAAATACCATAAATACAGCTGAAAGGGGGTTATTTAACTGTAAATACTTATTTAAGCCCCCAACCTACACTCTGATCCATGCTAATGGAAGAGTCCACCCACTCACATCCGATTGTAGGACCATGGGCCTTAATTATCTCAGGCAATTGGCAAGTTTTAAAAGGCCATCACCGTACACGATAAGTCCAATTCCCTATACACAGCTGCATTCTCTACTGAAAACTGACCCTGAACAATTTAAGATAAGTCAACTAGTTCAATTTGGTTTTAGGCTGCAATATGATTTTGCTATTTAAATGGTATTTCTTCTCTGAAATACCAAGCCAAAAAATGTGTTTACCACTTTTTACAGCACAAGCAGAAATAACCCCTTGTGCAGTGAGAAGCAAAAGTTGATACACAGCTATTACTTATATACATCAAATTTCAATGCTGCATTTGCAGATCTGAACAGTCAACTTTAAAAAGTCAGCAAATTCTGATTTTAGAGCAATTGGTTGAATGAATCATTTATTTGTTTTCAAACTAACTTGAAAACCTCTCACTCTCCCTACTTCTAGAAGAATTCAGAGTATCTCCAACCCCACCAGACCGTCTTGGAATGACAAGATACTACCCCTCAGACCTTTCAAAAAAAGTCTTTGACAACTGTTCTCTTTTCCTAGAGCTACTATATTCTGAAAACAACCTCTTCTAAAATATTCTACTGATGGCACATTTTGTAATCTGTAGAGAGCGAGAATGCCACACACATATATATGAATCCAACCTCTGCTCCGAATTATAACCAGACAATCCAACTGACATCTATGGGCCAGATTCTCAGCTGGTATAAATCGGCAGAGCTTGGAGCTACGCTGAACTACACCAACTGAGGTTCTGGCCCTATGACTTTGTGCCCAAGACAATGCATCACAACTTTGTTTATCAACGATAAATTCTCCTTCCATATTTATACATATGGTTCATCTGGTTCTTGCTATTATTTTTTTCAGATGTTACTACTGGATTACAGTTTTGTAATACTCTATTTTAAAACTTTGATACCAATGCAAAGTATCTAAACATTTAAAAGCATAACAAAAGTAATAAAGCAGGCTGAGTTTAGTTCACTGCAACCTTTGGAATTAAAGAATCTTTGGATTGCAAAAATCACACTTGTGTCTAAATTCACCATTCAGCTAAAGTAATAAAAAAAGAACAACCAGAGAGGACTTACTAAAAATCTCCAATGATGATTCCCTTGAGTTAGTGTTGTGACATTAGATTGAAAAATCTGGGTTTTCTCCTCTAAAAATCGGATCTGATCTAATGTTTTCTGTGGCACTGCAGGTTGCAAATATGGTAGCTCATTTCTAAACTGTAGGGAAACAAAAACCAAAAACAGGTAAATCCTTACATTTGTTTAAACCACACCTAGCAGCATGCATCTTTTCCACAATATAATGTGACTTACATCAGTGGTTCTCAACCTTTCCAGACTATTGTACCCCTTTCAAGAGTTGGATTTGTCTTGCGTACCCCCAAGTTTCACCTCACTTAAAAACTACTTGCTTACAAAATCAGACATAAAAAATACAAGTGTCACAGTACACTATTATTGAAAAATTGCTTTCTTTCTCATTTTCTCTGTATGAAATTTTAGTTTGTAGGGACTTCACTAGTACTTTTTATGTAGCCTGTTGTAAAGCTACAAATATCTAGATGAGTTTATGTACCCCCTGGAAGACATCTGTGTACTCCCAGGGGTACATATACCCCCAGTTGAGAACCACTGATTTACATGATCTTTTTAATAGAATGTCTCTCCATATGTGGTTTGCAAGTGATGGTTAATAAAAATATCCTACACATTAAAAGCCAAACTAAATTAATAAGTCTTCAAGAATCCTCTGAAGCATACCTCATGATATATAACGGTGGAGATGTGAAAATAAAATGTGCATTCCTTTCATGCACCACTTCAACGCAGTTTCCCTCATTCCTGTAGAAACTAATTTACCAAAGGCTGTTGTTTAGTTCTTACACCATATGCTGGCCCGTAACAGAGGGGTGAATTTCGCTGGGTGCTCAGTTTTGGGGGTTTGATTAGATACAAACTCTAGTATAATGCTTACTATTGTACTTTTCTAAGCATCTTCCTTTCTTGCCAACAATCAAAATATCATTTATTGAGCTTAAAGATGCCTTATTGATGCCTTATTGATGCCTTTTAAGATTTATTGAGCTTAAAGAAATTTAATGCTTAGGGGCAATCCAGAGTTGTTGAAGTCAAAGGAAAGACTCCCATTGACTTCAGTAAGCTTTGGGTAAAGGGTGAAGTGCACAACCTGTAGTCTTGGGCAAAACTTCAGAACAAAAGGGAACTTTGTTTGACTAAAGTCAGCAGGGATCAAGGCAAGGAATTTTAATGACAACTAAAGACATATTTCCTGTGACTTCATCAGAAGGGAAAGTGAGAGGAAACAGGTAATTTATAATGCTGCATCATGGACTGTATCACATTTTAAATGAATCACTGTTTGTTATAAACTTCACTATGGAATGTGGTTCATTTACTCTTACCACTTCCAATAGACATACCTGGCCTATCAAAAGGCTTAGGCTTTGTCTACACTAGCACTTATGTCAGCTAAACTTTTGTCGGTTGGGGGGGGGATTTTCCCCCACACCCGACTGACATAAGTTTCACTGACAAAAGCACCGGTGTGGACCACACTGTGTCGACAGGAGAGCACCTCCCACCTACATAGCTACTGCTGCTCATTGGGGGTGGTTCAATTACGCCCACAGGAGAGCTCTCTCGTGCCGGCATGGAGCAGCTGTACAGGAGCCCTCACAGCAACGCAGCTGCAGCGGTAGAAGTACAGCTGTGCCACAGTAAGGTCCGTAGGGTAGACATAGTCTTACTCAATCAGGGCCTGTGTATTCTATAAGATACATATATGGAGAGTATATACTTAATGCACAGCAACAACTATATGGGTTTGAACCAACTCCCACTGAAGTCAATGTGAGTTATTCCACTGACTTCTACTAGAATTGCATCAGGCCCTAAGTTAGGTTAAAGAGGGAGGATGGAGGGAGGGGAGGGGGGGAAGAGTCCCTAATTACAAGAGCTACAGAGAAATCCTTAAGCCAGGTGAAGGAGTAAAAGAAATGTCAATGTAAGGGCAGGATGGCAACAAACTTAATTTGTGCAGGAAAGAAACCCAAATATCAGAAGGACTAATTCCCCTCGAAGGCCTCAATTTGGCAAGGCACTTAAACATATGTACAACTTTAAGATTGGGAGTAGTCCCATTGGCTGAATCAGGACTGCAGCTGGTAGATTCATATGCCTATTCACAAGCCAGCCCCAAATGAGTTAAAACAAGTGTAACACATTACCAGTCATGTAATTGTGGTATGGTAATTGTGTACCAGTGAATGTGTCTATAGTGGAGTACTAGGTATATATTGTAATTAACAGAGTGGGTTGCAATTAAAGAAATACTATGATTTAGTGAGTTTTAGTTTCTCATTGCTATGGATTAAACACAACATATAAAAAAAAATATACAAAGCCATGCATGTGTCGCTACATCTGAGTGTTATTTTTTGTCATGAACCCAGATTGCAAATTTTCTGGAGCAAAGACTGTCTTTTCTACTATATTTGTACAGGGCCTAGCACAAAGGGGCCCTGATCCAGGATTGGGGTCCCTAAGCAGTACTGTAGTATAAATAAGAATACATTTTAAATAGATAGAGTGTGTACATAGCAGCAAAGAGTATACATACACATTTCAAAATACACTTTCAATATTTAATTAATCCCCACTTATCTTGAATAAGCACTACTCTTGTAGCAGTAAACTAATTATCTTCCTCTCAGGGACATTATGGTTTTAAATCATTTAAATATTTCACAGATCTCCATTCACTGAATCCATTGTTATCACATGAATCTTGCTGCAACTAAATAAAAAGCCTCACTAATCTGAAGACCTGAGCAGGCTGGCTAACCTTTTCATCTCTGGCATTTCAGTAAACTTTATACTGGTGTACTTTGTCAATTGGAAACATACCAAAGGTTGATTAAATTACTTTTTCATCAGTTATAAGACTATGAGCTCAGACCAATATTAGACATGATCTTATCCTACTGAACTCATTGGGTGTTTTGCAGTTGATTTTCATAGGAAAAAGAGCAGACCCTACGTCTTATCAGCTTTTCATAAACTGAACATTTGAACCACAAACTCACCCCCAGTCCATCTACTGGCATTTTTCAGGCCAATTTAACTAGGCATGTGGATTTTCAAGCACTTTGAAAAATTAACTTTAAAATGGAAACTGTGTTTCAGCCTTTCCTACGGTGTGTCTGAGCAACACCCCCTAATATTTGCACATAAGTCACATTCCAAAATGAAGAAATATAGAGTAAAAGTTTGCTAATTAAATATGTCATACATTTATGTGATCATGTTATGTTCTTCTAAACTATTCATGTCATCAGATGGCAAAAAGGGGGTTGATTTATTCTTTGTTGTCATTTTTATAGTATCCAAAATCATGCTAAGTACCTGCCCCACCTATCATCTCTTCTACACTATTGAGATATCAGCTCCTGCCTCCTCTCTGCCAAGAGTGCCAGCCTTCATCACCCTTTTGTTACATTTTCAAATAAGCACCTTCACACTTTCTCCCATGCTTCCCCTTATGCTTGGCAAGAGCTCCCCATAAACGTCATTACCCTCCTTTACACTCTAGTCCGCCATAATGCCTACAGAGTATTTGACAATGATTAAGCAGCTGGTGTGCCGAGAATGCTGCTTTTGTTGCTGACCAGTATTGCCCCCACTGTTTCCTTGTACTCCCTGTCTGTCTGTTGTATCCATCTGTTGTCTTTTGTCTTATGTTACATTGTAAGCTCCTTGGGGCAGGTGCTGTCTTTTTGTTATGTGCATGAAGCATAACAGGGTCCTGGTCTATGACTGAGGTCCACAGGTGCTACTGCAATACACATAGTAAGTCATGACGATGATGATGATAACAATAGTTTTAAACAGCATAGAACAGTAGATATCTGGAAGACAGCATTATTTGCTTCAATTGCTGATAAGTATAAGTGAGTAGTTCTATCAAAGCTTTTAAGGCATCTTTTTCACCAAAGCTGAGTTTTATAGATATCTTTTGACTGAGGCCCCTTTTGTCACACAAAACCTGCAGACCCCATGAACACAACCTGTTATCTGCAAAGCGGTCAACATAAGAGCCTATTAAATCTTTATGAGACAATAGCAACAGGCATTCTTAATACCACACAATATAGCTCTAAAAGGAACCAAACAAACAAAAGAATCACACAAGGCTCCAGTGGCACAAAACCAATTCTAATAAATATGAAAACTTGGGGACATACTGAGGTTTATTATTAGCATAGAATAGTATACACAGCTGATCCACGTACATACATCCAAATCATTAGCAACAAACATTCAGCTTGCTGGTGCCTTTAAATGTCTGTACTTACACAACATGTGATTACTTCTTCAGTGCCAACTCAATTTTGATGACACCACCAATGTTGGATTTCTGGGACGCTGCTAATAACATTGGCAAGTGGCCCTACTCAGCCTTCCATTTCTATGTTAGGCCTGGGCCTGGAAGCGTAAGGCTGTTTATTTATTCATGGGTTTCCTAAGCTGCGCTTTGTGTCAGCTGAATAGGACAGTTACTCAGTCTCAATATGGGACCTGTTCAGCATTTAGCAGGCACCTTTATGAATCATTCAGACAAAGAACACTGCCCTCATAAGAGCAATATGGCCTTTTCACATGGATATTCTTTTGGACAGGTAATCCTGTGTAGAGATACAAAGTTTCATCAATGTCCCTTTTTGAAGGGTACTGGTCTCTCTTTAAAATATATTTTACACAATACCTGTCATTTGCAACCTCAGAGGCAGAAACTCTCTTACTATATTATCTGCAAATACTCAGGGTTGTGAACAAGTTTATCATGCAAATAGTCCCAGTGAACTCAGTTGGGACTACTCAAGTGTGTCAAGTTAATCACATACCCAAGTGTCTGCTGGCCTGAGGGCTATGTTTATAGAGTATGTAGTATCATGGGGCCTCGATCTTGATTGGAGTTGCGATACTGGCAGACTAGGTGGCATCTCATACCAAGGCCTCTTGGCCTTACAACACTGACAAATGCATAGCTGGAAATCAGTCTAGCTTGCCTGTGTGTTAGCATTGTTAAAACAGATGTTAAATTGATAAGAATGTGGTTAGCGTTTAGACTTGATGAAATGCTTGTAGCATGCTGCATGCATTGCTCTCACTTAACATCCATAGCACATGGTATAAAGTTATTTTGAGTGTTTGCATTGTAAACCTCTGTAACTGTGTAACTAAAACAGGAAAGAAGCATTAATTAACGTAACCTGCTCATTGTGCATACAAGAAGGCCCACTGAAACCAAAATGAGTCATTGTGAAACATCAATGGACAAAGACTTCGTTGATTGCCCCCCCACCCCCAATCCATGAAGAGGAGACAGCAGAGGTGAAAGTAAGCCAGTACAGTACGGTATGGTGTACCGGTAAGAAAAGCCAACCGTACCAGCAGGGCCGCTGCCTAGCGATTTAAAGGGGCAGCTGCCTAGCGATTTAAAAGGGCCCGGGGCTCCCGGCAGCGGCCAGAGCCCCTGGCCCTTTAAATCGCCACCGGAGCCCCAGGCGGTGCAGACTGGGCAGCGCTGAAAGGCTGGCTGTGAGGAGTTTGGCCCCAGCCCCTTCCACCCGAGGCCCCACCTCTTCTGCCTGAGGCCCTGCCCCTTCTGGGTGCCCAGAGCCACCCCTTCCTTGCCCAGGACCCCGGCCGCCCTGCATACTGGGAAGTTCATTAAGTTACTTTCACCCCTGGGAGACAGGCACCAACACTTGTCCCATCAATTTGAACTCTGGGGGAAGGGAATAAAAATCCCTGACCAGAAGGAACTTGGAATGTGGAGAGGGCAATTTTTCTAAGCATAAGCAAAAGCAAGAGATCCCCAAGCTGCTTAGCTTGGGTTAGCCCTAAAGGACATCTAGAGCTATAGCAGCTACTATTGCTTTTTGGAATCTAGGACTGTAACGTGTGTGTGTGTGTCCTGCTTTAATCTTGTAAATAACTCATTTCTTTTTCTTAGTTAATACATCTTTAGTTAGTGTTACAGGATTGGTTACAAGCAATGTCTTCGGTTTGAGATCTGAGGTACAATTGTCCTGGGATAAATGACTGGTCATTTGGGACTGGAAGTAACCTGAATATCGTCGGGATTTTTGGTGTAAGGGACCATCTATCACAAAGACAAGCTTGCCTAGATGTCAAGATACACCAGAGTACCCAAGGGGACCGCCTGTAACTCCATGTTAGGGCTGTTGTAGTGCTTGTGGAGTTCACACTTGACATTTGGCTGTTGAAATCTGAGGGCAGGTCTACACTTAAAATGCTGCATTGGCGTAGCTACACCGACGCCGCTGTGCCGCTGCAGCACTTAAGTGAAGATGCTCCTATGCAGACGGCAGAAAGCTCTCCCATTGGCATAGTTAATCCACCTCCCCGAAAGGCTGTAGCTATGTTGACGGGAGAAGCTCTACACAGTCTACACAGGGGGGTTAAGGTCAGCATAACTACCTCTCTCAGGGCTGTGGATTTTTCACACCCATGAGTGACGTAGTTATACCGACATAGGTCTGTAGTGTAGACCTGATCTCAGTATAGAGCGCACCACCTCTTTGCTTCTTAGCAGTCTGCCCTGAGCTCGGCACTCACGGTCATGAGCCACTCTAGACAGCGGCTTTTAAATGCCATTCTAGAACAATTAATCAATCATACTACATATGACTTGGATTATAAGCTTCTTGGGACAGTGACTGTCTTGGTACAGCATCTAGAGCAATGGGCTCCTGGTCCATGACTGGAGCTCCTAGGCAATACAAATGATAACTAATATCTATTACTTATGGAGACTATCACTAGGTGTGGAAACTACCACCTGCTTTTCATTCGCTGTAAACCTTGCGACCATAGCAGACATGCACAAGCCTTATACATTGATCTATTTTCAAACTGATTAAAAATACACTCATCACACTGCTGCCAGCTCTCGTGATTTTTTTCCCCATGAGTCAAGTGGGCTGGGTTGGAACCAATCTTGCAATGACACAAGAAGCGCCAGCCATCTAGTGAATTTCAGCTCTGCCTAGAGAGGACCATCCAGCAGCTCAGGGAGGCTGCACCCCCATCGACCCCTCCATTGCTGTGTACAATGCAGACAGCTCTTCTGTTCCTCCCCACTCCTGCAACCCTCAAGCTAAGCCAGAAAGGTGGATAAAAAAAAACCCTGGCTCCGTCCTCCAGCCTGGAAGAGAGTGAGGGGGACCCTAATGCAGCCTCCACCCAGCCTTTGGGGGAGGGGTGATGAATCTCAGGAGCTGCAGGAGGACCCAAGGTGAGGCTGGGGTGGGGGGAAAGAGAGCTGATGGGGAGCTGGAGGGGCAGAATGGATGGGTCACAGAATTGACCGGGGGTGGGGGGCAAGCAGCTGTGGGGCAGAACTGACAGGAAGTTGCGGGGCAGGAGACATGGGCAGATGTAGGGATGACAATTCCTGCACTCCAAAACCACAGTGTTTTGTTTTGTTTTTTAAACCAGTCTTGGTTTTGGAGAGGTTTGACTCATGGACTTTTACTAAAAATATCCGTGACAAAAAGGGTAAGCGGATTCAGCACCCGCTGCTTCTGCTGTGGCTCCCGGTCCACCCGTCGCGGCTGGGCAGCTGCAGGGGCCCCCCACCAGGACAGGAGCTGGGAGCTGCAGGGGCAGGGCTAGCTTGGAGCTCCAGCCCCAGGGCAGAAAAGGTCACCAAGGTCAATGGAAGTCACGGATTCCGTGACCTCCGTGACATAATTGTAGCCTTACTCATGATTTTTGATCCCCTGGAGTGGGCAATACTGTTGTCTTGTATTGTATGGCAGTGGCACATACAGACCCCTAGCCAGCTCAGGGACCCACTGTAGTAGGCTCCATACAGACATGCAGTAAAAGACGGCGATGGACGGGTTGTGCTTTTCCAATTTGAGCTCTATGCTTGTTGCTCCCATGAACTTCTGAGAGGCCTGGCAGGCAGCATAGAGACATCTAATATGGGGGACCAACAGGAGGCACCATCTGCACAGAGCGCAGCTGGTTCCTTCTTTGCTGAAATACAGAGAGAGCTGCAGCAGCCTCTTACCTCAGGGAATTATTCCCCTAAAGCGGGACCTGCCCCCACCTCCAGACGCATGCTCTGGAGCTGTAGGCACAAAAGCTGGAAGCAGCAGCTTCCTGGGAGCCAGGGCATGTTGGAAGCAAGTGAGTAGGCCTGAGATAACTGCTGATGTATAGCTTCACACTGCTCCCCCAAAGCTAAATGCACAGTAATGCAGGCACCCACTCAGATGAATAGGAAACTTGAAATACCAGCGTGTTTTTCCTCCCCGTTTCCTTTCCTTGGCTTGTCCCAGGTGGATACATTTTGTAACACTTGCTAACTGCTGGGTGGAAGAAGCTATGGGGGACAAACCCTTTAACGGTTTAACAAAATGTAACCCCCCACACAAGAATGGGAAGGTGGAGGGAAAGTGAGCCAGAAGTCCATTAATCTGAACTCCAGTCCTAAGCAAGGCAGTCCCACTCAGAGTTTTTTAAGGGCCAAAGTACTGTATTCTTGGTAAGAGGTCAGTTATCACCTAAACTTGTGTATAACAACCGGCACTATTGTTCCTTTCCAGATATTTCAATATAAAACACACTGCTAAAAAATATAAATGAGAAATCCTGTGTTTCATCTCCATCCCCTTTATACCTGCTCCGAACATTAAAAAACAACCAACCAAATAAAAAGGGTTGCTTGTCACTAGCATGGCAGTGTAGGATACAGGCTAGGCAGGCGAGTTAAAGGGGGCACAGTTGCTCAACTGTCCTGATTGTGCTCTGGGGGATGTCACAGCAGCTAAGTCCTGAAAATTCTGTTTGGCTGAAACCATTCAGGAAATTAGTGTCAAAATTTGTGACTAGTTTTGGGTTGACCAAAACTCCATGTTTTGGCAAATAACCTATTTACCCAAAAAACGTCACCCAGCTCTGTTGCTGACTCTGTTAGATAACAAGTTGCCTCATCTACTGAAATCTGCAAGGTACTGATGTCAGCGGGAGGGGAAGGCACACAGCATCCCACAGGATCAAGACTAAATACTAGTTTCTTATTCCCCCCCGCCCCTCTCTCTCACACGTGCTTCTCCTTTTGTCCTGGCTTTTTCAAAATGCAAAATCACACTGAAGTCTAAAACAACATTTCATACAGATTATGACTTTTTATTTATTTGTTTATGAACAGCTAAACCCTTTCTTCCTGGAGAGGTATAAATACTCAAGGGAATATCTTGCAATTTTGAAGGCAAAACAATATCGCTATAAAAGCAAATCACACTAATATTATTTGCCAGAGCTAGGATGTAGTGCTTTAGAAATTAATGGGAAGTATATTGTCATCTTGTGGCATATTTTACAGTCTCTAACGGTGCATTAAAAATAATCCAGTGAGGGTTTTTGTTCTTACATTGCAAATTCTTCAACCACATGACAAATGCACTGTGGTTGAAGAATTAGTAGCCAGGTTACAAGACAGAGAACGACATTCAATGCAGTAGGCAAAATGTCAGCAATTATAAAGGTATCCATATGCCAGGGAGTTCATATGAAATGTTGTATCTGCATCAAAAGACATTTCAATGAATTTCTCTTCACAAATTACATTTCTATCCTTTGTAGAAGAATAATTTTTCTACTCATCAATTGAAATGATTATCCCTGACCTGCCCTCGTTTTTAACTCTTGCCCTTTTTCTTGTGCCTCTATCAGTGAAATAATTTTTTATTCTGCATTATTATTATTCCTGGTAGATTGATCTATATGGAATGCAGATATATTTACGCACACACATATATATGATCCAATATACTGGATACACCCACACTCCAATGGGACTCAGCGGTGAAATACATTTATTATTGCCCATAGCTCATGTGGTGGGTAAATCTAAAATGACAGACAGAAAGTAGCGTATCAGGGTGGCTGGCTCGTTAAAGGAATCTGGGCCCAACCTCACCTGTGATGGATCACCTACATCCTGGCTGAAACTGGTCAGATAGGCATCAGGTAACTATAGAAACCAGCAAAGGACTCAGATGGGAAGAGAGCTGCCTGGTGCAGGCAGACTCTGGCAGGAAGACCCTGGGTGAATTGGGGAAAGCTACAGGAAGCAGAATAGCTTCTGTGGGAGGCCCTGGAGCAGCATGACTCCCAGGCAAGTGGCCTGTAGAGAGAAAATCTTTAAGGAATACATAAGCCCCTGCAAAAAACCCTAGGTTAGGGGGAAGGGACAATTTATGTGCAGTATTAGTTCTATGTGGACTGAGAACAGGGCCTGACTCACACTCTGAAGGGACAGGCCAGCAGTGTACAACCAGACTATAAATTCCTTTAAACTAAAAAGGCATAATTACTCCACCTCCCTGAGAGGCAGAAGCTATGTCAGTGGGAAAGCATCTCCTGCCAACATAGTGCCAGTGTGGACAGCACTTAGGGATGCTGTAATTTGCTTCTATTTCACAGCCCTGAGCAACACAAGTTAGAGCGACTTAAGCAGTAGTGTAGACCTGCCCCCAGTGTGTGCCTATGCTGGCTGAGTGATGAGCTCGGTTTACAATGAATTTCTCTTGGGCTTCTTCCCCTTGTATTTTATTTTTGAGTCCTATAGTCTGATGATGCATTATAAACAGCCACACTTCTCTTTAAGAAGAAGGGTATATATTCTGAGCTGAGATTGGCCCAAACTACAAGGTTTAGACCAAACTTCCCCGTATCCAGTTCTGTGGATGCTTTGCCCCAACAATGGAGGAATGACTCAGTGAATATACTGCAATGTACACCAGCATGGGAATCTTCCTGCACACCTAGAATGCTCACTATTAGAACAACTTACTCAGGGCTGTGGTGGATTCTATGACACTGGTTAATTTTAAAATCAAGATTGGATATTTTTATAAAATATGTCTCGTTCAAACAGGCACTAATTCAGAGAAGTCCTATGGCTCTTTTTACACAGAAGGTCAGATTAGATGGATCACTATGGTCCCTTCTGGCCTTGTAATCTATGAATCTATTCATCTAGATAAAATTAGAATTTGTTCCTCTCTGGTTGATCTCAAATATTCACTGCTAGGTTAAGATGATGATCTGGCAGAAGTGGCCCACAGAGCCTTTTTGGGACACTTGGGTCTGAGCCCCAGTGCCTTGCTTGAGTCCGCAATGGTTAGAATTATTGCGTAGGCTCAAGAATTATTCCTTTGACTGATGAAGACAGGGAATTCATAGGCTCTGAATGGGATTGTAACTATTCCTAATAGGTGGAGAACAACTGTGACACAGGGCTTCCAGGTCAAAGCAATACCCCGAAGTGGGGGAAACGGGTACTGACAGGACAGCAGAGACTCTTCAAGGGGAAAATAAAAGTTAAACTCACAGCTCTATACAGCAGACTATTTACACCTCATCTTTTCCCCAGCTTCAAACAATTTTGAAACTAATTAGTTTCTCCTGCGATAGTTACTCTCTTTAAAGGTTTAGATGTCAATCATGTTAACTTCAGACATTGGATAGAATTGCCAAAATAAGAGGATTGCCAGGTTAGCAGCAGGTGCTTCAGGAAAGCATACACACCAGCGTGTGTTCACGGAGATGCTGAGGTGACCAGACAAAAAACATTCATTTGAAATAGCATCCAATCTAGGCTAAACTGTGTGGTTCTCAGGAGTTAAAACCCCACCTCTTTTGGAATGTATCATACCTCCCTGCAGCTAACATCGCCTCATACGCAATATTGCTCAACACATGAGAAATGTAAATAAGTGCTGCTTTCCCCATCTCCCCCCATCCACCCACACTTTTGTTTCTTAGATACAGGCTCAAGTTGGCTCACCTAATAATGTATACACCCTGCCGTGCATGGGTGGGTGTTTTCAAGCTTATATGGAAGCTCTTTGGATTTACGTTTAAGACTCCCATATGGTAGATGTAAGGCATGGCCTTGAGCACACCGCCACAGGGCCTGGAACAGCCCTGCAACAACTTACTCTAAGAACGCTAGTCTGGGAAGTCCTCTAGAGTAGACTGAAGCTGCTTCAGCAGTATGACATGACCAGCTTTCTAAGGTAAAGTTATCAGGAGATAATCATACCCTACTGACTTACTGCCACTCACTTGCACTCATGACATATAGCGCCCCAGCGGAAAAAGTAAATTCACAATGATTTTATAATACAATGTGAAACAAAGGAGCAAGATGTATCAGAGTATTAGTGAGAATAATATACTGAATAATCATCATATGTAGCATTTATGTAGACTCTTTACCTTTCCAAAGCAATACACAATACATTAAGTGATTCACACAGCCAGGGACTCACATTCACAGACTACATAAGGGGCTGCCTAGGACAGTGGGGACCCCTGGCCCAATTGCTACCCCTGCATACCACCGGGCAGCACGGGTTTAGCTTCTTTAAGGGCACCCAATTGCAACCAGCAGCGGACAGAACATGGGAGCAACTGCACTGGTGCCTCTGTAGCCCAGCCATCTCTCCACTCCCCATCAGCTGGGAGATGTAGCAGTGTGCCTCTGGGCCCTTTCAAGACAGCTCCTCCCCTTGTACCAGCATTAGCATGGCTCCAGCCATAAAATCCCTATGTAATGACAGCTTTCACAGTGAAAGTGGATTGCTTTGAGCAGAAAAATGTCACAGGCCACACACGAGTCAGTGGCAAAAATTGGATTAAGAACATAGAAGTCTCAGTCCCCATCCCTGTGATCATTCTTCTAGATCATGCTGCTTCCCACAGCACTCTTAATCCCAAACGATCCCAACAGACAAACTATTCACAGGGATCACTTCACCCAAGACCAAAATGCAGCCACCACTAGAGTGAAAAACAACAGTTCTTGATCATTGCATAGGAATACTATGCAGCAATTTATGGGTCGAAACAGAAACTGCAAATATTATTTAGTTACACAGAATGGGTCAAATTTTGCAATTCTTACTGAGTTCAATGGGAAGTTTTATTTAAGGATGCAGACTTATGTATTATAAACTATATTCCATAATATTCTATATTATAAATTAATACAGAAATTAATACTGGGGTGAACATCCCACTCTTGTGAAAAATGGCATGGGATCTTTAATGACCACAAATAGCCAGGACCGGGTTATTGTACCTCTTCCAAAAGATGTCAATTTCAGTAGCTCAGTGCCCCTGAAAACTAAGATAGGGGCACTGACACAGAGGGAAGTATGCCATTTTCTGATGCATCAAGACCACTCCTTGCAGCTCCTAGGTGTTCTTCTGATGTTTCCCATCCAGTCACTGACCCAAGCCTACCTTGTTTAGCTTATCAGATCTGGCAGGGTCACAGCGTGGTTTGGTTGCAGGCAATCACATTTACAAATGAGATGCATAATGGACAGAGACCACTCTTATCCTTCACATGTTGTTGCAAAAGAGAAAGCCATTTAATGTGCCTTGCGGAGTAACTTCCCTTTTCATTCTGTGTATCAGGCAAGAATTACTATGATGTTATTTACAACTCTGCAAAGCCATAAAATCTTGGCATTTATACTGATGGATCTCCAGAATCACTGACCCAGGAGAACGACTGAGGTCAGACTGTAGAATTTTTATGGCAGGGAGAACAATCTGTCAAACTCTGAAACTAAGGAAGACTGTAGGGTAGTACAAAAGTACAAGCTCCCCCCCCCCCCCCACACACACACACAAATTTGTGTTGGATACAGTATAGCCATTAAAACAACTACTGTAATCACTTGTGAAAGGCCATTCCTAGCACTGGCCTCGACAAAGTCACTCACTGTCCTGCACTGGTCTTTTGATTTTGTTTTTTTTAAAATAGGGAGATACTCAGTATTATTCCATATAAATCATTCCGCAAAGTGGGGTGATACTTTAAAGTTCCTCGACTAAAATTCCAAGACGGGTGTTACCAGGGAAGTGGTTCATTTCCTTAGTTTTTCAGTGGTCATGGAGGGAAGATATTTAGCTATAAGGAGATGGGGTGTGGTAGGCACTGCAGAATGGATGCCCTCTCCTCTCCTCTGAGCATAACTGGCCTCTCTATATCACTAGTTTGCCTGGACTTTCTGTATCACTAGTTACCTGATTCTTCACCAGGAATCAGCCAGGCGGAGGCAGTTCATGGTTGCAGGCCAGACCAGGGAATAGGGAAGAAGTGGTATATATGCTCCAGCACTCATCACTGAGAAGGAAGGAGGGGAGGGGCGCAGGTGGCATTGTAAGATGCACAGGAAGCATGGGATTCTCAGAGGGAAAGTTTGTGAGAGGAGATTAAGAAAGTAGGAGGAGTTCCATCTTTTGAAGGAACAGGGAAGAGCTGGGAGGGAGACATGGTTAGTTGGAGAGGAAAAAGTACTAAAGATCAGCATGTTCACCCTCAGAGTTAGAAAGGTTACAAATATTTCCCCATAGGTTTTACCTGACATTTTCTGCCCATCTATATTTATATATTAGTGTCACAGCTGTTCAGTTATCTAGATGGCATGAAAAAGGAGGGGCAAAATTAGGTGCAGTGGGCACACCCTTGATGTTACAATATAAAAGACAGAAATTAGAAGGATGGAATACACTGGAAAGCAAAGAGGTTGGACTGTGTATTATACTGGGTTCACTTCAAGTGGGCATCCTGCAAAAAGTGAAGAGATGGTGAATAAGGATTGATTGGACACGGCACACAATGGTGAGACAATGGTAAAAATGACGTGCAATCTTTCCCAAGGTTTTCTTTGGGTGAAATATTTGCAATTTGTGAGTTTGGGAAGAGGAAGCATCCGTAATCCAGCTCAATGTGAAAACTGGCAGGAATGGTGCAAACTGCCACAATGAGAGCTTGAGAGGGAAGGGTGGGGGAAGTATTTCTCACTAATAATTTTAACGTCAGTGCTGTTGAAAGGTTTGACTTTTTCCACAGAAAAGGATTAAAAATCATCTGTATTTTCTCATGCCTAGATTTCTTCCCAGCAGTTTTTATTCAGCTGGAACTAGAAACTCAGCTGCAAGCTACAGACGCGTTTTAAAGTGAAAATAGTTGCTTATGAAAGGTGCCAGATAGACATCCTGGAAACCATCCACAGAACCGATACAGCACACGAGGGGGCAATGCAAGCTCCCACCAACTTAGCTCAGTCTTGACCTGCAGAGTCCATGTGTAAGGGTGCAACAGTAGCTTACTTTCCTGGCCCATTCAATCTGCTGAGCGGGCCTACACTGTTGTGAATCGGTTTCAGTTGAATTTGTGGTTTTGTGATGTGGATTCTTGTCCACTAGAAACTAACTAGACAACGAAACTCATTTCAAATAGGCCACTGAACAGCCACTAGTGGTAATTTTTGGTAACTGCTGACCGCCTGGTTCTCAACCAACAACCGAGAGATAAAAGTGGAATATCTCATTACCAGCCTCCTGAGTTAGCGAGTGTCCTACCAATTTAATTTCATGCAGGATCTCTAGTAGGATTTAGCATGCTGAATGCATGACGATAGTCAGCTAGTTCCCTGCAACCTTCACTTAACTCAAAGTGCAATTTAGCTCTTACTTTAATACATCACTATGGCCCTGACTCTGCACAGACTTACAAACATGCTTAACTTTAGGCATCAGTAGTTCCACTGACTCCAAAGATTTTAAATCACATGAGTAAAGTTAAGCAAGTGCATTAGTTTGCAGGACCAGGGCCTAACTTTATTTTCCTTTCTCTGTACAGCTGGGCACATGGAGCCACTTAAATAGTATATGGCATGTAATCAAAGAGCTTTTTTAAAGTATTAAGTGATCTGGAATTTTATTTCATAATTTGCTCTTTGAAAGTCATAAAACAAAATAATTAGCTAGATTATGCCATCTGATCTTAACTCAAGGGAAAAGCCTTTTAGTGGCTGGAGAGTTAATTATTTCTTACAGATGATTTACTAAACACCATTAAGACTTATGCCACACAGACACATTTTCAAATATCAGTTCCAGTGTAACTTCCTCCCCCCAGTTTAATTGTAACTCTTAATTAATTCTCTTCTTTAATGAACCTTATAGGCTGTCCCCATTCATTTGCTGCTGTAAATACACAGTGGAAATATAAAACAAGAAAACAAAGAGCAATGAACAGGACTGTCAGGCCTGGATGAGATACTTGCATGATACCAACAAAACCCTAACCTTAGCTCCAACAGCTGCAAGTGTTCTTCACTTTCAATTGCTCCAAATGCCCCCACAACAAATACAGAGAAAACCCATGGCAGGTTGGGTGTTTTGGGGGATTCCTGGTGACTTAAAAAATCTTCCTCTCTGAAGCCGGAACACAATTTTCTAGTTACACTGACAGCTAAAGATAAATCACAGGCTCTTCTGCCATGGACTATAAGGACACATTGTGCTGTAAGGACACACTTTTTATGTAGGTAGGGGATAATTATAATTTGTCTGAACATCCTGCCCTGACACACATTGTGTTTAAGATATACAATTGAATATTGATGTTTGCAGTGTTGTTGTAGCCATTTTACTTGTAGGATATTAGAGATAAGGCAGGTGATGTAATATCTAACAGCCCACTTCACCTTGAACGGGCCATTTAAATATATGTTAACTATTTATGCTAAACAATCTGTTCCACCTTGTATTTAGGTGTAAGACCAAGTACCTTTCCCAGACCTGAAGAAGAGCTGTGTGTGGCTCGAAAGCTTGTCCCTCTCACCACCAGAAGTTGGTCCAATAAAATATATTACCTCACCCAACGTTTCTCTCTAACTGAATACTGAGTCAGTGTCAATGGCCTCAGGCATAATCCACTTCAAGAAGCGTAACCATTTAAGACAAATCTATATCTTTGGGATGTAGGGCAGGGGGAAGAGGAAGGAGGGAAGGACTGCGTTGATAGACAACTTCGTCCAAATCCAAAAAAATCAAAATACAATGCACAGAACAGTTTATTATATACACGTATTGGATCACATTGGGCTTGCAGTTACTATAGAGAAGGATTTGTCCTGTGGTGATTAAGAAAGAAAAGGGTGTGGTTTGGTAATGAACATAACTGAACAGTCGCTCTTTCAGAGATTCTAGATTGTCTATTCCTTAGCAAAACCAAATTTTACCTTTTGTGCACCCCCCCGTCTCACCAATTTTATTATGTATAATTTGCTTCAATGTATTTCACCGGGGGCAAAAGATCTCTCCAATATTTCCATCCAAAGTTGCCATTTTTAGCTTGGAATCTGCAGAGTGCAAGAAGCTAGGTTTTCAGAAGGGTTCCAAAAACATAACGTCTGCATTTACACACCAGTGATTATGAATCTCCAACTTCACGATTTATCACAATTAAAACAATGTTTGGCTTTTTCTAAAACAAACTGCTTGTCAGTTTATGGGATGTTAGTCATGAAATTAAAATGTTACTTTTTATTTGAAAGCTGACCTTTTCATCCATTCATAATGGGAGTGGTCAGCATCCTTCAAATTGGTTTCAACCCATCCACCCACTATCAGAGCTGATCACAAAGATAAATACACAGACGAACAAACATTTTGCCTATACCAAGAAAAACATCCATGTATACATTTAGCACAGAGAAACACAGCTAAAAAGATGAAGATAAATTGAACTTGCAAGTGAGTCATTTGTTTTTCAATGTCCTTAATTAAATGTAGTACTTTGCAGTCTGATCTCCAAGACACCATTTCAAAATCTGTTTGTGTGCATGCCACAAAAATCAATAGCAGCCTCCAGTAAAATTTGAATATTCATATACATAGTTACTAATCTGAGGGAAGATTATGGATCTAATGGAGGAAAGTGTCTCATTTCAAGAGGTAAAGCTGTACAGCACTGGTTGATCCTAGAGACTCTCCCAGTCAATCACCATCTCCAGTGGTGCAGTGGGGCTGCCACTAAGGCAGGCTCCCTGCCTGCCCCAACCCCACACGGCTCCCGGAAGCAGCCAGTGCAGCCCCGTGCCCCAATGGGTGGGGGCGAGGGGGATGCACAGAGGTCTCGGCACGCTGCTCCTGCCTGCAAGCATCGCCTCCACAGCTCCCATTGGCCAGGAACAGGGAACTGTGGCCAATGGGAGCAGTGCCTGCAGAGAGAGGCAGTGCGCAGAGCCACCTGCTGCCCGAGGTAAGTGCCGCCCGGTGGGAGGCCGCACACCAAACCCCAGCCCTGAGCCCCCTCCCAGAGCCAGCACTCCGTACCTCCACCTGCACCCCAATCCCCTGCCCCAGCCCGGAGCCCCCTCCTGAACCCAAACTCCCTCCCAGAGCTTGAACCCCTCACCCCTCCTGCACCCCTGCCCGGAGTCCCCTCCCACAGTCCGAAACCCCAGCCCCAGCCCAGAGCCTGCACCCCCTCCCGAACCCCAACCCCCAGTGAAAGTGAGTGAGGGTGGGGGAGAGCGAGTGACGGAGAGAGGGAGGGATGTAGTGAGCAGGGACGGGCTTTGGGTAAGGGGCGGGGCCTCGGGGAAGGAGCAGGGTAGATCCTGGGTTGCCCTAAAGTGATCTTGGACGTAAAAAGATGGAGACCACTGCTATAGAGCAACATGTGCCTAATTGCTATAACTGGGGGCAATTATGGCAGGTGCTGAGTGTCTCCCAGGACAATTGGGACTTGTGGAGTCTCAGCAGATTCACAAGAGGATCTCAGCCCCTTGTAGGATTGGGCCCATCCTTCTAAAAAAAAAAAAAAGCACAGAATTATATATTCGTCAGTTCTACGGATTATGTTTAATATGAAATGTCCATCAACAAAAGCATCAAAACCTGTTGCTTAAATAAATCCTCCCCTCACTGAGAAATACACACCTAAATCCTCTAAAAATACAACACCTTGCTTCATGCTGTGTCATAAATGGGAGCATTACAGATTCCAAACCTCCTGTGCATTAGTACTCAACCAGTGTGAAACTCCCACTGAACGCCAATCAAGGCTCTGGGAGGCTTGGCTTTTCCCCCACCCAACCATCTTTTTTAAAAGCTGGGGGGAGGGGAAATGCATCTGTGTTTGCCAAAAGAGTCCTTTAAATCATAAAAGCAAAAGACTAAATCAGTGGCATAGTGCTGGGGTGACATGAGGCAATTCCACTCCTGCCCTGCAAAACCTCGATAGGTATATCGCATATTAACAGCATGTTTTCTCTCCAGCCAAGGATCATTATTTCCCTTTGATGCATTTAACAGAGTAGGCAGTGCACATGCAAAAAATGTGTGACGACCAGCGGCAGGAACTGATTACATTGTAAAAAGGTATCCGGGTTGGTAAATAAATGTGAATAAAGGTAGGTATTGAAACTGTCTTCTCAAAAAGGAGAAATTAAGTAACATTTCTAGAGAATATGAAAAATTCTGTTGGAAGCCAGGAAAATAAATTTTAAAAATAAAAAATATTTTCTCTTCTCTTTTCTGTGCATCACATTCATCTTGGACAAAGGGCATCTAGTAAAATAAGCTGGCCTAGCCATTGATGTCTGAACCTAGATGGGTAGTACTTAGAGAGCTGCTAATAATGCAAATGGCCTAGCGGCAAAATATATCATGTATATACGCAAAGGTTGTCATTTAGAATGCACAGACATCTGAAAGGACACTTATGGAGAGTTAAAGAGGTGCTTTATCGCAGCCCAGAAAGTGAAGACTGGGGTAACGGAAGCCATCTTAAGGTCAGTGAGTCTTAAGCATGTGTTTAAATATTTTAAGGAATAGAAGATGGACTTACACATATGCTTAAAATCTTTGCTAAACTGGGGCATAAGTTACTTGCCCCAAGTCACATATTAAACATTTGGCAGAGCTAGAAACTGAATTCCTGTGTCCAAGTCCAGTACTTTATCCACGAGAATATCCTTCATCTCTAAAAACTTTTTTTTTAAATATGATAAACATGTATATATGTCCAAGGCCTAGCACAATAGGAACCCAATCTGGCTGGTATCGCTAGGTGCTACTGTAATACAAATAATAAAATAAAATAATAAATATACACACATATGCATCAAATAGATACACACACATATATTAATAGGATACATCTCTCAGACTGGGCCCAAGGCATACTGGTTTTCACAAAGAGTTGTCACAGCTCTAATTCTAAGCAAACCTTTATATGCCCTAAGGCAAAATTTACAGCAGCACCCTTCATTTTAAGAAATATCTGTCTTCCTTTCCAAGGGTGAAACCAAGGGTGCCAAACCCTATTTTTAATGGATTACAAGCTCTCAATTATACTCATCACTTTAATAATTTATTACTTGTAACAGTAAAATATATATATATATATATATATATATATATATATATATATATATACACACACATACACATACACACACACACACGGCAATATTCCTAAACCTTCTGTTTTGGGTTGTTTTAATTTTTTTTCTTTTTTTTTTTGTAATTTTAAATTTTTTTTTTTTTTAGTTATTAAGGAGGCAGGCCAAATGCACATTTCCCAGTAGAAGGACTGACTTCTTGAATAAATGTGGCAGGTTTTCATTCTTCGAGTGGAGTGTTTTTGCAAAGAACCAGTGGATACCGATCGTTTAAATTGCAGGGAAATAAATGTTATTTTCTCTGCATCAAATGGAGAGTCCGATAAACTCTCTCTCTCTGTATTAAGATAAATTGTACAGTGCTACCAGCACATTTTCTTCTTCTTCTTCCACATGATATGACGTGATTTTGTATGCCACATAGGTGGCCTTTAACACCAAGAAACCACACTGAACAGCAGTGATAACTCACAGGGAAGCACACGAAAGAAAGAGAAAGAAAGAAAGAAATCCAGACAAAGAGTGCCGTTATATTGGATATTATGCCCTGAGGCACATAGGTATGACATAGGGAGACCACAGATCCAGATATTAGAGGTTTTGTCTTACATAGGCAACTATTCCCCTCACTGAAAAGACCAATTAGGTCACCCTTCTCCTTACATCTCCAGAATATAGTTAGCCTCCCAACAGGGGATGTACAGTAGCAAATATTAAAGTGATTCTATGCTTGAGAAAGAGAAATGTTACCTTACATCAGCAGTTGCATGTGGAGAAGAATTGACACAATGGCATGTGTAGGGGGCTCATTTGAATAAGTAACAAGAGGAAAGAAGAGAAAAACCCGTGATTTATGTCCATTTAGTTATTTTAAGTGACTGAATGCTTAAATACAAACTGGCTTTCTTAAGTGGGCAAATACCCTCTTTGCAGCTTTGCAGCTGCTAGAGCTCAATGCTCAGCACCTGAAATATAAGACCTACCTAGTAAACTGTAATAATAATATTTAACTTGTTTTTCACCATTTAGAATTTTTTCCAGTGACTATTTTTCGTGGTGTGTATGTACTGATTTTAAGATTTCAGAATCACAATGCAGAAGACCCATAAATATGGAAAGGCAATCTTGAATATACATATGCAGACTGTCCGGATGGATAGCCATATTTTTTCACTGAAGAATTTGTTTAGGGTAAATAAAAGAAACAGGCAGGAACCCGGCGGGGTTCATTTGGTGGTGCTCTCTCTGTTCTGCTTGGCTTCTCAGCATTCAATAGATACCAAGGTAAGGCAGTTGTTTGTTGCTAGGCCAAAGTGGCAGCCTCCCACCCTAACAATGCTATCTTCATATCATCTGAGCGATGGGGGCCATATTGTGATGCTTTGGCAGTGTTGCTAAGGAGGTTGCTAGGTTGATTGTTAATGCTAGACTGATGTCATACTTGCTATCTGGTCACCCTAGTATGGCACCAGGCAAAAGCTGAGCCTGCCCCCCTAGGCAATGACTTCTGCATAACTATCCTTATTTCAGATGTGTTGTTACATTAATAAAAATGCCATATTACTTTCTTTTAACTATCAATTCTAAAACTGTGCCAGCATCTCTGCAGAGGGATTTGAGATCACTTATGAAGAAAAGATGCAATTAAAAATAAAGTCATTATATTAATAACAATTGACAAATGAGCACATGTGGTTATTAAACCACAATTGCTGGTTTAATAATACTTTTAAAATAACCATCTTATCATTTGTACTATTTTATGACACCACATGAAGCCACATCTTGTATTTACAGAGGATTTAGATTGCTATTTTTTTAAATGACATATTTCTCAAAATAACCATTATAAAAAAATACATTATTTACATTAGTTGGCTTAAACTCATTAACAACAGCATGAATGCTGAGCAAGCCTTGGAAAAGAAAGACAGGCCTCTTCCAGGCAAGAAGGCAGATTTATCTGAGATTTATCCTCCAACTCTAGATTTTTAAAGTGTTTGCATAAGAAGCTGCACTACGTGCACGAACAGTGTGCAGTAAATTGCAGTTCCGGTTTAGAAAGGGATGTTGGTATGTGGACGCAATTGACCCTCCCTGTTAGATTGAAGTGTTCCTAAGGCGGGTTATATCATTCATAGTAGACACCGGCCTGAACTAGAACCTCAGTTCTGAACACCCCTTTAACTCTGGGCAAACTCAGACCTGCATCAGGATATTTTGGTCCAGGCCCATCTCTAATTCAAAGTCAAAGCATGTAGAAAGCTATTTTCTACTCAACAAGAGATGTGGGTAAACTGCCAGAAATTCCCACATGTAATAGGAGAGAAGCAACTCCCAAGCGCAGATGCTTGTGTTCATGCGCTCATGTATCTAGCTAAAAAGAAGGGCATTTACTAGTTAGTGTTATTTTCACTCTTCCATAGTCTCTCACCTTACTACATGTAGATCCTTTGCAGCAGTATATTTCCACTATTGCTGCCACTGGTAAATGCTCAGTTTCAGAGGAAAGGAGCCAGATAATACCCGACCAGTTGCTACTGCACTTTTTGCACACTGAAGTTAATGGGCGCTTTCCCATCAATTGGTATGGAATCAGACCCTTTGTGAAGTCTCTCAAGCCTTTTGAGTTTAAGCCAATAAGTATATTTTGCATTCTTCATGTTTTTGGCATTTCACACCTCTTATGGGTGCATTCTGAAAATCATGTTGCTGTGTGTATAAATCCTGACCTCAATCATTTGACCAGAAAAGCCTAAATTTAATCTAATCTTTCACAGGCACGGATATAGCCGTGCCATCTATCCAAGGCATTTTCTAACGGATCACTACTGTTTTAAACACAGACATTCGTGGGATGAAGGAGAAGCTATTTTTTTCTGATTTCAACAAAATAACTGCATATACATTTCAAATCAGATCTATCTGGTTAAAAACGCATCTACTGGTAACTGACATAAGTCTACTTCAGACATCAAATGTAAGCTTACTTCTCTCAAGGCAACTACACAGAACAGGGCCTAAGCCTAAAAGAAGGGCAAGTTTTGGTGGTTCCTGCAATGGGAGAGAGCAAAAGGACAGACAGGTTAGGTCCTGCAAGATTTCCAGACCCCACAGGACTTCCAGGGTAGGCTTGAGGTCTTACGGGCTTTGGCCCATGATTTGGAACCACGATAAGAGCCTTGTGCTCAGAGTCACTTCCTGTTTGGTCGCTTCTGGCAGTTAACCCACCCTCTCCCCCTTATCTAGGTCGCTGCAGGCTATGCTAGTCATGGGTTTGAGGCTTTTCCCCATACCACCAGACCAGCCAAGGCTCGTTTGGTTTTTCGCCTTCCTCACAGAGAAACCAATGGGTTGGGTTTAGGGCAACAAGAGGGCTGGAATTCTCCCCTTTCTGGAGGACACAGTTTGGATCTATGTAAGAGTTGTTTAGTTGTCGCAACTTTTAGCAGGTGCTCAATGCGGGACCTCAGTGATTTTAGTCTCTAGATGCTAAAAGGTAACATAGTGGGAATCTCCTTACAAGATGGGGGCATCGTGTCTAACCCCCTGGAGGCAAATGAAAACCAGGGTTGGGGCACTATCCCAGGAGGACCACCCTTCCAATGCTCTTGACACTGGTGCTTGCTGGGGGTGGAGGTTTCCTCTCGCCTCAACACCTCAAAATGGGAGGCATGCTAGCAGGCAAGTGGAGGCACCCAGAGACCCTCCTAGTATGATGATTGGCTCTCCCTGCTATGGGAGCCCCCAAGAATCAACAAAGGATCCATGGGATGCAAGTAACTGCGCTGGGCTGTCCCCTGACAGGAACCTTAGATGTGATCTGACTAATAAAGTCGCAGCCTGGTTAAAACCCATACCATGTGTCCTTGCCTTTCTCCACACACTAAGCACACCAAGATCTCAGATAGCATTTTCTTGAACAAAAATATTCCCTTTGAATAAACCTGCAGACTGTTTCAGAAATATCAAAGGTATTATGCTAACTAAACACACAGGCAGAAAACTAAAATCTTAATTTTCCTTCATAAGAGAAGGAATCCTGGAGACTAAAGATGAAAGCACATAATTTACCTCATTATCTATCAGCACCCCATATTTACAATAAAAGCGTAAGATTTTTCTTTTCATGAGACAAGCACAAAAAAGTTCCCTGGCAACACATTTGAGAGCAGTGAAGTGCTGCTGATATTTTAAAGTAGGTTCAAACACAAATATTGCCCATTAATCTGTCATAAATTTTATATACCAGGTGTACATGTGATTACAGCCAGGAAGAGAAAGGGAATAGTGAATCTATTTGTGATCCCACTTAAACATTTTCTCTTGTAACCAGAGCCAAAGAAGGACATCTGACCACTTGGCATGAAAACACACATTACATGGATTTTGCTGGAACTGCTTATACTTTGGACCTGAAAATATACTGGGCCAATCCTTGACTGGTGTAATTTAGCATAACTCCATTGATATCTACAGAGCTGTACCAATTACTGATCTGACCTATAGTGCATCTGTAGGGGGATATTATGGAAGGGCAGTTGCAGTTCCATTGTTAAGGCTGAGCTGAGCATTGCATTTAATGATGGCACTTACTCTGAGTACAAAATGAATTTTCTGAGTATATACCGTTCAATTAGATAGTTTCTAAGTTTAAAATAATGTAAAAGGAACTTAGCACATAATGTCAGACTGTCTTGTTCCTGAACTATCTTAACAAAATAATGCAGACACTACAAACTTCCCCTGGTCAAAACTCACTGAAATCTCATGTGTTAGGTATATTTCAATAATTTTAAGGAATTTTCCATCTAAATTTTTTTCCTATGCAAAATACAGTGTTTGCAAAAATCAAAATATTCCATAGGAAAATTTCACTTTTGACAAATTTTTGATTTTCCATTGGAAAAACTGAAATGAAATATTTCATTTTGGGTTAGGTTGATCCCAACTGAAACATTTCAGTTTGTCAAACCAAACTGAAAAGTTCAGTTTTGGGTCAGTCCAACTCTGATGTGTGTCTGCTTGAGCTGCTGTGGTGCCTTGTGGGAGTTGTAGGCTGGGTGTCTCATGCCCCCACATTCTTCTCCAGGGGCTGGGCTTCCTGGTTGTACTACATTCCCATGATGCACCACGGTTCACCTCTGGTTGAACTGGCACAGTGCATCATGGGACAGTCTAGCTGTGGAGACTGGCCCATAAAGTAGAATGGGGACATGAAGCATTCTACCTGCAACTCCTAGGAGGCACCATGGCAGCTTAGGAACACAAGTTAATGTCAAACCAAGCCAAAATGAAATATTTAAATTCAAGAATGTTGAACTGTTTCATTTTGATCATAAACATTGTACAAAACGTTTCAAATCTAAATTTTACTGAACTTTCTGTTTGATGAAAAATTTCAATATTTCAACTTTATGTCCCAATTCAGGACAAAAACAAATTCTGAAATATTAGAATTTTCCACAGGATATTCCAATTTTCAACCAGTGGTAATATTATATTACATACATAAGATCTATAAACATATTTCCATCTCCAAGGAAGATCCCACAAAACTGACTACTAACAGTTCTGTGCTTAGAATGGCTCTGCATCTCTTTTGGGAAAACTTTCTGCAAACAGTCAACGTCTGTGAGAGACAGAGCATGGGCACTGAATAAGAATGCCAGAGGAAAATACATCAGAGGGATAAAACAATGCTACCTTCTGCTTTTAAAGTTGTATTGACCAAATTGTCAACCTCACAAGAGATTTCTTGCAGACCTATATTTTCCACTGTAAAGATGAAAGACAGGCTTGCCTGTACCATAAACCACAGCACCAATGGGAGTTTTTAAAATCTTGTATTTTCAAGCAGCTTGAATAAACTGGTCTCTGTTCACTCACTAGGCTACCGCTTCTGTATAACAAAATACAGTACTTTGTGTTTTACCAGTGAGTACCTCTTGGAAGTTTAATTCCATGAAACAACAAAAGGGTGCTGAAAATTATGACTAGGCATGTCAAATACATAGGTTCACTGAACCTGCTGTGACTAAGTAGTGCATTTTCAGGGGGACTGTATGCCCCCTTCTGTGCTATTACAGAGCCATTATATAGGCTAGAGAGCAACTCTGGGTCCTCATTACAGAATCCTCAACATCTACAATTTATTAAAATGAGAGTGAATTTAGTGCTGGTGAAGAGTACCTGATTGGGCTGAAGTTCTCAACTTATCCACCCAAGAGGTACAGCAACAGGGTAGTGGGGCAATGCATTTCTCACCAATATGAATCAGCTATGAACTAGGGCGCTCTCCTTGAATCATTCAAACCTTGGCCTCTCTGATCAGGGTGACAGTAAAACATGGCAGATTCCATCAGTGTGCCCTGGTGAGTAGTTTGTGCGCACTTAGTGTTTTTTTGGCCTCATCACTCCTAAGTCCTAACCAAAGTACATCCCAAAAAAGTATCCTATTAATAACAAATTAACCCCCCTAGGAACAGTGCCTATAAAGTCTATAAAGTTGCAAGGAATTTTCTGTGCGTATTTGTTCGCTGCTGTGTTCATACCCGCTTTGTGCTGGATTTCCAATTATCCTAGCAAACAAGTTTACCAGCTGGAACTTTAACTGAAACACCAAATTTTAAGTGAATACCAGAGCATATTCCTAGAGAGATCAACATTTTGGATTCGTAACCAATTTACACAAGAACCCTGATTTTAAAAGTTATTCTCATTCAACTGAGGAATATGACTTAAGTGTTCCTATCTGAGCAACTCAAATCCAAAATATTGAATACCTACAACAGACTTTTGTGAATTAGTTGCCGACCAAGATTATTATGAATTACTTATTATGTTAGCACCTGAAGGCTCCAATAAGGGATCAGTGTAGGCACTGAACTCATAAAATAAAAGTCTTAACTTCAAAGTGCTACTGTTCAATGAAGAATTTTGAATAAAAAATAAATTTGAGAAAGTGGCATATAATTTGTAAGACCAGGAAAAAGTTAAACATTATTTATTGCATTATTAGTTATAAATTATTTGCCTATCTCTAGTATTTATAAGGCCCCCACTCACTGTGGCATCTGGGAGCTAATACTAGTAATCATAATGCTCACCACTGATACATAAAACCTGAAACCAATTAACTACGTAAACAGTGCGGAGGTTGCCCTCATCCTCTCTCCTGCTGATACCCTCTGCTAAACTCAGTTGGTATTTAACACTAATGAAGTACCAGGCTGTGGTTCATGTTGTGCAGAGGATTCATCAAATCCTCAGTAAGTTAATTAAAAATAACTTAGCTGAGAGCCCATCCCCACCGATGCATGTGTACTGGAGATGAGGTTTGGTCTGAGCATGGGACTGAGACACAGGAACACATGGTTCTGAAACAGATGCTCGCTCGCTGGGTTTAGGCAAGTCACTTAGGGTACGTCTATACTGCAAATAAAACCTGCAGCAGCGAGTCTTAGAGCCTGGGGTCAAGTGACTTGGGCTTGCACTATGAGACTACGGTGTAGTGTAGACATTCCCGCTCGAGCTGGAGCCTAGGTTCTGAGACCCACCCCCCTTCACCAGGTTTCAGAGCCCAGCGGGAACATCTACACTACTATTTTTAGCCCCGTAGTGCAAGCCCCATGAGCTCGAGTCACTTGACCCACACTCAAACTTGCTGCCACAGGTTTGGTTTTTTTGGTTTTCTTTGCAGTGCAGACCTACCCTTAAGCAACAAATCGTACAAAGGCATCAATGCAGGTAGACCCCTTGACGTGCTCCATTGAGTTCAGACACAGGGCTCTGCCCAGGTAATTCAGTGGCTGGATCATCCTCAAATTCCATTTTCTTGTCTGTAAACATGGATCAACAACATAGTAGGCAGTGGTAGTGCCACCTATAGTGAAGTTGGCCTAATATTTTCCATTATAAGACCCTCTTTTCAGTTGCTTAGAACTCTGCCAAACTAACTGTTCAGGCTGAAATTTTCCATGACAGACGCCTGCCTCAGACTGAATGTTTCAGGAAAATTTTAGCTAAAAATCGAGTAACTGTTTCTGAGAATGAGGTGAGGGGGAAAATGCATGTTTTTTACCACATTAAAGAGTCCTGACAACTGTTTTATTGAGCAACTCTAGTGCCTCCTTGTTTTGGAGCAAGGACTTGAAATATGGCAAGAAGAGGAGGGTTGTGCTAGTGACAAGAATGTGCCTTTTGCTGTCCCAATGAAAATCCACCCAAATTTGGCCAAGTTATGAGGCACTGAAAAATTGCAATTTGCACATGCTCATAGAGGTTTATTAGAGGCTAGCAGCATTGTTCACCAATTCTATCTGCACTGAACATGCAGGAGTCATGTGGAAAATGACAATGTGATTACATAATTTAAAACTGTATCATAATTCAGAGATACACGGGGGGTCAAATGAAGGTTACACAGGAACCTAAATTCTGGCATTTTCTAACTTTTGAGCGTTCAACTTTGCAACCTTAACATTCTTTTAACGTAGGTTTTTCATGTAATCATGTATATACATCACTGGGGTGCTACAAGGGCTGTTGTTTTTAAAGCACTATGTAAATATGATATTTACTGTGGAAAACCGTTATCTTGCTGGAACACTTTGTGGAGTCACCAAAAACAGCCCTCAAAAATCCCAAACAGTTATAACAAAAAGGTAAATAAATAAAACTATCAAGCACTTGAATACATTGTTCAGCGCCATTTTACAGCACTATCACACAAGTAATAAGAGCCTCCACGAGGAAAGGGATAGTAGACTACCTCTACACCTGGGCAACATCATTAAAAAGCCATACTCTGTCCATGATGTATCAATGGAAGGCCCAAATACCATAAACTTGTAAATGTAAAATCATGTTTTACAAACAGGCAGGTTAATTGGCACCAATTCTATGAAAACAGCTCCCAATGTTACCACAATTTAGCCCCGAATTCAGCAAAGCATTTAAGCAAGGCTTAACTTTAAGAACATGCTTAAGTTCCGTTGACTTCAGAGGGACATGCTAATGTGTTTTGCGGAATAGGGATGGATTTAAGCATGTGCTTAATTGCTTTACTGAACTGGGGTTGTAGTCACTCTGGAGCTCTACTAAAAGTCAATGAGAGCCTGTAAATGCAGAGCAACTTGCAGGATTGGGGGACTTTACTTATAAAAAAGCTACTATTTCCCATTAAAAGCCCCACTTTTTTCTAAAAGGGTTTACAATTGTGACAATATCAGATCAAATGTAGTTGAAACATGGTGAGAAGCTGACACCCTGGTTGCAAGATATTGTTTTTCAAATTATTTAGACTAAGTTCCTTGGAAGCAGGTCTTTGTTTTGGGACACATACAACAAGAAAAAAATAATACTAAAAGTGGTTTAAATACATTAAGAATTTTGGTTATTCCTTATTTATACACTGAAAATCAGCTCAGATTCTGATCATCGTTAAACCCTCTGCTTCTTACCCATTAGCTGACAGACAGAAGGAGGCCAAACGGTTTGCCAATGGTGGCTTGCCAAGCATCACACTGCGGATCATTGGCTCAGCTGGAGTTAAATATGTCTCATTTACAGAGTACATGAGTACTATGGAGCTTATTTTAGAGCCTGCTGGCCTGATTTCCAGACATGCTGAGCAGTTCCTAGTGACGTCAAAGGGAGCTGCAGGTGCTCAGCGCCTCTGGGAAAAAAAAAACAGGCCATGCTCATTGTAACACAGAAAGAGTTGGCCACATATATCCATTCAATTAATAGTCACACTCCCATCTGACCTCAGCTGGGGACGGATTACCATGTGCCTGTTGCTAGAAATAATCACTGCGAAGTATTTTGCTATATTCAATATTTGTCTTGAAAAATATGCGTGTGAATAGAGCAAAAATGTAACTTCCAAAAATATTTCCAGATCTGTTTTTACTTAAGAAAAAAAAGCTCATGCTCTCTCTCTCTCTCTCTGTCTGTGTCACACACATACACACAAGCATGCAGGCACAAGATGCAATTTTAAGTATGGTCACAGTGTTGCTGGGAAAACTGCGCAGACAGAAGCAGATGAAAATTAATAGGAAATTTTAGTGATCATGAACCTTAAAGACTGACAGTGCTGGTTAGAGGAAAGGCACAATATACAAAGTAACCAGTGCACCTCTATCTTGGCCTTAAGTACCCTCATTATTCCTGTTCTTGAGCTCCCTTAAAGAGAGACCCCCGCTCATATTTGGAATGTGTGTAATTTTGGGATAGGGCTTCAAGGGGGATGAACAACAGCCAGAACAGAAAGGATGACTCAGCCACTGACCCTGGGCTTCCAGAGAAGAAGGGCCACTGACAGACCTATGTTTATATCTACCCATCAGCCAAAAGACGGATGAATGAGCAAGTCTTCTGCACCTGCACTGCTATCACAGAGCGTCCGAAGACTCAATCTGAGTCCTCCCTTGCCAAGTCTAGTGCCTAAATTAAGAACTCATTAAGGACCCAGCTGAGGCAGCAATACACTGGCCTGCACTGGGGATACTGCAGAGGCAGAGTATCTGCTGAACCTCTCATGGACACAAAGCTGCACCATCCGCCAGGATAGTGCAATGTGTATTCTTACCTGTGTCTGGCCAGCAGACATGACTAGTGCAGCAGGGTAGCGAAGAGGTACAAAGCCCCACCTCCTCCTTTCCCTTTTTACTCCAGGGGGTGCTAGGAAGGATTAGTCCTGTAATCAATGGAGTACAGAGACTGAGCCACTCCCTATTGGGTGCAATGGGAGAAGGCTTCTTGTGCCCCCTTTTCCTTTTCTGCACATGCATGAAGACCAGATACCACCACCAACCCTTAAGGCATGTAAACCATGTCCAGATTGGCTTTTGCTTAATCTCACACTGCCAGTTGCGCCGGTGGAGCTGCATCACTGGTAGTGCAATGCAGCAATCGTAGGATAAATGCAGACACCAGCAGTTTTACCACCAGCCTCCTTTTACAGCTGCTGTGAGCACGAAGAGATGACAGGGCTGTACAAGCATCAGCAGCCTGTCTACAGGAGTGATCCCATCATTGCCAGCAGTGGCAGAGCTGCATTAGCTACAGTGGAAAAATATAAGAACAAATGACAGTGTAGATATTGAGAGAGAGCAAGGCATTCATCAAATCACTTGTGTATATCAGTAACTTTAAGGGTGCGAGTGGTCCCTTGACTTCAGTGGCATGACACTTGTGCTTAAAATCACACACGTTTCAGTGCTTTACAGAATCAGGGAATAAGGGGTTGATTCTCCATTGCCTTTCACCTTGGATTATCAATTATACCTTTGCAGAGTGGGCTTAACACACTAGTATTTTGATCTGGCATCATTTGACACCAGTGGGTCTTAAGCATGTGCATAAGTGCTTTCCAGACTCAGGGTCTTATGATGGTAAGGGTCATAATGCAGAACTGAGTACCCAAGTTTACAAACTGGACAAAATACCACTGTTGCAAGTGCTGTAAGAACTTGAAAGAAAACTTTAAAAAACAACTATTTATATCTTTGTTATTTTCAAGGCAGCAGTTACAATGTCTCATTTACTTGTGATAACATTTTAATGAGGCTGAAGGCTGCACATCTTTTGTACTCTTCCATTCATGTGTAAATTTCTCTCATGAGTTTTGTAGAGGAAGGAAGGATTGCCATTTTGGCAACCATTGAAGAGTTGGATTTTCTTTAGTTTGCCTTCATTTCTTTGCTAATAGTAATATCACTGGTGAAGAAAATGAAGTGAATTAAACATGACAAAACAGAGTTAAATAAAAAGATCTAATATAAACCATCAAATAAAGAGAATTAAAAATAATGGATACATTAGAGATGGTCATACATGCACCCGTTTTCTCTCATCCATTTCTAGAAGTATAAGAGAGCACCTGATTGAATTAAAAGATAAACTTAAACTATAGAGCAGTGGTTCCCAAACTTGTTCCGCCGCTTGTGCAGGGAAAGCCCCTGGCAGGGCGGGCCGGTTTGTTTACTGCCGCATCCGCAGTTTTGGCCGATCACGGCTCCCAGTGGCTGCGGTTCACTGCTCCAGGCCAATGGGAGCTGCTGGAAGCAGCACGGGCTGAGACACCGCTTACATCATGAGGGAAGCTTACATCATACTGATCCTCATCATTATTGGCTGGCTGTATTCCTGGAGGTTTCATCACACGATGTAACCTCTTATTAAAAGATTAATCTTGAATTCCTGGAGACTCCCGGACAATCTTGGAGGGTTAGGAACCCCAACCAGGAAGCTACGGCTGAGCTAGGTGTTTGAAAGAAGCAGAAAATCAGAATAGGTTTTGGGGAGAATACACTTTTCCTTATTCTGGACAAATTCTTTTTCCTGGGGTTACCCCCCCCCCCGTTATATGACAATAACTAGCTCGGTTTTTGTCACCATCCTTTTTAGATAAATACTTCAGCCTCATTTCACTGAAATTCTATCTCCCATTCTCGGGTAGCTGCTCTTTAAGTATCCATGACTGATAAACATGACGGTAATAAACACCCAAATCTTCTGAACCAATATTTGCTTTAAAAATAATTAGAAGCAAATACAACTAAAACAGCATTCCCCACAAACCTCAATTCAAAAACACAGACAAAACATGCATTTCCGCCTACAACAAAAAGAGACCAAGAGAATCGCATTTCACAGAGCAAATTAACAAAAGGTCAAAAAGCTTGATATTTGCCACTGGTGTACTCTATCTGAAAACTGAACTGCCATTTAAATATTTATAGGGGAATGCTGTAACTGCAGGTTGAAAGCTGTTATGGCAATGCTGCATGCACAACAAAGCAAGCTTGGAGATCGTTTCTGAAATGGCAGATGTTCCACCAATTGAAGATGTGGTTGGGTGTGGGGGGAAAGACACATAAGTTTGGTATTGTTGGCTCTTTCCTCAGCAGGATACATAGCAAGGAGGCAACAAGCATGTGGGTAATTCAGGCTTAGCAGCTGCTGTTTCACATAACCATAGCATGACCAGTCAAGAGCAGACAGCCACCTCCAAGGCTGCAACATCACAATGGCAACTAGCCAGGGTGCTCAGCACTGCTCTTTCTACTAAGGTGTCAGGCAAAAAAGTAACTTCTAATACATCGTGCCAAGTATAGTCCCCTACTGTGATGATGTACATCATAGAAATGCCTATAAGTAATAAAGTACAATATAGTGGTACTAAAGTACAAAATAGTGTTAGCTGCACTATTATAACCGTCTTCAGTTATCAACTGACTGGTGGATCCACTCCTTCCTTCATTTACAGCTTCACTAACCTGTGTAAATGGGCTGGAATGAACAGCTGGAAATACTATACATAAATGCTAGATCCAAGTAGTAAGTCTGGTAAACATATTCCAGAGGCACTATAAATTCATTGGAAAAAAGTGTGTAAAAAGCTGAGGCAAGGTGACATCTGCAGAAGCCGGGGTACTTGTATCAAACTGGGATACATTCTTCCACTCTCCAAGTACGTGTGCACCTTCTAGTTTAAAGCACTACTACCACATGTACACTGACCAATTACAATGTATTGAAAGATACAATATAGGAGGGCTACAAAGTCTGTTTTAATATTAATAAATATTAATAAATTGAACCTATTTCTAAAAATTAGACACACACACACACACACACTTTTTCTCCACAGCTACATGTAAACACACTTCCTCCCCTCTTCCCCCATCATGTTATCAGAAGTGACCAGTGGTTTGGGATGCCTCAATTTTTGGGCATCCAATGAGACACACCTTAATGGGGGCTGATTTTCAAGCAATGCTGAGCACCTGCCTTGGGAATTCAGGCCCCTGTAAGACATCTCAAATAAGGAGCACAAAATCACCAGACACTTTTGAAAAAGCGGGCTATATACATCCTCTCCGTGCCACACCGGTGGGAGTGGGGCTGAGCAGAGGTTCTCAGAGCTCATCTGTTGGCACAGGACAAGACAGCTCAGAAGAAACTGTGGACAGAATGTTCTGCAGCAGCTTTTAATGTTTTGCATTAAACCTTTTGCAGAAAGGTGTAGTTGCACGCCTCCTGACCCCATCCCCTGCTTGTCTAGGACTAAAGAGAGTGAATGTATTATGGTATTTTCCCTATAATAACTGAAGGGAACAAGTTCATTACCCTCACCCCCCATTTAAAGGAAGAAAATGTGTTAATACTGCAGAATGCTTTTCACTGGATTGTTCTAATTCAATATTGCAAGCTGTCAGTACACAGTGCCAAGTATATTTAGTGTAGGACAAACTGGAAGAAGAAGAAGAAGAAGAAGAAGAAGAAAGGGAAGTTAGAGAATAGAAGCTTTTGAGACCAATCGGCAGCTACAGACTTGCCTAACAGAACTCTCTCATACTCATTGCATCTATTAACGAGCCTGCTACACATCTAAGAACATAAGAATGGCCATACTGGGTCAGACCAAAGGTCCATCCAGCCCAGTATCCTGTCTGCCGACAGTGGCCAATGCCAGATGCCCCAGAGGGAGCAAACCTAACAGGTAATGATCTCTCCTGCCATCCATCTCCACCCTCTGACAAACAGAGGCTAGGGACACCATGCCTTACCCATCCTGGCTAATAGCCATTAATGGACTTAACCTCCATGAATTTATCCAGTTCTCTTTTAAACCCTGTATATAGTCCCAGCCTTCACACCCTCCTCAGGCAAGGAGTTCCACAGGTTGACTGTGCACTGAGTGAAGAAGAACTTCCTTTTATTTGTTTTAAACCTGCTACCCATTAATTTCATTTGGTGGCCCCAAGTTCTCATATTATGGGAACAAGTAAATAACTTTTCCTTATTCACTTTCTCCACATCACTCATGATCATATCCCCTCTTAGTCTCCTCTTTTCCAAGCTGAAAAGTCCTAGCCTCTTTAATCTCTCCTTACATGGGACCCATTCCAAACCCCTAATCATTTTAGTTGCCCTTTTCTAAACCTTTTCTAATGCCAGTATATCTTTTTTTGAGATGAGGGGACCACATCTGTACGCAGTATTCAAGATGTGGGCGTACCATGGATTTATGTAAGGGCAATAAGATATTCTCCGTCTTATTCTCTATCCCTTTCTAATGATTCCTAACATCCCGTTTGCTTTTTTGACTGCTGCTGCACACTGCGTGGACATCTTCAGGGAACTATCCATGATGACTCCAAGACCTTTGTCCTGATTAGTTGTAGCTAAATTAGCCCCCCGTCATATTGTATGTATAATTGGGGTTATTTTTTCCAATGTGCATTACTTTACATTTATCCACATTAAATTTCATTCAATCTGACCTTCAGCCTCAAGTAGTCTAGATCAGTGGCTCTCAACCAGGACCATGTGTACCCCTGGGGGTACAAAGAGCTCTTCCAGGGGGGTGCATCAACTCAACTAGATATTTGCCTAGTTTTATAACAGGCTGCATCAAAAGCAGTAGCCAAGTCAGTACAAACTAAAATTTCAAACAGACAATTACTTGTATATACTGCTCTGTCTGCTATATGCTGAAATGTAAGGACAATATTTACAGTCCAATTGATTTATTTTATAATTATTTGGTAAAAATGAGAAAGTCAGCAGTTTTTCAGTAATAGTGTGCTGTGTCACTTTTGTATTATTATGTCTGATTTTGCAAGCAAGTGGTTTTTAAGTGATGTGTAACTTGGGGGTACTCAAGACGAATCAGACTCCTGAAAGGGGTACAGTAGTCTGGAAAGGTTGAGAGCCACTGGTCTAGATAATCAAAGCGTCTTACCATTCATGCAGAGCCTGCATTCAGCATCCTTAAACTCCCTCCCTCCCACCTCTTTTAGTCATTAAAAAAAAAAAAAAAAAAAAAAGGCAAATGCACTCTCTATTCTCTAGTATGAAGCATACCTTGATTGATGTTTGGATGTTCTTGTTTTCTAGCAGATGATTCTATTCAACACTTTGTACATCCGAGAGAGATCATTCCTAGAAGAACTAACGTCCTACCTCTGTTTGGTTTAAGTGAATCACATTCTTTCTGACACAGATGTTAAGAAACAATCTTACAACAATTCTAAGTTTGAAAATGGGGATAAGTATGTGTGTGGGGTGGGACCACTTAAGCTGTGTTTTTTGGTCAATATGTACAAAATAGAGATAATTCAAATCAATACCACCATGGTATAATCACTCCAGACTCACAAGTATGCTGCAGGTGTCTGTTAGCCTGGACTTGAAAAAAGAAACAAGGGTATTTGTTCATTTCTCCTGCCCACTTCACTCCCTCTTGTATAAAACACTCATAGGCATCATATTTAATGCATTGATATAACCTAGCTATTTCTGTCCACGATATCGCTAATAATTCAGGTAGATTCCGTGAGAATGCTATGCCAAATTTTAAAGAACCTTTCAAAGTTGCTGCTTGCATAATTCCTTGTTGATTTTTTTAAAGTAAATAAATGACTGCACAAAACATGTTTATTGACTACATTAGCAGACATTTCAAAATATTCCACTGATGACACCTTGTGGAGCTACAGAGAGATTTCTACCAGCATTGGGCACAAATTTCAGATCACTGGCTCTATGGGTGGCACCAACAGGAATCTGACTTAAGAGCCGCATATGGTTCATCAGTGGACTAGTACTATTCAATTTGGTAAATAGGCTGTTCAAAGGGAAATGTGTGTGTCATGGAATTTACAAAGGCACTCACTCTAGAGTGCTCTAACCAAGAGGCCTCCCTCCAAGCATTTCTCAGAAATAAGCTAAACATGGAACATTTTAAAGAGCTGTGAGACCCCATCAGCAATTCAAGTCCTTGATTCAGCATAAAGACCCTTAAACAAGTTAACCACCTGCAAGCTCACCAGCCAATGACAAAAATAAATCCCATGAAGCACAAACATCTTGATCTTGAAGCCAGGACTAGAGCTCAGGGAAGTAACTGAAGCAAACTATTTTTTCAATGAGTTCAGCCCCTTGTTCTACTTGCAAATTACCTGTGAACAAACCTTTCTTAAGAAAATTATTTGTTATGAAAAGTTATTTTATGAATGATTATGCAGATATATTTAGGACTGCTGATCAATCGCAAACAATTTGCCATGGCTACTGCTTTGAGTATTCACTACTCCATCTTGTGCAATTGATCATTCAAATCACATTGCAGTGTTTCGGCTCCCTGATTTTGGGCTTGAGAAGCATGCAAAAATGTCAAGATGGCAACTCCAACACTTCTAGCCTAAATACTCATGCAACAACCTATTCACAAAAGTATTTGCAGGACCTTCTCTTTCCACGAGCATTCCTATTAACAAAACTGTGATTACAGGATTACTGGACACAAATGAAAAGGGTCCTGGACACTGTCCACACAAATTCAGTTTATTCGAAGGACGGATTGTGAACAGTATTTTGGGGGCAATGCGGGTAAAGGAAAGGTCAGTATTTCACCCAGGTCTACTCAGAACAATATCATTAATGGACTGTCTTTTACTGGGCCTGATCCATCTCCTAATGGCAGCTTTGACATTGATTCCAATAGGATAACATTTGGGCTTAACATGGAGACCAATCCCATATTGCAACACTTGATGGAGAAAACCCATCCTCTCTGGATTATACTGGAAGACAGTCAGCTCATCACCTCTGAAGCAACCACACTTGTGCATCATCCAACTCAGGGCTTGACTCAGAATGCAACTATTCAGCCCATTAATGCTTACTCTGCCACAGTTCTGTCCACGTCTGGTAAAACTCACATTATTTTATATGGGCTGGCAAGGTACAGTGGCACATATTTACCTGTCTAGGACCTAATGGATTGAGGAAATTAATAAATCTACTCAAGGCAAAATGCCAGGCACAAAGCCACCCACAGAAAACGAGGCACTGCTGCTTCAAAATTACATCCTAAAGCTCTGCATCTGGGTTACACAGCAGTAAAAATCCCAAACCTTCCTTGTGTATTCAAATGCTGGCATAGGTGCTAAAGCATAAAGATTAGAGAGTATCAAAGAGGAAAGACCCACCAGCCAGAAAGCAGCATCCTGAAAAATACAGTGTTTATAAACATAAAACTAAAACATAGTTAATTATCATGAAACTGTCATAATTATACCTATCCTGACACAAAGTTGTTACTTATTAAGTTGTGCTACAGAAAACTTCCCCTAACCCTAACTGTACTATAATTAAACTTCTAAAATGGTTTGCCTTTCCAGTATTTTCGTGGGACAGAATTGCAGGGCAGAACAGCCACTTAAGTGTTCATGAGGACTTAAAGAACAGGAAGAACCAGTTGCCAGTTTTAGAGAAGAGTCTGATGTTAAAATCCAGATCAATCTCTAAGCTCTCCCACAGTTCAGAGGGAGGAGCGGTTGGAAACTGAGGTTGCAGTTTAGGTCCAACGCTAATTTTAATGCAAAAGACAGCCTTTACCAGTGATGTATATGTTGACCCCAAGTCACTGCCAGTGATCTGTACTGGCATTAGTCAGCTTTTGTCACCAGCTGAACACACTGGAGCTGCCACTACTTAAACCCAAGAACTGGCCTAAATGAGTTAGAATCGTGAAGGTCCCCTGCATGGGGAATGAATAGAAAGTGTATAATTTAATGAAGTAAGTAGGTACCAGAGGTTTGACACCAAAATGTCACATGGCCAACTTGACAAGAGCCCAAAGACAGAACCCAATTTGCATTTATATCTACAAACATTATCAAAAATAAATATACAAAATCATAACTTCTTTTGTGTTTTCTCCTTAATAAATAAGTAGAAATGTAGTCTTCACTGCATTCAATAGTTAATTTGCTTTGTCTTCACCGTACAGCTATAAGAACCTGGCAGGAGAAGACTACAGTCCACATTTTAGGAATCCTTGAAACACACTTTGAACATACACATTATAACAGTCCTGCATTGTTGAGTTTTCAGGTAGATCCATCATAAGATCCATCATTTTTTTTAAAAAACGTACTCTTTTGTTACGAAGTCACAGTGAACTGACTAGTGTCACCACTGCCCACTACTGGATGGACTCAAAACTGCTCAGTGGTATGCCCCATCATACGATTCATACTGCTAGCAGCTAACAGAGATCGTCTCTTTAGCTTAAGTGGTAGTGGCCAGTGGTTTTGAAGGAGGTGGTTTTGAGTTCTGAGGCCTGGAGGCACAGAAAAGTGACGGCCAGGAAGTGTGCGGGTGGCCCTAGATTTGCTGCAGGATGTGACCTGGATTTTCAAAGATGCTGAGCACCTACAGCTTCCATGAACGTCCACTGAAGTTCAGTGTGCTCAGCATCTTTGAAAATCAGGTCTTCAGAAAAAATGGCAATATGCAGAAAAGCAAGCTTGAGAAGCAACTCCTCAAAGGTCATCCTCTGGGGTCAGGTGTAGAAAGGGTGCAACTTTTGTTGACTTTGCATCCTCCCAAGGTTCAGACTGATAGTGACAGAGGCACCTCAGGTGGATTTTGTCTCTCTTCCACAGGACCAGTACTGAGTAAGGAAGTACAGTTTTGTGGCGAGGGCACAGGGATGGGATTCAGGAGACCCAGATTTACTTCCTGGCTCCTCCACAGACGTCCTGTGTGACCTTGGCCAAGTCACTTACTCTTGGTGATTCAGTTCTCAGTTTTCTCTGTAAAACAGGGATAACAGCACTTCCTGACTGCACAGCGTTGCTGAAAGTATCAAATGTACACATGACTGTGAGCTGCTCACATATTACAGTGATGGTGGATCATACAAAGTATCTCAATAGACAGAAGGAAAAAGAGTATGTGGTTCAGAGAGGTGATTTCAAACTTCAGGACAAACCTGAAGCAACCCGCTCATATCAGCCAAACCACCTTTGTGGGGACAGAACATCACCCACTTCTAGCAAAAATCACTGTCTCTCAATGCCTAGGATCTCTCTGTTCATATAGGCTCCCAACCTTCACCATACTGAACTATTCCCATGACAACAGGAAACAAGGAAGAGGTGCTACTGAAAAGGCTAAATCCACCTTATGGGGGATTGTTTTGATTTTTTGTTTTAATTTTTGGACAAGGACGGCACGAGTGGTTAAAGGAAAGACGGCTGTCAGTCACAGTTTACTAACAAGTTTAAAATTAGAGTTCACATGCTGTTTGCAAAGACAACAAAGAGTGTCGCTCCAGGAAAGAAACAACACTAGTGCAGTCCTGACTGAACAGTCTGCTTTATTGCCCAGCTATCCAATCACAGCACTCAAACAGATACCTCCCCTAATGTGCGTGACCCAACTAATGAGACAAAGCCACCAAGCAACTCACCAACAGTCAACATGGAAAGACCCTTGGCAAGACAAGCCACAGATTGGACAAGACAACACCAACACACTAACTTGAGGGTGAAACTTGTTTCACAGAAGATTGCCTTCTTTGACTCTCCAGGGTAATTTTTCTACATGAAGCACTGTAGCAAAATATAGCTAAATATTTTGACCTAAAAACCTCGGTATAGTCTTTAAAAATATGGGAAATATAACCATAACAAAGCATTAAAGGGCTAGCATGTCTAGTGGCTAGGGCACTGGACTGGGAGTCAGGAGACCTGGGCTCTATGCCTGGTTCTGCCACTGCTCTGCTGTGTAACTTTAAGCAAGTCACTTCACTTTTCTCTGTGCCTGTTTTCCTCCCTGACCCTTTGTCTTGTTTGTTTAGATTTTATGTTTTTTGGAGCAGGGACTAACTTACTATACGTTTATGTCTAGCAAAATGCGGCTGTGATCTCAGTTGTGGCCTCAATGCACTACTGTAATATAACTAATATATGAATAATGGAAATTAGAATAGAAGCTTCTGCTCAGTTGGTTCAAATAGTGGAGGTCCCCAACCCAAGGAACCATTCTTTCTTGATGTATAAGAACATTACCTGAAACAATGGGACCCCCAATCCTGATGGGAACTACTACTTGTCTATGTAGACAAATAATAAAAAATACTAATAATTTGTGCCAACTCACATAAGTATCTGGCAAAACCAGTCTGATCCCTAACCTCCTGCTTTAGACCATACACCAAATAAAATAGTAGGTAGATTACCTCATACCACATAACTGTTATAAGGAAAAAACAGGTTTTTCAGTGCTCTGAATTTATAGTCTGCATTTCTTTTTTGTCATTCATTCCCCACTTACGATAGTTGGCAGTGTGGTCACTGAGCTAGATATTCTTCCTGAAAGATTCCAGTTTTATATCAGCTTGGGAAAATACTTGTTTCTTACAGTTTACGTTAATAAGCAGAGTTTTATATTTGATTATATGTACATTTGAATGCTGAAATTTCCCCCCCGCACACTGTTCCACTCCACAATCCATCTCTCTAATATTTACTGACCCTATTTTCAAACAGTTCAGGACATCGTGCTCATGTGGGGTGCTGACTTCTTTTGAAAAATCTGGCCTTTATTTTGGTACCTCACTGGGAGCTGAGCTCTTTTGAAAATCTGGTCCCAATTGTGGCTATTGAGACCTTGGAAATCTGGCCCTGAACCATACTGAAAATCTGGCAAAGTGTATGTATTTAGTTCCTAAACAGCTCTTTTCACAGCACTCATCATTCCAGTGTTCATGAACTGTACCATAGCTGTCACAGAGAACAGCTGGCCGACATTTCCAAGTTGACTTCTGTTATTACATCCTGGGCCTCCATATTTTTCAAGACCATGAATTGTGCAGCCTGCCTTTCTGAGGGTTTAAGTAGCAAGTGACCTCCTTAAATATGCCACCTGGTTCCCTAAGAGTGCTGACACATTAAACAAAGTTGCCATCCCCTTGGGTATCTTAGTCCTCAGTAATTACTTCTGCACAATTCTCAGCATGTGTACCTTGATGGCCTCTCCTGTCAGCAGGCCTAGCATCTCTTAAATGAATCATTGCCAGCTTGTGCTTTACGTCTCTGAAGCCTTCACTTTTTAAAGCAAAGTGTTTGTCAGTTAAATAAATATCCCTCGACCTTCTGAACAATGACATCTGGATTCCTCTATCTAATTGATAGCTCTTTGCAAAGGTACCAGTAATTGCAGCTGCAGTGAGCAAAGACAAGCCACATCCACAAATGCCTCTATCACCACCAGTATCTTCTTCCTTCATCCTACACTCCGCTAAGGATTGCATGTGCATTGTATAAAGCTGGCAGGCTGTTCACAATATTGTTGAGGCTGCGGGTCTTGGTTGGTTGAACATCACAGATTATTAAATTGTTTTTATAGTGTCAATTCAAAAACATCCTCAGTCACCCTTGTTTTCTTAATGGGCCTTGCCCTATCTGGTGCTATATGGAGCATAAAGTAGCAATTTTTCAGAAAGGCTTGTGGGTTGTAATGTTTTGGGTTATTTACCTGATTAAAAACCTGAAATATAATGATTTAGGCTAAACAAAGTATTTAGCCATCAACAGAAATAAATAAGAAAAGCTCTAAGAACTCACAAGAAAAGCTTTTTCCAAAACTTTCAAGATAGACCCAAACCTCACTGCCACTTTGCCATGTAGACATGAAGACTTGATGGAGACAAACTGTGTGTTACAGTGCTACATCATAAAAGTGGTTCTGACTACATGCCTCAAGGAGCAGAATATGACAAAACAGATCAATAAAACACTGTGGCTAGAGCAGGAAATGTGATCCTTAGGGGCTGGCGGGGGGATGCCTATCTGAAGTGAGGTCGATTCTTACCTTCTTTGGGAACTAATATTTTAAAAAATACAAATATGAATGATAAATGTAATCTCTATAATGACAGACTGTATTTCTTTCAGGAAGACTGAACTATCAAATAATTGACCTAATTTATCCAATTAAGAAATGGAAATTTATTACAGGGATAGTCTAGTACTCCATTTTATTCACCATACAAGCACAGCCATCCTTTGCACACAGAGAAAGCTAGTGTAAGAGATCACTCTTAGGATAAATGTGCCCATAGGTATCTGTCATAGAGTCATAGGACTGGAAGGGACCTCGAGACGTCATCTAGTCCAGTCCCCTGCACTCATGGCAGGACTAAGTATTATCTAGACCATTCCTGACAGGTGTTTGTCTAACCTGCTCTTAAAAATCTCCAATGATGGCGATTCCACAACCTCCCTAGGCAATTTATTCCAGTGCCTAACCACCCTGACAGTTAGGAAGTTCTCCCTAATGTCCAACCTAAACCTCCCTTGCTGCAATTTAAGCTCATTGCTTCTTATCCTATCCTCAGAAGTTCAGAAGAACAATTTTTCTCCCTCCTCCTTGTAACAACCTTTTATGTACTTGAAAACTGTTATGTCCCCTCTCATTCTCCTCTTCTCCAGACTAAACAAATCCATTTTTTTTTAAATCTTCCCTCATAGGTCATGTTTTCTAGACCTTTAATCATTTTTGTTCCTCTTCTCTGGACTTTTGCCAATTTGTCCTCTTTCCTGAAATGTGGCGCCCAGAATTGGACACAATACTCCAGTTGAGGCCTAATCAGCACGGAGTAGAGCAGAAGAATTACTTCTCATGTCTTGCTTACAAAACTCCTGCTAATACATCCCAGAATGATGTTCGCTTTTTTTGCAACAGTGTTACACTGTTGACTCATATTTAGCTTGTGGTCCACTATGACCCCCAGATCCCTTTCCACAGTACTCCTTACTAGGCAGTCATTTCTCATTTTGTATGTGTGCAACTGATTATTCCTTCCTAAGTGGAGTACTTTTCATCATCTCAAAGCATATGGAATCTTTGCACTTTACTTTCATTAACTCTTGTCTGACTAAGCTTTCTTTTGCATCAAAAAAGAGTGCTAAGTATCAGAGAGGTAGCTAGCCGTGTTAGTCTGTCTCCACAAAAACAATGAGGAGTCCAGTGGCACCTTAAAGACTAACAGATTTATTTGGGCATAAGCTTTTGTGAGTAAAAAAACCCACTTCTTCAGATGCATGGAGTGAAAATTACAGATGCAGGCATAAATATACTGGACATGAAGAGAAGGGAGTTACCTCACAAGTGGAGAACCAGTGTTGACAAGGCCAATTTAGTCAGGGTGGATGTGGTCCACTCCCAATAATTGATGAGCAGGTATCATGTTTCCCAAGAGAGGGAAAATTGCTTTTGTAGTGAGCCAGCCACTCCCAATCCCTAGTCAAGCCCAAATTAATGGTGTTAAGTTTGCAAATGAATGGTAGTTCTGCAGTTTCTCTTTGAAGTCTGTTTTTGAAGTTTTTTTGTTGAAGGATGGCTACTTTTAAATATGTTATTGAATGTCCAGGGAGATTGAAGTGTTCTCCTACTGGCTTTTGTATGTTACCATTTCTGATGTCTGATTTGTGTCCATTTATTCTTTTATGTAGAGACTGTCCAATTTGGCCAAAGTACATGGCAGAGGGGCATTGCTGGCACATGATGGCATAAATCACATTAGTAGATGTGCAAGTGAATGAGCCCCTGATGGTGTGGCTGATGTGGTTGGGTCCTCTGATGGTGTCACTAGAGTAGATATGGGGACAGAGTAGGCAACAGGGTTTGTTACAGGGACTGGTTCCTGGGTTAGTGTTTCTGTGGTGTGGTATGTAGTTGCTGGTGAGTATTTGCTTCAGGTTGTAAGGTAACTCCCTTCTCTTCATGTGCCAGTATATTTATGCCTGTATCTGTAATTTTCACGCCATCCATCTGAAGAAGTGGGGTTTTTTACCCACAACAGCTTTAAGGTGCCAAAAAAGAGCACGTTCACTTACATGGAAAAACTACATATAGCTTTGAACACCACTCCATCATTAGGTTTATTATCTTCCCAGAAGATGTTGCTTCAACATGAAAATTGACAACATCTTTTTCTGTAATACATATATTTATATTGCTCCTTTAATCCCAAAGGATCCTTTACAAATTACAGCCCTGATCCTGAAATCAGCTCCACATGGGCACAGAACTACATGAATCCCTGCCAAAGTCAATTGCGCTGTGAATGGGTTCATAGAATTGAACACGGGATCAGGGCTGACATAATTAGGCCCTGATTCAGCAGAGCACTTACACCTCGATTTAGCAAGGTGCTTAAGCAGATGCCCAACTTCCAGTGACTTTATTGCTATACTGAAAAATACATTATGGCCAAAATACTACCTATCCTTCCTACTCCATGTTAATTTTTATTCAGATGTTTTGAAGAAAGAATTCTACATAAAACAGGACAGATTTTTCTTCACTTGCACACAGGAAACTGGTGTCATCCTCAATGGCATCATGGCTGAGTGAAAGTAAAAGGAGAAATAGGCTGCTGTAAGTGATAAGTATTATCAACGTCAAATGTAAAAACTTTTAAAAACTGATTTGCGGTGGCTTCTTTATAATAAAATTAAAGTCAGAAAAATGTCATGTTGTTTATGCCAAGGAGAATTAGACAAGAGGATACCAAGGCTCCAAGACCCATCTCTAAAAAAGATTCTGAAAGCGATATAGTAGCTGAAAGGCATCTGGTAACATCTGATGCTCTGTCAAACAACAAATCATCAGCATTTGACCGCCTCATTTTGGCAGTAACAAATAGCTCTTAATTTTTCATCACTGGACTGGTGCAAATGAACCTGTTTAATGAGAACACCTGGAAGGTGAACTTGAAAAATCTGGGATTTGTCTTCTCTCCCCCATATTCAGTAACTCTAAAAGGTTACATAGGCCAGCTGAAAGTACTAGGGTTACACTGTTTAATTCTGTTTAAAAACCTGGCATCGGGGTTGGGCTGACAACTACAATTCATTCTGTTGCTGAGTTTCAATGCAATAGTCTGCCAAAAAGACAACTGAACCTGCAGAGAAAAGAGTGTTCTGGTTTTTTTTTTTTTAATTAAAACGTAAATGCTTGGCATAAGCATTATTGGATCCATGCCTATACAGGCAGCCAAAAAGCTTGGCAAACAGACTAGCGCTGCAGAAGACCCGACTGAGCACTGCAGGCTTCCCCCTGCATTCCAACACCACTGCAGTCCATTGCTTTCACTGTACAGGTAGATAATCTGTCCTTTTGGCTTGCTGCTAATGGATTGCTCAAAACGGATTTTCAGCCTGTGGAGTAAGATACGTGAATACTTCATGCCACAGCATCACCCTAGAGATGTGTCAGATACCACTTTCAAAGGCAAGCAATGTCTGGCATGTTAGGTGGCAAGCATCATCCTACAGAGATGTGGATATTATACATGTGAAATTGCCAGTGCTCGCCATAATCAAAGATTAAAACGAAATTGTATCCAAGAGGGAAACGAAAAATCTCTGAAGGATGGTGCTTCAACATTAGAGTGCTGATGAGTTATTTAGGGATGACAATAAAAAAGCTTCTGATGCCTCAGAACAAGATTAAATTACCCACGGTGTGCATATGAATCGGATCTGAGGGAAGTCTGCACCACGAAGTCCCATAGGTATGACTGTCATTGCCCATCTTCAACCAAATTTATAGTGGGGGTTAAATGACTGTATCTAAGTGGAGTTCCTCTCTCTGCCATTAAGGACTTGGGCTCCTGACTCAGCAAACCACTTGTATATACAAGCTATAGTCCCATGACATTGAATTGGAACTTTATTTTACTCAGTTATCTTTTGGGTAATCTATAAGTTGCAACATTATTATTATTTATATTATAGTAGTGCCCAGGTGCCTTAGTCATGGACCAGGACCCCATTGTGCTAGGTGCTGTACTATTTTATTGCTAGATCTGAACACACACTTACCTGGACGACTCACTTGTTTTTGTTTTTCAATTCATGGATCACCTAACCCCCTGTTCACACCAGAGCTTGTCCTCATGTTGGAAACCAGTTTCACCAGAGGGTTTTTTTTTGTCTCCTCTGAAGAACAAATGCATCTAATATCATTCAATCTCCTCATCTTTAGCATTACATTAATGCCACAGGAATCAAGCCCTTACAAGTTCTGTGTTTATTTTGGTTTCCCTATTAATTTACAATGATTAGTTGAAGGGTCTTCTTTTTTCCAAGCTCCCATTCCCAGCCTTTATCTTTAAAGGGCTAAAATTATATTATGAGATGCATTCCTATCTTCCTCTTTGATCTTGTTAATGAGAATGAGCTGTTTTCTAGCCTTGTTGCAGTTTTCTGCTCCTAATACACTTTATCTGCTTTGACGATTCCTTGCAATTTATAGACTCTTGTCCTCAAACTCTGGTTCTCTTTGCTGTTCCCATTTCTTCATTGTAACCAATACTGCAATTAATACAAATTCTCTGTATATGGTATTCAAGCTCAATCACTTCCTTCTATGATCCTGCATTGTTCCATAACTTCTTACATACTAGCCATTCATATCTCACTTATGGCTCTCTAAGCAGTCAATATAAATGATTACCAATTACTAATTCAAGTACCAGGTTGGAATCAGAAGTATTATTTCACAAGTGCTCATAAAGACTGACCAAGAATTTCTCAGTCATATTGCCGAGGCCAATAGTTCAGTTGGTAAGGGCAGACAGATCTGGCAACACCCTTATACGACAGGCCAGAGGAGCCAGTGTCAGGTATTGACCAGCACCTTAGGGTATGTCTACACTACAGTGTAAACCCAGGATTTGAAGTCATGCTCAAGCCTCTCCTTTTCCATCTACACATAAATTGCGCTAACCCTGGGCCCCACAACCCCACAAGGATGGACAGTCTGAGCTTGAGTCAAGCTGGGACTCAGTGTTCAAGCCCTATTGCTTCGCAGTGTAGACACACCCACACTGGACTCGTGCCCTGGGGAAAGTATCCCACAATTCCATGGGCTAACTTTCTTTGTCCTTTGGACAGTCAAGTTTTCCCACACTGCACCGTGAACAAAGGGCTAGAGCAGCAACATTTTGGAAGCGTGCTAGGAAGTCTGGGATATGGATGTTTGGACTCTGGCCCACATAATACAATGTAGATGCTAGAGCCCGAGGATGGGACCGAGGTTTCAACAATTCCAAACCTAGCATTATGAATTAGTACACATGCTCAAGCCCTAGGTTAACCAACCCAGGGCCTGCTAACTCGAGGTCTACTAAGCCAGGGGCTTACGTTTCAGTGTAGACATATCCTTAGGGTCCTGAAATCCAACTGTCAACAGGTATTACCCAGCTTTGCAGAACCTGCTCAAAACAAAAACAAATTTTACACCATTACAAAAACCATGCTGTAGACTATGCCACAGCTCATCTCTAGTACAGTTAGGTTATAACACAGTTTGTACCTTGCTGCGTATGAAGACGATTATTACAAAATTGTTTGGACAGGACCTTTGAGTAGTTAATGCCCCCCACCCCACCCCACCCACAACCATATTGTCTGCAGCTAAACCACCCTATAAATATGCTGATGCTATACACAAGATGCAAAGCAATAGGATAATCCAACCTCTCAGGGCTTGGTAGGCTGGACATCACAAAGCTCAGCCCTATGCAGCACTTTGAAGGGGGGTGGGAGGAAATTAACTTGTCACTGCTCTCCCAGCCCTCCTGTGCTGGCAATCCCTGTTGCTGAGGCATGCAGCTGTTCGTTTGCTTTACTATCTCCCTGCTAGGCCATACACTAGGTAAGAAACAAACATGCTGGTCAAAGTTTGGCAGGTCAACCAGTCTCGGTATTGAGGTGTGCTGTGAGTGGTCGATATGGGGAGAATATTAAACAACAAGCAATATTTGGAATAATCCTGAAGTGTATTTTACCACTGTCCATGGTCAACAGAAACAAGGGCTTCTAAATTTAACCGGCCTAAAGTGGCGCCTTAGGCGCTGACTCCACCGGTGCTCCAGCCCTCGAGCACCTACGGGGAAAATTTGGTGGGTGCAGAGCACCCACTGGCAGCTCCCCGCCCCACCCCCCGGCCCCAGCTCACCTCTGCTCCGCCTCCACCTCCTCCCCTGAACGCGCGCCGCTTCTCTGCCCCCTCAGGCTTCCCGCGAATCTGCTGTTCGCGCAGGAAGCCGGGGCCGGCTGAGAAGCAAGCCGCGGCTTCCAGCTCAGGCCCAGGGAGGCAGAGCGGAGGTGAGCTGGGGTGGGGGGGGGTGGCACGAGAAGGGCTGCCCGCACCGCAGCAGGTAACCCGGGGTGGGGGGTGTGTGTGTGTGTGTGTGTGTAGGGGAACCGCTCCCTGCCCCAGCTCACCTCCGCCACCCTCGGCCTGAGCGGGAAGCCGCCGCCTGCTTCTCAGCCCTCCCCGGCTTCCCGCTGAACAGCTGATTCGCAGGAAGCCGGTGGGGGGGGGCGCGGAGAAGCAGAGCGAGGCAGTGGGTTCAGGGGAGGAGGCGAAGCGGAGGTGAGGTGAGCTGGGACTGGGCACGGGGTGGGGAGCTGCCGGTGGGTGCTCTGCACCCACCAATTTTCCCCGTGGGTGCTCCAGCCCCGGAGCACCCAGGGAGTCAGCACCTAAGGTGCCACTTTTGATGTGATCAGTGGGGGGAGCAGCCACTCCCCCTGCTCCCCCCTAACTATGCTCCCCCGCCCCTAGGAGCCAGAGGGACCTGCCAGATGCTTCCTGGGAGCTGCCCCAGGTAGCACCGCTGGGACTCCTCACCTCGCCCCCCGGCAGGTGCCTCTGGCTCTTAGGGGTGGGATGGGCAACCACTACGGTGGCCCATGAGACCCTCCTGCCCGGTTCTGGGGGCAGTCAGGGGACAAGGGAGGGGGGTAGATGGGGCAGGGGTCCTGGGGGGGGCATCGACGCCCTCGTGGGGTGAGGAGGGAATCCGTTGTTAAGATTTTGGCAGGTTATCACTGTATATACACAAATGACACCCTATATCATAGCTTGTCAGCAGGGATTAAACCCAGGACTTTCAAAACCAACAGTTTTACTGTTGTCTTAAAGGGAGAAAAGTCATCCGGACCAGTCATTAATTAGAGATGGACATGACACACAGCTTCCTGAAGCATGTGACAGCTGCATGACGACAGATCTCCATACAGGTCCCAGTTAGCAATAACCCATCACCACATCTCCTAGAAACTAGAATCTTCAGCACTCAAAGCACAGGCCCCTATCACTCAAGCAACAGGAATTGCTCCTGAGCTGGGAGACAGTAGTAAGGTGTATAGTCACCGAGACCAGACAAGATCCCTGGCTGTGATCTAAATTAGTTCCTGATGCCTTGATCTAGAGATCACCAGAGAAAGAGACAAACACTACTGAATTCAGAGGAGCTCCAGAATGAATAGAACTCTGTAGGCAATCAGACTGGGTCTCAAACAAGTACCAAGTAGCGTCTTACAAGGTGGCACATTATTGAATAAAGGTGGGAAGGAACAGAAGCCTCCTATGTAACTCAGATAGAACTAAAAATACCTTAACAGTTAAATAGAAGACAACGCAATTTGCTAGCAGCAGCACGAGGACAATTGTAAGAAAGATACTGTAATTGTTCCATTGCATCCAAAATGCACTGTATCAGCAATCTGTGTACCGAAGGCAGTGAAAATTAATGGTTGCAAACCTCCAGCAGCAAATGCACAAAAAGCAATTTTTCTACAACAGAGATGATTCTGTTCTGCGTTAGAGTCCAGTTTTGACTGTCCCAAGAGCCATGCCCACCTCTCTTATATCCAGGGCGCAGTTAACAAGCCACACTTGCCAAAATGAGTCAGCAGTCAGCAATCAGTATCTTCCTGTAGATATTCACCATCACTTCCTAAAAAGGTGGGTTAACAAAATAACCCTGCTCCTGTGTCACATCGACAGAGGATTCCACCTCCCACCATCCCTGCTGTGGATACTGTACATTATTTTGTTTCCTGTATTTATTTCTCAGGAACACGAGTAGAAAATTGCAAGCTGGAAAATGTTCGTATCTGCAGGGAATTTGGGTTCTTCTGTATATATGGCTGTCAGTCTAGTGCAGAGTGGGTAATAATTTTCGCAGGGGGGCCACTCCACGAATTTTGGTAAGTTGTCACAGGCCACACATTTCTCCTATATTAATGGAGGGGTGCGGGGTCTGGGAGGGAGTTTGGGTGCAGGAGGGAGCTCTGGGCTGGTGCAGTGTGTTGGGGTGCAGAAGAGGGTGAGGGGTGTGGGCTCTGGGAGGGAGTTTGGTGCAGGAGGGGGCTCTGGGCTGAGGCAGGAGATTGGGGTGCAGGAGGAGGGTTTGACCTGCGGCAGGGGGTTGAGGTGTGGGAGAGGGTGCTTGGTGTAGGCTCTGGCCGGGAGGCGCTTACCACAGGTGGCTCTCGGCCGGTGGCGAAGCAGGGTTCAGGCAGGCTGCCTGCATGCCGTGGCCCCACACTGCTCCTGGAAGCGGCTGTCGCTGGCTGCTGCTGGCACATCCCTGCACCCCCCCTTGGGAGGGAGGGGGCAGCAGGTCTCCGTGCACTGCCTGTGCCCGCAAGCACCGCCCCCAAAGTTCCCATTGGCCGGAAACCACTGTGAGGACGGTGCTGGAGGCAGGGGCAGCACACAAAGCTGCCCCCTCCCCCCCTCCACCTGGGGTGCGCAGAGACGTGCCAGCAGCAGCCATCCACTTCCGGGAGTGGTGTGGGGCCATGGCAGGCAGCCTGCCTGAGCGCCTCGCTGAGCCATGGGCCTTTCAGCAGCCCAGACCCAGAGATCACGAGGGGACAGAGAAGGACGGACAGAAATGTTAGTCATGGTGGGCAGGACAGAAATGTTAGATGGGCCGGATCCTGCCCGCGGGCTGTATTTTGCCCGCCCCGTGTCTAGTGGGTGGAAAAAGGAACTGGGGGAGTCAGAACTCCAGGGTTCTATTATTAACTCTGCAATTGACTCACTGTGTGAGCTTGGGCAAGTTACTTTGCTTCTTTATGTCAACTAAAGATAACAATCTCACTTGCTACACAGGAGCATAGGGAGCCTCAGTTTATTAACATTTGTAAACTGCACTGAAATCCCAGGACGAAGGACTAGAAGTGCGTAGTACTATCACATTATGCCAGGTTTTATGGATCCAGGCTAACCGATTTAATGTTTCTTAACCATTATGAAGCCCTTCCTTGTACAAGTCAAACTATGATCATCCTGCAGAACTAGCCTCATGAAGAAACAAATAACTCACTGCGTGTAGCCAGGAACATAAATCACAAAGCACAGCTATGAATGCTGTCGCCAAGCCCCCTTTCACCTCACTGAGGTATTAGCTTCAAAGCTAAGCTGGAATCATTCAAATGCTAACATGATCAAACAAGGCTGCCTAGGAAACAAATGTGCAGCTGCAATCAAAACAACTTTATAAGTGGGGAAAAAAATAACGATCAGGCATGTTCTCGCTGATTAGTTCCAGGCTGGGCTCTCCTTTGCAACACCCAGTCCTACCCAAGTAGAGCTGTCCTGCCACACTGGAGAGAGATTAAGAAAACAGCATCAGTGCTGAGCAAGCCAGGTAATAAAGATGAGACTAAAGAGAATACAAAGTGGTGGCAAAGAAGGCCTGGATCACTCCTTGCCAAATTGGAAAGCTTCCCCCATTACATGCTTCACTTTTTATTAGTATGTCCTTACCTTCCCATCTTTATGAAAACAAATCTGAATAGCGACTGGTAATCTGCTCCATTCAGAGCAGATGCAGAAAGCTTGTCTCTCTAGATTGCTTTTAGCTGTGTGCTTGCTTCCCCTCCCATATGGTTAGCTGTCTTCATGGCGCTGTCCCGAGCCCCTTTTCAGAATCATTGGGAGACTGAGCATTTTTAGGCTAAGCCGACTTTCTCATGGCACTTTAGGAAATAGTATTGTCAGTAGGGAGAATGGGGAGAGAGGAAAATGGCAGTTAGTTGTGTGTTTTCTTTTTCAAGAGCCTCTGGTGATAAAGTTTGGAAGCATGACTTCAATTTTCCTTTTACAGCTGGATAGAGCAATGCTGGCAGGATGTGCTTGGTCTTAAATCTCTTCTCTAGTGTTTGTAACGAGCCTGCTGTGCCATGGGCTGCTTCACCTACAGCAGAGGGGAAATGGGGTCTGTGTTCCAAAGCAGGTTCAGATTGGTTCCAGAAGGTTGCAAAACGACCAGATTTCCACCTAGTCACAGACTCCCTCCCATCCTGCATAAATATCCCAAAAGGGGAAGCTATTCCCACGAACATCTGTCTTGCTGCCTACAGCTTTCTGCCTTTCTGAGAAAAGAAAAGGAGTACTTGTGGCACCTTAGAAACTAACAAATTTATTTGAGCATTTATTGAGAGCATCCTTGGCATATTTTTAAGTTGTTTCAATGAGATGAAAGCTCAAGTTCCATTTTCTTACTCCCCCACCCCCACCCCAAGTGACAAACTGGCCACAGTTTGATCAGGATTTTTTTTTAGTCTCACTTGAAACCATGAAAAATGGAAACAGATTTTACTCGTCAACACATTAAAAAAAAGTCTCCCCTCATTAGCAAGAAGTTGCTTGCATGTAAATCACCTAGGGTAGGTGAAGTCACCCTCTGTTAGGGGCATGAACTCTGTTGCTTTCCTTGCTTGACTGCAGGAAACCCCTGCTGTGTGAGCTGAAGGTATCGAAGATTACATAAACTGCTTTTTGTGCATTTGCTGCAGGGAGTCTTACTAGTTAGTTAGTTTTCACTGCCTTTGGTACAGAGATTGCTGATCTGGTGTGTTCTGGATGCACTGGAACAGACATCTTGCTTAAAATTGTCCTCATGTGCTGCTAGCAAGTTCTATTGTCTGCTATTTGACCGTTCCTTCATAGAGCTGTTCCATTCGCTCGCCTTATTGCTCATTTCAATAATAGATGTTCCCCTCTGGGTTTGCATTAAGGCGGTACATTCCCCTGGACTCCTTTCCCCATCTCCATGATTTACTTTCATTTGGCATACAGTTTAAACAGCTTATAAGGTATTCTGGGGACAACATGAATAATAACCCCATCACACTTGGTCTCTTAAGAATAGCAGCTTGAAATAAGAACTTGTTTTTCTAAGGAATACCTCCAGGGAAACCACAATAACTGACACAATAATGGATCAGCAGAACTGCCTACTGATCTGTATAGTTTATGCTGGTGACAATTAGGGGAACCCCACTGTTTCCAAAAAAGGGAGATCAATTAACTTTTAGCTGGGAAGTTAGTCTGCATTTAAATTGGTCAATGAGCTGCACAGAATGAATAACAGAAAAGGAGGAGGGGACAGCTAAGTGGTTTGAGCATTGGGCTGCTAAACCCAGGGTTGTGAGTTCAATCCTTGAGGGGGGTCATTTAGGGATCTGGGGCAAAAATTGGGGATTGGATCCTGCTTTGAGCAGGGGGTTGGACTAGATGACCTACCTCCTGAGGTCCCTTCCAACCCTGATATTCTATGATTCTATGACAGGGCTGTGAGGACAAGAGAGGAAGGTTTTCTATTAGTCAGGAAGCTAACCTAGGACTTCAGAGTCAATTCCCAGTCTGATAATCTTTTGTAGTTTAGGGTCAGATTCGGCTTTACTGGATTGGAGCCTAAATCCAGGCCAGGCCTGAAGGGACTAGAAGTTATTTAACATCTGTGAGCTGACTGGTGAGCAGACAGGTGTCCAAATCACAAAACCACCATCACAGTTTGGAGACCTTTTGGGCAGCCTCAGTAAGAGGCAAAGTCTGATTTGGCCTGGATAACGGACTCACCTCTAGAAGGGGTCTCTTCATATCAGTCAACATACATTGGTCAGGTGGGATAGAAGGGAAACTCACACTGCTGCATCCTGCCCAGTGCCTGTTTTCTGTTGGTAAACACAGGACTCCAGTCTCCAGGACTCCGTTTGATTGTGCATTAAATTCACACAAAAATCATAGCACTTTAAAACATTTGCCTTTCAAATGTTTAAAAGTACATATAGATTTTGTTTCAATTATTATTAATGATGGCAACGCTGTGATCTCATTTCTCCCACCTTTTTTTTCCCCTGTTGCATGAGCATAGTAATTTTCAGATGATATGTAATACAGAATGGGATGCTGTGATAATTCCTCTGAATTATTTATCAGACGCTTGTATTATTTATATAATAGCAGCCTTTTATCACTCCAATAATGATTGATGGGGATAGTTAAGCATTCCTTTGAGACACTTGATGGGGCCTCCATGAATAAGATCTGTGGGGGGTCATGAGAATACCAAGCTGTTCCCCGTCCTCCCCCTGTTAACTTGTATTAAAGTCCTCCTTATAAGGACAGCTAGTCAACCAATCAGAAGACTGCAGGTGCAAGTATTGGAAGAGCTCTACCATTTAATTGAAAAGGAGACATTCAGTTGAGCCATTATGCAGGAGAATGGACTGTATGAGCCTCTTGAGATCCTTTCTAGCCCAAAAGATATTATGATAAATTAAGCCTACAAAGAGTTTCTGGTGACATGAAAACCAGGATTTTTTTTATGGCATTGCTGCCTTTGGAGTACATTATACCTTTTATTTAACCCATACCAATAATTATAATTTTGATGAATATTGCAGATAATGAAAATAAATGGCATTTCATATCACTAACATCTATATTTTTCTTAAAGTCATGAAGGATATAGAAACACTGTCCCACCAGACCCTTTCCACAAACATCAGATTGCTTTATCTTCAAGAAGGACTCCCTTGAAGTCAGTGACAATCCTGTAGAATGCAGAAAAATGCTTACTTCTGAATTTTATTCTTTTGGGGAGAGGGAAATAGTCCAGAAAGGAACAAATGCACAGATAAAATCAAATTCTAGCATGTGGCAGAGCATGAAAGGAGGACCAATGCCAAAGAATTCAGGATGATACCATCACTTGCTGGCTGTTTGACTGACAGTATTTTCACATTCAGTATTAAACTGACTGATTTAATATAGATGTGTTATACTTGTCTAAAATAAATAAGATAGTCCAAAGTCCAGATGAACAGCACAAAAACTCCCTCATATATAGGTTCAGACAGGTACTGCCTTTTATACTGTATATTTATCTTTACGATTTTTCACTCCCCTTTCTTTCCTGCTCCCTTTTGAAGAGTATCTGGTTTTCATTCTGCCTTCTCTCTCAAACATACATTCTTCCATTGTATTTTGTTCTCCTGCACCCCTCTCGGCTTCTCCACTGCCTCCAATCTCCCCTAAGCAGACAGCAAATCCAACAATATATAGATCACACTTTTTAGCCCGACATATGAAAGGGTTCAAAATTAGGCAAAAATAAGCTTGCCTATGGCCAGAAGGAACAGAGCTGCAGGACATGGCTTGGTCTATTTCTCCAGGAGACATTTTACCAAAGATCTGTCCCCTTTTCATAATTAAATGTATGTAACATGAATATGCTTCCACACAAATGCTGTGGGGGCACCTAACCTCTCAGGAACCATGGCTACTCTGGGTGGGGGAAGTGAAATTTGTCAGACGCTTAAATCCTCTAAAGAAACCACTGCCAATGCCTCCTGCCCCAATGCAGCTTGTAATACTGACCTCCATCCTTATCTTTGGAGGTAAGTAGTTTGAAAAATTAGTCTGGTTTTGGTTCGATGATACTGAAAATCTTACTGCCTTTAAAAAATAAAATAAAAGCAGCATGCCCAACTCATTCAGTAATGACCAAATATTGTTATCATCTAACATCTGCACACTGGAGTTATAATGAAAGGAGTCACAGGAATTGCCATACTGGATCAGACCCAAGGTCCAGCTAGTCCAGTATCCGATCTCTGACAATGGCCATTACCATTACCTCATAGTAAGCAGATGTGGAATAATCTGCATCCCATGTAGAGACAAGGATGAGCTCTAATAGTTAAAGACTAGCTTACATCTTGAAATACAAGGTTTATTACCCCTTCCAAATCAGTCAGTTCTTTTAGTTTTATTTCCTGTGGACATATCACAGTACCTGGCACAGTTATGTTCGGGCCAAATTCACTGCAAGTGTAAAATCAATTAAAGCTGATGTGAGCCCTCCACATTGAAAGCATCTTCTTTATGCCAGTGGTGAATCTGACTCAAGCTCTGTTTAATTGAGGGGTATTAAAGAGAGCACACTGATAAATTTTCTGTACTACACTTTCAACCTGTGTGATATGGTTTTTGGGGGGAGAAAAAAAAACCCATACATGTTCTACCTTTAAAGGTTTGAAGATCAGACAGTCGGACTTGGGAGGGTGGATGGGGGCGGGGGGGGAGGGAATCAGAAGGCTCAAGTGTTTGCTAATCTGTTTTCTTTCCATGGCTCAAGATTCAGGTTATTTATAAACAGCTGGAAAGAATGAGAATGGGGTTCAAGAGAAAACTGGGCTGTGTCTATGCGTGGGTTGTTTTTATTTTGTTAAGACATATTCTGAAAACACTGACGGAAACTTCTACCAACCACAAGGACAAGAGGCAACTCAAAGCAGAGAGTCAAAAGCTTGTATTTAATTAATGAATGTACCAGTTATTATATGGAGAAGTATTATCCCTGTTTTACAGATGAGAGGACTGAGGCACAGATGTGCAGCGATTTGCAGAGGCTCTCACAGAAAGTCTGTGGAAGAGTTGGGAAGTAAACCAAGATTTCCTGAGTCCTAGATCAGTCTCTTCATCTCAAGACCAGTTTTTCTTTCTTTCCATAGCAGGATTTTTCAGGAGAAATTCTTCCCTATCCCATAACCCTTAAAACTACTGACCCAAGGCATCAAACAAAACTGAGTTTAGTCTGGCGGTCTCCACAGAGAAAGGTCAGCAGAAAAGCATTGCTGCCAACTCTTGCGATTTTATCACAAATCTCACAATACATTGTGTTGTTGTTAACAGCCCAACTTCTTGAGTCATGTGATTAGTTGAGAATGTCACTTTTGGGGGGTAAACTTCTAGCCCTAATAGTGACAGATAAAAGCTTGAAACCCTGAACTCTAAAGGATCAAAAACCATAAGGCAAATAAGATTCCAAATATTTATTACTTTTTTTAAATCTCAGGATTTGCGGGGGCCTGGCTTGTGATTTTTGAATATCTGGAGTAGGTGACAGTGAAAGCAGGACATCAAGGGAACATAAATAAGCATAAGACAGTGATCTGGAGGGGTACAGTGAAGAGCCCTACACGACCAGCTGATATATATATGACCACTGCCTATCAATATTTACTTATTGTTATATTGTGCTTCCCCATCTGTTGTATACACCTGTTGTCTCATACATTGAGTAACGAGTTCTACGGCAAACAGTCTCTTTTACATTTGTACAGTCCCTCCTACAATGGGGCTGGGCCCTCCAGAGCTCTTAAGCACAACAGAGTAAGCTCACCAGGCTGTACTCAATATCTAGTTAGAAACTTTGCTTGGAAAGAGATCAAAAAAGTAAATGTTTCAATGCAGCATTATTTTTAGAAGCACATACTTGCTTATTGCATCAAAGTGTGCAGTTGTGTTTATGAAACATATGGGGATTTATTTACCATATACAAATGCAATGTTTGCTCTTCAACGTTTACTGCTCAGAGCAGGTTTTCATGGTAAACACACCTGAGCCCTGTATACTTGTAGCGTACACCATTGGTGGCAGCAGTGCAGCCACTCCATGCTGAAAAATGGGGTCTAAAATTCTTAGGGCACATCTACATTGCAGCTGCGAAGTGTACTTCCCAGCTCAGGCAGACAAACATGTGCTAGCTCTGCTCCAATTAGCACACTAAAAATACCGGTGTGGCCGTGCTGGCATGGGCGGCAGCTTGGGCTAGCCACCTAGGTATGTATCTAGGATCTTGGACGGGGTTGTACTTGGTCAGCAGCTCAGGCTAGCAGTCCATGCCACTGGGGCCGCACTGCTATTTTTAGTACGGTAGTTGAAACAGAGCTCGCTTGTGTCCATCCACCCAAACTGGGAATTAGACCTCCCATCTGCAGTGTAAACATAGCTTTAATGTATATAAGATTCATGCTATCTGTGTACAACGAATGGTTTCTAGAATAAAGTATTTTTACCAAGTCGGCCTATGAAAAACACACATGGCATGTGCCCCTATAACTGACCACTCATTACATTATAGAGCACAAAGTGGTTCTTTCTTAGCACTTATAGGTATGTTTACACTGCAATTAAAAACCTACAGCTGGCCTGTGTCTGCTGACTTGGCCTGGCAGGACTCAGGCAAAGGGGCTGTTTAATCGCAGTGTAGACTTGCACTGGGGCTCACGGTCTGGGATCTTTCCTCCTTGCAGGGTCCCAAAGCTCGGGCTCCAACCTGAGCCCAAATGTTTACATTGCAATTAAACAGCCCCTTTGCCTGAGTCCGACGAGCCTGAGTCCACACCAGCCAGCCCAGGACGTCTAATTGCAATGTAGACATACACTGTGGCACTCAATCGGGCACTCAAATGACTAAAATAAATTAGCCCATATAAAGGCTCATTCCTGGTTTTTAAAGGGAAATAAAAACTTTTTAAAATATGGCTGCTTTATCATAATTTTGATAAAAGCTTAGCCGAACAATCAAAATTTCCATTCATATAAACCAGATTAAAAAACAAATTTTACTAAGATATATTTTACCAATTTGATGTACAACACCTTTCAAACTGAGGTTTTACTCTCTTGTTAAAATGCACTGTAGAAACGAAAGTTTAATACCCTTCACACAAATGGCATCAAAACTGATCACTGAAGGCAGTCTTTAGCCAAAGCATGCCTCAATTGAATTTTGTTTCTTCAGTTACTCATAAAGAGCCAGTGTTAGACAGCTTTCCCACTGACCTCAGAGTCAGTCTTTAGCACCCTGCAAAATGGTGAGATGTGCTTTTGTTACTGGCTCAGGAATGTGGGAACATCCCCACTAATTTAAATTATATTTGATAGGCTGGGATTTTCAAAGGAGCCTAAGGAAATTAGAATTTTAATGGGATGTGAATATTTATGTGCCAGGAGCATAGAACATATGCAGGGTGACAGTGGGTATATACATATGGGTCATTGCCAAGTCAGGGACATACACACAGGAATATGTGAGTCAACACCCAACACTCAGATCACTCCCATCAGCAACTCAACTCCTATCGCATACAGCCTGTACAGTGGCCTCTCTGGGGTTTCCCAAGGAAGCCAGAGGCAGGGCTGAAAACTTTTGCCCCTCATTTCCCATAAGTGTTTTCTCTAAAGAGAAATCGGAGCCAAAAAGTTGGAAACCAGGTTTTGAAACAGCCATAGCTCAGGGGGTCTGAATTAGGGATATTAGTTCTGGTCCATCTCTGTTTATTGGTCTGCCAGATGCCGGCCTGAAGTTCTCTGGCAGAATGTGAGCCATACAGACAGGGGCTGGACACTCTGTCCATATTCCATTCCTTTCTTCTTCATGTTATTTAACATTTCAAGAAATCATTCAAAAAGACATTCTAGGGGGTGGTTTTCCCCCACAAAAGAGACTTGCCCTGCAAATTCAGACTAAGCATAATTTTGATCCCTTTGTGTTTTGCAGTAAGATCATTCCCTAACTGGTTCTTTTAGCCCTTAACACCACATACAGCTTTTCTCTTTCCCCCTCCCCCAGCCTCTTTTCTGATTAAACTCTTTAAAGAAAATTTCCAATTCTAACATGTCAGGCAGAAATTATTTATATATAAACCTTATATCAATGGGCTATATAAGTAACAGTCATAGTTGCTTAAAAATGACAGATAGCATGGCCCTCTTTTGGATTTCACATACCTTTGGTTGCATTTACTGAAATTCAGTGCATGCTTTCTCAAAAAATCAAATCAAGGTTAAAAATTACACAACATGAAGTAGATTTCTAACTATCAGCATCACCTATCAGAGGTAAAGCTAGCAAAGCACTCATTTTCTTCCAATGCCTGTCAACACATGCATACAACCTTCCATACAATAAGGCTTTTCTGTAGAGTGGCTTTACTCTAACTCATACCCTGCCACAGGACAGTATAATCTCTTAGGCCTGGTCTACACTAGGGGGGAATCGATCTAAGATACGCAACTTCAGCTACGAGAATAGCGTAGCTGAAGTCGATGTATCTTAGATAGACTTAGAATCACTTACTTCACGTCCTCGCGGTGCGGGATCGACGGCCATCGCTCCCCTGTCGACTCCGCTTCCGCCTCTCGCCCTGGTGGAGTTCTGGAGTCGAAGGCAGAGCGATCGGGGATCGATTTATCTCGTCTACACGAGACGCGATAGATCGATCACTACCCGCCGATCCGTCAGGTAGTGTAGACGTGGCCTAAGAAACACACCTCTCTCTTTAAAAAGGATCACTGGGGAAGGCTGATAACCTTAAAAATAGCCCTACCACCATTCTTAGGTACATAACCTCAGTGGGTTGTAAAGTGTCATAGCTCCACTGTTGTCAACAAAGCTGTAACAATTTGCATCAGCTGAGGATTTGCCCTTTACTTCTTTGTATAGTGCCAACTTTGTATTAGGCATTCTAGAGGCTGGGGTCCTACACTGAAGTTCTAATCTTCCATGTTTGCTCTTCCCCCTTAAATAACCCTTGATGGAATCCTTAAGGAGAGACCTATCCAAAGACTGACCTTTGCCATCCTGCCTCCAGAACTGTGCCCATTGTGAATGGTTAGCCAGGTAGCAAGCTTGAATTACAGCGGGCTATACAACCACCGTGCTAGTCTTACTATTACTTTGTCTCCCTACTCCCAATCTGTTTGTTTCAGTCACCTGTGTGGTGTCTTGACCTAAACCCAGTCTGCTAGTTCTCCAGGGCAACTTTTACACTATGTTCATATCATCATTTTAGCCCAGCGGAGCCTGGATCTCTGATGGGGTCCTCTAAGCACCACCATAATACAAATTAACAATTATTTAGCGTGAGAGCCTCATTGACAGGATCTCTTTAATGCACAAAATCATTACCCCCCCCCCCCGAATAGCTGTATAGATGTCTCATTCACATAACAATTTATGCCACAATTTTTCCATTTTTCATTTATTCAATGAGATTAAGTTAACCTTGGAGAACTTACATTCTCAAGAATGCAGTCCAAAATCAGTGCTTAAAAAGGATATAGAATATTCAAACACAGATCTCGAAGTATCTCAAAGAGATACTCTTCATCCACAGATCTCAAAGAAGTTTACATAGGTAGCTAAGCATTATTTACATTACAACACACACATACAATAAGCCAGATTCATCCCTGGACAAACCTCAGTGAAGTCAATGAAATTAAATCACAGGGAAATCTGGCCCAATATATCTACAATTATACACATTATCTGGATTATCTAGAGACAGACACCTACCATTAGAACACAGACAACTATCCCCTTCCCACTGTATAAATGGACAGAGAGAGAGAGAGAGAGAGAAGGTTTATAACTGCAGTGATATATAGTAGTAATGATAAATTTAAAATAAACTAGTAGTCCAGGGCTTGGAAATTATATTGAAGGCATAAAGGCAAGAAGTGACCCAAAAAAAAAAAAAGTATAACAAAACAAAAAATCCTAATTGTTTTTCAAACACTCATGTTTTAATTCTTTCCCCTGCTTCCATCGTGTGTATGTTGTCTAATACACACAATAATTAGCTCTTACATGGATTAATAAAGTCATAGATTTTAAGGACAGAGGAACCATTTACATAATTTAGTCTGGCCTCTTCTACAACACAGACCATAGAATTTCCTCCAACTATTCCTGTACTGAAGCTTTTGTCCCGAGGTTTCAAAGTGCTCCGTAAAGAAAAGTAAGTATCATTAAGCCCATTTGCAGATGAGGAGATTGACACAGAGGTATGATCTGACTTGCCCAAGGTCATAAAGAGCAAGTCTGCAGCAGAGCCAAGACTAGGAGCCAGGTCTCCCTAGTCCCAGACAAATGCCCTATCTGTGCAAGTTTGGAAATCATTTGGGGCATGGACATGACTTGTGTATCTATGAAATGCCTCGTACATTTTTGAGTAGTGTGTAAATAACATTAATAGTACCAAAAACAATTATTGTATGCATATAAAGCCAAAGGACAAAATGCTGGTTTAGGGAAGGAAGGAGGAACCATTATTTGCATGGGTCTGACAACATACGTCATTTAAAATAAAAATTCTTCTTTTGTGAAATAGCATCCTAATGAATTATCATGCATTAACATTTTATAATCTCTACCTAGCAATTTTTTAAACTTCTCCTTTGATTCATGTTTCATTTTGCATAATGCATAAACAGCCCAATTAGGATGTGTTTTCAGGTTATTTTAGACCAACGAGGTTAATTTAAATCCATGGTGAACATGCTATTAGGAATTTAACAAATACCTGGGAAGGAGGAGGAGGAGGAGGAGGAGGGTATTCCAATGTGCTACTTTATCTGGATTGTTACCTGGCATATCAGGGCATCTAAAGACAGATACCTGTTACTAAGGTAGATGTAACCCCCTCCCCACACACACACACAACGTGCACACACCCTGCAGAAAAGAGAGATGCTGCAGACTGTAAAGCATTTCAGGGAAATAAGACAATTGGCCAGACAACTGAGGGCACAAGTCATTTGCCGGAACAAACTGTGCACAAGGTTCCTACAGTCATTCTACATAAAAACTGATCAGACTGTTAAGCTTCAAATGGAGCCTTATGTCATGCCCAGGATGACACAAGCACATTTTTCCAGACGACTTATGGGTTATGTAACAGAGATCTGCAGAGCATTAGCAGTCACATGACATGGCCCACTAAGATTTAAAACTGCCACCTACAAAATGTAATTAGCAGACAGTAAACAAGGGACAGGAAAAGAAAAATACTCATAGACTCAAGAGAGAACATGCTTCTTAACATTATGAACAATATACATGATTTCTTTTATGGGAAGAGGAAGGGTGGCGGGGTTGTTTTGTTTTTTACATTTAGATAAAACTACGACTGCCACAGAAACAGAGAAATGCAGTGAGCAAGGGATAGACTTAAATACCTACTGCTTGTTACAGCGATAACTATGGGCCTCATCCAGCTGGGTGCCCAGTGCCCTAAGCTCCATTTGCCTTCAATGGGGATCATTGCCCATCCAATGAGGCCCTCAGAATTAGGTCTTATGGATCACAGTCTCAGCTGGTATAAAGCAGCCTAGTTCTACTGAAGTTATTGTTTCTTTACACCAGCTGAGGATCTGTCCCTTATTTATTTTTTAAAGAGCATTACAACAAACCAGAAGAGAAATAATTATTTCTGGAACATGGCAACAAAAAAAGCACAATGATTTTCGAAGGGGGCATAGAAAAGACAAGTTCCCACAGAATGGAGATAAGCCATATTCAAACTATGAGTGGGGACTGAGGGGCTGAGGCAGAATATTCCACTCTGGTGGAATTTCCTCCTCCTCTCTGGATTCTGTTAAACCATCCCTCAGCAGGATTAATTTTATCCCAGGCTCAAAGGGACCCTTTCTGCCTCTGGTACATTCTAGATTTCTAAGAATATACCTGAAGCTGCCTGTGATGCTGTGTATAAGAAATATGACCATTAGTATCATTATTGCTACCATTGCTAAACAATTGCAACAAATCTCATACAAAATATGTCATGTAAGGTGTCAATGGAAAAGTTATGATTTGCTAAGTATGATTATTCTGTTTATATGCATGTATCATCTGTGTATCTGAAGTTATGAATATTAGATATATACTTGTATCTTAAACATACTTAATATCTTGTGTTGCTGTAACCCACACACCTCCTGGGTGTGGTGTTCTGTCCCATCTAGTGGCACCAAGACCACTTACAGAGAGAGAGAAAATGAGTCTGCTAACAGACAGTTGGCTTTTAGCTCATGAGGTAGAGGCTCATGCACTAAGCACCAGAGGTCCCAGGTTTGATCCTGCCCACCACCAACTGGGGTCTGTCAGCGTTACATTGTATTCATGGGTAGAACCCCTCACCCCCCGCACCCAATAGAATTTTCATTAGGGCTAGACAGCTGTGTGTTGATGGCCTATCAAGGACACTCCACTCGCACAATTGGCAATTGAAGAAACTCATCCTGTCCAGATAGCCCTTCCTGAGGATGCCTCAGACAGCAAGGAGCCAATAGCCACCTACTGTGAGTCAGCAAAACGTATAGGGATATGTGATATGTTCATGCAACCCTGGACTCCATCTTGGACCAGTAATTTTCCACATACAGGGGCTGTGGGCTTTGTCTGGGACAGTAAAGTTTCCATGCACATGGCAAAGGATATATAAAGACACCTGAGACATCTCCATGTTGCCTCTTTCCTGCTCTAATTCTCTGGACTGTAGATTTACATCTAAAAGTAGCATCTTGAACTACGGACTGAGGACCTTCCAATCTTTTGGAAGTTTCCAGAGAGACTTTACAAGCCAACAATCTATTCCACGACTGCTACAAACCTGATATAAGGACTTTGCAATCATTTGTGTGTGTATGATCTATTAACCACATATAACTCTCTTTTGTTTTAGTAACTAACTAAAGATTTAATAATAAGAATGGGCTGACAGCGTGATATCTGGGTAAGATCTGAGATTCATAATGACATGGGGATAGGTGTCTGATCCTTTGGGATTAGAAAGAACCTCTTATATGATAAAATGGGTTTTCAGTAACCTCTCACTATATTAGATTGGGTTGTCTGAATGGGAGCCAATGTCTGGAAAGCCCAAAGGCTTGTGTTTGGCTTCTGGTTAACCGGTGTGGTACTATAGTAGCTCTTTTGTTACTGGCCTGGTGAATCTAATTATAGAATAAACCACCAGTTTTGGGGATTGTCTGCCCTATTTCTTGCAGTCTGCCCTGAGTGTGGCCTTCTCCGTGTGGCCCCTCCCAGGCACCTGGTACATAGTATGTTGAGCTTTTGTAGATAGTTCTGCAAATCAATCAGGGCCCGATCCTGGGAGGGATTTCTGTGCCCATCATCCCATTGCGCTCAACATCTTAGTGAATCAGGCCCTCGTTTGAACACTAGGGAGGAGATTACAAAAAATCTACAGTCAGCTCTTGATTATAAAAGCCAAAAGGAAAATAGTGTCTGATTTTGATTATATGAAATAGAGGAAAGGAGATTGTGTCCTACTATTATGCTCGAAGTGCCTTCCTTTGGTATGTTCAGAGACAGGTGTACATGGCTGCTGATTAATAATAAGCATCAACCATTTTCCATAGTAATGTCACATTTATCATCTTAAAAAGCACTCAGTGTTATTATACTGCTTCTACAACATAATGTAGATGAGGTGAAACTTTATTAAAGTTAAAGAACTGCTTCCTATTCCCTTCTCCCTACATGCTGGGTTTGGTCATGTGAATATTTTCTACCAAATCCCCATTGCCACAATAATCAGAGGAACGTATACTTCATTACACACTGAATACACCTGTGTTCACAATGGAGAAAAAAGACAGTTAACAAATCACATCTGGTATTCCAAAAGCTCATGTGAATTCAAGTGTTTCTGGCACTTAGAGAAATATTTGTCTAAGAATTAATAAACTGAAGCCAAATACTAAATGGTACTGGGCATTGCAAAATCTTCAGTTTATAAGTAGCACCTAGAAGTCTCAATCAGAAATTGGGCTCCTTGTACAAGGCATGATATATTACATAGACACATAAGAAGAGAGTCCCTTTCTGAAGAGCTTAGACAGACAAGACATAGGAGAATGGACATATTATTTTCCTTATTTTACAGATGGGGAACTAGTTACCGAGAGATTACATGATTTGCCCAGGGCCACACAGTATGTCTGTGGAGAGGTGGGAATTGAACTCAGACTTCCAGAGTCCCAGTCCAATTCAACAGTCACCTACCCTTCCCCCTAGAGTCAGAGTTGCAGATGCTTACCACATTTCAGGAGTTAGCCTGTCCTGAATTAAGAAAATTGCTCATTCTCTTTTCCTTAAAAAAATGACAACCTTACTGGAGACCACTTCATAGAATGTACCCCAAACGGATAACTTCAGCACAGTGTTTAATAAAGGATTTTTTTTATAGTTATGGAAAGAGAAATAGAACCTGGAGGTTATTAACAGTGACCATGTTCAAACTTCAGTGACTGTCAGCTGCCCCATGGGATATTTAACTGTTCTGCCAGGGCAATTACAGCATCTCCTGAGTCTTCCTCTATGGAAATGAGCCCAACAGCACAAGCCCTAGCTTTTCACTGGTGAATAAATAGGGTAGTGCTTGCAAGGGGGCGCCATTTTTTTCAGCACTGTGGCTGCATCTCAATTTTTTAAAAATATGTATTTATAATAGAAATATAAGCAAAGGAATTTTGTTTATGCCAGTGATGATCTCCGTGATACTGGCGTTTGGTACACTTGCATAACCAGTCAGAGAGAAACAGCGAGCATCTTAAGAAATAGCAGCATCAGCTGTGCTATGCTCTCTTCACAGTTTCTTAAAGCCACCTCAAATACATTTTAGCCACCGCAATACAGCCCAAGGGAAGCTGTACACAGTGCTAGAGGAGTTTGCCATTAAAATGCCATTCCTATCAGACAGCTCATTGGATATAATAAGCTACAGCTAATAAAAAGGCAAAGGGGAAATAAAATACTGAAGCATTTGTGCAAAACTTGGCTCTGGGCTAAAGCTTCCTCTAAATACTAAAATGTAAACGAGACAGGAAAAAAAATTCATTCAGCAGCCACGTCAATAAATCGGACAATAGCGTCCTCGATCTCAGAACTCTTGGGTGGCTCCAGTATGAATTCACTGCATACCTCTACTTCCATTATAGCGCTGTACTGAAAAACTGACTTGGCTATCAAAGTACATTGCATTAATTTAATTATGGAATGGGTAGGACGGCTCCACTTGCTTTGGGGTAAAGTTAAGTGTGTGTTTTTAATTATTTAATTTCCTAATGGCAACCAGGTGATATGGTGATAAGCGCTCACTAAATCCTTGTGATAGAAGCATAATTGTGTAGTGATATAATATAACTCATGCTCTGTAAAATACAGAAAGAATTACCATACCAGATCAAACCAATGTTCATTCCAGAGTGGGATCCTGTCTTTGGCAAATCCAATCCAGAAGTGCTATCACCTCCCATCGTGGGAAATTGTGAGAATGTAAGTCAATTATTACAAAGACGTACTATAAATATAAACATAAAATAATGTGTATGTTTTTGTAAATAAGTACTGAGTACATAGATCAGTGCATGTATTTGTGTAGGTATCTATATAAAATATAGAGACCTGTGTGTTTGTGCATTATACACATGCATATATTATACAATAAAATATTGAGTGTGCATATTCATGTAATACACAAACACAGAGAAGTATATATCTTATATACATACCCAAACATCTATACATGCACATATGTTTATGTATTATCACCTATCAAGTGAGGTCAACCGTATATAGCAACACTTAAGGTTTGTGCACCTATGCTGTAATTCTCTCTGCTTATCAGTTAATCAAGGTATCAAGTATCAGCTACTCTTTTCACATTAGGGTTAAAGTTCTGAGTCCTCTACTGACCCACATTGTTACAGCCCATCTTCTCAGGTTTTTAAAAGACCATGTGACATCCTAAAGCTAAAATTTGCCAATATTAGTCTTTAAAAAACAGGCACCAAATTTATAAACAGATGGTCCATGTACATACTTGTATTCTATTCAGTGGCATGTCAAGTTAACCTGCACTTCTGTGCATGTAGCCTTTACCACAGTCACGCTGCGTAAACACAACACAACATGCTAGGTACTAAGCAAAGCAACCTAACACCAATTCAGTTGTCTAGCAAGCAGCAAGTGACGGTGCCCTCAGTCTGCAGAGAGTATAGCCACTTCACTAGTTCCACCTGATGTAGGGTTTTTTTGTTTGTTTTAATATCATGCCACGTCAAATGCATTGTTCAGTGTAGCTGGATCTCTTCATTGACAAGAGCAGATAGCAATAATTTATAAACAAACCCCAAGACACTCGAAAAATGGAAATTTTTTGAATAATATGTCTTTAAGTAGATAAACCCCAGTGGACACCAGCAAGAGTTATTTCAAATTGCTTTCCTCTCTCAAACTGTGTGTATCAGAAAGACCCTCTCTAATCATAATCAAACACCTTCCAGTCATACAAACTGAACCACAAAGTGACTACAGTGACTCTCACAGCATACAGTTCACTTCCACATTTATTTATTTCTTATTAATTTTAAGCAGTTCCCTTTCATTTCCATTCTATGGCTCTCTCTATGCCTCAATATTTCATGCTGTTTTCTTAAGGTGGCTCTTACCTTGCTCTGAATTACTCATTTATATTTTGACAGTGGCAGCCTTCATTTTCCCTCCTTCTCTGTATCCACTTGGTGCAGTTATTAAAACATTAACATAAATGGTTGCATTTTTATGCAGTGCTTCAAAATATTGTAGGGTACTTTAGGGACCTGTCCCTATTCTTGCCAGATGCAATGCCAATCCACACTGATACATTATTCTGTGGAGCCATTTATATATAAATTTCTCTACATGGTCTTCTGCATTGGACCAAGGTTGGACAGTGCTTATCATCAATGGGCAACAAAAGGCAGTTGCTTTAAAACTTTGAGTGCATTTAAATCTACAACAATTAAAATACTATTAAGACCATGCACAATTGTAACACTGATGAAAAAATCACTTTTGGAAAGGAATATGCTTTTTGCCCTACACTAGACATTATAGTAAATAACCACAACTTTAAATAGAGGTCAATAATAGAAAAATTGCAGTATCCCTTGTGTATTATAATTCCCAAATACTACTCATGAATGGATATCTGCTACATGGTAGCTGATTTACCAATATCTATACATGCAAGATATAGTAAAATTTCATTTGTATTATGCATACATATACACAGTACCTACCACACAGACACTAATATTATATGTAACACAGAGATGTATGTCTAGTACACACATCTTATACACCAATACACACAAAATCTCTCCTTCCCTCCCTTTGGAAACGGGGGCCTTTTCACAAATCAACTAGTCCAATCTGGAACACAAGGTTTGCAAATTACATTTAAAATAAAGAGGCTTTTCCCACCCATTGGTGTCATTCCCACACTGATGCCTGGGAAATACCGCAGATAATTCCATTAACCATCTCTCTGAGGAAAGAGCAGTCACCCCGACGACTTTGCTATGACACCCCAGCGTTCATCGGCGAAGCACGGGGCCACTGTGCGTCTGCACACAGCGCTGGAAGGGGGGATAAAAACCGCTAGCCAGTCTGGTCACTAACTTTGCCCACAGCAGCTTACGCAGGGAAGAAACAGGGCACCATTAAACCCGTGTCAGCCCGTATCTTATTTTCATAGGAAACTGACTAGTAAAAATGACACAAGATGAAACATCAACGGGAGGGAGGATGGAATCATCTCGCAAAGGCTTAATCCCTCTACCTCCGGCTCATGCACAAATAAAACCACCTTTTATCATTGTAAACAGCACCGGGGGAGGGGGGGGGTAATAAAACCAGTGAAGGGCACCCTCAAATTACAGCCTAATCATAAAGTTTGCCTGGCTGTGCTCAGAGTTCCCGCCGCAGTCCTGGCAGCATTGGGGGAGAATTCCCCCATGCATCCACCCATCCACCCCCTTTTGTGTGTGTGGGGGGGGGGTTGGCCCATAAAGCCGCTAGAGAGGGCGAGCTATGGTTAGCGGGGTCGAGCTGAGCCTACCTTGGAAGGAAGCGCCCCCGACGTCCCGCAGCAGAGAACTGCCGTGTGCCGGCCCCGGGTGCGGGAGAGGCGGCAGGGGCGGCAACGCCGGTGGAGCCGCGCCGCCGGGCTTCCCAGCTACCAATGGTTCCCTCGCTGTCTGCGGGGCGGCAGCGGGCGGGCGCCAGCCAGCATCACGGGCCGTGCAGCCGCTGCCGGAGCCTATGAAACCGCAGGGCCGGGCGCTGCACGCACACGCAAAGATGGCTTTCCCCCGGTTTGCCCCTTTCCCCTTCGCACCGGATTAAGCCCCGGCGCTGCCGGAGGGAGCATGGAGAGGGCCGGATCCCAGCCTGGCTCGGTCACCAGGCGCGGGGGTTATTGTACCTCCAAGTAATGCCATCACATCACTCCCAGGGTCTCCTGCCTAGCTCAGCGGTGTGGCCTACGGGGGCGAGCCAATGGACGGTCACTGCGAGCTTGGAACCTCCCCCCTGCCCTGCGGCACAATCTAATTAAATCAGATTACCTGGGCCACCCCCACCCTTTCCGTCCTTTTCCTTTAAAGAAAGCGGCAGCCTACCCACCTGCAAAACTTCAGCCGCCAACTGTGCAGCCTAGCAACTGGAGGGGAGACACTGGAAGGGCCCCGGGGGGAGGGAAAGGAAGGATGACAAAAATAAATAAATAAAAAGTCTTCCTTAAGGGAAGCAAAACCTTTCAGCCCTTATGTAAAGGCACCAGTATACTCCTGAGGGTCTCCTATAATGGACCTTAATTTTAGCTATAGGATATGTCAGTTCAAGTTGTTTGCCTATATGGCTCATGAAGGAATGTGGAGTGGAGCTTTCTGCATTTCCATGCAAGGCTTCGCAGTGCAAGGAAATACTCTATTCCCAGGGAGCTTAGAATCATTGTATTGAATCCTTCCAAAGCAGCTACAGAAATATACTTCTCCATTTAATAATTTTTCTCCATTATTCGTAAAATTAAATGTGCCTGTGGTTGAAAGAGGCAGTGAATGGTTACAGCCCCTTTTCAGACATGGTTCCTTCCACCCCGCAGCCCCTGTTTTACAAATGAGCAAACTGAGGCAGAATTTTCAGAAGGGCTCAGTGTTTTCCAAAATGGCTCAGCTCCTATTTAGGAACCTGAATAAATGGCCAGATTTTCAAGAGAACTTATTTTGCTGTGTTCATGCTGGGTGTTCAGCTCTGTTGCAAATAGGATCTATCACACTGGATTGGACCAGGGGTCCATCTAGTCCAGTATTCTGTCTCCAACAGTGTCCAGTACCAGATGCTGTAGAGGAAGGTGTAAGACACCCCCCACCCACTCCCAGCAAGCATCTGTGAGATAATCTGCTCCTCACATTAGGTATGATCCAGATCTCTAAAAGCTAGAGATTGGTTTAAAGCATAAGGTTTACTATCCCTACCAACATTTGTTAGTATTAACTATTATAACTTTGGATATTTTTTCTATGCATGTAAGCATCCAATCTTTTTAAATCTTGCTAAATTCTTAGCCTCACCAGCTTCCCGTGGCAATGATTCCACAATAACTGGATTTCCTTTATCAATTTTGAATAGAAATTCTGGTCCAAAGTGTTACAGTAGGAGCTTCTGGTTGCTGAGCACTTTTGAAAATCCCCCATTGAGCACCTGAAAGTCTCACCCAGAGAGATTAAGGCCAAAATTTTCAAGAGTGCCTTATTTTGTGGGTGCCCATCTTGACACACCTTAAAGAGGTCTGTTTTTCAGAGAGCGCCAAGTATCTGCCCTCTGAAAATCACGCCAACATAAGGCATGTAAAGTTAGTCCCCCAAAATCCCTGGTCGCTTTTGAAAATCTTGGCCTAACTGCCTAGCCCAAAGTCACCCAGCAGGAGAAGAGTGGGATCAAGAAAAAGGCCTTGTATGTTCCTGTCCATGACCACATACCCATTCCCTACAGGCAAGTGGATTAGACTGTGGTTCTGAGTACATTACAAGCACAGCTATGCTTTTGTAACCAATGCCCATCTTCTGACCTGGTAACAGTAACAAAAAACAACAAAGACCTGTGGAGTTGGGTCCACACAGCAGATTTTGTTTCCTCATGCACCCATGTTTGAGTCTCTCTACCTTCCAGGCCTCCCAACTGTATTTGTATCAATGTTTGAGGAGGAAGGGGGAGGAATTAGGCAGCTACCCCGTAGTGCCTCAACAGCGGAGGGAGAGCCTGGAGGACAAGCATGCAGAGAAGCACCACCAGCATGCTAGGCAATGCACGCTGGGAGGTTCTACCGCACAGAGAACTGGGAGGAAGGAGGACTGGCCAACCCAGTGACACGAACAGAGTTAGTGGGTCCAATCTATTTTACTATTTAAAAAGAAAAAAAAAAAGTATGCCGAGACAGTTACAGGAAGACAACCAAGGCCACTAGCATAATGGTTGCCATGGTTTCTTACAGATTACGACCCAGGGTGTATGTAGACCAAAATCTTATTTAGAGCCAACCATATTATAAACTCAGTTGTAGTGTGGACAGAGTCTAAGCGGTGGATTCTGTCCTATGCCTGAGCTTTGCTCAGCCTGGAACAAACGTGTCAGGGAGCTGACTCCAGCTCCCCAATTTTAAAGGCCGGCCACAAACCCTACACAACTTAGAGATGCAGCCAGGCAGCAGCATTAAGTTATCCCACTGGTGGAGGCTTCTTAATGAAACCTACGGCAAAGAATGACGATTATAGCATAGTGGAGTTCAACCATACCCTTTCCCTGCTCCACATGCTAGGAGAGGGTGGGGGCAGAAGCACAGAGACTGACTGCAGCACAGACACACTAGCAGGGACTTGTCCTACGCTGGGTGAAATATCTGCTAGACATTTGCCAGTAGATTATGGCCCCTTTATGCCCCACCTGAATGAACAGAAGAATGGCCATACTGGGTCAGACCAAAGGTCTATCTAGCCCAGTATCCTGTCTTCTGACAGTGGCCAATGCCAGGTGCCCCAGAGGGAATGAACAGAACAGGTAATCATCAAGTGGCTCATCCCCTGTCACCCATCTCCAGCTTCTGGAAAACAGAGACTAGGGACACCATCCCTGCCCATGCTGACTAATAGCTATTGATGGACCTATCCTCCATGAATTTATCTAGTTCTTTTTTGAACCATTATAGTCTTGGCCTTCACAACATCCTCTGGGAAGGAGTTCCACAGGTTGACCATGCATTGTGTGAAGAATACTTCCTTTTGTTTGTTTTAAACCTGCGGCCTATTAATTTCATTTGGTGACCCCTAGTTCTTGTGTTATGCGGAGGAGTAAATAACACTTCCTTATTTACTTTCTCCACACCAGTCATGATTTTATAGTCCTTAATCATATCCTCCCTTAGTCGTCTCTTTTCCAAGCTGAAAAGTCCCAGTCTTATTAATCTCTTCTCATATGGAAGCTGTTCTATACCCCTAATCATGTTTGTTGCCCTTTTCTGAATCTTTTCCAATTCCAATATCTCTTTTTTGAGATGGGGCAATCACATCTGCATGCAGCATTCAAGATGTGGACATACCATGGATTTATATAAAGGCAATATGATATTTTCTGTCTTGTTATCTGTTCCTTTCTTAATGATTCCCAACAGTCTGTTCACATTTTTGACTGCCACTACACATTGAGTGGATGTTTTCAGAGAACTATCCACAATGACGCCAAGATCTCCTTCTTCAGTGGTAACAATTAATTTAGACCCCATCATTTTATATGTATAGTTGGGATGCTTTCCAATGTGCATTACTTTGCATTTATCAACATTGAATTTCATTTGCCATTTTGTTGCCCAGTCACCCAGTTTTGAAAAGATCCCTTTGTAGTCTGCCCAGGACTTAAGTATCTTGAGTAGTTTTGTATCATCTGCAAATTTTGCCACCTCACTGTTTACCCCTTTTTCCACATCATTTATGAATATGTTGAATGGGACTGGTCCCAGTACAGACTACTGCAGGACTCCACTATTTACCTCCCTCCATTCTGAAAACTGAGCATTTATTCCTACCCCTTGTTTCCTATCTTTTAACCAGTTACCAATCCATGAGAGGACCTTCCCTCTTATCCCATGACTGCTTATTTTGCTTAAGAGCCTGTGGTGAGGGACCTTGTCAAAGGCTTTCTGAAAATCTAAGTACACTAGATCCCCCTTGTCCACATGCTTGTGGACCCCTTCAAAGAATTCTAGTAGATTGGTGAGGCATGATTTCCCTTTACAAAAATCAATGGTGCAAAGAGGCCACAAATAGGCTTGAGAATCTGGTCCTCTGGCTCTAAATGTTGTCTGGAAGTGGCTGTTATGGGGACTCTCTCTCACTGACTGTTTTTTCTCCCCTTGTAAAAAATTTCAGAAGGTCTTGTTTTTTGTTCTGCATCATAATGAAAACAGTTTTTGAAACCTCAACATTCTCTGGTCAGGCCTCGTAATCATGTCATTTTCTTTGTTTCCGTCTCCCATTTCAGTTTAGAGATGGGCTCAACCTGCAGAAGTTCAGATCTGGATGCTAAGTTAAACAAAGTTGAAGGGTGTATGGTTCTAAGGGTTAAAAAAAAAAAAAGAGCAACCAGCTGTGAAGTTTGACTCTAGACTTGAACATCAATGTTTGAAGGTGTCTGGATCTTAAGTTTTGGATAGAATTCATCTCTAGTTCTTAGCTGCATGAGAAACAATGCGATTTTTAAGTATCTAACAACATGAGCAAAGCTAGTTTGTGGTGCCAAAATAGGAGCCCTTTTCAAAACAGTGAGCAACGCTGTGCTGATGGCAAGCTTTCAAAAAATGTCTTTTGTGACCAGTAGCCATAAACCTAAACCAAAGTCTTAAAAACTTAATGTATTCAATCTGTTACTCCATGGCAGATAAGCACCCACAAGGTAAGTTATTGCTGTTACCAGTTGGAACGATAAGATATTAAAGCATTTCTAACATAAATAATTTACTGTTTATCTAGTACTATACATGGTGAGCTCTGCCAGATGTCAAGTGAGCATCAGATGCTGAGTATCTCTGTTGCCATTTAAAGTTTCACAGTTGTCTTTAGGGAAGGCAATATTAACTCAAGCCATCTCTTATGCAGTATAACTCTGCAAAATGCCATTTCAACGCTTAACCTTCATTCATCTTCACAGCCATTTCTAAAGGAATTGCATGTTCTTTGTATCCTCCAGGAAATTATGTGCAACCGTTTTTAAAAATACATACATGAAACTGATTCTCCTCTCATCCCTGCATAAATCAGAAGTAATGCCATTGAAGTCAATGGAGTTGCAATGATGTGAGGGGAGAATAAACTGCTCCCATTCTGATTCCTCTTTGCACAGCAAAATAAGACTGGAAAAAAATTAAAAAACACAAAATACCCAACAATAATGAAGGACCTCACCTTGCTAGCTGACAAAATGCACGTAGGCCCGCCTGTAGAGATGAAGGACAGCTGCCTCTGAAGCCACAATAGCTCCTTTTGAGACTGTTTCAATAACTTCTCCATATCACTTGGCTTCTCGCCCATCAGCCCTTCCTGTATGACAAAAATGTTCTTCAATAGCTGTTTTTTAATGTACAGTGATGGCAACGTACAATTTATCATCACTGGATTTCTAGGTAAACAATAACATCTGCCAGAGTAAAGTATCTATATTTACGCATTTGAAATATTAAGGATCAGTAAACCAAGAAGGAAAAAATGTTCCTGCTCCATCACACTTGAGTTGATTTTTATATTGTAGGCAGTCTTGTACCATATAGCATCCACATAAGGGATCAAGATTGTGCAATAAAAATAATTCAGAAAGCACAGAAGACTGGAATTTCTTTGTCCTGAATTTAGAATTGTCCATATCACAGGCTTCTGCCATCTAAAAAGTTGATACATTGCTTATGGCATAAGAAACTCAAAATCCTAATGTTCTTCTAATGCATTAACTCATTCTACTTAAAGGATGGTGACTCAATTGCTGGGACCAATAATCAGGTTAGGGATTGTAATTCCTGTGCATGGAAGCAAATCATTCAAGAACTGGTTAGGTTGGGAAGCAAAGCTTTGATAAATCCATGGTCCAGTAAAATAATGCAAAACAAGGTAGAAGGCTGGGATGGAAAATTTAGAGACAGAAAACAAGATGGCTGACTCAGCAACTTTTCATCAATGTTCATGTTAAGGATATCTCATTACACAATGCATTGTGAGTATATTGACATTAGTGATTTTACAGCAGATTAAAAATGCTGGCAGAGCAGGATAGAAACTTTAGTTCAATATGTATTATCTGCAGGTTTTTCCACCCCAATGTTTGTTATGAGAGCCATAATTTAAAATTACAGAGATACCAGTCAGACTGTTAATCCAGAGTACATCCATTAATGAAAGTCTGAACTCAGGGCCAATCCAGAGCATTGTGAATTCAAACCCAAATTGGCTTCTAACCTTGATTTAGCTTGCAAAATATTTACTGTTAATGAGCTCCTGTCTTTTGCTGCACTTGCTTTAGTAAACCATGGTGATACAAGCTATATTATAACTCACTCTCTATTTAATGACCAAATAGTATCTGGACTTCCTCAAAGTTTTGAAATATTCTAATTCGGCTTAGACTGTCATCTCAACAAATGAGGACTCTTAGCTGGCAGATGTGAGGATTAGATTTCCATAATAAGAGCACTGTAAAAAACGGTGGACAAAATATAGACATTTCTCCCTCTCTAGAAGTGGCAGTGCATTTTCTTTAGTCCTGCTAGAGATTCCAGCTGGTAGAAACAGAAGCAGACCACGCAAGGACTGCTGCACTGGAGAGTGGGTAACATAGGGCACAGCCAGGGCTACCTCCTTCTGGCACCTCCCTTGACCCAGAACTATGTAGGGAAGCCCGTCCCTACTCTCAGGGCACAAGGACCCTGGCAGTGCTTCTTCTTTTGCCTTACCATGTGGCTTTGGGGGACAAAGAGGAGCCAGTCAGAAACTCCAGCCAGTAGGAACAGGAGCAGCCAAAGCAGGGACCTTTGGACATTCCAGCAGAATCATAGAATGTTTTCCGGTACTCTCTACCCTGTGGTGATTGGCTGTTTGCGTCAACCTCCCCACACCCTTGGTCACTTCACCTCAGCTGCACTCCACACTTGCCCCATCCTGCTCAGCCCCCTTCCTTTCCCTTTTCACGTAGCTGATTCCACCCTAAGTCAACCCACCCATCAAAAATACCGTGGAACTGCCTGCCACCATCATCTCGTTCACGCTGCTTGTGTGTTAGACCCCCTTCCCCTACTCTGTGTCTGTCTTGTCTATTTGGATGGCATTGTCTTGTTATTTCCGTGTACTCCCCTGGTCTGTCAGTATCCATCTGTTGTCTCTTATATTATACGTAGGTTGTAAGCCCCTGGGGCAGGCACCGTCCTTTTGTTCTGTATCTGTACAACACCTAGCGCAACGGGGTCCCAGTTCATGGCTGGGGCTCCAAGGTGCTACTGTAATACAGACAAACTAGTAACAGTCTTGCAAAAGTCTACCTATCCCCTCACATGATGGAATAATATTTTAGTTGGAGCAAGTAAAATGTCTTAAGCCTTTGCATTATAATCACTATTTAGGAGATTGTAAGCCTGGGGCAGTAAATTATAGTGGTAATTTTGTAAGGCTGGCCTTGACAGCTGTTATTCTCAAATCTTACTATCAGCTTTCTTCCTGAACACTAATATACAAATTGGTATCAGTTTGTCTTGAATTGGGAATTGTGTAACAGCATTTACTGGTGTGATGTGTATACAGGGGAAAGAGTGATAGGATTACACTGGGACAGCAGGTACCATGCCCTGCGCTATATTGGCACAAAACAAAATGGCCCCATCCCCTTCATTTTACAATCTAAGACATACAGTAGAGAACAGAACTATTGGATACGTATGTTGAATGTCTGACCTTCGAGTGGTGCAGGTTTTACTTTTCAGGTATAATATTCTTGGTCATCTCATCTCTATGCTCTACTCAGGACTTCTCTGTTACCCACTTCTGGAAAATCTAACAATGTTCTCTCCAAGAGCCCTTCTGCACTCCCCAAGTTTTGTCTCTTCACTACAGATTGATGTCTTCAATCGCTGTGGTATCTGACGATACTGGACTGTAAGCCCCTCAAGCACAGAACTTGTCTTATGTAACTGTAAAGCACCAACCGTGCTAAGAAATGCATAGCAATAGATCTGTGCATCCTGGCAGCTTCTGTAAGATGTGGAGTCAGCCAGCTTGTCCAGCAAGGAACCCCACCCCCCAACTTTAAGCTACCATATTTTGCTTCCCCAAGGCTTCATTCTTGAAGTGCAAGGTGCACTGTTGATAAGAAATGGAAAAGTTTTGGGGTAAACAGAAAACTTGTCTCTGGGCTGCTTGAGTGAGTCTTCAGTCCCGGGCCAGGATCTCATGCAGAGAGCACTAGACTGGCAGTCAGGAGACTTGGTGTCTATGACCAGCTCGGCCATTGACATGCTTAGTGGAGAAGTCACTTCACTTTTCTATGTCTTCATTTCTCCTCCCACTCATACGTCCTATTTATTTATACTGTAATCTCTTAGGAGCAGAGCCTGTCTCTCACTATGCATTTGTATAGCCCCTAACACAGTGAGGCCTCTAACACACTACTATATTATAAAAAACTACCTAAGCAGAGAGCTAACTCCCTGCCTATTATTGATAAAATGAGGTCTGTGCACGCTCACATAACTTAGCATGTTGAAGTATCAAAATAAAACAAAATATATTTAACTCTCAGCAAAAAGTAACCGATTACGTTTTTCCTGCTTGGTTATAGTGTCACTGTGAACAAGACCCTTTTCAGTTCTCAACAGACATGGTGGATTAATATTTACCCTCAAGCACCCTAGTCGGTTTTTGAGCTCTTCGCACTCCACTTGCAGCAGGCGGATCTCCAGATCTTTGATACCATAGGACTGATGGTTAGTGCTTGGAGGTTGCAGGGACTTCAGGTTCACTGAGTGTGTTTTGTGCTTTAAAGGAAACCTTTTGGTAGTAGTTCTTGAGGTGGTGGAGGATGAAGAAGAAGCTGAAGGACTTCTGTCCTGGTAAAAAGGAAGACACACTGCATGTTATGACTATGGCAATTTTCACTCTTTTTGCTGTAGCTGTGTCTGGGAAGAGAGTGTGGCTTGCTTTCACTAACACTGTATAGAGTATATTTTATTCCTCTAGATTTTGCTCAATCTTTTAAAAAAATGTTTTACTACAGCCAAGAACCAAGCATGGAAAATTTCAGCCTAGAAGGTGAGTTCTGTAGAAATTTATAAGCGTGTAATAATAGAGAGTTTAAATGGAAACAGTTTTCCAATCTTAACTATGGTGGGTGGATGGGTGGTATTAGGACCTGATCCAAAGCTCATTGAAGTCAAAAGGAATCTTTCCATTAACTTCAGGGGCTTTGGATCAAAACCATATTCAGCAAATACCTGTTGTTTTTTTAAATTATTCACACACACACTCCCAGAAAAAACCCTTCATTTAAACATTAGTTAAGGTTGCTCTCAGCAATAAACTAAACCATAAAAAATTAAGCTGTACAAAGATAAGGATTAAAAAAGTATTAAAAGGATGCAATAAAGTCAAGTGCACTCAAGTTAGAAAAGGGCAGAAATAATGTTGTCTGTGGAACCTTGATCCAGCCCGCTTTGTATATACACTATGAGATAGCCTTTTACATGCAGAAGTGATTACAATGAAAAAGTTTGGTGTAAGTTAATTGCCTAGCATCAGATAGGAATTTGGTTGCAGAAGCAAGGATAGTATCTAAGTCTCCAGAGTGGCATTCAGCTGCCCAAACCGTAAGACCATCCTTTCGCTTCCTGCAATCACAACACACCTTCCAGCTTCTCAACAAATAAGGCAGGGGATCCTACAGATAACAGACTCCTTCAGTACCAGGGCCAGATTAACCATTAGGCTAATAAGGCTATGGCCTTCGGGCCTCCTATTTTTTAGGCCCTACTGGTCAGGCAGGGGGCGCGGGTGGGGCCGGGTGAGGGGGAGCAAGTTTGCTCACGTAGCCCTGCTGGGGCGCTCCTGCCAGCAGGAAAGGCAAAACAGCCCCCTGTGGCTAGGAAGGAGCCCAGCCGGCAGCCAGCCAGCAACCTGCTGCATCTCCCTGCACTGCAGGAACACACTGCCAGGTATCCGGTTAACACTGGTGACCGACACTAAAAATCTGGTTACCGTGGGAATCTGTGCCAGCCATGGGTGTAGTTTGAGCAAGCATTTCCCCGCCTCAGCTGCCCCCACCCCCAATTTCTCCAGAGCTCTGCTTAGCTGTCAGGGAGGGAAGAAGCTCCCTCTGTCCCTCTCCTCTGCTGAGCCTGACAGGCAGCTCCAGGACACTGCCTCTTGGATCCTAGTGCCTGTCACTGTCATCTTCTATGTGTGCTGGGTCCCGTTTCTGGACAACTGGTGAGTGTCTGTGGGGGGGCAGAGGCAGTACCAGAGCGGTAGGGTGGGAAGCTTGCACAGAACCTGCACACACTCTATCCAGCTCCAGCCAGAACAATTGCCCCTCCCATGTATAAGAAACGAATTCCAACACATTTGTAGGAAAAACAAAACAAAACATCCCATTCTGGATACCAGTCCTTTAACTTTCACAATACCTTCCATAGAGGGGCTTCAGATTTATGATGCACTGTGTTCAGTACTGTCTTGAACTGTTCTAAAAATCAAGAAATCCAATTCTTTTTTTTGATGTATTTTTCTGTACTGGGATGCACAGGCCACCCAGTTCTTTCCTTATGCTCAGCCTAGTTCCACAGGCCAACACATCTTTGTACTTTTAAGGGGCTGCAAAAGCACTGGAGGAAGTCAACACACAATGTTGTAGGTTTCTCCCTCCCCTCTCCCTCAAGGATTTTAAATCCACTTCTTAGCAGGCTATGATAGAAAGACTGGCTGAATAGGCTAAAGGCAGGTTCTGTCCATTTGCTGGTTCTCTAGCAGTTCAATCGATCATAAAAGCACCTCACATTTGATTTCTTTTGAGTTTCATTCCAAAAACTTAAAGTTCAATAAACCTGACGTTAGTCCTCATTTTTCTGCCCCAACGCAAACTAACTTCTTTCCCAAATGGAAAATGTTAGGTAAGCATGGAATGTGATTCGAGGAGGGAACGAGAACACGGGCCAATTCCTGCTGACAGTTACCTGTGTAGCCTTATTGACTTCAGGGAGAACAGATTTTTGCACAAGAATAGATTTTGGTCCCTTGTGCTTTTTCACACCTGGTATAAGCAGAATCTCATTCACTTTCCTTCCCTAAACTCTGAGCACTTTAGGGGAAAAAAAAAAAAAAAAAAAAACACAAGGTCTGCTTGATTTACACATGCAAATGAAACAGGAACACCAGCCTTAAACAAACCAGACTTGCTGTAACAAGGGTGTCAATACAGCAGCCTTGGCTGGACTGTTCTTTTGAAAGATCCTTAATGATTCTTTTATTTTCAGTGAAATCTTTTACTTTCAGTGAAATCTTTTTGTTCGGGGGGGCGGAGAACACAACAGGGAATAGCTCTGTTTTGTCAACTCCTAGTCATTCAAAAGCTGAAAGGCTTTAGATTAAGTTTGTTTAATGTTTGTACAGTGATTTTGAAGAACTAACACAGTACAGAAGTGCTAAATATTATGACTGGGCAACCATCTAAAGATCTCTGTCACTTCTAGCTGTTACCTTTTTTTTTTTTTTTTTTTTTTTTTTTTTTTTTACAGAAAGCTTAAAACAAACAAATGCAAACCGTAGGGGGCTGGTGCACACAGAACTCATGCTTAAAAAACCTCATGTCAGAGCTGCTGATCACACATTCTAGAATAGATAATACTTAGTCCTGCCATGAGCATAGGGGACCGGATTAGATGACATCTCGAGGTCCCTTCCAATCCTATGATTCTATTCTATTATTCTAATTGTGGAAGAGCTTGGTGACAGAATGGCCTGATGTGGTGAATCACTGGAGATTAACTACACAAACTGGGTATCATCCCACAAATGATATTTGGGTTCAATGTGAAAACAAAAAGAAAAGGAGTACTTGTGGCACCTTAGAGACTAACCAATTTATTTGAGCATGAGCTTTCACGAGCTACAGCTCTAAGGTGTCACAAGTACTCCTTTTCTTTTTGCGAATACAGACTAACACGGCTGTTACTCTGAAATGTGAAAACAGTAATTCATTGTCCTCAGCCAGTCCAATACTGGGAGGCAGCTTTCAGAGCAAGACAGCCTAAAACACAATGCCACCCAATGTAATTTTCCCACTACTACTTCCTCTACGTCAGTAGATTTTACATGAGTGGTTTTCTTTTACATAACAAAAGCTGGCTGCCTCCCAGACTGCAGTCAGCGTGAGATAGGGTGTGTGGTGTGTAGAGTCCATAGCTTGGGGGAAACACCTGCAGGGCTTGGCTTTGCACTGTGGAGAGCCGAGGGTAGATGCACCAGGTTGAAAGAGGTGAGCAGGATGGGGAATGTTGCAGTGTTCATCCTCATACAGGTGAGCACTCCACTACCTTGGAGGAAGGAGGCCTAAGAGAAGGACAGCGTAGCATCCCTCGTGCTACCCCTGAGGGTATGTCTGCACTGGAACGCTCCTGCGGCAGCGCTTTGAAGTGCGAGTGTGGTTGCGTGCATACGCTGTGAGAGAGCTCTCTCAGCGCTCCTGGTAATCCCACCTCCACTAGCGCTTGAAAGCGCTCAGACTTGCTGCACTCAGGGTGGTGATTTGTCACACCCCTGAGCCAGCAAGTAAGAGCGCTATAAAATGTAAGTGTAGACATGCCCTTGCTCAGAAGTATCTGTTTGAAGAAATGAGTCTAGTGAGAATAGAGTAAATTTGTTAATTTTACATAAATAAATAATATGTATGTAGATAAATGTTTGATGAGGTCATAATTTTTTTTTGCAATATGTCATTCATACTTAGGCCGCTCCCTCCCTTTAGCCGTAGGCCCCTCATAACCTTAATCTGGCCCGGGTCACTACACAACCTTGATTCATCCCCAGAGCAGCTGTATCCCATGCACTGAATGAAGCAGGGATCTTGTGTAAAAACAAATATTGGATCATGTAATAATGGCTGTATCATAATGCATATGCACAAGGGGCTGGATTAAGATTCCACAGTTTTTTAATCCTTAACTTTGCATTTTCTAATTTTTCATGGTTTAATTTATTGATGAGAGCAAGCTTAACAAATGTGAAATGAAGTTTGTGAATTTCTTTAGCATTTTAATAGAAGCAAACCTTTCATATATGTGCTATTTACATAATAAAGCACTTCCACATTTGTTATCGTCATTGTGTATTTTATTGCCATTATCTTTGTGAAGCTTCATATTTCACTGCTCGGTGCCATGTTGATTAATATATTGAAACTAATTAAGCTCTATTCAAGAAAAACATTTTTAATGCAACTTCAGTTTTACTGCAACTTCTAAATCACACTTTTTAAACTGGAATAGAAAACTGAGTAGGGACTCATATCTATAATATAACCCCTGCCTTTTAAAAAAATGTAAATATTCAGAAAGTAGAAGCCTACAATATGTAAGAAGCACATTAACAATACACATGAAAAAGAACTGTAATTTTTCATCTTAGTTTTATTCATTCTTTTGGAGGAATGTAACAAACAATCACACTTTGAAAAGAAACAGTACAAACCCAAAGGAGAATAGCAGGAGCTCATCAAAACACAGTCTGTTTTCATTACAACTCCTCCTGGGAGCTGTCTTTGTAATATTATGGTTGACTGAGGTAAGTCAAAGACTGCCGTTGCCATGACAATCAGGGCAATAGTGACTCTCCCCAAATATGCAAATGATCTAGAGGAACTAAGTGATGAGTGGCTGATTACCTCTGATGTCACAATGTTACTGCTCAGGGAGCTGTGCCGCAGCCTCCTATCCAGTTTTTCCAACGTTCTGTTTTCCCCAAACTTCCTAAAAATCCCACCCATACCTGCAAAATACACAGGGGAGAACATTCCACACACACATTAATTAGCAACTGAAAGTTGGTTCCAATTCCCCATCGCATGTGAACCAAAAAGGGTGATAAAAAAAGTTAGATACTGAGGTAAAACCCTGTAAAACATAAAAATCTGATGCAACCTTAGCTATGGACTCACTATCCCAAGACCATCACACACACACACACACACACACACACACACACACAGAGTGAATATTGCAAAAAAGATTTTCAATATTTGCTCAAATACTATAATGAAGGGAACCAAAAGTAGCACTGGGCAGGAAACTGTTTTCCTGTCCTACAACAATTTATAAGGTATCGAAAAATTTTCCCAACCTAAAAATTTCCATGAACTGAAAATCCAAATATTTTTTGGTAGGGGTCACTCAAAATGTTTTGTTTTGATAATTTTGAAATGTTTTGTTTAGAGTTTGGCCCCTTTTCACTTTTTAAATTTCAGAGCAAAGTTGTTTCAACCTGAAAAACTATAACAAAAAATGTCAAAATGGTCTTTTTTGACAATTTTGAAGCTTCCCCCCAGAAATATTTCAAAATATGAAATTCATTGACATCAACCCCTTCCTGCTAAAAAGTTTTGGGTTTGACAAATTGGTATTCTCCAGAAAAAAGTTACCCCCGCAAACCTCCCCACACACACATTTTGTTGAAAAATTTACTACCCACTCTACCCAGAAGCTCCTGCATAAATTTTGGTTCATTATATGCTCACACCCTTGCTATATAAGCTTTCTGTGAATGTTCACATGAGGTAAGTTTTTCAAAAGTGCTGAAGGGTATGTCTACACAGCATTTTGAAGCGAGCCTCCCAGCCTGGGTTGACAGATTCATGCTAGCCCGACTCTTGCTGACACTCTACAAATTGTTGTATAGACAGCTCTTTGAAGTTGTGGCTCTGGCTGAAGCTCTGGCTCTGAATCACATCGCCCTCCCATTATGCAGTAGCTTGTACCTTTACTAAAGTTTAACCATTTGGGCTGAAATTTTCATGCAGAGTGTTTGCCTCATGCAGAATTCTGCTAGAAAATGTCAGTCAAAATGGTTCAGCTGTTTCTAAGGAGGCAGCTAGTGAATACATTGTTTTGTCCATGTTAAAAAATTCTAGCATCTTTTCTTTAAGTGGCTCTAGGGCCCTATACTTTGGAGCAGGTACTTGAAATTTTGCAGTCGGGTGGACTTCAGGATTTTATGTCTTTTGCCGTTCCTGTAAAAATATTGGCCAAATTTGGCCAAGCTATCGCTTTTGAAAAGTCACAGTTCAAATGTTCTCAGTACAAACTTGCTAGACATTCAAAGCTAAACTCCCCTAAGATTCCATTGCAATCAGCATGCGCCAGTCTAGGGCTGAAGCTGGACTTTCCCTGCAATTGCAGCTCTGACATTCTGACATTTACTAACTGTTCAGTGCTTCACTTTGCAACCTTAATGTTCTTTAAACATAATTTTGTGTGTGTAACGTGCCTAAAGAGAACATTTAAAGCACAGTCCTGTTCCCATTGAAAACAAAAAAGTGGTGCAATGATGTGATTTTTTTAGACCTTTATTTTTTATTCAGGCCCCACATTAACAAGGTTGTGCACACATGATGAGAGAGAGGATTTTGCATAGCCTTATTTGTATCTGCAGCATTTAAAATAGTCCGGGGTTTTGTATGTGGTGGCGGTGGCTTGTGCGTGTTTATATATCTCTCACATAGTGGCAACATTAAGTTCCCTTAAACAACAGTAGGGTAATGTTTATTTCTGGGATATAGAGGTTCCTTGTTTTAAACCCAAGTAATTCCAACAGTTGCATTATTTGTTAGTATCTATAGTCTTTTTACAGCTGATTATTACATTTAACCTAGCCTGTGAGTAAACTCATTTAAAAAATAAAACAAATGGTCAGAAATTCATATGCATCCTGCAGTCTTCATTCACTCAAGACTGTCATTGAAATTAATGGGAACTCTGACCGGGCGAGGTCTGCAGGATTTGGATCTGTTACTTTATATACAAGATTTTCCTGGTGATGTGAAAGAATATGCTCTCCAGGAAGCTGGCTTGCTGCTGCCAAGATGGCTGCAGCATTAACTGTTACGAATTTCTCTGCACCTGCAGACCAAGGATGAAATCTCTGAAACAGCAATATGAAAGAGAGCACGAGTATGGAGAGGATTAAGTACTTTATTCCAGAGCCTCCTGTCATAATTTTCAGCTCTGTACTCTGCAAATGCAATCTGCAAACTGAGGCCCTGATCTTGTGGTTGGATCCACTAAGGCAGGGTTTCCCAAACTTTTTTGGCCACGGAACACTTTTTAGCCTATTACGGAACACTTACAATATTATTCTGTAGTCGTTTGGTTTTCAAATTAAAAAATTGTGTTATTTATGCTCAAATATATTTTATTTTATAAAACCAAGCAAAAATACAAATTTAAAATAACTTGAACTAACAATTTCTAACTGGAAAGCATGTATAAAGTAGTACAAAAATCAAGTGCAAGAGTCAAAATTAAAAACAGTGTTCTACTTAAAAAACCTGTTTTTATATATACAAACACCAAACAAAATTAGATTTTTATTCGGAAAATCTATTTTTATAAACAGAAATACAAACTTGGATTTAATGGGATTGGTGTTTCTGCTTTTTTCTATCACAAATTCGCTTAATATTAGGAATAATGCTGGAAAGTTGAATCCTCATGTCAGGCGCAGCATCAAGTCTATTCCTATATTTGGTTTTTGTTGCAGTATAATACGAAAATCCTGTCTCACACAAATAAGTTGTAGCTATGGAAGGAGCACTCGAACTGCACATTTAGCCACATTAGGGTACTCTTCTACTAGGCTGCTCCAAAAATTATTCAGCTGAAGATCCTTAAACTTTTGTTTCAGATCAGAGTCAGAAATTTAGTCAATTAGGCTTTCATAATCGTGCACAGTAAAGCTGACTGGTTTGGCTGTAATTACAAACGGTTTTCGAACCCAAGCATTATCATCAGGAGTTGTAGGAAAATATTCTAATAAAGAGGCCTGCAAGTCACATAAGTGCTGTAAAATGGTGCTGGAAACTTCTTCATGGACTGTAGAATTTATTTCAGTCAGAAATTCATGGACTGTAGGGAAGCAGTCGAAGTTCTACAGAAGATGCCCAGAATTCCAGTTTCTTTTTTAACAACGAAATTTTATCCATTGTAGTAAAAATGGTCACTTTCTTTCCTTGCAGCAACAGATTAATTTTATTTAATTTTTCAAAAATATCTGCAAGATACGCAAGTCTCATTAGCCACGAGGAATTTGTCAGACAGTAATTAAATTTTCGTCCTGAATTATGTGAAGTGAAGAATACCAGTAGTTCACTGTGAAGCTCAAGAAGCCTCACAAGCACTTTTCCTCTGGATAGCCACCTCACTTCCATATGTAAAAGAAGCGTTTTGTGCTGACTACCCATTTCCACGCACAAAATTTTAAATAACCTGGATTGAAGTGGTCGAGATTTGACAAAACTGATCATTTGTACTGCTTCATCGAGCACAATTTTCAAATATGCTGTTTTGTTTTTTTTAACTGCAAGTACTTGTCTGTATAGAACACAATGGCTCTTAGTGCTTTCTGGTGCCACACTTATGATTCGCATGACAGCTCCCTTCATCTTCCCGATCATTGCCTGAGCACCGTCAGTACATACATCAATATGTTTTCCCCACTAATTTCATGCTTTCTGATAAAACTGTTGATGCAGTTGAATATTTCTTCTCCAGTCGTATTGCTTTGCAGAGATTCACATAAGAGCAGATCCTCTTCAATAATATTATTAAATCTATATCAGACAAATACTAGTAGCACAGCAAGTCCTGAAATGTCAGTGGACTCATCTAGCTGCAATGCATACTCATGGCAAATTTTCAGTCTGCAAACTAGCTCTTTTTCTATGTCATCGGCAAGATCTTTAATACGGCATGTAACAGCATTATTTGACAACTGTACAGCATCCATTTTTTTTTTTTTTAAACCAGACTGCTCACTCAACAGGCACATTACAATATCTTTCGCCCAAGGCTTGATAAGCATTTCTCCAATACTGTGAGCTTCTCTGGCAAGCGCTATAAGGTAACTTACTCGATAAGATGCCTCTGTTGCACTTTCGTTGTCTGTTTTAGCAATTTTAATCATCGAAAGTTTACAATTTCCAAGTGAGTCACGCTGCCTCTTGAAAAAAATCGTGTATCTTTGTCTTTGTATTCAGCATACTTGGTTTCCAAATGCCTACAAAGTTTAGCAGGAGCCAATGAACTGTTTTCTAGTGTTTTGTTGCATACGACGCACTGCACATCAGGAACATCTTTATTTCCAACACACATAAAACCGAAAGACAAATAACTTTCATCATACTTTAGTTTCGGTCTTTTAAAACCTGCTTCTTCTTGTTTTTTGATATACTTCTGTGGAAATTCTTTCACCTTGGATAACTCACTAGTACTAAGTTTCAGAGTAGCAGCCGTGTTAGTCTGGATCTGCAAAAAGAAAAGGAGGACTTGTGGCACCTTAGAGACTAACAAATTTATTTGAGCATAAGCTGTCGTGAGCTACAGCTCACTTCATCGGACACATCGATGTAGCTCACGACAGCTTATGCTCAAATAAATTTGTTAGTCTCTAAGGTGCCACAAGTCCTCCTTTTCTTTTCACTAGTACTAACAGATTTTTCGGCAACAAAAGACTGCGATTGTTCATCCTCACTTTTAAGTGTTACAATATTTTGCTCGTTTATTTCTGCCACAGTTGGAGTACCAGAAGAACTTGCTTTTTGTTTCAAAGTTCCATCTTTTAGCCACAAATCCATTGGTGATTAGGTTTAGTAACAATATTTAGAAATACTGATTTTTGTCAAATTTTGTTTGTCACAAATATTTATATTGTTTTGAGTGAAGCTAATTTAGTTGTGCTTATCGCACACATGGTAAAGACCCACAGATTTGAACATGTTGAGTGAATATGTTATATTCAACATGGCGTAAAGAGACTGGCGTGTGCATACTGCTGCAGTTCACGCAGCCTCGAGCGGAAGGGGTATGACGTCACTAACTGAAACATGCCCGAAAGGGGTAGACGTCAACATGCTTGCGTGCCGCATTCTCTTTATACCATGATATTCAATACGAGATCTATCAATAACCGGAAAAAGAGTTTTATGTTAAATTATAGCCATTCAAAAAGTTGTAAACTACTCTTCAAATATGCCAAACTTAAAGTTTAAAAAAATTTAAAGACCCTTTTTTAAAAATTATGATTCTTTCATGGAACACCTATTCACATCGTGTGGAACACCAGTGTTTCGCGGAACAGAGTTTGGGAAACGCTGCACTAAGGGGCTCAGAGATTTGTCATCACCAAACTTCAGATGCTGGAGGCACCTGAAGACAAGACATCCTGGTCTAGGTGGTTAATAAAGAAATCTCTCTGGATAAATGATTAAAAGGGCAATAAGATAAGCTTCCTCCATATTGTCTTGCAAGTCCAGTTTTGGGTTACGGTGGAATTTCCAGAAGTGCAGCATTCGTCTTCCTCTCCTCTCATTGAATCCATGGGACTTTTGCCGTTGACTTGAATGACAGCAAAATCAGGCTAAAGCTAAGCACTTCTGAAAATCCCAGTGTTGGAGTTTATCAAAAGAATGAGGAAAAATCTGCAAATGTGTGGGAGCAAACTACTCCAATTCAATTGATTCCTCTTCTTTGAGTCATGTTATCTGCTATTCACGAATATTGAAACTACAATGCCCGGCATTCACAGAGCTCTTTATAATTCCCAGGAGTATCCCAAATGCATACCAGAAATGCATTATGAATCATTCTCTTGCGTTTCCCCCATCTAATCAGGGAGCAGAAGACAATACCACCTGTCCAATCACAAGGTACAAATGATGGGAGAACCCAGAAGAGATTAAAAGAAAAGAAAAATGCCTGCATTTGTAGAATTTGATTCATTAAATGAACTTGACCAGCCTGAATGATTATTACATGTATCAATCAATTTACCACTTGATGGCACCACAGTGCTGCTACTGGTTCACTGTTTCTGTTGTTCCATGTAGCGTTCTGGCATATCCCGACACCTGCAGCATTGCAATTACCTACTTTGCTGGTGCCTTCAGATATGCACCTCAGCATGGCACCATGCACCAGAATATGTCACTTCTCATGCCGTCATTCCAATGGAACACTGTCATGTTCTGCCACAGCAAAAACAGTGCCGTCCTGTTATCCAGTTAAACACCAATGACTGAGGCTCTGGGGTGGAAACAGCTGTGTCCCCCCCCTGAGGCTAGAGTGCTGATAAGATGCAATAAGGGCTTTACACTGGTACTCCTGTGGTCCAGATTCAACCACCTTTTTTCCTTGCCAGTCCTGGTGGTCTCAATGGGATTACCTGTGGCATAAGCTTGAGTAAAGATACTGGAATATGGCCCATTGATTAGAGGCTGATTTGGCAGAGTAGCATTCATTGTTGCCCAGCATGCTAAGGCGCAGTGTTTGGAGTCCTTGGTCTCCCATTTACCCCTAAGCCCCTTTACTCTGCACTAGCAAAGTGGTGTTAAAGGTGCCTTATTGTAGTTAAGAATTAGCATCCCTGGGTTGTAGGCAACCAAAATTTTTTTGGATATCCAGAAAAGTCCAGTAGTCGAGTACATCATGTATCAAGACTATTTTAGTGTCTAGTCTGGGGCATATATACCATAAATATTAACTAGTCTACCAGAGGCATAGATCCACTAGCCATCCACACAGAAGAGGTACTTTATGTAAGGAGCAGCACTCCTGGAACCCAGCATGATCTTAACACAAGCTCCTTACACTAACATGCCTTTCTGTTCTTCCCTCTCCCCAGCCAAATGTCAAGACTCTGAAGAGAAAATATTGACTCACAAGAGCATGCACTAAATGAAGGTGTTCAGATACCCTGGAGAGGAGAATGGTGAGAGAACCTGAAGAATATAAAACACAACAAAAATAATCAGACTGTAGACTTTGATCTACCAACTCATAAAATAAAAACACAAAACTAATCTGAACTCTCTCATTCTTAATATAGGAAACTACCTCATTTCTCTCACATCTTTACACTTTAAATCTGGATGAGTTTAAGGTTATTTGGAGATGACTAAAATTCTTCTCTCATGCTTGGCATTGTACATATCAAGTAGTTACCTATTCCACAATCAGCTTTTCATCTCCAACGCCTTCATTTATTGTACCAGAAAAGGGGTTTCCTTAGCCACCTTTTTTCATATTCCATCAGAACAGGGCCTTATACTATCAGTGTGAGTAAAACATTTCATTCCACAAAGAGCCCTTCACTGAAAGCAATTGCAGCAGTGTCCTCTAGTGCTCAGTTCAATTGTATGCACTCAGCAACTAAGTCTCCCAGTAAAACACAACATGGGATCAAGGAAGGCAAAATCCATGAGTGTAAAAAAATAGAATAAATAAATCTGAGACAGTGGAACAGTGTAGTTAAAAAGGAAAAGACATTAAAATCTTTCATCTTTTTCAGCTTGAGAGCTGCTCAGAACTGAGATGTTATGGACACTGAAATCTCATTCACCCCTTGAGAAAAGGGTCCTTTCAGGTCAGGGTAAGCATGAGAAGAGTTCAGACTGAAGGGGACCATTTGTATTTGGTTTTTACAGGTGGGGAAAACTTATTACTTTTCATTTTAGAGAATAATTTACACACCCCTTTGGTACCTTTGCGGCATTCTCACTTCACACCCAACCATTGCAGGTTCAGGCCTTACTGCCTGGAGTCTTACTTGCTGTTAACAGATCCCGGAATATGAAGACGCATCATCCCCCTAACCAGGTCTAAACATTTCTGTGAACAGCCCTGTATGTTCAGATAAATAAAGCACAATTAGAATCCATTAAGGGGTTGTGAGTGGGGGAACAAGCAGTTACATAAATTTGTGTGTCTGCACAAAACATAATTAGCATCCATATTCCAACAACTGCCAGTGACAGTGCAGTGGCTCCAACAGTAGCCAAGGCATAAGCTCTGTTTACCAGCTTGTCATGAAAACCTGCTCACTGAGGTTTTTATGACATGGTGATAGAAACACTGAGTTCTGGTCTACCGTAGTAGCTTACCACCAGTGCATCGCTGGCAGTTGCTGGGGCAAAACGATTAATTTCTTTAGTATTGGCAAAGCCTGAGTGCAAGGCAGAGAGTTTAACCTGACCTCGCTGTAATACCAATAAAATAGCCAGTTGCAATCTGTATCATTATCAGTGAATAAAATTAAAATGTCTGGAAATTACAGTGGCATTGGTAGTAACTTCCATAGTTAAGGTTTCACTGAAATTTACACTTAAAGCGGTTAAATTTCTTCTGTTTCTCAATTTAACAGATGAATTTTGTCTCCATGTTTAACACACAGACTCTCCAGAGGAAAATTGAATTTTCTGTCTTTTTTTGTGGCAAAATATTTACAAACTTTTGCAGTACAATCATTTTTAAAATCCCCCCTTTTTGAAAGTTTGCCTTGTCTTCTACACATTTTTCTAGCAGTTGCTCTAACTACAACCACCAAGCCCTGACAGCCTTCCTAAATACCAAATTTCTCTTTCCCCTCTCCCACCCCCACTCTGATAATAGTTCAGACACAAGCCAGTTTAACCTTTTCAAATAAAGCACATGCATGACAAGTCATCCCTTCTAGTCAGGATTAGAGCTGGTCAGATATATTCAAACAGCCATTGTCCATGAGAGAACACTGTTTAGAAGACAAAATGCTTTGTGAAATTTTGCCAACATTTCTTTTAGGAGAAAAAAAATTCTGACAATGTCAAAAGTGCTGTTTTGACATCTTGGAATTGAACTTTTTTATTTTTTATTTTGAAACAACTTTTCTTTTTGATTTTTTTATGTTATATAATATAAAATTTAAATTTTGTAATACCAAATTAAAATGGTCCATTTTGTCAAAATAAAATATTTCAACCAACCCAAAATTAAATTTTGTTCAGAATTTTCTTTTGCGGAAAATTTCAAAGGAGGAGGGGGGGTTGGAAAAAGACAAACATAGACCTCTCAAAATCCTTCATGAAACAGAGTTTCCATCCTCTGCACAGCTCTAGTCAGGATACACAAACTGAATTTTGCCAGCTGCCCTGGCTCCATTGCTTGGATACTTTCCTAAACCCATTCCTCACAATGGCCTCCTTAGTCAGACCCTCACCATAGCTGCCCGGACAGATTAACGAGGTTGGATGCCCAGGGCTAACGTTTTTCAGGGGCCCCTTTTTCTTAACATGTTATTAATGAAAGCAATAAAGTACCCATCTTATGACAATCAACAAGTCCTATATATTACTGAATAAAAATGAAAAGAAAATTGAAGACAATGAACAGGTTATATACTGCCTAGAAAACATAAAAACATTGAAAGTCAAATGAAATGCCATGTGTTTAAACTGGCAAGCTTTAAGTGCCACAGATTCACTTATTGTATCCTCAGAAGACAGTATGTGAAGTAAATCCCATTCAGTTGACATGATAGCAAGAGCAATAAGCTTTGTTTCTACCATAGTTGACCGAGAACAATTTATTAAGGCAAGTTTACTTCACAGCTGGCAATGAGAGCAGTCTCAATGTAATGAAAATATTTGGGAAGATATTACTCAGATCTTTGACGTACAAAAATTTGATGGTTTCAGTAGGACTCTTTTCTTGCATGTTACCATATCTTATAAATGCTAGAAATTGATACATTCTGGCAAAAAACGGAGACTCTAGATCATTCAGGAAAGTGTCGAGGAGCATCCAAGAGCATGTTTTCATGTCCTCTTCACTTCATGCTTGATCAAGAGATGTAAGGAAGCCGAATCTTGTGGATAGTCCAGCATAGCATTTATTTCTACTTAATTCATAATTTAGCTTGTTGAGGAGAGTATAAAAGCTCTCAACCTCGAATGTCCTTCTTCCTCAAAGTTTCATTTCATTTTTGCCATCTGGAAATTTTTGTGTTACAATACGTTTGTGTTCTTCCCAATAGGACTCATCAGCATCACTTCCCAATTCTTTTTTCTTGCTCCTCAAAATCGTCAAACTGAGACAATAAGCTTGTGACAAATCTTGCAAGGAAGTCAGCAAATTAAAAGCAACAACAAAATCTAGGCTTAGTTTTGAAGCCTTACACTAGTGTTGACAAACTTTTCTAGTATCACGTTCCGTAAGATACTCATAAATACAGCTCCCAGTCCCCATATTTTCTTGTACAATGATCGTGCTTCCCTTCGAGTTTCACTTTTTGCCTCAGCATTGTCCACAGTTTCCTTCAATGCCCTCATAGTTCACTATAATTGATTTACAGGATTCAGCATGACAAGACCATCTCATATCTGACAGAATTTTTAGGACGAGGAGAGTTCCTTGTTCACTCTTGCACAGAAGCTGCCATCAGCTAGGGCAATGCCTCAAAACCAAACCAAACAAAACCAAACGTAGTTTTTGAACAAAACTGAAAAAGTTTGTAATTTCCATGCAAGAATCAACTCTGCAAGTTCCAGCTTCAGTGAATGAACTCTACATGGCATGTACACAGTTAGTGGATTTAGTCTTTTGTTTTGAGCTTGAAGACCTTCATACTTTCCAGACATGTTGCTTGCATTATTGTATGACTGACCTTTGCAGTTTTCATTAGCAATGTCATTTGCTTCCAATAAAAGGATTTCACGCTCTGGAAGAGTGACTTGCCCATGTGGCTTTAAATCAGTATAAACCCAATGAAACACTCAGATATGGCACCATGTAAGCAGGATCAGACAACAGATAACTGATTAAAACAGCACTATCAGGAGTTGAAATCTACTATCAAAAAGATACTATCTACTATCAGAAATTTTGCCTGTTTGGCTTCAGTTACAATACACTAAAAAAAAAAAAAAAAAAAAAAAACCTTACGTCCCATTAGCTCAGTGAATTCATCACAGATTGGATTTAATATGTTCACTTAGAAACAGATCTAATTCGGCAATGGCTTCAAGAATATGTAGATAAATTCTGTTCTGAGGGGAGCTGATAACTTCCTCCCTTCCTCTAAATGCTAAACCACATTCAGCAAGAAGCTTACCAGATGTCATAATATGCCTTAAAACTTCCTTCCATAAGCAGTTTGGATTAGAAGTAGCTGTACTATCACCCTGTTGATGCAATTGTCACACTGTCTGGAGTGGTTCACAACCATGAGTGCCAACCCCAGGGCAGACTGTCAAAAAGCAGGGTAGACACCCATAACTGGTGGTATGATTTATAACTATATTTCACCAACCTAGTAACAAATGTGCCTATCCAACCCCCCCGTTCCCTGTCCCCTGACCGCCCCCCCCAACCTCTGCCCCATCCAACCGCCCCCTGTTCCCCATCCCCTGACTGCCCCTGGGGACCCCCTGCCCCTTATCCAACCTCCCCACTCTCTGCCCCCTTACCATACCGGAGCCAGCCACGCCACTACGCTGCCCGACAGGAGCGGCAGGCCAGAGTGTTGCTGCGGGGGGGGGGGGGGGGTGGAGGGGGCTGCTGGGGAGGGGCTGGGAGCTCAAGGGCCGGACAGGACAGTCCTGCAGGCCGGATGTGGCACACGGGCCGTAGTTTGCCCACCTACAGCTGTGGCAAGAGCTGGCACCTGATTTACCAGCGACACAGTGATTCTTGCCTTGAAAATGTGCTAGCCATGCAAATGTGGTATTGTGATGTTCCACACTGTGTTCCTGAGAACATGGCTTCTCCTTTGCTTTTCTCCAGTCAGAAAAGTCTGGGGTTACAAATGTGCTATAGGGGATGAAAAGAGTTTGCACCCAAGACAGAATACTGTTCCTGTGGATTTAGAATACATCAACCAATGCCTCTGATAATGCTCTCCTCTAAATGGAGTTTTTGTCAGAAAAGTAGAGCTGACAGAGACAATTTCTGACGTTTGTACTGCTCTCAGGCCTTTCCCGATACATTGGGTGCGAAACTCCTCCATTATGAACTGGATAACTGGATCTTGTTTGATGCTAATAGGACCAGTATTCTCTTTATCACTGCTATTCTAGCCAACTTTGGTATGGGCATGTAATAGGAAAAGTGAGTCATCCTTTTCATCATCACTTTTGTCCTGGATTACAGGAATTCTCGCATTTTCATCCACACTCTCCTGAGGGCACAAGTCAATACCCATGTCTTCAATTTGATCATCATTTGCAAGATGATTCTGAAGCAGTACTAGCAGAGAAATAGTAAATTTGGGTAACTTGCTTACAATTTTCTCTTTCTAACTTAACTTTCCTTTTTGCTGCTTTGCTTGGAAACTCTAGACCGGACATCCCGTTGAAGCAAGGTTAAAACACTACTAAGGAATTACTGTGCAGTGCTGTCATTAGCGACCTTTATGCCTCCTTATAGGCACGTCCCTTCTCCCTCTACATACCCTGGGAGTTCACCATGGAGTCCCAATCTGATAAAGCTCTTTGTGGTTCATCAGAACAGACCTTTCCCTCTGGCAAACCATGGAAATTCATTATGCACAGAGGCTGCCTCAGCTGTGGAATTCAGAGCTGGAACTCTGCCTGTGAGTTTCCCCCTCTCTCTGGCGCTGGCTGCCAACTTCCTATCTGCAAACTCAACACATGAAAATTTCCGAACTGGCACATAAAGAGCCAAAATGAACAGCACAAAGTGGGAAGAATGCTACTCACAATACCACAGAGAAGCGTTTGGAGTAAGACAAAATCCTTATTTCCAAAATTACTATAGAGATGAAGAGGAAACATCTCCTAGTGAGAACTGTTACACAGGTGCAAGCCTGACACATGGTGCAAATAACAGAATAGAGAACACGTACAGTCAAGCTACAGACACACTGCTCCTCAAATGTCTTTTATTAGGGCATAGCTTACCCATCAAGGATGCAAAGGGGGTCTCAACCGAAAGTCTGGAGTCAGTCTATATTAATCCTTCCATTCCCAAAAGTTAGTCATCATTTTTAATGTGTATAGATCAGGTGCCTGCCAATGCACACTGCACATGGCAGGAAGTGTGCCCCCCAGGAGACTGCTTCTTCAGTTATAGTTTCTATCTCGGAGGAATCCTTTGAGAGGATCAGTCTAGTTTTCAAGGAGGTCTCAGAGGACGAGAGATAATTTACAATTAAGACTAGTCATAATAATAATAGGATTCATATTATACTTACACAAAATCAAAAATTTTACACACACACCCACACCCACACACACCAAGGTTTGTCTTTAGTTAATCCTGCAAAAGCCCCCTGGGCTTCAACAGGTTTTATCCATTATGCTTATATCTAGAGAAAGCAATCAAGAATGTCATTGATATAACACTATTACCTTAAAAGCACAAACTATTTTAATGCAACATTAAACATTGAGATATAAAGCACTCATAAAATCATGAAAACCCAGGAGTTACAGTGTGCTGGTAGAAAGCATATTTTATTTTATAGATTAAACAGAAAAACATTAATGTGAGAACATTCCATTTAATAAGGAAAAGCCAAATAGAAAATACAACAGGTGGAATTAATGTTGCAGTAGAAAACTTAACTTAGAATTTCCTAAATTGAGTGCTTGATTTACAAAGTTTAACATTGCACAAAACAATTCACCTTTGCACAATTTCAGCCTTAAAGGAATTTTTTTCAGAAGTAATCAGCAACTGAAAAGCAGAGCCTATAGCCAAAGCATGTAGAACCCCCACGACAGAAAGCACAAGGAGCCAAACATATTGTACAAACCTCCACAGAGCTACCATTTTTAAAGGAGTTGTTTCAGTGTTAGGCTGTGCATCACAAGAGTTTAGGCTTTCCTGTGGGATTTCATGTGCTCTCTGGAACTGGCTGGGCTAGAAATGCCAAAAAGACACTTGCATCTCGTTGTTTTTGCTGATACAAACTAATACAGCTACCGCTCTGAAAAAAAGACAGTTGTGTCTATTGCTATGTTGGCACTGCTCCTTCGGGCCCTCTCCAGAATCAGAGAGGTATGAAAATGAACGGATGGTCAAAGTTTGAACCTGGGCCTCAATTTGCAAATGGTCTCTAATTTTATAATACACCGAACCAAAATCCCAGAACTTTGGGGTTTTTGAAATCAACATCGGAATTTGGTGGGTTGGACATATCTCCAATATTTAAATAACTTTGTCAGCTCTTCTAAGGGAAATGGAAGACTAGCCAGAATTCTAGAAGCAATAGGACGTCATTTATGAAAAGCTAATTTCCCTTATATTAACGAACCTAAAAACTGACTAAATCAAAGGACTTACATAAAATAACTATGTCCCCAAGCAAGGGAGTGCTGTCAACAGAACTGCATATTTTGACAGGAATCTGAAAGTCGGGCTGGCCAGAAAACAGGAATTCTGTTTTGTTAATTATATATAGGTTTTGACATTTATCATTCCACATTGGGATGAAGATGAGACATTTCAAAAAATTTCAGGTCTCTCTGTCTCATTTTCTCCTGTTGCAGCTGTTCCACTTTATATAAATAATTAAATATTGATTGAAACAGAGAGAGGAAGAGACACTGGCTCTACAGCCCACTGGTTAGGGCATTCACTTGGGATGTGGGCACACACTCAGCTGAAAGGTGTGAAACAAAGATTCAAGTCCATGGTCTAAATCAGGCAGAGCAGGGACTTGAATGTAGTTTCGCAGCTGAGTGCCCTAACCACTGGGCTATTGGCTATTCAGGGATGAGTCTCTCTCTCTCAGATTCCATCCTGGACTTGAGAAACTTTCCAGTCTGCAAAAAGTTAGCTTTGGACAAATTGGCATTTTCCAACAAAAATGTTTTATCAAAAACGTTCTGTCCATCCTTTACCTGCAACACTGCTGTTGCAGTCGGATGCTAAATTCCAAAGCTGGGTTATTCAGACATATTTATCATATCAGTTCTTCCCATCCCAGCTGGAGGATGGTCTAGCAATCTAACCACCACAGGATGCATGGATACTCTCCTGAAATTAACATCTTTCATTCTCATCCATTTAAACAGTGGAATGAGAAACTTGGCACACCTTCTTCCCACAGTGACAGACTGGAAGTAATAATCCAGTGAGACAGAGAAGAGTTCTGTGAACTGAATATGCTTGAGTTGACATAGTAGTAGAAGGGCCTGTTTCTGAAGCCAAAAAAGGTCTCCAATTTGAATGCTGATGACTCTACTGCTTGATGTTGGAATATTAGCTGATTCTTACAAATGGACCCCGATGTTGACCTTGAATGAGTAATTCAGTTGTTACTCTCTGGCAAATGCAATTTCCAGTCTCTGAAACAGTTCATTTTGTCATGAATGAACATAGTTAGGAAAATTGAATCAAACTGTGATGTGTTACATCTGCTAAATCTGTACATGAATATTTAACAGGCGAGTGCTCATGAAGCATTAAAACACTGAGTAAATGGCAGAGTTAAAAAGGGTAAGTGTTGCCAAACACTGGAATATGTATTGATTTTTAAGTGAATGTTTAATGTTTGTGAACGGTGCTAGACTGAGAGCCCTGGACAATGAAAACCTCTGTCCACAGAAGAGAGACAGCCTTGGTAGTAAAGTGGCAAGCTTCCCGCCGCCCTATTGCCTTGACAATGTGCCTCAATGTTATTTTAGAAGAACCATAACTCTTATCCATTGAGACAAGTTCTGTCTCTATAACCCAGGCTCATTCCCCTCAGTCATTCCATTCTCCCCACCTCCACACCAACCCAAGCCAGATTCAGCACCTAAAGAGGAGGACTGCAATTCCTTTTTGCCCTTGCCTGAATGCCCAAGCCAACATTCCAATCCTGATTCAGCCTCTTGTGGGGTCAGAGCTCAGACTCTTTTTCTGAAGGGCCTAACACCTGGCAACCCCAGTTTCACTCTCAGATTCATATACTGTAATGCCAAAAGAGACCACTCTGGTCCGCTAGCTTAATTGTCAGATGCTAGCCTGACTCCCTAGCCCAGGAAAGGCTGACATCACACCCAAAGTCTTTCAAGCCTTTCCTTTAGGGCATAGTTGTAGTCTTTCAACACAGACCTTACAACCAAAGGAGACTGCAGGGCCCCAGGGGCCATTCCCTTCATATCTTTTCCCCAACACCAGAGCCTGCCACACGAGCTAACCTCCTTCCTGCAGTGCTCTCTGGTTGAGCTCTCCCAGTCCTTTATAGGGACCACCTTTCCCTTTTCCAGCAGGATCTGATAACTGAACAGGCTGCCTGGCCCAGGCCCCCTTGCCTTTAAGGGGCAGACCTCCCTGTTACCCTGACCTCCTGCATACAGCCAGCTGCGGCCCCCACACTCAGTTCCAGCAATATGAAATATATGTAACAGGTTTGGGCAAACAAACAGGAAGAAGCATCACCAAGAAACAGTTAAGCAGATTATTGTCACTGACCCCTCTGCCTGGCATCAATGTGAGTGCTCAGGAAGCCCACTCCACAAATCAGCAACACTGCTGAGAAAAACGATCCTGCCCACCAGGGCCCTAACTCTCCACCCTCACAAACTCTGGCTGTCTGGAAAGCTGGCTGGAAATCCTACCCCTACTCCCTGCTGCCAGCTCTTCTGAGGTTGGAGAAGGACTGTGCAGGCTGCTGGGGCAGGCACATGAGGTGGTAGCAGCTGCTGCTGCAGGGACACAGCAGGCTGAGAGGCTGAGCTCTGGGCTGGGGACTGGGCCCAGGGAGCGGCCTGAGCACGTGGACCCTGTGAACTTGCACCATATGGGGGAAATCAACCAGAGTCCAGAGGAAAGGAAGCCCCTGATCAGTGACTGAGAGACTGATCCTGCGGGGCACTGGGGCTGGGACTATTGCTGACAAAGCTGAATGTTGGTTATTGTGAGTGGTGTAGGAGTGATGTTTGGGTGAATTCTTGCCTCCTCCAATGCCATAGGAGGGTCTCCACCCCAAGACAAGGGGTAGGAGTTTGGAACAGATGACCACAAAGGGGCACCCCTATACATGGGCTCTTTACAGAAATTTGGCATTCTGTGTACCACAAACTCAGAGGAGAGCACTTCAGGGCTCCAAACACTAGGTTCTACAGACTCTATCCCTTCATGGGTTCCCATTAAACACACACACGCACACGCACGCACACACACACGAAAACAACACAGGATTATTTGCTAGGGCTGGCAGAAAATAAAGGCTGCAGATGCCTGAGGCTCAATGGCTTTAAGGGTTACAATTAACTCAGTCCCTAGGGCAGCCCATTAGAGGGGTACCTGGGTGATCATGCTCCATGGGGCTCTTCCAGCCTACTCAGAGGACATCCCTCCTAGTCCATATCCCTCTCTTGGAAGACAATTAAATGCAGGTTGGTAGGTCCCACTGGCCCAGGCGGCACTTACCATAAGCAGTGGCATGTCCCCGTCTGGCTCCTACACAGAGGCATGACCGCCGCCCCTGCAACTCCCATTCGCCACGGTTCATGGCCAATGGGAGGTGTGGGGAGCAGCGCTTGGGATGGGAGCTGTGTGTGGAGCCCCCTGACTGCCCCAACCCATAGGAGCCGGAGGAGGAACATGCTGTTACTTCGGGGAGCTGCACGGAAAGCCCCCAACCCCATTTGCTGGCTGGAGCGTGGAGTGGGGCAAGCCCTGGACCCCCTCCCCGGTGAGAGCTTGAGGGCCGGATTAAAAGGTCCAACAGGCCAGACGTGGCCAGTGGGCCATAGTTTGCCCACCTCTGCTGTAGTGTCATGTACATAAGCTCTTAGATACCTAGTCTGGTTAAGCCAAATAAATAACTTATCGATCAGAAAGCCCTTTTGCTCACCCACTTACTACCAGCCTATTTGTGTACTCCAGCCTCTCTCTGAAAGTTTGTGCTAGGTACATCTGAGCAAAGTACATTTCTCTCTCTAATTTATACTTTCTTTCCTTGTGTGTGATAATTAAGTTTTTACCCAATGTTGACTCAATCTACAACAAACCAATATAGCTTTTGCTGGAGCAGAATTTAGACTATAATCTCCTTGGGGCAGGAACGATCATTTGGTTATATGCTTGTACAGCCCCTAGCACAATGGTGTCCTGATCCCTGACTGGGGCTGCTGGATGTTACCACAATACAAATAAATAACTAAGTTTTACCTTTCAAAGAACAGGTTTTCCTATCATGTTGCTTTAAGTGAGTTTTTGCCTGTTTCATTGTTTAGGAGCTACTGATTTGTATTAAAGGTTTGCTTGCCAAATTTTGCTGATTACATTTGACCCTCAGATATTTCCATAAAAACCCAGAGGATGTTTTCCTTCAACACCTTTTGAAATATAGTCTATCATCAAGAATACAGCCTGTTTCCTGAGATTCCAGGTGGGTGACATATATTTTATTGGACCAACTTCTGTTGGAAGAGAGACAAGCTTTTGAGTTTACACTGAGCACTTCTTGAGGTCTGGGATAAGCATAACAGCTAGAACCAGAGTGAGTTAAATAACTTATACTATGCTAAGAGCTACAATTCTCATCAGGCAGGCAAGGCACGAGATGCCAGTCTCAATGCATGAGGTGTTAATAGCAACGTGATCACAATCTATTAGGAACCGGAATGGGATCACGAGACTAATTTCAAACAGCCTGTGGACTTCTAGTCACTGCTTTCTTAGTCTGGATTTGAACAAGTGACTTAGATAATAGGATTTGGAGCATTTCACTTCTATCTCTTGAACCACTCAGTCTACAAAATAGTGCAATAATCCAGTCCACTCGATCCTGCAAACATTTATTCCAATGGAAATTGTTCATGCTCATGCTTAGTAAGTGTTCACAGGACTAGAGCCCAATACAGTGATGATTTGGTAGATAAACCTCACAATTTATGTTTATGCCTATGATTTTCAGCTCATGCCCCCACCATTTTAATGTGTAGATATTATGTGATTTAATCATAAAACCAGAACACTCTAAAGCCCCATGGAAATCAGAGAAGCCCATGACATTTGAAATTTGTGCTGGTCTCTCATCACCATTTCCTACTGATATTTTTATGGACAATGTTACACATTTAAAACATTCCTCTTCAGTGCTGAAAACACAACACAGTGCAACAGAAACAGGAAGTTTCAGGAACGGAGTATAAACCAAAGATGTAACCATCTGGAGCTAAGTGCACTAGTGCAAAAAGGCTAAAACAGTGAAAAATGAATTACACATTCATATGGAAAAAGAACAAGGAGTACTTGTGGCACCTTAGAGACTAACAAATTTATTTGAGCACAAGCTTTTGTGGGCTAAAACCCACCAAATTTATGACACTAATGATTAAAAAGATAAGCAAGAGTTTTAGAAGGGATAGAAACCTTCATGTTTCAGAGCATAAGGCAACCTGTAATTAATGGGGGTCAGGAAGAAAACTTCCCTGTGGACAGTTTCATCTCACATTTGCCTACTGCAAGGTTTTGTGTGCCTTCCTCTGAAGAATCTTGTATTTCCCACTGTTAGACATCATACTGGGCTAGGCATACAAGGAAAAATATTTTTATGGGAATTCTTTAAAGTAGTGTTATAAACCAACTGTGAGAACTTAGGGCATGTGACTTAGCTATAAATTTTACCTTGGTCTTCTGGACAGACATAGAGGCACTTATCTTCTCTGAGGTCCTGGCCCCAGGTCTGCAGTTTAGAGGCTTCACTGAAGTTTCTTTTGCTTCCCTGCTGTTTGTTTTGGACTGTGGAGAATAAAATATTGATCTACCATTAGGGTATGTCAAGGTTCCTTCCCCACTCTGAACTCTAGGGTACAGATGTGGGGACCTGCATGAAAAACCCCCTAAGCTTATTTTTACCAGCTTAGGTTAAAACTTCCCCAAGGTACAAACTATTTTACCTTTTGCCCTTGGACTTTACTGCTGCCACCACAAAGCGTCTAACAAATATATAGCAGGAAAAGAGCCCGCTTGGAAACGTCTTTCCCCCCAAAATACTCCCCAAACCCTACACCCCCTTTCCTGGGGAAGGCTTGATAAAAATCCTCACCAATTTGCATAGGTGAACACAGACCCAAACCCTTGGATCTTAAGAACAATGAAAAAGCAATTAGGTTCTTAAAAGAAGAATTTTAATTGAAGAAAAAGTAAAAGTAAAAGAATCACCTCTGTAAAATCAGGATGGTAAATACCTTACAGGGTAAACAGATTCAAAACATAGAGAATCCCTCTAGGCAAAACCTTAAGTTGCAAAAAGACACAAAAACAGGAATATACATTCCATTCAGTACAACTTATTTTATCAGCCATTTAAACAAAACAGAATCCAACGCATATCTAGCTAGATTACTTACTAAGTTCTAAGACTCCATTCCTTTTCTGTTCCTGGCAAAAACATCACACAGACTGAGAGAGAACCTTTGTTTCTCCCCCTCTCCAGCTTTGAAAGTATCTTGTCTCCTCATTGATCATTTTGGTCAGGTGCCAGCGAGGTTATCCTAGCTTCTTAACCCTTTACAGGTGAAAGGGTTTTTCCTCTGGCCAGGAGGGATTTTAAAGGTGTTTATCCTTCCCTTTATATTTATGACAGGGTATAAAACCAAAATACGTTTCCCGTTAAGAGCACCCAGTGGTGTGACTGGCATAATTTGTCATTGCATGGGAAATCCCAAGTTTTGGGGAGTGGCCTTGAAGTCAAAAAGGGCTGATAGCACATATTGCATATGGCACTCAGCCCATGGATGAGAACATAAGATCTTTGGGCCCAGACTTATACTGTTTGTACAGTACCTAGCACAATGGGCCCCTGGCCCATGATTGCAGCTCCTCAGTGCTACTACACTACAAATGGCAAAGAGTCCTGTGGCACCTTATAGACTAACAGACGTATTGGAGCATAAGCTTTTGTGGGTGAATACCCACTTCATAAGATACACTACAAACAACTCCACTCTTAAAACACCCTCTAATAGTTATGTGTCATTGTGTCTCCCTACCAGCTGCTAGGAAAGGGCAGTACTTGTGTGGAGCATCTATGTGGGTGAATGCTTGAGGACCTCCAGCTCATCAGAATTGTTAGCTATGGCTAACAGGGGGACAACGGATACCCTTTGTCACATGGTCTGATTGGACTGAAGTGTGATGAGAGCACACGATACACAGGGATCTTTGAGCCCCCTGATGCTACCCAATATAGAATGAGAACAGAAGAAAAAAAAAGTCAGCAGCTCTGTTCCAAGTGTATTAGAGGACTGGGTATTTATTTTTAAGATGTGGTGTACTGTTAAACTGCTGCATTTAGACTTTCTTTCCCCCATAAAAACATTACTTTGCCTTTAATTTTGCTACATGCTACGCTGAAGGGGAAAGACATAGCATTGGCTTGAGCAGGATATTCCACTGGAAGCTGTTGGACACACACACAAAGCTTTGCAGCATGCCGGCATCTTGAAAGAACTGCTAGTAAGGTAATCTGGGGTGAATCATTGGAACTGCCACTCGTGCTGGATTGCACTGTCATTTGTGAAAACGTATTGTGTTGTGACACCTTCATCAAGCTCCTTTCCATGTGCCATGCAAGTCCCTTGAAAGCCATGCACTTTCCCATTTCATCACCTAGCCCCCTTGATAACTGGTAGGTATGCATCAGAATTAGAGCAGCTATGCCCTAAAAACACCTCTCTCTCCTCCCCATCATGCACCCCGCCCCCAAGGGCTTGTCTACGTGAACAATTAGTTCACTGCAAGCTGGGGCATAAATCTACACCACACTCGCCAGCTGCCATGGATTAACACTTCCCTCGTGTGCTTTGATCTACTCCCATTTCAACGTGGGACAGATCAAAGCAAGCGAGGGAACTGTTAGCGCATGGCAGCAGTGTCCACATGGACACTGAGTGAGATAGATGTATACCCCAGCTTGCTGTGAACTAAATGTTCGTATGGAAAAACTCTGAGCATAAAAACCCATAAAGACACTACAGTTTCAGTCACATGATTTACACTTCTATAGCATCTTTCCTTCAGTTCTCTCAATGTGCTTCACAAACCATAAATTTAGCCCCATTTTAGAGCTGAGGCGACAGAATTGCAGAAAGGCTAGAGGATTTGCCCAAGGTCACACAGGAAGTCTGTGGCAAGATTGAAAATAGAACCCAGCGGTCCTGACTTTCAGACCTGTGCGTTAATCACAAGGCCATCCTTTTTCCCACATTTTTCTTATATTTAGACTTATGCAGAGTACAATAAAAGAGCACCTATATAATGCCCTGGGCACTCTTAATTTTTGTTAAAAAAATATTACACTAAAATAGTAGATACAAGACTAAAGAATAACAATTCTACCTTAATTGTATATTGGGCCACTTACTGGAGAGCTACTCAAGTCGGGGCTCTACCTCACATACCATCAGGTATGCATATCAGAAATACGCACAATGAAACATTACACATCAAAAGGATGCAATGCCATTTCCTCTCGAGCGCTCCTCTGGTGACTGAAAGCACCCCTGTATTCACACCCTACATGCTATTGTAAGAATCTTTGTGCAAAATATGCCTTGTGAGGTATCATTTAAAATTAACACACTGATCATCAATATTCTTGTGCAATGTATGTACAAAATACACATTAAGAGTTACGCATATAAACTGAAAGTATGACTACAATGTGTTTACCTGACAAGTCTGGGGAGTGGGTAAACCAGTTTCTCAAAGACAAAGGACAAGCTGAAACCTTAGCCAGGTGCCATCAAAGTTGATTGGCAATCACCTGTCAATTGACCATTCTTTGGCAAGGAACGAGGGGCAGGAACAGATGGCTCTGCATTTTAGCAAACAACCACATGCAACCTTTTTCACCATGAAAGCTCATGGTTCTGTCCTCACAGCTGGGATGAACTTTATCTAGGGGTAACCCTCAGGAAAATGCTTTTCAAAGGGTGACTGAACTGTAAAAGTGAGTTGCAAAAACACTCCAAGCTCTCTCTCGTCACCTAAGATGAAATTTCTAGCTCTGGCAAAGACTTCCAGTGTGACCCTGGGCAAATCACTTCAGTCTCTGCAGCTCAGTTCTCTGTCTGCCAAATTAATATTTCTTCTCTTTCATCTTTTGTATGTAGTAGGGGGAGGCAGGGATAGCTCAGTGGTTTGAGCATTGGCCTGCTAAACCCAGGGTTGTGAGTTCAATCCTTGAGGGGGCCATTTAGGGATCTGGGGAAAAAATTGGGGATTGATCCTGCTTTGAGCAGGGGTTTGGACTAGATGACCTCCTGAGGTCCTGTCCAACACTGATATTCTATGATTCTATTTACACTGTAAGCCCTTCAGGGCAGAGACTGTCCCTTCCTATGAGTTTGTACAGTAGCTAGCACAATGGGATTACTAATTTTGGATGGGGCCGCTAGGAGATACCATAATACAAATTTATAATTATTAAGAGATACTTGTTATCTATAGTACAGCAGTACCCAAATGTGGAAGATAGCGAATCCTAGAAGATAGAGCACTGGACCTGAGCACAGGAGTTCTTGGTTCTGTTCTTGGCTTTGCCACAGCTCTGCTGGGTGACCTTGGGCAAGTCATGTCCTCTCTGTACCTCAGTTTCCCCATCTATAAAATAGGGATAATGATCCTATTTCCTTTGTAAAGTGCTTTGAGAGTTACTGATGAAAAGTGCTACATAAGAGCAAGGTGATATTATTTATTATTAGGACAATCCATGACTCAGAGAGCTTATGTATCTAAATAACGAAAAGACAAAGCAGGGATGGGATTCAACAGGCCAGCAAGACATGTTATTGACAAGAAAAGGGATTTGGCCATTTGCATGTAATACTTTGTTCACTGGCCACATCCTCCTCTGTCCCTGCCTTTGAGGAAAGTCAGTCCCTCCTCTTTTCCCCCATTTATCCTGGTGTAGAGGAAGGCAAGCAGCAACTCTTGAGCCCAAAGGACAACAATGTATGAAATGACAGAGAGGCCCTGAAATGGATAAGCACAAAGAGATTCCTTTTTGGTCAGACTGAAGCAGCCTGCTCACAGCTAAAAGCTTGTGCTGGCCAGGGGATTCCCAACAGGAAAGCGGCCACAGGCTCTTACTACCCACTCCAGGACCTTCTACTCTCTTGACATGCTGGCCTTTCCTTACTTTAGGAAGGGAAGCTGGTGTTTGCTTATCCCTTTTACAGCAGGTTTAAAAAGGCACCTCGTATAATGGAGTTCCCAGCTCTCCCCCCTTTGCATGCTGCCTGACAGTCCCAGCAAGCAGCTGTTCCTTGTCTTTACATAACACTTAATCTTGGATAACCAAGAAAGCAGTGGAAGAGTAAACAAGAAGTGATTGACAGCAATGTCTCCCCAGACCCCTGATCCCCGCTCTTGAGTCAGGTGGTTCAATGATATAGGCTGAGGCTATTTGGTCACCATGACCCGGTACTTGGTACAATTTAAAGAAGATGTTGATTGAATAGTGCAGATGAATTGATCTTTATTCTTTGAACTCAGCAATAGCAAATGAGAGGGCCTATTCAAAAGAGGGATTCTATAGGCTATTCTACCCTTAGTTCACCCCCCATGATGACAAAAATAACCCATTAGAATAAGATTGCAGCAGGAAAAAAGGCAGCAAAGCAAACTGGAGCTGGAGGGAGACAATAGGAGGGGTGAGTGAACTGCTTTGAATTAAGTAAGAATCCACCTGAATTAAGTAAGAATCCACCTTTCCAAGCAAATATTCTCCAACTGTTATCTGTGGAGCACTGGTGTTCCTTGCAGTTGCTTCTGCTACGAAGACCAACTGTCAGTCAGTCTTCTACTAGTGTTGCTTTCTGCTAGTTGTAGTCCAATCCATGATGCTTTGGAGGGTTCCAGAGACTTTTGTCATCAGTTAAACTAGAGAGGGGGGTGGGAAATGCACCTCTCTCTGTACCCTGTGCATCTGCTTCAGGTTTTTATCTGATGTTACTTAGTGTAAATCCACCGAATTTGCAGAGGACTCTGAAATTGCAGGGGTAGCAAACACACAGGAGGACAGAAGCAAAGTGACCTAAAGAGATTAGAACAGGGGAGCTGCAGGCAATGAGAAGAGATTCAGTACAAATAGATATACAAAATACTTTGCATGCATTCTTATGTGTATTAGTCAGTAGTATTTTTCTACAGGCATGTTCGCTAATCATTTGCTTTACCATAGGGAAGGATAGCCCTCAGTTTATATGCAGTATCTATCTTGCTTCAAGCATGAAAATCCATTATTTGATATCATAACACTAAATCTGGATAATAAAATCAGATATCAACAGAAATAGATAGGGATGGGCTCTTGCTGAATTACATATAAATGCATACATATATTATATATATATAAAAATAAAATGAACAGTGGAAGCAATTACCTACCCAATACCACACTATTCTTAGCTAGAAATTAGTAGTAGGTATTTTTAAATTAATTTTTCATAACATTTTCAGGGGAGGAAATCTCAGTAATTTATGCCAAACCATAAATAAGTCAAAAGTACTGAGTCTATTTGGTTTAGTAATAAACATTATTAGTATATATGTTACACAATCACATAGAATGCACTGTATAAATGTGTAATTAGCTATATGAGCAAGAAAGATGCGCTGTTATATCTTACTGTCAAGGTTTGGCATAATCTAAGCCACCTGGATCCAAAACACGTTTGAACTCAGTAAAAAAGTTTAGTTCCAGATTCAAATTTATAACTTGGGCCCATCTGTACTTACTACAAAAGTTTAAAACAACGTTAAAGATATATCTTTCATAATCAATGCTTTCCAAAATCTAATCAATGGTGTTTATGCAAATTATCATTTGAGGCACTGAAAATGGGCCTTATTTCAGCATTTAATGTGCACCTTATGAAAGGAAGGATCTGGTTTGCTGACAAAGGCTCAGTGCATGCAGGTATCCAGGTGTAACTAATTTACCCTCCCACATCTCTTTGATCCTATCAATTGCATGGTCCTTTCAATGTTGAACTATAGAATGAATTAACATGTGATCTAGTGGATAGAGCATCAGACTGAAAATCAGAATATCTGACTCCTATTCCTAGCTGAATAGCTTGGACAAGTGATGATTTAATTTCTCTGTGCCTGCATTTCCCAGTCTGTAAAGGGCGGGATAATTATATACACTCTTCTTGGTAAAGAATTTCAAGATTCCCAGATAAAAAGCATTTTAAGTATTTTGAGTTACTTAAACTCAGAACTTTTGGCCAACTTCCAAAGTTTTTATACCCCCTTATTTCCAAAAATTGCAACCCAGTTTTCTCCTCATCTTTATGTTGATTTTAGCAAGAACAAGAAGGTAAGTGTAATCCAACATATGTATTAATTTTGACAATCATAATTCTACAATGGCTCAGATCCACTTTTTGTTTACATCCCTTGTAAAGGTTAATGTGTTCAACTGAACTATGAAAATCAATATGCAGCACAGTAATTGCAGTTTAAATATGACAGACAGTAACTGACTGGTTCTTCTTTCATCCCTTAAAGATAATTTTTACAAATGTAATTAGTCATTTCAGATTTTTTCCCCCTCTCTAGAGCAAAAGGCTAGAGAGTTTTAAGAGAGCACTCATTTGTGTCTGTGGAGGACAGAAAGCATGGTGATATCTCTAACGGAAAAACCCACAGAAGCACTCTGGTTAACAAGGTTACATGAGTCATTCTAAGTGGCAACAGCTTGCCTAAAGCTTAGCAACCAACTTTATTTACCTGGCTAGGGAACAAATGCAGAGAGCAACCAAATAATATAAAAATCATCTCTTCTATATGTGGATCTCCATTGTCCCTATTTGACCCCAGGAAAAGGTAAACAGCCACTGAGCCTGTACTGTTCTGGGTCCCACTTTCCAAGCTTGTTTGAGATTACAGTAATTTCCATTGTTACCAAGAAAGATAAAAAATTGTAATTAAATATAAATTCTATGCCTCTGCTGCTCAGTCAGTGGTTTCTTATCTTTTTATCTATTTCCTTGAAGGTATGCTGTGACTAATTTACAGCTAATGGATGTATTTGCCTCCTAGCACTAGGGAAATCATCTCCGAAGACATTCTGTAGAATCTGACAAGTAGCATCAGGGTTAGGTGAATAAATGTGACCAGCCGTCAGACTCTGGGACCTGTTCAGACCCACAGAGCCATTCTGGTGCCTCGCCCTGGCAGACAGACTAGGTGGGTCTCCGACTCAGGACCTCAGGCTGAAGCCAACATTTTCAAACCTGGGTGACCTACAGTTAAGCTCCCAGGTAGTGGTCTCGTTTTCAGGAGCACTGACCACAAAGTATCGTCCACTGATTATTTGCAGAGCTTTTGTTAAAATCAGGCCCCTCATTTTGGCGCCCAATTATGGTCTCTAGGGAAGCTAATCTTAGCGTTCCATTTTTTAAAATCTTGGCCTGAGTACCCATGTGGGAGGGAGAGCTATTGGGAGGGACAGGAAGCCTTGGTGTTTTAAGTAGAATCCTGATGTATAACATTTAAAGACAAACCACAGGATGGGGTGAGCGTTTGGACAGCAGTATAGTCAGTGGGTACGTTGTCAGTGCAGGGAATATGGCATGGAGCAACCATTAAGAACAATGCAGATGCTGCAGTATTACACTGACAACATCCACTAGCCAGGAACTGTATCCACAGACCATATCTGAAGCTAGCAGGGGGCAGCCAGAATTTAACTGGTTAGCTAAGGTCTCCCAAGCTCTAGGACATCCCTGCTTTATGGCACAGAGAGCCTTTGGAGGTATGATTACAGCTACAGTGTTAACTGCAATACGCTCTTTTTGTAACCAAAAACAAGGGAGATGAAAATATTATTTATTTAAGAGGCCACATGAATGGCTGAGTTCCTGGTTGCATTCAATGTGTCCTCTGCCCTCCTACAGTGTACTCAAAGTTACTAGGCAGGCTGTGGAGTGGATTAGGTTATTCGCTGGACTGAAGACTATACATTACACACTTACCGGTTTAACCTCCTCCTGCTGTTTGCTTGAGGATTTTTCCACTTTTGGAACCGACTGAGACAGCTTGGGGGATTCAAGGACAGCATTGCCATGATCCAGATCATGCTTGATACTCTTCTCCTGTAACAGAAAGACGCAGTACTGATATCACCATGACAGCATTTAAACATCTATTGAGAGAAGCCAAATTCTGTCTTTCAGGACTTCCAAAGGGACACTCTTCCATGTAAGAAGGAAATGGGGGCTTGTCTACACTATTGTTTAAGCCAATTTAAGTTACGTTGTTTGCGGTGTGAAAAATCCACCCATCTGAGTGATGTAACTTAAAGCAATTTAAAGCAATGTCTACACCGCACTATATTGGCAGGTGACGCTCTCCCGACGACATAGTTTCTGCCTTTTAGGTGGAGTAATTATGTTGATGCAGTGGCACCGATTTAGTGTGGTAGTGAACACAAGCCCAGAGATATTACCCCACAGAAATAGCTTTGAACTCTCCAAACTACTGGAGTTTCATAATCACCATTCCTCAGGAATACATGTATGAAGAACATTAACAGGGAAATAATAAATATCAAAACAATGTGCCCTTACCCTCTCCCTCCAAAAAATTACATTGCTTGCATTTCCTCTTAGGTCTTCGCACTGGGGGAGACAGCTGGACCTCATTGACATTCCCTTCAAGTAAGCTGTACTCCACAGAATAGAATTGGGAAGGGTTTGCAATAGGTGGATGCACTTCCTACTGAGTCACAAGAGTCATAAGCAATCCTATAGGATCTGTGTTTCCCTTTCTTTTTGAGCAAGTCTACTGCAGATTAAGGTGTATGGACAGGGTGATGCAGCCTGACCATTCTGCTCAGTGGAGATTTCCCTGCTGTAGAATTCATTCAGCCTCCCAGCCCATTGAAAGACCAGGTCTGGCAGTCTTCAAGGGACATCACATTTAAACAGACATCCTCAATTATTTGGTTTCAGAGTAGCAGCCGTGTTAGTCTGTATCCGCAAAAAGAAAAGGAGTACTTGTGGCACTTTAGAGACTAACAAATTTATTTGAGCATAAACTTTCGTGAGCTACAGCTCACTTCATCAACGGCATGCATCAATGAAGTGAGCTGTAGCTCACAAAAGCTTATGCTCAAATAAATGTTAGTCTCTAAGGTGCCACAAGTACTCCTTTTCTTTTTGCTCAATTATTTGGTAAGTGGTGGCAGGTAGGACAGCTATCAGTGGAACGGCAGGTTCCAATAGTTAGACTAAAGCCCTGGGGAACAGCACTGTGCCTCCCTCCCTGCTTTGGAGAGCAGCGAGCATAATAATGTCAGTGCTCAACAGATACTCTATCCCAGAGGGGTCCTCACACTTCATTGCACCACAACCCTCTTCTGACAACAAAAATTACTACAAGACCCCAGGATGGGGGACTGAAGCCTGAGCCTCCCGAGCGCCACTGCCCTGGATGGCAGGGGGGCCAAAGCTGAACCCCAAGGGCTTCAGCCCTGGGCAGGGGGGCTGTAACCTGAGCCCCGCCATCCAGGGCTGAAGCTTCGACTTTGGCCCCAGACCCCCCAAAAATCTAACACCAGCCCTGGTGACCCCATTAAAATGGGGTCGCGACCCACAGTTTGGGAACTGCTGCTCTATATAATGGAACAAACAAAGCATCTATTACAATCTTTCCCTGCTCCCAAGAATAGATTGATTGTACTTCGCTTTTTATAAAAATTGTGCCTTGAACCCATACAGCAAGGGACGGCAAAATCAGAGGTGCACTGAACTTAAGCTAGAGACAGTTCCCTGGGCCAGGGATCAGCGGTAGAGCTGGATGGAAAAAGGTTTTCCCCATCCCATGAAAATTTGAGATTTTGAAAATTTTCCCCATCGCAAACTGGAACAAATAGTTGAAATCTTGAAAAATTGTTTCTTGTAATACAGTATCATCTAGAGGCCCCATTGTGCACATCTATAGGAAGAGACACACTCTGCCCTGAAGCATTCACACTAAATAGACAAGGGGAAACAGAGGCACAGAGAAGGGAAGTGTTTTGCCCAAGGTAATACAGCAGGTCAGTGGCAGAAGCAGAAACAGCACCTAGATATCTCAAGCCCCAGTCCAATGCCCCATCTGCTGACCCACACCACCTCCTAGTTTATCCATTACAGCATAAGAAGGGTAAAAAGAACAAGTAGGATGTGCTGTTTTGTTTGGCATTACCTGGAGTTGCATTAACATTCATACGTATCAAGTGCTTCCCTTCTGTTGCGGGCCGGGGGGGGAAGGTGTCTGGGAACAAACTAACAGCTACCTTAGGTGCTTATCTGTCCCCTTTACCATATTATCTGAACAAAGTCTTTAACATAGTTATCCATCAGCACCTCCGTGAGGTAGGGCAGTGCTATTATTCCCATTTTACAGATGGGGAGGTGAGGCATGGAGAGACTAAATGACTTGCCCAATGTCACACAGAGCAGGGAATTAAACCCAGGTCTCCCGAGTCCCAGGCTCTGTCTGAATCACTGGTGCATGTTTCCTCCCTGGAAAGTCCTGGTGGAACAAGACGTAACTGTGCAGGATAGGTTTCATGTTTTCTGGGCTGCAGGGCATTAGACGGTTTCAGTGCATTTCCAGATTGATCAGACTCACACCACGTGTTGGCTCATTACACATAGACAAGCTGCTGACTTCATTCTGACACCAAACAACATTTAAAACACCCTGACTGTCAGAGTGACAGCCTAGCAGGCGGCGCTGGTACCCCTACTGCTTCTGATGACTTCCCAGACCAGCCATGACGCCACGACTCCACACGGGAGCAGGAGAGAGAAGCACAAAACATCAGTCAGCCCTCCAAAAACACCTCTGGTCTAAAAATATCAGCTAACAAAAGAGAAAAGTTGCTCAAAGAAGAATCACTTTAAGGAGAAGGAAACAGGAGCAAGGATAACTTGACAGCTTATATTAGTTTACGAATTACCACTCGGTAACTTTGTAGCCTTCAGAGGTTGGCTTTCCATAGATAAAACATCAGAAGACAGCAGGCCTTAGCTTCAGTTCATTCTATCCAATACAAGACTGGTCATCAGTAAAACCAGCAGAACCCATCCCACGATCTCAGATTAAACACATGCCCTTGCATACGCCCGCCCACAAAAAAAAAAACGCCTAGACTGGTACAGCTTCGTCCAGCCTTCTGGTCATTCAGTACAGTGGAAAACCAGAGAAGGGAAGGGAAGAGTAGTGAGCACATTTTTCACAACTTACCTCAGATTGAGTCTCTAAGGTGCCACAAGTACTCCTTTTCTTTTTACAGATGGAGGGAAGGACCTAGGCAAAGAATCACACCCACAAGGTATGCAAATCCCCAGGTGCATTTAGCATCAGTACCCTAGAAAGACACAGCCCATTCCACAGTCCTGCTCCCAGATCCAATAGAACTGTCCTGCCAGGGACCCCCAAATCTGCAAGACTTCACAGACACTACATTAACTCTCTTTGCAATCTCCATGGAGTAGGAAAGATGTGATATGCTACCTCACCCCCTCCCCCACCTCCTTCATACCCCAACTGCATTCCCTGATCCCCCATGCACACCTCAAACTGCACAGAAAGCCCCACTTTCAGGGTTAGGACAGTTAAGCATCTATGGGGTAATGCTTCCTGTTCAAATTTTGGGGTGGGGGGTCATGAGCTGGGTTTATACAAGCTCAGACAGACCCAGACAGGAGGGCTGTGCTTGGGGGGAACCTTAGCTCCCCCCATGTGGGGAAGAGGAGCTCAATCTATGAAGTACCACTTCATGTGTGATTGTGTGTGTTTGGGGGGTGATCTGGGCCCACAGAAGCTCACAAAGACCCTGTAAAAATGAGTCACCACCTCCCAAGCGCCTCCTGATTGCTTGGGGTGGCTCTGCAGCACTCTGCTCTCCTGCAGGGCTCCTCAGTAACTCCACCTAGTCCATAACGTTTAAAATGCCCCCCTTCTGGAAGGGGATCCAGTTATTTAGTTCATTCTCACAGTGGTCCCATCCAGGCCCCAGTCCTTCCCCTTAGTAAAGGAGCCCACAGCCCTCCTTCCTGGAGTCATGTAGTACTTCACATCACCTTCACCCAGCTGGCCCCCGTAACCACTGGTTCCACAGTTCAAACAGTTCTCTCTCCTTGAATCAGGAGCCCCCAGCCCTCCTTCCTGGAGCTAGGTCATAATCCAAATCGTTCCTTAACTCCCTATAGATGTTTCCTCAAGCCAGCTGCAGCCTCCCAAGGCCTTTGTCCCACTCAAGCATCTTACTCTCCCCCAAGCCTGGCCTGAGATAGTCATGTAACCTTCTTCTCACACAAAGAAATATTTTTCCCCCCATGTGGGAGGGGAGCTGATCTTGTCACAGATAGTGATGAGGCCAATCTCCCGTTAAGGTGGAACTGGTTGGCCAGCCGGAGACAGATGCAGATAGACCCCCAACCAGCAGTCTTCTGATTCCTGTGACTTGAGCAGGTCTCAGACCTTCCTCTCCAGCCTGTGTTGTTTTGCTCAGATGGTTCCTCCTGGCACTTTTTGAGTACTAGACCGATCTTTGGATGGTTTTCAACCAGCCCCTGAGATTTACTAATGTTAGTACAGATAAAAATTGCTGGATTGGCAGCCCTAGAGAATGAAGTCATTATTTATCCACAGAAAACTTACAGCAGAGGCAGTGGCAACACAAAACTACGCACACACTGGGGACCTGTGAGGAGTGAAGGTAATTTGGTCTCAAAGCCCATTCAGTCCTTGTGCTCTCTTCCAAGACCGTGAACATGGATTCCAGCAGATACCATTGACAGATGTAGGTAATATGTCTGTTAATAACTAGACCAGTACCAGCTCAGATCATTTCATTTCAAACACCAAATGGCCATCAAATGTCAAGAGCAATTTTCATTACTCCTGGTCTGGTTCAAACCAGTGACCTAAAGGAAAGGCTCTGTCTCCCACTGAAGAAGTGACAAAACAGGCAAGCATCCCTCCTGAATTCCTTCTTTCCATAGATGCTTCAAGTGCTGTGACAGAGTGGGAAAAGTCCTAATGTTTTCTCTGAATACTGGGTGTGCCTCAGTTTCCCCTATGTGTTACTCAACTATCTAGGTGGTGGAATAAGGGTGTGTGATCATTGCAGAGACCCCAAGTGGGCAGATGTGATTGCTGACTGGGCACAGAATGGCTGACACTTTGTATCCTGGCAGCTGGAGCCCATCCCCTGCAAGGAGCCAACCAAAGGCGTTGGAGAACAAAAAAAACAGGTGACCTGTTTGCCTGAGAGAAAGACAAAGGACAGAGGAGGGGCAACAGGGGGTCTGAGGCTGGGCTGCTGAAATCAAGTCAGTCTCTGGAGGCGGGGGGACCCAGGGCCCTGGGCTCTGGATTCCCCCCAGGATGGGCTTCAGTGAGTGCTCCCGATTTCTGTGCTAACAAGATTTGTTCTACGCTGTGTTCCTGATGACTAATAGACCCTTCTGTTTTACAACGCTGGCTGAGAGTCACTGCTGACTGCAAAGTTGGGTTGCATGGCCCTTTGGGGATGTGTAATGCTTCCCCAGATGTCCCATCCAGGTGGACTCACGGCAGGGAGCTCATGGTGTGAACAGGGTGTGCTGAACTATCCAAGGTCAGACTCAGGAAGCACTGAAGCTGAGGAGGCTTCTTGCCCTCCTGAGTGTGCGCCCTGAGGGAGAGACACTGCACTAGAGTCCTGTCTGAACGTCCTTCAGAGCGGTTTCAGAGCACCAAGGCTGTGACTCCGTGGCAAAAGGATAGCAAAACAAAAAGCAACTTTGTCTTCAATGGCAATAGCAATAAGCAAAAAATGGGTAAATATACTTATTGTGCATATTGGCCAAAGGCAGCAGCTTTAAGATGTGTCACACCCTCATACGTTTTTCTGCTTGGGCAACACCAGTGTAATGTACAGAGACACTAATTGGATATGCAGTATCACTTTTGTTTTGCTAATAATTTTGATTTATTCTGTCTGCCATGTCTATTTAGACCATCAACAGTTATGGTCTCATGGGCAAGGACTGCGTTTGTATAGTTAGTATGGTACCTAACGCAGCAGGGTCCTGATGCTGGCTGAGACTTCAAATCACTAGTGTGAAAATACTGAAAACCCTCAGCAGGCAGAGATTTTTCACACTAACAGATAAGGCAAGTAGCTGAAGCTAGCCCTCAATATGTAGAAGTCAAACTGAATTTGGACTGGAAAGGGGTTCAACTTTCAGATCAGATCTCAAACCGCAGCAAAGATTTGAGCCCGAGTTTTGGGCCAGCTCTATATTAGATTTACACTATTAACTAAAGATATTAATGAAGCATAATAAGCACAGACTCTCCAGATAATCATTAGCGTTCAATTTCTAAAATGCCTGAGCCATGTTTCAGAGTGTCCTTTTCTCTCCAAATCTGAAAGTTTAGGGGATCTCTAGTTCGTCTCTGTTCAACTGTTCTGGCAGCATTTTATTCTGAGCTTTTCAGCTTTGAAACTGGGTTTAAGAAAACAGTGCCCATAACCTACCTTTCCAATCTGTCCTGAGCCGCAGGCACACTGTCCCATTTAGAGACCAAAAAACCAACAGCAGGTTCCACAGGAAATCCCCATATGCATGGAGCATGAAGTTTCACCTATATCCAGGGAAGGTTCAAGAATCACAAATGCAACAGGCAGCTCCTCATCAATTAAAACACTATCTTAAGGAGCTGGCAGCTGGCTTTCATTTCAGCAGCACTCAGTACAATAAAACCAGACTTTGCTTTGCTTTACAAAAAGCCTTTTTTACAATTCTGATTGATTTAAAAATCAAAAACTGACTGAGAATAGAAATATTTTATATATATTATCCCACCAAGGGAACTTTGACACTTTAATGTCAGAACAAACCCCAAAACAATTTGCAGAGTTAATGTAGATTCGAAAAAAAAGATCTATCTATAGAAGTGCCCTAGTGTCTTTCGCAGCAAAACTGTTTCCATAAACTCTTGCAGTGCAGTGTAGCATTGGTGCTTCACTTTTAAAGGAAAAGCATGTTCTGTCTAAAAATAAAATATAAGCAAACTGTTCTGTCACCAAGCCATCATATTACACATGCACAATTCTGATCTTCACACTGAACCAACACAGTGAGGAAAATTATCCGTGCAGTCTTTGCATCCGTGCAGAAGAAGAGATAGAGGGGTTCCATCTAAGCTTGCTGGATCAGGTGAAGAGAGAGACAAAATACAAAATGTGACTGCTCCGACCAAGCAAACACAGAGCTTTCTACCTAATGCATTCTCAGTTGTCCATGTGGGATTGAAAAGCTGATGTCTGTGGGATACAAATTAAAGACTCACTCTGAAGATACAAGCCTGCTAATGCCCAATGCGCTGTGTCATTTAATGTGGGTGTAAACACACTTACTGACATCCCGCTGCAGTCACTATCCATTATATCATGCATTTTGTCGGAAAGGCAGAAGATGTACGGTTTCTGGTTAGCAAATCAAAAACATTCCTTGTGAATTTGCAGAGATGAAAGATGCTGTTCTGTTGTTGAATGAATTGTGCTCAGTGGCACCGTAGGTTAATGCAAAAGTCTTTCACCTTAGGAGACCTTGGTTTAAATCTCCTTTGCATTCAGCGCCTGATCCAAGTCCCTTTGAAGCCAGTATGAATATTTCTATTGAGTTCATTGGGAGCTGAACTGAACCCTTAATGCTGGCTTCAGATCTCCCTGCCTGAATAGTACTTCCCTCACCAACCAAGGGGGATCAGCAGCCCTGAGGAAACAGTGCTGCCCCAAGACAGAGAGCACCCTGCCTCTGCTTTTTGAAACGGGAGCTGCACCTCAAAAGCTCTTTCTTATTTCAGCCTCTTTTAGTATGTATAATATCTCAGCCAGCTCATTTGTACATGTCCAGATTTTTCAGACACACTTAATGGCCCATTCTCAATAGCTACTTGTGCTAAGTCTTCATTACTTCTTAAATGGGACAGTTCAAAATTTGGTTTTCTTGTTAAGGAATTCAGTAGCTCTCACTCATTTTAGCATCAGTCTTTAGGGCTTCTTTGTGGGTAGACAGACTGTCCTGCTGGGAGAGCATTCAGAACTATTCTGTACTCACTGTCTCTCTCCATTTTCATTGGGCTTTCACTAATATAGTAGAGACCACATGGAATAGACTTTGATTGCCTAAGAGGTCTTGCCCATGTATAAATTCTACCATATTCTAGGATTCTCCTGCTCTACCTTTCCAATTCCCATTATAGCTCCACTCCATTACAGATTCTCCATTCTGGACATTTGCTTTAAACCCGTACATTGTAGGCAAGAAATCAGTGGTCCCATCCAGCTTCCATGGATGTCAATGGAGACATGCCCATTGATCTAGCCCCAGATGAGCTGCTTCCAGAAAGTGGCACTACTGAAACATCCATAAGAGAAAAAATTATTTAGCTCTCCTCCCCAAAGCAGGAGAGATGCCAGCTGCAAGACTTTGGAGCCTCCCTAAGAAAGGAGATTGAGATTGTTCTTAGAAACTCCTAAACACCAGAGAGTCATAACCTCAGCTGCTGTAAGCCAGCATAGTTTTATAGAAGTCAATGAAGCTATGCTTAGTTATACCAGCTGAGCAGCTTGCCCAGAACATGCCTCCCTGGGGCTTAGGTCTACCTAATACTCTGTGAAAACACTACTACTGACACGCCTGAGAAATGTGGTGCACTTTAATGGCTATTTTTAAAACATTTATTGAAAATACCAATGAGATTTGATAGTAAAATAGATGAATCATGTCTCAAATTTTGTTTACATTCCTCACTTTTCATAAAACTGTAAAAGGAGCGATACACACATGAAAACCTGGCAAAGTTTTTGTTTTTTAAACCTAGTTTTGAAACCAAACTTTCTCCTGACCCTCAGATTTTAGAAGAGGAAAAAAAAAAAAAAAAAGTTCCCTGTGTGAGCCAAGCTTCCTTTGAAACAAGTTTTAACAGGTATCAAGGGAAATGCTGAAGCAAATGTTACTAGATGGATGCAAATGCACCAGTAATATAGTGTGTCTATAAAACCACACAGTATCTAATAGTCTGTTTTATTTCAGCCATAATACACTTGCTCCAAATATGGAGAGTGTTGTAAGAAAGATACAAGAAGTAATGCTTCCACTCTATTCTAGTCTGTGCGGATTAGGCCTCAACTGGAATACTGTGGCTAGTTCTGGAAGCCACATTTCAGGAAAGATGTGGACAAATTGAAGAAAGTCCAGAGATGAGCAACAAAAATGATTGACGGCCTAGAAAACATGACCTATGAGGGGAAGATTGGAAATAGTGGGTTTATTTAGTCTGGAGAAAAGACGACTGAGAGGGGACATAGTTTTCAAGTATGTAAAAGGTTGGTACAAGGAGGAGGGAGAAAATTTGTTCTCTTTAACCTCTGAGGATAGGACAAGAAGCAATGGGCTTAAATTATAGCAAGGGCAATTTAGGTTGGATATTAGGAAAAACTAATATCTTAGGAAAAACTAAGGGTGGTTAAGCACTAGAATAAATTGCCTAGGGAGGCTGTGGAATCTCCATCACTGGAGGTTTTTAAGAGCAGGTTAGACAAACACCTGCCAGGGATGGTCTAGATGATACTTAGTCCTGCCACGAGTGCAGGGGCGTGGACTAGATGACTTCTCGAGGTCCCTTCCAGTAGATTCTATGTTGAAGACAGCTAAAGAGGACTATGTGCATTGTAAATAAGAGATCTCATCCTGCAGAGCTCTCCTCTCCAATGGACTACTTAAGTGAGTAAGGTTCTCTCAAATGAGTAAGACTGTGCAGGCTCAAGCCTTAGGTTTCTATCATGAGATTTTTCTACAACAAAGCCATTTCCGATATATTTTTTCTAATACAAACTAAATTGTATAGCAACACCGTGATTTATTGACAGGATGGCTGTTCCAAACAAGCATAATTAGAGAGCCTAATTATCTTCTAAAACCCATTGTATATAATGCTTCAGATAATTACTTCATTAGGTTTCAAAACACTGACCTTTATTTTCCCCTGAGATTCCACCTACTATCTCTCATATGAATGGTTTGCAAAAAGGAAAAGTCAGAAGCACAGTATAAATACATGCTGGAAATACAATTCATCTTTCTTTTAGAAACCTACCTTAGAACTAACATGCTGTGAAATGTTTTGCACCAGATTTTGGGATGGTTTAAAACGACTTTGATTTTGAGCATTCCCATGAATGTTTAGTTTTATTTCCAAACAACATTCAGTCATAAATTTGGTTAGTTTAATGTGTGTGATTGGAATTTTAAAAAGTAGGAATGGCCCAGCTCCAAGGGACAGGTTAGTCTTGATTTTATCCTGACTGTGTTTTATCCAAACACCTGCAAAGTGACAGATATAATCACTTACTTGGCACAAGTGCAGGAAGAGGGATCCAATAACCTCTGGATGCCAACTGAAAGAGTACATAGGGATATGAAGGAAAACAGGGATCACCTGGGTTCATCAAAAGAATATCATGTAAGGTCTCTAATGAAAGCCTGTGTCACACTGGACATCATAATTGTTGCAAAATGTGTGTGTGGATGTAGTGTAAGGAATTATGACTATTTACTGGAAATTACATTCTTAAGATTTGTGACTAGTGACTGGTCACCAGAAAGGTGAAAAGCCGGTTCTCTTTCAGGCAAGGGATGTTTGTCTATTTACATGTAAATTAAGTATTGTACAGCTCACAATGGGTCTCCATTTACAGTCTGAGCTGAACGCTAATGAAGGATTGTGAAATCTTCAAAGAGGAAATTTACAGGAACAAGTGAACCATCAGGGGTCACTCTCGTTTACCAGCAAGGACAATGGACTTTTCAGGGTATAAGTAAGGGATTTGAAGGCACACCCTCATTCCTTTAATCTGTGAGGACAAGCTGCCAGCTGGCTTGATTTTACGAGAAGGGTTCTCAGCAGTGGCATAGCTGGGAATGGAAATGTGGTTGGGCCCCGACTTTCGGGTGGATGGGCAGTGACAAACTGTACTACCTCAGCTTCTGCCCCAATGCCATGCCCTTCTCCTAGCCAGGTGCTCCCAGACACAGGGCTTCATCTGCCAAGCTGGGCACGTGCATGCCTCACCTTGGGCAATCACCACCAGCAGCTCTTTCGCTGCCGGGCTCAGTTCCCCTCTCCTGGGGGGAGCAATGGCACCTCCTCCTCACCTGTTGCGGCATTGGGCATGGTTGAAACTGGCAGAGACCCGGCCCAGCATCCCCAGGTGCCCACTACCCACTTTCCCTCAGAGCAGCTACCTGTGGGGGCCCAACCATTCCCCCTCCAGCGGAGCGGGGAGACATGGCATCCACCCCTCACTGTGCATGGGGGTGATTTCCCGGCACAAACAGCCCATGCTGCTTTCTGAGTGGGTGAGGGCCCAGGCCCCGTGCCCGGGATGCTGGTTCCCGTTGCCTCCTTTCCAATTTCCCCACCCCTGCGTTAGTGACCTAATGGTACGGCCATGTGGAGGCAGGGGGGTGGGATGGCAGAACAGCTAGGGCACTAATATGTCTTTGCAGTGCTGTCCTTCGCCTCTTCATTGTGTGTGGCTGCTGCGTGCGCTCCTGCGGCTGGGCAGCCCCGAGAGGTCAGGGCAGCAGGGACCCTCTGGCCCGCGGCTCAGAAAATGGCAAGGCAGAGCTGCTGGAGAGTAGCTTTCAGAAAGGCTGGTGCATAGCTCCGTCCTGGATTTCAGGTGCCCGAGTGACACCCCGGGCTGCTGTGGCAGCTTGACACCTCTGCTCAGATTTGGGTGGGTCTGGCTGCTAAGTAAGTGGGCTGCAGCCCACCCAGGCTCACCCGTGCCTACGCCCCGGATTCTCAGCTGAAGGGTTGAAAATCCTGGTGAAAGAACATGTGGTAAGTGGTCTTGTGGAGACAGGATAATGTCGTGTTGGTTAAGTTTAGCATGTTATGATTTTGTTTAATATGTAACTGGCTGTTTCCAACATTCTCACTCTCTGTTACTTGAATCTCCGTTCTTTGATGGTAAATTTATTCCTGTTTTCACACTCTCTCTTTGTAAGTGCTGTGTGTTCAGCTGAGCGGTGGTCCTGAGTTGAATTGTACTAGTTGGTGTGTACAATTCCTTTGGGACTAGCGGATCTAAAAGTGATGTGAATGTTCAATCGAACAGGAGCGCAGCACTCCAGAGGGACTCTTGAAGGGATTCTTTACAAAGTATTGATAAAAAATGGAACACGATAAAGACCTATGAGTCTCATCTACAGCAGCAATGTTTTGACAGTGGGAATAAATGTCCAGTTATATTAGCCAAGCTGAGTAACAAATTAAACATCCCCTGGCTACATTTCTCGGAGCACTTAGAAGACCGTGACAAACTATTTATCTTGGAAACTATCCACAACTGAATTTTAAATGCCACCAGAAGAGGACTCCATAGTCCAACGTGGTAGTGCCATTTTATCACTCTGGAATGTTGTTTTTTTGAAATGATACTCAGGCCAAAATTCTGCCCCTGGATTTCCCATAACCTTCAGCCAAAAGATTTCACTGAGAGCCACAGACGTATCTGAGGGCAAAATTTACTTCTAAATATTTTGGGATTCACAATCTAGACCATTTTTAACAAAATGGGGTCACTCTGGAACACCGTTCATGCCTTGAAATCACACATTCCATCCTGCCTAACTAATCAAAGGGCAGCTACCAAGACCCCTGATGCTCTTCAGTGTTGCAATTACCCTCTTCTGTACATACACAACAAGACACGGATAGCATAAGAGAGCCTGAATACAGTGGCCTAACCAGAGGGAAAGCATCAGACCAAGCAGATAGAATAACTTTGGAGAAAATCATCATGCCTTGAAGCAAAGTGTTAAATTGAGAAGCCTTGTCCACACAAGGAAAAATGAGTGTTTTTCTGCAACAGTGCATTTCCATCAATGCTGCCAACAGTGGAAACAAATGGCAAATGTTTTTACCACTGTGTCACGGCAAAATTTCCCTTCTATGAGTAGTCAGATTCTTACCCTCCAGGATGGCAACAGGAAAATTTGATGATTCCAATATTAATAGGTTTCATTAACCAGAAAATCATACAACATATCACTACTTTTCCATTCTTATGTTTTCATTATAAATCTTCTATTAGAAAACAAAAACAAAACCATGGTACAGTCCCTCAGAAACATTTCTCAAATCCTGTCAAGAAATTGACATAAAAAAATTTGACCTCATATAGATGAGAAAGAGAAATGCAAATGCAGTTCTGGGTCACAGAAATATAGAAAGAGTGTCACGCTTCCCAGATCCTGATTTTAAAGACAATAAAAAGAACATGTCCAATTTGTAAGCAGTCTAAATCAGAGCAATTTATTCCATTGTGCAGTTGCTAGGACCAGGTTTACAATTCAACAGCTGCTACTGCAGTGAGTAATAAGTTGGACAAGATGCCCTACTGCAATGCACTTTGCAAAATTATTTTTAAAGGTACTATTACTGCAACATGTAAATCTCAAAACATTTTTTTCCCCAAACCTTTTCGCTAAAATGCTGCATTCAGGCTCTTCCTGCCACTGATTTCATTTGAGGGATTACTGAAATCCTCTACTTAACACACCTACAACTGAATACAATATTTACAAAACATTTCCAGATTGACAGTCCTGAAACGTGAAATTCTTCTTTTATCCACAGAACAAGGACAGCGTGGACAACAGCAGAGAAAACTTCCCCACACTATCCTGGCAATGTGTAGCACTCCTAAAAAGGGACCATTGCCTTTGGCTTCTTCCCTGCCAAGATGGGAAGTGGGGGCCAGGGCAATTTTGATGACAGCTCTTTTGGTGATGTTGTAATCTCTCCACTAGGCATTGAGCCACCAGCCTATTTTTAAGAGTCCACAATAAATAGTCAGATAGTAACAATTTTTTGGTCATTATCAACTTGGATTGAATTTCATCTACAAATGATGAAAAGCTCCATAATTTTGTAAGCTTCTGAATTGCTCAGGAAGCTGCTAAGTGTTAGTTTTTTGTTTTTAAAAGGGGGATGACAAAGGACGAGTTGCCCCATATGATATGAAGCAATTTTTTGTATTTGACCAGAGCTGTTTAAACCAATCGCACCCACCCATGTAATATATAGTGTGCCTAACAAGCCTAAACCCTTCATATTTACTAGAGAGTAAAATATAAATCTGCTGGTTTTGACTTTCCCAGAATTCTTCATGGCACAGTTTGTAGTTGTTGAGAAACACCTGCCACTTACTTTTTAAAAAGGATGGTAGAACGTACCGTGAAACCACATCCCATGATCTTCATTCAAAATGAAGACTTCAAGGACCTTTCATGCTACTTCATGAAACAACTTTCCGAGTCAACACAGAAATAAATTTGAAGCACTTTAATGGGTTGATGCTTCTTGCCCCTGCCATGAACTTTCAAAAGTTTTTGATAAAGTTTCTCACAAGTGGCCATTAAGGAAACTAAGTAGTCATGGGGCGAAAGGTAAGGTTACAGCATGGATTAGAAACTGGCCCAAGCCAGATATAGAAAAAACAATCAATTTTCTACGCAGTAAAAGGTTAAGAGTGAAGAGCCACAATGTTTGTGTTAGAAGTGGTTTTTTTTTTTAATATATGAATCATTGAAAAGTTGAAAAGCGAGACCAGTGAAGGGACAATATCTGCTGCTGACAAAATTACTACATAGAGAAGGCTGTGAGGACAGGGATCTAACAAAACTAGGTGAATGGGCAGCAGAATGGTAGATGAAATACATTGCTGATAAATACAAGGTATTGCAGATCGGAAGGAATAATTTTAACTGTGCATACATATTGCTGGGTTTTAAATTAATTGTAGCCACTCAGGAAAAGACCTGGACATCATTGTGGATGGATCCACATGCCCTGATAAGTCAAAAACACAGATACAAAGAATAGGATAGAACAAATTGAAAATAATATGCTATATATCAATCAGTAAGATATAAAAACTCACATGCTTCTGGGCAAAAGCTAATCACTAACTGAAAAGGGTGAAAAAGATTTTTTCCAGGGATTAGTTTCCAAAACTCCGGTGTAATCAGTAAACATGCAGATTTTATACAGTCTTGGTGGTTCTTAGTTTTCCCTCTGATGATTCTGGTACTGGCCAATGGTGGGAACAGGATTCGAGGCTAGATGTACCACTGGTCTAAACCAGCATGACACCATTCTACACTACAGTGGGTTACTGTGAAAACAAGCTTTAAACTATCTTTTCATAGATGTATCCAACATTCTACACTAAATTCCCTTAGAATGCACTGAGAGGCAAGTGTTGGTAGATATGGCCCCTATGTAATTTCCAGTTCCCTTCCTCCACTAGTTTATTACACTGTTGACCACCTAATATATTAAATACTGAAGTACCACAATAATGTGCAGAGCTCAATTCTGTGAACTGAGTAATGATCGTTAAAGAATATTCTAATGACTATGGTTTAAAACTAAATTTCCAATGATATTTCAGTTAGTCCAAGACATTTAGTTGATTCCTAACATTCCACTGTCTTCCTGGTTTATAAAATAAAATTACTTCTACAGAAACCATATCTCTTCAGTTGCATTTTCATGTCACACTTGTAGCCATCATTACTTGATGACCAAGACTAAGTGGATTGGGATAATTAATAATTCCTGGCTGTTTCTTTTGCTTTGAGCTAATCACAGAGAGGACTTGAGTGCTCTGTTCTAACTGTTAGGGCTTGATTTAGGCTTGCAGCAACAAAAAACTGAATCTCTGGCTAATCTTTACCACCAGTTCAACAAAGAGGAAAGAGTGACAGTTTGATATTGCATCGGCAATTTACACTCAACTTGAATTCTTGGTTGCATCAATATGAGTCTGCCCTTCATTTTAAACTGTGCGATATACAATTCATCTGAATATCATCAGCAAGCATTGTGAATATCACAGAATAAGTAAGAGTTAATATTGTATGGAATAAACCCATAAATTTTGACTTAAAGCTCAAAATATAATGCCTAGGTTTTGTTAACCCATAGGATAACCTACGTGATCCTTTGACTATTTTGCTTTAGGTGGTCAGTCTTAGACATCTTTCTTAGAATGAACCAATGAGCTCTAGTGCTAAATTTCATTGCTTTTGTTGGTTTAAATCATCCCCTTTCTATATGGTCTTTCCTCTATAAGGTTTTGTATAAGCCTAATCTTCATTCTCAAAATTCTGTCCAGTTTAGGGTCCGGGGCTCTTTTACAGCTGACTAAAGCAACAGCCTGCATGGACATTAAAGATCCCCTGATATTTTTTGTAAAGATAAAGGGCTTGTGATCTTATCCTTAGGCAAAACACACTTTCCTTTCCTCTTACTGCCACAGTTCTACAACAACTATCCACTTGACTGCTTCTTCTCACCATAGAAATAGGAATATCATAGTGATGAGGCACTTATGATTTGTGAAGCATTTTGGGACCCTTCAGGATTAAAGGAACTATATAAATATAAAATATATAGCTAGCATGATCAATCAGTTCTGTTACGCATGCCAGACTACCCACTGATAATTCAGCACTCCAAATGCAGAGTGCAGAATTATTCAGGCAGTTTCCATACACATCAGACTCAAAGCAATGCCCCCAGTTCACTGGAAGTCAGACCAACTAAATGGAAATCCTCCTTCTGTCAAGGCAGATCAAATGCATTTGGGGGAAAATATTGATTTTTCTCTGAGCCCAACAGATTTTGAGAGTAAAGTATGGGGAACCATGCAGATTCTGCAAAGTTAATATGGCATAACCTGATAACACTTATGCCCAAAGACTCATAGGTCACATGGGATTCAAGTATCCTGCCTAGGATTCATCCTCGGGTTCAAATCCTGATAGATAGCATGGCAGTAAAGAGAACCTATATTATCACAGAAATCCACATGCCCAAAATGGAATAGTTAAATAGCTATAAGAACTCAAGACTATGCAGCTCACATGATGCAAGGGCTTGTGAGATACATGGGACCACAATCCACCATGAGTGTGAAAGCTACTCTTAAACCATATCTTACTCTATATTGTAAATATTTGCCAGAACAGGAGTGGGGGAAATAGAAGGTCCCGGGCAACAAACATCTAAGAGGTCTCATTGATCCAGCCAGGATCAGGAAATTAAATCAAGCTGCCCACTTCCCCCATTTTTAAAAGCTTTGGATTAAATTAAAATAAAACAGGCTCTTAGAATACTAAGTATCCTTTATGAGAAAAGAGGGATCATGACAGGAAGCCAGCCACTACAATGGCAGGTCAAACTGCCAGGTATTTCAGTATTCCTTCCCCATGCACATCAGCAATCTAATGCGTTATTCTGCAGAAATTCTCAGGAGTAGGTGTATAAAAAGTAATATTGCACCACCCTGATAAAAAGCTCTACACTGTAACATACTGATTTAAGTGATTAGACCAATCACATAAAACGGTTCTGAAGATGAACTATGGAGTGAAATAACATTTTTGCCAAGCACCAAGTGAACAGGAGGAGTGGCAGAGGGAAGGGCTGTGACACTTCTGAATGCATAATTGATGGAGGATTGGAACTACTGTAAGGGGAAAAAATGACACTTTCTGCCTCAGGACTAGGCATCTATACAGTCAGTTGCACTCCCACTTTTCTCATAGCTTGGACAGGAGCTGAAGAGATACGGCATATCAGTTTTTCCAGGAGGTTATCCATAACCATCCTTTGTAACTTTCAGTAGGGGACTGATTCAGCCCTAAGGACAGGTCTACACTACAAGGACTACAGCAGCAAGCTGCAGCTATAGTGTGGACACCACAATGACAGCAGGGGTTTTTCCGTTGCTGTAGTAAATTCTCCCCCTTGGAGAGGCAGTAGCTAGGTGGACAGAAGAACTGTTCCCTTGGCCTAGCTGCAGCTACAGTGGGCATAGGTCAACCTAACTCAGTCACACAGGATGTGAAATTTTTCACAGCCCTAAGTGATGTAGCTAGGTCAACCTACGTTTTAGGTGTAGACCAGGCCCCAGTTACACTCGAATGATGGCTGGGAAGAGATGTAAGGTCCAGTGATTTAATCTTGAGAACACCTGCCAGCTAGCCCAGGCATTGACACTAATTTCCTCTGTGGCCCTCAGCAAGTCTCTTCACCTCGGCTCTACCCTTTGTAAAATGTGGATAACGTTTTAATCACAATGGTGTTGTGGGGATTAGTGTTTATAAAGTAAGACACTTTGAGGATGAAGCCAGAGATTTTTCAAAAGCTGCCTAAGTAATTTGGACCCCCAGTTCCCAGTAATTAATATTATTCAATGGGGTTGCAAGGTCCTAGCTGTTGACAGAATTAGGCCCTTGGGTTTATACATGTATTACACGTTTCCTTCCTCCAGCTGAAATAACCAGCAACATACAACTGCTTACTTTTCAAAACATTTTTTAAGAAACACTGTTACCTGACAAAGTTCTACCACTAGTTGAGCTGGCAAAACAAGAATTCTTACAAGTTCTTTGTTCCTTGGCAATACCTGTTAGGATGCAGTATAAATATTAATTACCTCACTAAGATTATCCTTTATAAAATTACATCACTTTCTTCTTGCTGGCCAAATTTAGGCAAAAAAAATGAGGGTTTTCTTCTAATTAGAAACTGAGGGGGAAGGATGGTTCAGTGCTTAGAGCAATAGGTTGAGCCTTGGGAGACCTTGATTTAGTTCTCTGCTCTTCTATGGTTTTCCTATGTGACCTTGGCCATGTCACTTAGTCCCTTTGTGCCTCAGTTACTCATCTGTAAAATAGGGATAATAGCACATCCCTGTTTCAGAAGTGTTGTCAGGATAAACGCACTAAAGATTGTGAGGTGTTCAGATACTAGGGTAATGGAGGCCATAGGTACCTTGGATAGAATTACAAGTGAAGCAGAATGGTGCCATTGACTTCCAGAGTTGAAATACCATTCTCAGACTGTAGTATCTTACTTCACAAGCCCCATTGACTTCATGGGATAAGGTATTACTCAGCATGAGTAAGGATATCATGATCTAGTCCACAGATAGTGAGCTAGAGCTTAAAAATAGGTTTTGTTTGTTTCCAGAATTACACTTCTCCAGTTTGTTAAAAATACCAAACCCCAGTTTTTAAAAGCTATTGGTAGGTTCATTTTTCAGGGCAGCTTAAATTTCTAGCCTGGAATTTGCCCATCAGAATAACCACCTTAAATTTTTAGCTAACAAAATCTGGTCTATGATCAGGCAAGGCAACAGGTTCTCCTTGGGGCCAGATTCTGATTCTCAGAGGTTTTAGACAAGTGTCACATTACTGAATTCAATTGACATTCTGAGATCATGCCAATATAACTCTATTGATGCAATATCCATCAATAGAATATTAAGTGATTATAGTGTAAAACCTGAGAGAGATCAGAATAAGGCCTTTGAACTAATCAGCTTTACACTTACTTTTGAGAGTTAGAGAAATTCAAGACTTCATGTTTCAGGGTACACCACCATTCCCTCAATGGATTACATAATTTAATCAGAGAAGCTTTTAATCCATGCATTGATATTTATTGTGGATCATGTTAAACAATTCAGAAAATAAAAAAGAATTAAAACAGAAGTCATGAACATAATTTTTGTATGCATATCAGTTCTTCTATGCCCTGCCACCTACTCTCCGTGTACTACTCCAAGACTTGATTCCCATAATAGAACCCTATAGACTTGCAAACACTGTTGCATCATATTCCAAAAAAGCTCAAAAGAAAACTTTCTCCTTCAGTTTAGCTGGAAATTGATTTTATAACCATGTGCCAAATCCCAGGTGAGAACTTTTGTAGTTTTCCTTACAACTACAAAAAGCCATGAGTTTGTATATACTCTATGGCAGTACCACACAAACACATAGCTGGAGTAACCTTGACAAGTATCTGTTTAAACTGACTGCACATTTATTGTAAGATTGCACAAAACAATTGCAACTGTGCTGTTACATAGGGTCGTGCACCTGTTGAGTCAATATACAGGCTGATGAATATTCTAAACTCATTAACTACACTGAACTCCCTGTACTGGTTTGAAGTAGGGCAGCTCTCTGTTTAGATTTGTTTTTCTCAAGTGACAGTAGCTCCCAGGTGGTGACAATCAAACATTTCCTTGTCCTTCATCTTATGACTGAACTTGTATAGAAAAATATCACTTACACACGAATTGTACAGTTGATGAAAGGTTTTGTTCCTAACCTACAATGAAAATAGTCTGAAATATATTTAGCTATTTGTAATTGGCAATAACTGTTACCCATTCAGCAGACACTTTACTATTACAGACATAATTCCCCTTATTCTCAGTGAATTAAGTTAATCTGAACACAGTATCTAACGGCAGTATGAAACACACTGAATATAGTAAGTACCCATCTTAATAGTTTGACAATACTTACTATTTCCATTCTTTTTTCTTTTGGAAAAAATATCTATCCACGAAGCACTTTTGTTCTTGCACACCTGAGATTTTACTGTATATTCCTCAGATTATCTGGCCTTCATCCCAGACTGCTGTTTGTAAAGAGTTTGCTGTTTGCAGATTCAGACACTGCATGTTTGATAGTGTTAACCAAAATAGTCTGTGACTGGCACTATGTAACTGAAGAGCCAATCACTGTACATGACAAAAAAGTTTGAGTTGCTTCACAGGTGCACAGGCTGACCCACTGACCCGAGTATGAGGAAGGGTGCCATGATTATTTTTAGAAAGGCACATGAGTCACAAGAACACATGAGAGTACATTTAATATTAGTTAACTGGAGCCTGAAGAACTTTCAAAGTAAATGTGCCTCAATTCCCATTTTGTGCCTGTTTGTCAAAGGAACAATATCAATGGTGGCAGTTTAAGAATGATAAATTTCAAGTGGGAAACAAATCTGCTTCCTCCACACATCCCCATTCAGCCATTCTATCACCACCACTTTCTGGATTTCCCCTTTATTTTATTGTGCTTACATCCCTGAAAACACTGCAGTGCAGTACTAAAGGGATACTTCACTGGAAAAGCTGTTGCCCTTAGATGAAACATGTAATAGTTGCTGGTATCCATCCAGGAGGAAGTTTCAAGTCTCACCCCAAACGTGTTTCTATTAGAGCATAATACACTGAGTACAGGTACCTAATGTATTTTTCCAAATAAAAAAACTACAGCATCAGACTTGTGTTCTAGTTAACATTCTCTTACAAATTAGCCAGACTCAAAACATCCCATGCTGTGAGCATATCTGAATCTTACAAGCCTTTTTGGGATTGGGCTAAAGCTGTTCAAGCATCCTCATTCAATCCTGAGGCAAGCTGTAAAGAATTCTAGGATAATCGTAATGTCCCAAACAAATATCTGATTGCAGACCCTACAAAAGAACTTCCAAGCTTCAACCTGGTCTGAAAATGGTCCGCATTGGACCATTTTAGAACATTGCATGGCTGGTGTGGTTGTCTTTTTCATCTTCCAAAAGTGTAAGACAATGCACGTGACTGGATGCCAGTTGCAAATTATGGGCCATATTGTAAGTCAGTGCCAGCTTGAATCATTTGCGAGTGGCATCTCAGACTTACATCAAGCCACTCCCAAAGCCACGACTGGCTCACTAATCTGGACTTGGTTATTTGAACGTTGCTAGTCACCTCTCTTGCCATATGAAAGTAGTAGAGCGCATCACTACTGCATTTGTCAGTACAGATGTTGCAACAACCAGGATTCAAATTCAGGTACAACCTGACACTTAGAAATACATACTTACCTGAATAACCTGATGGAGTATTCTACTGAATTCCTTGGAACTACACACCTAAGTAAAGTTCCTCAGGTGTGTGTTTGCAAGATTGTACATTTAAGTATCTTGAATATGGAAGTGGCTATGCATTCTTTATTCCCACAGAGCAAAAAATCTAATATGGAAAAATGAAGTTGCTGACTGGAGACTTAACATTAATGCCTAAAGATTGGGCTGTTCAAATCTGGTAATACAGGGCACAAAGTGAAGCAAAAGAAAGACTATTAATGTTGATTTTTTAAAAGAACATAGTTCAAATATTTTCTCTAGTTCATTTCTTTTAATTTCTTGTACTCTTCCACAGATGCACTGCAATGAGGAGTACCACAGAAATGCCTGTATGAACAACAAAAAAATTGATTTTCATGTTTGGTAGCGCAGACCATTTGAAGAAAAGCAAACACTACTCCCAAGCTCTGACATTTCTGCCAGTCACTCAACCCTTTTCGACGGGGAAACCATTTAACTTAACTGAATGCTAAGTTGAAAACCACTACTTTCATATACTATTTCTGACACCAAGGAGAAATAGCTTTAATTTAGACACAAGATTGTGCTGTTAATCTTGTATTTTCATCTTGAGAGTGATTTCATGGAAAAGTGTATTTTAGTGCACATCAGAACCGTGAAGAGCCAATAAAAGGCAGCACCCGCTTCGAAGTGCACAGACTAAAGGAGAGGATCCCCCTGGTGCACATCTGAGCTCAAAAGTACAGTGCACACAGTGGCTTCTTTGACAGTGTTCAGTAGCTGGCATAAATGAGACCTAGTTAAGCAGAAATTTAGCCCTTTTGGCTGAGGGAAGGAGAAAGTTATCTTTTCTTTTTAAAAGGAAAATAATTTCTTCTACCATTAAGGAAAACTTCTTTGTATAACACTGTTAATGTCTGGTTTGAAAGTCACCACTAGTGGGCAGAAATACTATACCTTTAGCTACCAGCATTCTGTTCTGGTGCCACTAAATTTCTGCATTCACATAGTAAAATTCTTATGATTCAACTCCATTAATCGTATTACACACCAAACAGACTAAATCAATATTATTAAAAGTTGCAAAGTCAAGCACTCAAGAGCTAGGAAAAGCTAGAATTAAGCCTCTGCAACCTTAATTCAACCTGCTTGTACATATGAATTATTATGAACGCAATCTTTAATTACATGCTCACATACAATTTTTTCCCCACTGGGCCCTGCTTCATTCAGGATGGCTAATGTTCACTTAATGAGAAGTGATTCAATATTGTTTTATCTTCTTTGTGCAATGGATGGCCCCAGGCCTCATTTACTGTACACTACTCAAATTCTACTCTGAAGATAAATTTATAAATTTTATTATGGGCTTTTGTAGAATGCTTCACAAATGTATGTGAAGATGAGAGGGTATGAAAATTAGTGCATATTTTGACCTTAATCTCTGTGGCCTGGTCTACACTGCGAGTTTATGTCGGATTTAGCAGCGCTAAATCCGAATTAACCCTGCACCCGTCCACACAACGAAGCCATTTTTTCCCTGACATAAAGGGCTCTTAAAACCGATTTCTGTACTTCTCCCCAACAAGTGGATTAGCACTGAAATTGACATTTCGAATTAGGGTTAGTGTGGACGCAATTCAAAGGTATTGGCCTCCAGGAGCTATCCCACAGTGCACCATTGTGACAGCTCTGGACAGCACTCTGAACTCGGATCCACTGGCCAGGTGTACAGGAAAAGCCCCAGGAACTTTTGAATCTCATTTCCTGTTTGGTCAGGCGAGCTCATCAGCACAGGTGACCATGCAGTCCCAGAATCAAAAAAGAGCTCCAGCATGGACCAAACGGGAGGTACTGGATCTGATTGCTGTATGGAGAGAGGAATCCGTGCTATCAGAACTGTGTTCCAAAAGACAAAATGCCAAAACATCTCAAAAAATCTCAGAGGCCATGAGGGACAGAGGCTACATCAGGGATGCAACACAGTGCTGCATGAAACTTAAGGAGCTCTCACAAGTGTACCAGAAAACCAAAGTATCAAACGGATGCTCCGGGACAGAGCCCGGGACATGCTGCTTCTATGCTGAGCTGCATGCAATTCTAGGGGGGGGCCGCCACCACTACCCCACCCCTGTCTGTGGACTCCGATTAAGGGGTACTCTCCGCCATGGCTGAGGATTTTGCAGATGGGGAAGATGAGGAGGAGGAAGAGCTTGGGGAGAGCACTCAGCAAACCGTCCTCCCCGACAGCCAGGATCTTTTTATCATCCTGACTGAAATACCCTCCCAACCCAATGAAGCTAGAGAAGGGACCTCTGGTGAGTGTACCTTTTTAAATATAATACATGTTATAAAAGCAAACATTTTTTAATGATTAAGTAGCCCTGAGGACTTGGGATGCATTCGTGGCCAGTACTGCTACTGGAAGAGTCTGTTAACATGTCTGGGGATGGAACAGAAATCCTCCAGGGACATCTCCATGAAGCTCTCCTGGAGGTACTCTAAAAGCCTTTGCAGAAGGTTTCTGGGGAGAGCAGCCTTATTCCGTCCTCCATGGTAGGACACTTTACCACATCATGCTAATAGCAAGTAATCTGGTATCATTGCATGACAAAGCCTGGCAGCGTATGGTCCCGGTGTTTGCTGGCATTCAAGCAACATCTGTTCTTTATCTCTCTGTGTTATCCCCAGGGGGTTAGTTTGGTTTCTGCTGCTGCACGTTAACAGGAAAACTGCAGCACTAAATGGTCAACTCAATGGGCTTTGCTTGGTATGGGAAAGGAGGGGGCTACTGTTATGAAGGGTGCAGAAGCCGAAAGACTATGGCTTACCATTGCTGCCTGCAAGCCGAATCCTGTTGCCCGGCCCTGCGTGTGTGATCTCTAACACCAAAGCCACAGGCACTCAATATAAGATGCAAAATGCGACCTTGTACCAAAATCACATGTGCTATGTAATGTGAATAGCGTTGTTCACTGTGGAAGAGTATAGCCATTGTTCTGTAAAACGTAGCTTTTTAAATATTTCACTCCCTTTTTTTCCTCCAGCAGCTGCAAATGTTTCAAGCCTCCCTCCTCCATCCCAAAGGCTATCTCAGATAAGGCGGCGAAAAAAAACCACACACGCGATGATATGTTCTCTGAGCTCATGCAGTCGTCCGGCACTGACAGAGCGGTGTGGAAGGACACAATAGCAGAGTACAGGACGGTGGCCGATGAACATGACGAGAGGTGGCAGCAGGAAGATCAGAGGAGGCATGAGGAAATGCTGGGGCTACTGCGGGATCAAACGGACATGCTCCGGCGTCTGGTGGAGGTTCATGAACGGCAGCAGGATCACAGACTGCCACTGCAGCCCCTGCTTAACCGCCCTCCATCCTCCCCAAGTTCCATAGCGTCCTCACCCAGTCCCTCAAGAACATGAGGGGGGAGGTTCTGGGCACCAAACCACTCCACCCCAGTGGACAGCCCAAGCAACAGAAGGCTGTCATTCAAGAAGTTTTCAAGTGGCCTTTTCCTTCCCTCCTACCCTCCTCCCACACCCGACCCGGGCTACCTTGTGAGTTATCTCCCTATTTTCATAATCAATTAATAAAGAATACATGTTTTTTAAATGACAGTGACTTTATTTCCCTTGTAAGCAAACTGTGATCAAAGGGGGGAGGGCAGTGGGCTTACAGGGAATTTAGAGGCAACCAAGGGGGTGGGTTTTCATCAAGGAGAAACAAACAAGTGTCACACAGTACCCTGGCCAGTCATGAAACTGGTTTTCAAAGCTTCTCTGATGCGCACCGCTTCCTGCTGTGCTCTTCTAACCGCCCTGGTGTCTGGCTGCACGTATTCAGCGGCCAGGCGATTTGCATCAACCTCCCACCCTGCCATAAACGTCTCCCCCTTACTCTCACAGAGATTGTGGAGCACACAGCAAGCAGCAATAACAATGGGAATATTGGTTTCGCTGAGGTCTGAGCGAGTCAGTAAACTGCATCAGCGACCCTTTAAACGTCCATATGCACACTCTATCACCATTCTGCACTTGCTCAGCCTATAGTTGAACAGCTCCTTACTACTGTCCAGGGTGCCTGTGTACGGCTTCATGAGGCAGGGCATTAAGGGGTAGGCTGGGTCCCCAACGATAACTATAGGCATTTCAACATCCCCAACAGTTATTTTCTGGTCTGGGAAGTAAATCCCTTCCTGCAGCCGTTTAAACAGACCAGAGTTCCTGAAGACGCGAGCGTCATGAGCCTTTCCCGGCCATCCCACGTTGATGTTGGTGAAACCTCCCTTGTGATCCACCAGTGCTTGCAGCACCATTGAAAAGAAACCCTTTCGGTTTATGTACTGGCTGCCCTGATGGTCCGGTCCCAAGATAGGGATATGTATTCCGTCTATAGCCCCACCACAGTTAGGGAATCCCATTGCAGCCAAGCCATCCACTATGACCTGCACATTTCCCAGAGTCACTACCTTTGATAGCAGTAGCTCAATGATTGTGTTGGCTACTTGCATCACAGCAACCCCCACAGTAGATTTGCCCACTCTAAATTGATTACCGACTGACTGGTACCTGTCTGGCGTTGCAAGCTTCCACAGTGCTATTGCCACTCCCTTGTGAACTGTGAGGGCTGCTCTCATCTTGGTATTCTTGCACTTCAGAGCAGGGGAAAGCAAGTCACAAAGTTCCACAAAAAGGGCCCTTATGCATGCAAAAGTTTTGGAGCCACTGGGAATCATCCCAGACCTGCAACACTATGCAGTCCCACCAGTCTGTGCTTGTTTCCCGGGCCCAGAATCGGCATTCCACGACATGAGCCTGCCCCGTTAACACCATGATCTCCAAATGGCTGGGGAACGCAGTTTTAGAGAAAAGCGTGTTCATGGCCTCATCACCACGCTGCCGTCGCCTCCTTGCCTGTTTTTTCAGGTGCTGGTTCTGCATAAACTGCATGATAATACGCGAGGTGTTTACAATGGTCATAACTGCTGTGGCGAGCTGAACGGGCTCCATGCTTGCTGTGCTATGGCCTCTGCTCCTGCTCGGGCAATCCAGGGAAAGAGGCGTGAAACGATTGTTTGCCGTTGCTCTGGTAGAGGGAGGGGCGACTGACAACATGGCTTACAGGGTTGGCTTACAGGGAATTAAAATCAACAAAGGGGGTGGCTTTGTGAGAAACAGAATGGCCCCCTCAAGGATAGAACTCAAAACCTCAAGGATAGAACTCAAAACTGGGTTTAGCATGCCGTTGATTTCATGGATGGAGGGAGAAGAAAATGAATACAAAACAAATCTGGTCTATTTCTTGTTTTGATCCACTTCATCTATCTTTATACATCTTGCTGGCAGCAGACTGTGCAGTACGACTGCTAGCCATCATCACCTCCTGGGTGCTCCACAGAAGATGGTGCAGTATGACTGCTGGCTATCGTCTTCTGCTGGCTGCTGATTAAAAGACAGTGCACTGCTGGTAGGACTGAATTGCCATGAGACGAAACTTAAAAGGGAAATGACCTGGCTGAGTCACTCCCATGTTTGCTCAGGCGCCCCTGACCTCATCGAGGTCGGTTAAAAAAAAAAAGAGCACCCTGGACTACATCGACGACAGCTACCAGTGATACTGCACTGTCTGCTGCCAAAAGGCAATAAACTGCTGCTGTGTAGCAATGCAGTACCGTGTCTGCCAGCACCCAGGAGACACATGGTGATGGTTAGCTGAGCGGGCTCCATGCTTGCTGTGGTATGGCGTCTGCACAGGTAACTAAAGAAAAAAGGTGCAAAACGATTGTCTGCCCTTGCTTTCAGAGGGAGGGAGGCCTGACTATATGTATCCAGAACCACCCACAACAATGTTTTAGCCCCATCAGACATTGGGATTTCTACCCAGAATTCAAATGGGCGGAAACTGCGGGAACTGTGGGATAGCCACCCACAATGCAACGCTCTGGAAGCAGACGGTTGCCTCGGTACTGTGGACACACTCCGCCGATTACATGCACTTAGAGCATTTGTGTGGGGACACACAATCAACTGTATAAAAAACGCTTTCTACAAAACCGACTTCTATAAATTCAACCTAATTTCGTAGTGCAGACAAGGCCACTGTGCCCCAGTTCCTGTTTGTAAGCATAATGAAACTGTTCCTCTCAAGAACTTCACATAAGTATTTCAAGCTACAGAGTCTGTGCTTTTCCAGCTAGGGAATTTAGCACCCACAACACCTGCTAGTTTAACAGCCCTAACTGATAGGGTGATTTATGGCCAGAATGAAATACCTTTACTCATGTTGCATACCTTTGTCTGCTGGACATCCCATGGAACTCAATGTGGTGTTTTCATAGACTAAGCATTGTTCAGTCAATCAGAATCTGACCCTTAGTGATTTAAAATGGCAAGGGCTATTTGGAAGCCGAGCTATGGATCCCAGCAAGGTTGAAAGTCATTCATCTAAGTTACATCAAATACCTGACCCTTGACTGGGCGTCCTAGGTGCTATAGCAATACAAATAAATAAATTCTATGCAGTTAACAGCAGTCTTTCATCTGAGAGCAAAGGACCTGTCTGCTGAGCGTACATATTAAAGATACTATAGCTCTACAAATAGTCAGAAGGAATTTGCTTGTTGTAGTGCTTAGTCAAAATTCCCAGCTGACAGCTCTGAGCTGCCCACTTGATCATCATGCAGCCCATGCACCTACATTAACTTATCCAAAAGAAAGGTCCAAGCAGAGTCTGCAGCAATCTAGACTTCCTCAGCTTCCTCATCAATTTGCATCAACTCTGACCTATATGGATTAAGCCTCTACTGTTGTCTTTATGTCTCTCCAACCCATGTGACTCAGACTGATCAAAAATGTGCCAGTTGTTGTTTGTGGATACTTGCCCATTAAGAACTGGATGAGAGAAAATCAATTTCACGTAGGTCACTGAACAGCCCTTAGAATGGATGGTAACACCTTCTGGTCACTGCTATATTTAGTTTACAGAACTGCACCTATCCAAGCATGTACAACCTAATTTCTAAAAATGTAAATAAAATCAGACCAAAATCAGCTATAAAAGTCCTCCGATTCCACCAAGAGTGAACTTCTACTGCTTCAACCCAAATAACAGATTTTGAAGTAGATGCGTAATCTAACGTTAAACCAGCAGTGTCGAGGTTAAAGATTTCATGTAGAACAACAGGCCGATACCACACTGTAGAGCCCTTCAGGAACTCCCCCTCCTTCCTGTGAGTTAGGAGGAATTTTTAACTTCAGTTTACAGTAAACATTATGAGGAATTTGAAAAAACAAACCAAGCACCTAAACCTGCAAACAGGAGTACGATTGCAAAAATGAGTAGCTCGACTGACTTCAAGATTTTGTTTGATAAAAATAATTGTTTTCCAGCTTTTTTAAAAAGTTACTGGGATTATTTCCTCTTCTAAAGTTACTCATATGTATTCATATGTGCAGTATTACTTCAGGACCTTATCAGGGATTTTTTTTGAAAGGAAGTGCTTGATGCTATGGCTTATTCTCGCTCATTCCTATATACCTGTTTATTGGAACTTTAGAACTGCTTTGATAATCATACCACCCGCATTTAAGTATTTCCAATAGTCTGTGTAAACATTTACAATAAACTCACCAACATAAAAGTAGTCACAAGTGAAATACTTGCATAGACAAATTTATTAGCGAATGGGAAATTAGTGTTATTTTCCATTTATTTAACTAGAAACCGGTTATTTGCTCCTGAAGTGACAAGGAAGTAAGCACGTGCACCTGTGTGCAATTTTAAATATACTTGTATATATATTTTTTTAATAAAATTGTGAGGCAAGTATATGAACAAAAAATATAAAGTCATAAATGACCCTTTCAATTTATATTCTGAACGGAGAATCTCTTGCAAATGAATGCAAAAAAAGTTACACACTTCTTTTTTGGTTGATGTAGATAATCCCCTTCTATCAACAGCACTATCTGATATTTTTCTGATATAGAATAATCTGTACATTTCTATAAATATGGTTTATTACTAAATACTAGAAAACAAAGCTATTAAATAAAAAATACATTTTACTTAAGAACTGACCATTTCAAGTCTACCAACTGTTTCAGTATTTTGCATAAAGACCTCCATAGTCACTCATGGCTGTCCACACTTAAGAAAAGGTAAAGAAATTTGTTCATTAATTAAGATGAAAATTTCAATACATTTCTTGATAGCTGATTTGTAAGAGTCCATGAATAATCTTTTACAAGTGTTTTCAGGATAAAATTACTGAATCAGGATCTCATTTAGCAATCCCAAACACAATGCAACTAAAGAAGCCTATTTGTTCCTATCTGCTTTCACCATGGATCACCATTTGCAAAATACAATCTGAAAAGAATTTCACAGTATATTTGGACAGCATCAAGCAGGAATATCCCTCAACAGATGGCATACATTGTAAATCTTGCTAAACATAAAGAAGGATTTCAATTAGTTACATTTTAAATGTATAACTTGCTTCAGACATTTTAAATAAGAACATTTTAATGCGTAATGAGTCAGTAAGCTGTAGTACTAAAAAGTTGCAACATGTAACATTATCTAAAGCAAAACAATATTTGTCACCACCTGAAAACAGGAAAATGAAGAGATGTAAGCCACGTTTTAAGAAGGCACCTTTTCTTTTTTCAATTTCACTTTAAGTGTAAATATATCTACATATCTACATGAACATATTCAAATGAGAAATCAAAACACAAATTAAATATTTTACACAGAAATGATACAAGAACAAAAATAACCTGTAACATTAAATTCAGCTATTTTGGTTAAGTTTGAAATGTTTAAAACTTTACAAGCTGCAATACGTCTGTTATGATAGCTATTACTAAACTCTTCATACTTGTTACATAAATTCACAAAAGTAAATTTCATAACAAATCAGTGTATTATTAGCAAATCCAAACACAATGCAATTAAAGAAGCCTATTCGTTACTATCTTTTCTCACCACCACTTGCAAACATTTGAAAATTAAGTCTTGATTTTTGCTCTTTAAGGAACAAGATGAACTGTGCCTTATGGCAATCTGGTCAAAGTTGTAAGGCTAACTGCTCTGTTGGTTTTGTTTTCATATGCACAACAAATTTTATTTTGGAATATCTTCCCAAAAAGTTCAAAAACTATATCTGTGCTTCATTATTGCATTTTTATACCAGGAAAATGTTGCAGCCACTGTCTTGATTATATAGATTAGACACACATTTTGAGCAATAAAGCACAATGAATCTCAAAGTAAATAGAACAATAAACTTCATAACAGAATAACTAGTGTTTTTTTTTTTAAAAAAATCTAAGAATTCTAACATAATGAAACAAGCAGAACTGGACTTAAGTGCAATCTTCTAAACAATCTTTACTGGAAGGTTTTTAAAAACAGTTCAAGTTTTATAGTCACTATTAACAGAACGCTATTTGGTTGCTTCATAAGCTTTCTGGAAGCAGGATTTTCCCCTTGAATTAAAAACACAATTTTATAATATCTTTAAACACAAATTGATTTTTAAAATAAAATGAGGCAGCACTAGCTGAAGAGGGAATTTTTTTCCCCTAAAAAACTGGATAGAGCAAGATGACTAACCAGTAAATGTTTTATTTAAAGTTATGGCTATGTCTCCTACAAAACAGTGCTCAGAGAATCAATTATTTTGCTAACAAGACCACCACAAATGTGGTACTAAAATTCTGAATTAGAATTGCATTAGAAGTGGAAAAATTATACCAAATAGCCATAACTCAATAGTTTCACAATTCCCTAATTAAATTCTGCATTTATAACACTGAAATATCAAAAAATGGAATTCCCAAATCACTTTAGTTCAAAACCATTAAAAGCAGGTTTCACACTGACAGATCCATGTAGTTTCTGATGAAAATCCAACTGATTTCCCATATACACTTCAATTTACAGATATGATTAAACATTAGGTGCCACTGTGTTTTCACCTTTAAATCAATAATGACAGGTCAGCACTGAACATCATGTGTAACATGGTGTAAGGCATCTTTTACCCAAGAAAAGGTTAGGATATTTGGTTTCATTGCAGATGTGATTTGGAGCCTGAAGATTCTTAAACTCTTGGAATGTGCTTGCTATGATAATGTAGCTGCTAGGATAATTCCAAGGATCACAAGCAAGACAGTTACACAAATAATTATGAATGTCATTTTCTGCAAAAAAGAGAAAAATCTAGATTAATGTATTCATATCAGATTTTAAATCTATTTTCAGTAGTACATGCACATTCTAGAACCATAGCAAATAGATATATATGGATCGAAAATGTTGACATGTATTTGAAGATTTTGAAAAGCACCCCAATACAATGACACACTTATTGTCAGTATTTCTCTTCCAAATTGTACATATAACTGCAATCAATTACAGCAGACTTAATTTAACTTTTCAATATTTGCCTAACACCTGTGTGTTTTATTTCATGGAATACTCGTGTTAAAATCCATAAACAAATTGATAAATTACTGTTTGCTACATATGGAAGCTGAGAGTTGATAAAGCATGTTCATGTCTGCAGACATAACTGGAGATTTGCGAAAACTGCTTGTTCTCCTTTATTTGGATACTTGTTCATTCTTATTAACACATACTGAGCTGAATAAGAAAGTCAACAAACAACTATTACATATTTGATAGCTCGCCAGTAATTATTGCAGGAACAAAATGGGTTCATTGGACTACATGTGTCAGATAGAATCAGGGGCACTTAACCTTACATTAGCCTATGGTTTAATATGCAAATGACAGGATTTACTAAATGACAAATTGAGATGGTATTGTATTAATAACTACAAAAAACACACTCCATGTTAAAAAAGTGATAGTTTAAATAACTTTTCCTGATGAACTGTTTGAAAGAGAATGCTGCTCCTAATTATTTCAATATTTCCTGATTTTAAAGATACAGAAGTAGCTATGGGTTGTTGTGAAGGCCAAAAGTATAACTGGGTTCACAAAAGAATAGGTAAGTTCATGAAGGATAGGCTGATCAATGGTTATAAGCCAAGATGGTCAGGAACGCAACCCCGCGCTATGGGTGTCTCAACCTCCAAATGCCAAAAGCTTGGACTGGACAACAGGGGATGGATCACTCAACTGCCCTGTTCTGTTCATTCTCTCTGAAGTATCTGGCAATGGTTCCTGTCAGAAGACAGGATACCCAGCTAGATGGACTACTGTTCTGACCCAGTAGGACCATCCTTTTAGTATACAGACTACCTAAGAACATAAGTACAGCAGAGTTTCTCTTTCAAGTTCTGAATCATTGACTTTTTCATCCTTGCAGATCATCCGTGTAGTTTGTGACTGAAGAAAATATTGCTGCGTAGAGGACAGTAACTTGTTCCGCTAATATAAAAAAAGGCTGAGAAGTCTCAAACCCACAAATTTGCATTGTTATTTTAGAGTTAGTATCTTGTGCAGATGCCCACTTCTAAATATCGCCATCTCAGAAAAAAAGAGCGGATTAGAAAGCATACGATTTAAAAAGTCTGGTTTCTAACTGGGAAATCTTAACACACTGGTTGCAAAACACACTCTGGCTTCAGAGTGACATATGTAATATGGGTCTGTCTTGAAAGCTCTTTATAACTGTAAACGCACTACATGATAAAAGTTATACTCCGTGTGAAAATGATTTCTCATCTTGGGCAGATCCTCAGCTGGTGTAAACTGTCCATGTAATAGTTAACAGGCTTATGACAATTTACACCAGCTGAGGATCTGTCCCATTGATTTTTAAAAACTCAAAGATCTTACATGAGGTTGAAATCTGTAAATTACATAAAATTACCACTAGATCTCAGTTTTCATAATTCAAAAGATATCTACTTTTGAACATACATTAGGGCTTTTATAGCAACTAGAGACTGACAAGATTCACTGCTTCATCAGGTCCAGTCCCCCTGCCTGGTCATTACAGTATTAAACTATATATGTGTTAAGGGTTGGTACAAAATAGCTTGTTTGCTTAGTGAGTTCTCAAAACTAAACAATAACAATGAAGCAAATTAGTTGATTAGTTACTTACTGCCGCATTGGCAGAGACATGCATGCTGAAGTTATCCAAGCATCATCGAATACCAACTGACAAACCAACAATTAGAGCAATTATGGCAACCAACACCAGCGATAGAATGACAATTATCCACTTTTTCTGTCGAAGAGAAGCAAAGTGATTAGTTTCAGAACACAGTGTTAAATAGGATCCGGATTTATTCTCTATCTGTAGAAAAGAAATTCAGTCTTTTTAGTACCACCTTAATTTTTGAAGCCTGAAATGGTCCTGGCTACCATTTTTGACTGCCACTTGGTTTCTTAAAAGGATCTCTATCTAGTGAGGCTAGAGTTTACTGCAAATGTCAGAGTTATTAGCTTTTTTGCCAACATTTGCAAGGAAACAGTTGGGCTCTCATATCTGATATCTACCTCATTTTAAACATATTAACAGTTGCCAATACGGAAAAAAATATATATTTATGTAGAGGGTATTGGGACAGAGAATATATACACCTCAAACAGACTGTGTATAATCTGCTTTTGGAATTGAAGATTATTTATCTATAAATAATCTAAGTACAATTCTACAGTCTCTAGCTACAGTCAGGTCTTTCCATATGACTTGCCTGCTCTGAAGCTACTTAACATGCCACAAACATAATGAAAAATCTTGCTGTAGTCTCCCTTGCCACCTCCCCCCGCCCCACTTTATTATATAACTCACAAAATTCCACTGCAGTTTTAAAAGAATTTTAATATAATGCAGATGCTAGACTGCAAAACCATTAGTGTTCAGAGGTCAAAAAGCAACTGTTTTAGTAGATTACTGACTTCATAATGATTCATCTTGGGGGCTGAAGGGAAGAAGCATATTGAAACACTGAAGCATTTTCAGTGTCAATGCAAGTGAATTAAATGCGGTTTTTAAAAATAAACCTTTCCAGTGAGATCACATCATTTTGTTTCTTTGAACCAGGTATGATGCCCATCAAATTATGATGATTCATACATTTATAGAAGTGCATGTCTTTGATAAACTATGGTCGCTGAATCTTTGAAAATAATATGGTATGAATGGAATTTCTACTTTTGCTGAAGGAGATTTACCATGCTAGCAGAAAAATCAAATTAATTTTAAATATATGATTACAACCACATGCCCAGATAAGTCTTTCAATTACAGAGGTTTCTAAGCCTTTATAAACATATTTCACTCCTGAATAACTTTGTGCCACAGAAGTTACTTACCACTGACACATTTTAAACACTTCTTTTGGGTGTACAGTTTCTATGCATTCAAAAATAATTTGCTTTAATGGAAAAAGTCAATCTTTACTGTATGTGAATTGTGACCTATTCCCTTCCCACAAATTTCTACCCTTCAGAAGTAATATTCCAATTCACATTAAAGCCTATTCAGAACAAAATTTGATAAGCTATATCCTGTAATAATAAATGGAGTGTATAACAGACGGGAAGAGGAAATTTGATAAAGAAATTTACTTCACTTTTTAAGGACAGAGACCATGGACAACTTGAATATAAAATTTTCCAATCCCATTTCATTTGACCCATACATAGTAACTCTAAAAGAGCTAAGTGTTATTTCTTGTATGGTCACATGCTTACAGTATAGAAACACAAGTAAAACAAAAAACAAAAAGGTTATTTACCTTTTCATAAATGTTGTTCTTCAAGATGTGCTGCATATTGTCCATTAAAGCATGGGGGCGGGGGGAGTGTATGTCCCCCACGCACTGGTGCTGAGGGTTTAGATGTACCACTCGGGACAGCCACACCCATGCCCGAGCTGCTCTTGCTCTTAAGTGAGAGGTATGAAAGGAAGAACTGGCCAGTGCTTCCCTCAGTTCCTTCACAGTGGAATCCAACAGTAGACTTCACTGCACTGGGAAAGGAGAGTGGGTCTTCATTTGTCCCTGTGAGTACGAAGCTTTGGGAAGAAAGCTGGCAAGTATATGTAGACTGATTCAGGTGGAAATCACACCCTACTTTGGAGAGAAACGTAGCTAAACTTTGTCTTTGTAGAAAACTGTATATTACTGATCAATGACCAGGGCATTCTGTTCCTCTTCCTCCTAGTGGAGATAATAGCCATTAAGAAAGCTACTGTTGGTGAAAGGTGCAGAAGTAAGCATGATGCGAAAGGTTCAACAGAAGGGTTCATAAGAGTAGACAAAACTAAATTCAAATCTCAAGATAGTGCTGGATCTCCACAGGCAGAAATAATCTAGATCTTTCAGGAACCTGGTTGTGATAGAGTGAGTAAATAGAGTCTTACCATCAATTTGAGAATGAAATGCTGAGATGGCTGCCATGTACACCCTAACAGAGTGAGAGCTAGGTCTGAATCCTTAAGTAGTCAGAGGTAGTCTAGAATCGATTGAATCATTTTCTGAGTAGGTGGCATTATGGGAAGCCACCCAGATGGAGAACTGTTGCCACTTACTCAGGTAAGCCGCTCATGGGGAAGGTTTCCTTCTGTTAAGGAGAACATTCTGGACAGCAACTGAGCAAAAAATATCTTGTGCATTCATTATTGATGAACCATGCCATGAGGTGCAGCACTAGGATTTGATCGAGCACCAAACCATGGTTCTGGGTGACAAGGTCTCTGGTTATTGGTAATGGGAAGGGTGGTCAGTGAATGGGTTATGTAGGTCTGAATACCATGGCTGTCTCAGACAGACTGAGCTATGAGGATCATTCTGCCATGACCTTGTTGGGGCCCGAGCATGACCCTTGGAAAAAGAGGCACTGGTGGATATGCATACAGCTGGTCCTTGTCCCATGAAAAACAGAGAAGTGTTGGATATTGATTCTGGGCTGTGACCAACCCTGAAGCAGAATAAGGGACATTTTCTGCTTTGCTGTGTTGCAAATTGATCAGCCAACAGAAACCCTCCTATGAAGAACACAAACTAGAACGGCTGGGTTGAGAGACCATTTATGGTCTATGTTGAAGGATCTGCTCAGACGACTTGCCAAGCTATTTTGAATCTCCATCAAGCAACATGCTGAGAATGACGGAGCTCTGTATGCGGAAATTCCATAGCTTGACTGCCTTCTGGCACAGGCTGTCTGACCTTGGGCCACCCATTTGTTCACATAAAATGCCACTGTGGTGGTGAGCACCTGGACAGTCTTGCCCTGAATGGGAGGTAGGAAACGCTGATGCATATGGAATATTGCTTGCAACTTGAGGATAATTTGTAACCTGTATAGTCCACAAACCCTGAGTCTGAAGATCACCCAGATGTGCTCTCCACCCCATGACTGAAGTTTCCATTACTGAAGTCATGGAAGGAAAGCAGTGCAGAGGGGTGAACACCCCTGCACACATTGTCTTGGCTCATCCACCAGCTAAGAGATGATGCTATCATGTCCAGAACGCATACTAGTTTGTCTAGATAACTCTGAGGGCGATAGACTGATCAGACCCATGCTCACAATGCTCTGAGACGCAGCCTGGCATTAGGAATAATATATGTACATTTGGTCATGTGACCTAGGAGCCTTAAACAATTTCTCAGTCGTCTGTGGATGATCCTTGAGGGGGACACAGATATTGTAGAGTCTGAAATCTGGAACGAGGCAGAAATGCCCTGGCAGAAGTCGAGTCCAGGACCACTCCTCTGAACTCTATTCTTTGCAGAGGCAATAACATGGGCATTTCTTTGCTTCATTTCAGGCCCAGAGTATTGAACAGAGTTTGATGGACCACAGCCTGCACCTAGTGTCCGGAGCAACCCCGAAATAACCAGTCTTCCAGGTAAGCATAAACATAGATGTCTCTCTGGTGGAGGTAGGCTGCCACCACTGTCATGCACTTGGATAAAGATCCTCTGTGCCAATGATAGACCGAATGGCAGCATGGTGAACTGGTAATGATCCTCCCCTGCCATGAACCTCAGAACTTCTTGTGGCCAGGATTGATCGTCACATGGAAATAGGCATCTTGTAAATTGAGGGCAGCACTCTCTCCCCCCTGGATCAAGGGAACGCCATGCAGAACTTCATGTTCTTGATATATTTGTTCAGGTTCCGAAGGTCTAGGATGGATCTCAGACACCCTCTAGCCGTGGGTATTAGAAAATATTGAAGGGGAACCTCTTCTATGGCTCCCAAAGAACACAGAGTTTGCACTTCTTGCCTTAGTGCAGACTCATGAGAGGGGGTCCCTGAAGAGGGACTGGAAGGTGACGTTGGTGGACAGAAAGAAAATGCAGAGTATAATCCTGATTCCATCTTGCTTTGCACACACACTTGTCTGGGGTGATGGACTGACTGCCAGGCATGCAGGAAATGGGATATTCTGTCCAGGGGGTGCAGATGGGGGAGGGGAAGGATCAGGTTGGTCCAGATCTGGTAGTATACTGTCTTTGACATAAAAGAGTCAAACCAATACTTTGAGGCCTGGGGATGTCTAGATGAAGAGACCAGGGAAACAGAGGGCAACAGCCTTCTGCTCTGTGACCTCCTTTGCTTTCCCTTAGAGCAGTCAGCCTGATGGAAGGGATAATACTGCTGTCTAGGCTGGAACTGAGGATGATAATTTTGTCTGCTTTGCAACCAAATTGTAGAGACCCAAGGACCTCAAAACCACTCTCAAGTCCTTCACTGTGTGCGATACTTTGTTTGTTTTAGGTAATGTGACAAAGTTCCTCCTCTACCTTGGTGGGTCTTGCGCTTATTGGTGGATTTGCTCGCTTTGGAGCGTCACGGCAGCCCTTACCTTGGCTGTTTTTCTGAACCCACAGTCCAGGTTGACTCCTCCTGTGTCTGACCAGGAGTTGGGAGGTTTGGGGGGAACCCGGGCCCGCCCTCTACTCCGGGTTCCAGCCCAGGGCCCTGTGGAATGCAGCTGTCTAGAGTGCCCCCTGGAACAGCTGTGCAACAGCTACAACTCCCTGGGCTACTTCCCCATGGCCTCCTCCCAACACCTTCTTTATTCTCACCATAGGACCTTCCTCCTGGTGTCTGATAATGCTTCTCTACCCCTCAGTCCTCTAACAGTCCGCGTTCTCACTCTCAGTTCCTAGTGCCTCTTGCTCCCAGCTCCTCACACGCGCCACAAACTGAAGTGAGCTCCTTTTTAAACCCAGGTGCCCTGATCAGCCTGCCTTAATTGATTCTAGCAGCTTCTTGATTGGCTGCAGGTGTTCTAATCAGCCTGTCTATCTTAATTGTCTCCAGAAGGTTCCTGATTGTTCTGGAACCTGCCCTGTTACTTTACCCAGAGAAAAGGGACCTACTTAACCTGGGGCTAATATATCTGCCTTCTATTACTCTCCTGTAGCCATCTGGCCCAACCCGGTCACAGTAAGAACAAAGCACATTCCTTGAACGGAAGGTCCTCAATTGTTTGTTGCACCTCCACAGGGATCCCAAAGGACTGCAACCAGGAGCAATGACGCATAGTGAGTGCTGTCACCATAGCTCTCACTACAGAATCCGTCACATCCAAGGAGCCTGAAGAGCTGATAGAGAGACAAGGCAGCCCTCAGCAGCAAAGGACTGAAGAACTCTGTTCTCTCAACCCCCTGTCACATTATTGGCTAACAGATTGCCTCCCAGTTAGAATAGCCATTCATCACCAACAGCGCATACTGATTGACACTACAGAACTATAAACTTGAAAAAGAACACAGATGCTCTGACAACTGACATGGATGGTCAGAAGGAACTCAAGGAGAGGTGGCTCCATCATTTATACCACTTTCTTCGAAGCACGAGGAGGTTGGGAATGGTTGGGGCTGCCCCCGAATATTGTTAGGGAAAACTCTCCAGCACCGGTGCATGGGACATGCACAGACCCACAGTGGAATGGACATATGCAAGTACTCAAAGAAGATCAAGTTACAGCATGTGAAGTTAAAAACAATAAAAACTACCTTTTGTTATGCCATATTAATTGAGTTAATGAAAATCCAGAAAAAACCTTACCCTTCGTGCTTTACTTTGATATTTAACTGCCTTTTTTGTCTCCTCTTTAGCATGTTCTACATAATCTGATGCATTCATCACATCCTTTTCTATGTTGTTGATCATTTCACCCTTAAAATAAAATTAAGAAATTTTTTTTTTACCACTACTGGAATTTTCTGGAGCCCCGCATAATGAACCTGAGTAAACATATCAAAATGATTTTAAACATGAAAAAGAATTATGTATTAATGGCTGAAGTTTTTATTTTTGCATCCACATGTGATGGAAAAAAAAGGAATGGGAAGCAAGGTCTCATAAGAAAAATATTTTAACCTAAAAAGAAAAAAAATATTGGTAAGGGCAGGTAGGGACAAAATACTGATAATTTAAAGCATATTCCTAAGAGAAAGGTATGCTTTAATAGCTAATCTACAACTGGCATACTAAAGAGTTCAGAAGTATCTGAAGCAGCATATGGAAACGGCAAGGATACCTACAAAACGTTCATCCAAAATTATTCACAGGTTTTAAGGAGGTGGATTCCTCCAAACTAACTACTTAGAATGCCAGTACATAATGAATTTTAGCTCAGTTATGATTAATGAACTTTGGGAATGAAATGCAAGGTCTGGAAAATATTACAGTAGATCTGTTACCTGTGTTTCTGTCCACCAGAAGACATAATCAGCAGCAGTGAACAGCAAAGCATTAAAAATGATGCACAAATAACTTGTTCATTTCTGTACAAGTTTATAACATACCAGTAATTTTCACACTTATTCATTTTGTATCAAGGCAACGTATCAGACTTGTAGAATGTGAAATCCTCCAAAAAAGAATATGCTAAATATAGGCTGATTATTCATAGTACTACCCACTGAATTGTTTCACAGTGGATCTAACACAGTTTACTTTCACTATAAAAAAAAAAAAGTCAGCGAATCCCAAGAACAGAGTTTGTACAGGTCAACTGAATACAATTTTTCATATTTTTATAAATACTGCAAATAGAGTTAATTGCTTTTAACCCTAAATGATCTTTTCTTCCCACCTCCTTATTAAGATAAGATTTATGAAATTGAGAGGTGAGGATACTGGCTATCACTCTCCCACTTACGGACTTTGCTCCCTTTAACGTGAATGGAAATTATAACCAAGTATCACTGCCAATACACTTCTCACCCAACATTTAACTCACTACCACCACCACGTTAGTCTTCTGCAATAGCTAACAAATTCTGTTGGTTGGTTTTCAATATATTAACTGCCATTATGGCCTAGCTAGACCAAATTTACTCTTTATGATCTAAATCTAGATTTGCATTCAGGTCAGTGTATTCACCCACCATATTATCTAGCCCTGATCAAGAAATTACACTATTGCACTAAAAATAGTTTTACACTTGTACTTAAATATATACTGCAAAAATCTCATCCTTTAGCATCTGACACATAGTTATTCACTATCCCTAGCAGATGTGATCAGACATGGAGCTCAGACTAGATAATGCCTTCTGGCCTTTTAAAAAAACATCCCTGATGTGTAATCTTTAGTAGTTTGCCTTTAGTTTTACAGAGTTGTGATTACAGTGTTTAAACAAAAAATGGTACCTATAAAAATGTTGCAGTTATCAAGACTGTCCTGTATTGTTTTCACAGGAAAACTACAAAACATGCAAAGCACTTCATTACTAAGACAATATTTGAATTGGTTCATTTACCTGAGTCTCAACAAACATAGCCAGGTCCATATACATGTCATGTAGCTCCCGTATACTGGATTCCAGTTTCATAATATCTTTGTGTCGTGACTCAATTTCATTCAGAGCTTGTCTAGTAATTTGGGAGTCTGATATAATCTTTGAAAGAGGAAAATACGAAATAACTAATATAAGTATGTGATTGACATATTCCTGAATTAAAGAAATAGAATAGGTGATAGCCATAAAGTGGGCTGTGAATACGTACATCAGAAGTGAAAATAGAAGCATTACCACTTTCTAACATTTCTTCCAGTTCTTCATCAGTGGTGGTCTTTCCAGCTAGGAAGAAAGTATATTTTAAGGTTATAAAGTGGTTTATCTATTCAACATAAAAGGTATTCTGCTACACCTAGAAGCCTGAGAATTTACCACGAACAATAATCACATACAGCACAAAAACAAACTTAAAATTTGTTAACTAAAAATTAACTGGTTGACTCTCTCAAACCCAAGTATTCATTGTGTTTATGGGGAAGTGGTAGCAATGAAGTTATATTACAGTCTCCGGAAGAATGTGCTAAATCCAGAATTAGCAAACAGGAGTTGATGGTCCACAATCCTATACTCAGACCTCCACTCCACAAAAAGTAACAGTTTTTAATAACAATTAGCATCCAAACCTCTTGCCATTAAGCACAGTATGAAAGATTCTTGCAGCATGAAAACATCTGCAGCTGTGGTAACAGGACAGAAAACAAGGGAAAAAACCCACCTCCTGAAGGTAATGATTCTAGATTGTTGCATGGTCAAAACAATACCATTTTTTAAGAAAGCTGTTTTCCATAATAATGTATTCCCCTATTACGGTGTCTCTATAAGGCTAAGACTGGGAGCTAAGAAACATGAGGTTGTTAAAGACAGTTTTCTACCAAAATGTGTCCTTGTGCTATTAAACTGTTATTCCTGAAGCTATTTCTGAGGGTAAGTAGTATTGCAAGAATCAAATATTTTTGCAAACACACAATAGGAGGTTAAATTTAATGAAAAAATAAAATCATGAAATTCAGTTTTCATGTTTTTGGTAAGCACAATAGGAAAAATTACTTTAATATAAAATGATAAGCTATTTAACATTCATGTTTGTACAACTCCTATATTATATTGAAGATATTAAATCACATGAATATCTAGGGAATCTATTTTCAAAATAATCTAATTTTTTCTGTGTATGAGTAATGAAACAGTATTACAAAGATGAGATTAAAATTATTTTAATACAGGATTCAGTTCATATTAGCACAGGGGTTCTCAAACTTTACTGCACCGCAACCCCCTTCTGACAACAAAAATTACTACATCACCCCAGGAGGGGGGCCCCAAACCCCAAATCCCAGGCAGGAGGCCTGTAACCTGAGCCCCGATGCCCTCGGGCTTCAGCCCCGGGTGGTGGGGCTCGGACTTTGGCCCCAACAAGTCTAAACCAGTCCTGGTGATCCCATTAAAATGGGGTTGCGACCCACTTTAGGGTCCCGACCCACACAGTTTGAGAATCACTGCATCAGCATATTAGAGAAAGTGATTGTCAGTTATATTATACTATAGAAATTCAAGTACTATGTTAAAGGTTAATATAGTTTATTATTCAGCACCTGTGTGGACAGGGCTCAAAGTTTGCATAAACATGAAAAAGGAACTGAAACTCAAGTGTAGCAAAAAGGAGTACTTGTGGCACCTTAGAGACTAACCAATTTATTTGAGCATAAGCTTTCGTGAGCTACAGCTCACTTCATCGGATGCATAGATGTGGAAAATGCAGTGAGGATTTTTTTATACACACAGACCATGAAAAAATGGGTGTTTATCACTTCAAAAGGTTTTCTCCCCCCACCCCACTCTCCTGCTGGTAATAGCTTATCTAAAGTGATCACTCTCCTTACAATGTGTATGATAATCAAGGTGGGCCATTTCTGGAAAGCTTATGCTCAAATAAATTGGTTAGTCTCTAAGGTGCCACAAGTACCCCTTTTCTTTTTGCGAATACAGACTAACACGGCTGCTACTCTGAAACCTGTCAAGTGTAGCAAAATTACCTCTTAGCACGTTCAAGTAGTTCATATTATATAATTTTGTTAAACAATGAGCAGAGAATTCAAACAGAGGTTTCATATTCTACCTATCTTCCCACAGAAAAAGAAATTCTGCAGCACCTTATAGAATTCTGCTTTCCCCAATGAAAACAAAAGCTATAATATCTAAGCAGTGCCTTACACTTAAATGAAGGGAGGCAGCTCCTGGAGAGTATCTAAGTCTTCAGTGCACACAAAATGCTAAAGACTCAACTCTAGTCAGATACAATAATTTAAATAACTTTAAATAAAAATAGCCATAACTTGTGATATGTTAGGATTTTGTGTTTGTGGGTGAGTGGAGAGGATGGTAAACTGCCAAAAAAAAAATATCTAATTAAGAAGTGCCATTACCTTGGCAGGAGAAACCAACAGAAAGCAGCAACTCAGTTACAAAAGAACTCAGTTACTACAATAACAAAAGGAGCAGCAACCAAGAGTGTTAATTCTCCATTGCACCATAAGATCTTCCCTCTCTTTCCCATATAGTATGGCAGAGGGCTGATCAGATTTGCAGTCCTAGATTCATCTTAGGTCTCTTTGGTTTTACTGCTTTCCACATAGCTTCTCCCACTGAATAGTTGGGTTGCAGACCTTTCACTCAGATGTATTAACTTGTGTTTATTTTGGTTGAATCATATTGCTTCTTGCACATATTTCTAATTCTACATGCAAGTCTCTGTTTTGTTCCTCTAGACCCACTGCTCTTTGCAACACCTCCTAATCAGTGTTGGCATCATAACATGGAGGACCCTAAGCTGATGGAAGGAGATGGGCAAGGAAAAACACGCCCAAAAACAAAGGCATAAGTTTCCCCCTTTAGCAGTACAACTGCCAGAAGAGGGTTGGGATAGGATTTCTAGTAGTAAATTGTTTCCTCACTCTCTGGTTTCAATGGTTCAAGGAAGACTGGGTTGAGAAGTTCATCTTTTCTTTCCCCCACTGCATACTATTCCTGAGAGGGATACAGGACCAGCCTGTGAAATGAAGAACTTGCATGGGACACAGGACCCCCAGAAGACCTTACTTAGCTAGCGCTAAAGCAAGGCCTAGTTTTAATTTGCCATCATTTGAGTATATTTATCTCTTCTGGTTATTTAAGTACAAAGTTTCCCAGAGATCTTAAATGTTAAAAGTAAACATACGAATAAAAGCCAGGGATAAACTTAAGGGATATTTATTTAGTTTAAAGACTATCAGTTGTCTTCATTTCTATTACTACACCAGTCATAGCACATTTTGGCCACAAATGATTGTCATTTGTTGGCTGGTTCATCCTTGAATTATTTCTTCATTCCTCACTAAAAAACAAATACTTCATTTAAAGTATACAAGTACGAAACACTGAGTGGAGAGCAACAAGTTACAATGAAGTAATGCATTGGTGGCAGTCTATTGAAAACTCACAAGAAAAAGATTCAAATGATTTAGGATACTGCAACAACCAAATGACAATCATTTTCAATTTCTGTACGGTATCTAGAGATGTTTTACAGGTTCAGTGCAGGGTGAGGTAGTCATTTATGATCATTCAGTGCTAGAGGCAGGTTGAAGTGTAACAAATACTGTTTGTGGTAATAAGAACAGATCATGAAAGAAAGTGAAGAGCTGTTTAGAACTTGAATTTATCAGGCAAAAGAGACTTGGTTTTTAGAGCTATATATTACCAGATTAAATGTAACAGGAATTTCACATAGCACAAAGATCCAATCCTGGATGCAGAGATTTACAGACTGGTTGTCAAACTCTGGTGGTTTGCTAATAGGGTCATACGGTGCTGGCTTCTTCCGCCTTACTCCAGAGTCCACACAAGTTGTGGTACATCAGAACTTACTGACCCCATTATTGGATTTGGCTTTAGTCACAAAAGGAACTCCACAAAATCCTGCCCAAGCTATGCTTCCAGGCTTGGCTTCTCCTCTCCTAAGGTCCTCTCGTTAAGGACTGCTCAGCTACACCATATCTTAAATGTTTCCCACCAGGATCATCTCCTGCGAAATGGTGGGATGGTTCAGGCAAATACAGCCAGACTGCTACCAATGCATTAAATAATTTCCTCATATTACTTTTTCATATAAGCAATTGCCATAGGGATGTAACAATCAAAAACTAGAGAGAGATGATGGTCTGTAAAATCATGAATGGATGGGCAGGAAGTCCACAAGAACCTCTGTATTAAGATGTTGTCCACAAAATATCAGAGTGTGTGTTAATTCCTGTTCAAAAAGTTTATTCGGCAATTTCTTTGAAGAATAAGTTCTTGATTTTTGTTGTAACTTGACATGATTCTGGTTGAGAAGGCAGAGAAAAAAGCAGCTAGAAATTATTTCACTACTTTCTAATGTGGAAAACTTTGCTCCTCCATTAAGTTAGGTAGAGCTACCAGAAAGCAGTGATCCCCCACAAGTTTAATCATTCTGTTTAAAGCACTTACAGTAACCGATATTGTAGCCAGGCAATGATAAACAAAGTTGAACAAACCAGAACAAACAAAATCTCAGATGTGATTTATACTTCCCACAAACATGTCATCTCAATTCATAAGTTTGGATACAACACAGTGAAGATTAATTGTTTTATCCAATTCATACTCTTTTAGATCAAATATTCAATGACTTGGGCAGCATTCCTACCAACATAGCCACACTCATTTAATGCTGGGATTTTCAAAGAAGCCAAAGGGGATGTCCAAAACCTACTGACTTTCAGTGATCTGATTCCCTTTGGCTTCTTTGAAAATCCCTGCCTTAAATTATAGGAGATGTACCTAAACAGTGAGGAAGGGAAAGCTAGTAGTGAAACTCCCAGTGTTACCAAAATAGTGATATTTCACTTCCTCCAGAGATATTCATCGATGGTTTTATGAATTACACTAATTGTTAAATAGAGAACAATTCAAGAAAAGTCAAACCAAGTTTTAAAAACCCCAACAATAGGATATCCAGTATCTTCTATTTTACACAAATAACCACACTGCACCTTTTAATGCATGTGTGGAGGGGGGAACATTGTCTGGCTTGCCGGGGGAGAGGGAATAGTGCTTTACGGGCCAGGGAGGGAAGGGGAGGAAGGCTTAGAAGCTGCAAAAGGGGGAAGCTTGGCAACACACACACACGTGCGCGCACACACACACACACACACACACACACCTCCCCCCCCCAGGGAATGGAAAGGCTAAGGAGTTCAAAAGGAGCAAGCCTGGCGGAGGAAGCCTCTTTTCCCCAGACCAGGTGGAGCACCACTCACCCTCCCTCCCACTGAGGTGGCAAAATACCAGGTTTGGTCAAGACCTCCTGTGGGCATCGCACTAGCCACTCCTTTCTAGGGGGGCTGGGAAGGAATTTTTCCCTCGCCACCAGATTGGCCTACGTGGAGTAGGGGGTTTTCCCACCTTCCCCACAGCAGGTTCAGGGAGTGCTGTGGTATGGTGAGGAAGGAAAGGTGTTAGGCTATTATGTCGCCACTCATTATGTAAGTGCGCGCGGATGTCCAGTGCTAGTACTCCAGAGGGAAGGGATACAGTGACCGGATAAATGGCTTGGTAAAGGACTTAAAAAGGAGGTGTTGGTTAAAGGAATGGAACGGAGTGGGGGGGGGGGGGGGGGGGGGGGGGAGAGAAGAGATCGGGGCTCCTATGACTGGTATGGCAGGGAGCCAACCCCGCTTTCTTATATGCCACCTTAATCCTCGTCTGAGGGGGGCGGGGGGAATAGTAAAGTCCAAGGAATAGGTTGGCTGGTGGACCTGGATGGAAAAAAGAGGGGGGTTGGCAGAAGATATTAAATGAACATGAAGTTTCCTGCACTGTATACTTATCTGCCGGGTTGTTCCAGACATCTAATAATAAAGTTGTGGCCTGATTAAAACCATATCAAGTGTTTCCTGTCCTTCTTTCGGTATAGCCAGACAATACAGGCTACAATTCTAAGAAGCAGGAGTGGTGTAAGAACATTCAACAGCACAGGTCGACAACCTTTCTGGGTAATAATTTGGCAACACTACAGTGAGTGAAATTCTGGTTCACTGAAGTCAATGGGATTTTTGCTATTGATTTGACTGTATATTCAGAATCCATGAAGTTAACTTTAGTAAAAGAATATGTCTAGAAGTATCTATTGAGAACAAAATCAACATTTAAACTACTGTATATACTTGTTCATTAGCCCGTTCGTTTATAAGCCGACCCCCCAAGATGGATAGGTAAAAAAAGTAAAAACTGTATGACCCTTTCACAAGCTGACCCTGTATTTCAGGGGTTGGCAAACTTTGGCTCCCGGCCCATCAGGGTAAGCTGCTGGCGGGTCGAGACGTTTTGTTTACCTGGAGCGTTCACAGGCATTGAGCCCCTCAGCTCCCAGTGGCCGCGGTTCACCGTTCCCAGCCAATGGGAGCTGTGGGAAGTGGCACGCCACTGGGAGCTGAGGGGCTCCATGCCTGCGAATGCTCCAGGTAAATAAAACGACTATGTATTAGATATTCAATTAAATGATTTCATAGAGTTTAAAATCATCAAATTTTGGTATAGACCCATTTATAAGCCGACCCCCGCTCTTTGATGTGCCACTTTTTTTACCAAAAATATTCGGCTTATGAACAAGTATATACAGTAATCATTCTTCAGGTCAAGGTAAGTTCTTCCATATCAAAGTCTATTAGACAGTTACAATTTAACCAGCTATTTATATTATGTGTAACATAAAAACAAACAAGTAGACGCTTATGTGTGTTCATCATCTAAGGAGTTAAGTTCCAAAGGAGCAGCTATAGAGAAGTATGCAGGACTACATACAGGTTTTTAAGGTCAGGCTTGACAAAGCCCTGGCTGGGATGATTTAGTTGGGGATTGGTCCTGCTTTGAGCAGGGGGTTGGACTAGATGACCTTCTGAGGTCCCTTCCAACTCTGATATTCTATGATACATTGCCATTTTATTGAAAAAAAACCTTGTCTGGCGGTACAAAATAAGAACTGGAATACAGGAAAATAAAACTAGAAGACTGGGGGTATTATTTCAATTCTGTATAAACCAAAACAACAAAAAAAGATGTCAAAAACAAACAAACAAAGACCATTAAAAAAGTTAATTCAGCCATCTATATTGGAAGAAAATTCAGGTCACTTACTTATTTCTAACTGTCGCTGTATCCGTCCTTTGCTGCGTTCTCTGAACAGGGTCTGGGTCTCATTGTATTCTGTCATGACGTCCACAAACTTCCGGGACAATACCAAGTGCTAGTTTTGAGGAGTAAAAATATAGTACTTTATTTTACAACAAAATGCATTTGCAAAAAGTATAAATTAGTACATAGGCTCCAGGAAAGTCCAACTCTTCCCTCTCCCAACCCCACAATACTGTCTCTCTTCTGGAGCTTAGTTGACTTTGCTAAAATCCTCAGATTTCCCCATGCAAACTTTATGATCATACCTGTGTTTTTCGTATCCTGAGTTCAACTGATGTTCGATTAGCATTCCCATCTTGATCAGAACTTTGTTCAATAGCTAGGAAGAATATAAGAACTCATACTGTAAGGTGTTAAGAATGCAACATATAGTAAAAGTTTTAACATAAACATTTACTATTTTATAAATCATAATTAGTACTGTTTTCCTGTTTCCTACCCCAAAAAAGTAGTTTCTCTTTAGAAAGATTTTCACCAGATAATAAAAACTAAATCTATTAATGACATAGAATGCAAGGTTAAGAATATAACTGTTTACACAGCCAAATTAAAAACAAATTTTTAAAAGTATCTGTTCGTTGATGGGTATTATGTCATCTTTTGTGCTTGGAAGGAGCCTAACAAATTGGGGTTGCTACTACTACCTGAATAATAAATGTTGTTTACTGGACAGAAGAATTTTATTAAATATTACCCTTAAACCTAGAAATCTATCACTGAAGAAAAGAATGACCTTAACGTAATTTAGTGGCACTAGAAAAAAAACATTGTTATGTTTGAGTTGACACATGCTGAACAATTAAGACTCCTAAATTAGTTGCTAAATAAGGGGCCTGATTTTCAAGAGTACTCAGGAGCAGATATATGAATTTTGGGACAGACCTCAGCTGGGGTAATTTAGCATAGCTCCATGTCAGTTTGTACCATTTGAATATATGGCCCTTATTTTTAATTGTTGATTAAATACATTAAACGCTGGGCAAATATTTTAAATCTACAATTCTTTTCTTTCATCTGATAAAGGGGCATGTCTTGATCATTTTTGATACAATAAGTGAAACTTATTTTAACATTCTGAGTTCCAAGATTTTCTGTAATAATATATTATATTTTCTTAAAGTTTGGAACATCCCACTATGATACAAGCTATGAAAACCAAATTTGTATATACATATATCGACCCCATTAATTACACTGAGGGGCAAATTCCAAAGTTCTTGAGACTGTTCGAGCACTCCTAATATCACAAATACATATATAAGGCTCCATATAATAATTAAATCATGGGGGGAGGGGGGTTGCACTTACCCTTTAACTTAGCTCGAATTTTATTAGCTATTTTCTTGATTTCTTTGTTCAGGTCCTCGAGTTCTTCCTTTGTTCCTTTTTTAAAAAAATGTGAAACATAGCTTTTAGAATAATTAGTGATTGATTCTAAGACATACTGATGAGCAAGTATACCTTTTGGAAGGTATCCAAACTATCTTTTAGGTATACAACCTAAAATTGACTACAAGCATTAAAGGATGGAAACTATACAAGTGGAGGGTTATTGGAGGGGATGGGCAGCCTGAATCTTTAAGTTACCTTGCTTACTTGTAGTGGATTTATTAAATTTTATTCTATACTTAAGATATTTGTGATGTATTTTAAATTATGTTGAGGGCACCCAAAATGTATTAATAAATACCCTTTTTCAGCATTTATATGCAGCTCAATAAGTTAATTAACTTTCCAGTTACCCGGGTAAAATAAAGTTAGTGAGAAAGCGTGGTGCGTGAATTCACTAAAAATTGTATCATTTTAAAAGAACAAGAAACCTCAGTCAGCCCCATGCCAGCTGCCTAGTCCTGTGCATAAAGCAATGGACAGGGAGACGAGATCTGGGTTCTATGCCTGACTTTGCCACTCTGTTGCATAAACATGGACAATTCACTCCCCCTCTCCCTGTGGCTTTGTTTTCCTAGCTATAAAATAGGGGATAATACTTGTTTTCCTTTATTAAGTTCTTTGAGATTCTCAAGTAATAAGCTCTATAAGAGAGACAATTATATAATTAATGTGGAGTTCATCACTATTGTATTTCAGCTTCTTTCCACCGCTCATATCAATTTAATCATGTTTACTTAATGCAGACATTCACTCCTATTTTCCTGTTTATCATTCTGTTAGATATGCAAGAGGGTAGTACACTAATTTGTGTGCCTTTAATAGAAGAAAACTGCGAAGATTAAAGCTTCATAGCCCCTAAAAGAAAAATAATACTGGAGAAGCCACATTTGTCCAGAAGCGTTTGGATACTCAGCATCAAAACCAGAAAGAGGACTCTGACTTGAACGTATTTCTAGAGAAACACCATCTGACACTTCAGATCAGTTGTCCCCAAACAGCGGGGTAACGTTCAAAGGGTGCCGGGGGTGTGTGTGTGTGTGTGTGTGCATGCGAGCAAGCCATCCCCCATGAGGGCAGGGACGGAGCATCAACCAGCCCTGCTCAGCCCTCAGCCCCACACCTGCCCCCAGCCTCGGCTCGCTTACCCATTCACATCCTGCCCCCAGAAGCCGTGGCCCTGCTCTCGGCACCCAGGTCAGGGTGTGGACAGAGGTAAGGGATGCAACCCTGAAAAGTTTGGGGACCACTTCTTTAGATTTAGATGTAAGAGGATTTTAGTTTATATTAAAAGCTATTACTTTGGCCCACAGCAAAGGAAATCTGAAAAGGAAGGCATCATGATCTTTGTTGTATTATGTATTAAGACAAGATTTTACATAAAGTCAATCAAACAAAAGCTTAAAGTATAGATGGCTCTCTGCCATATTTCTTCCTGAATGCTGGTACAATTATACGAGGAAAAGTTATTGAAATTACAAAAACAATTATTTGTCAGAAAATGTTTGAGCTGTAATGTTTGATTGCTGATATGATCACTTTGTGGAGCCATCCACTATCATCCACTCCCAGCTTTGGGCAATCAGAGGCTAGGGACACCCAGAGCATGGTGTTGTATCCCTTACCATTTTGGCAAATAGACACTGATGGACCTATCCTCCATGAACTTATCTTATTCTTTTTTGAATTATACTTTTGACCTTCACAACATCCCTTGGCAATGAGTTCCACACGTTGACTGTGTGTTGTGTGAAGAAGTACTTCCTTATGTTCCCTACTGCCTATTAATTCCATTGGGTGACCCCTGGTTCTTCTGTTATGTGAAGGGGTAAACAACACTTCCTTTTTCGCTTTCTCCACACCATTCATGATTTTATAGACCTCTATCATATTCCCTCCTTAGTTGTCTCTTTTCCAAGCTGAAAAGTCCCTGTTTCCTCATATGGAAGCTGTTCCACACCCTTAATTTTTCTTGCCCTTCTCTGTACTTTTTCCATTTCTAATATATCTTTTTTGAGATGAGGCAACTAGAACTGCATGCAGTATTCAAGGTGCAGGCGTACCAAGTCTGATTACCTAAAGCTTTCCTAATGGTTCGTAACACTGTTAGCTTTTTTGACTTCTGCTGCACATTGAGCGGATGTTTTCACAGAATTAACTAAAATGATTTGAAAATCTCTTTTTTGAGTTGTAACAGCTAATTTAGATATCATTTTGTATGTATAGCTGGGATGTTTTCCAATATGCATTTTGTGTATTTATCAACATGAAATTTCATCTGCCATTTTATTGCCCAGTCACTCAATATTGCAAGATCCCTTTGTAACTCTTTGCAGTCTCATTTGGACTTAACTATCTTGAGTAATTTTGTATCATCTGCAAATTTTGTCACCTCACTGTTTACCCCTTTTAACAGATCATTTATGAATATATTGAACAGCACTGGTAACAGACAGATCCCTGGGGGACACCACTATTTATTGCTCTCCATTCTGAAACTGACCATTTATTCCTACCCTTTGTTTCCTGTCTTTCAACCAGTTACTGATACATGAGAGGACCTTCCCTCTTATCCCATGACTGTTTACTCTGCTTAAGAGCCTTAAGGGACCTTGTCAAAGGCTTTCTGAAAAGTCCAAGTACACTATATTTACTGGACCACACACGTCCATATGTTTGTTAACCCCTTCAAAGAAGATGAATAGATTGGTGAGGCATGATTTTCCTTTCCAAAAGCTGTGCTGACTCTTATCCATCAAATCATGTTCATCTATGTATCTGATAATTCTGTTTTTTACTATAGTTTCAACTAATTTGCCTGCTACTCAAATTAGTCTTACCAGACTGTAAATTACCCAGATTGCCTCTGGAGCCTTTTAAAAAAATTGCTTGTCACATTAGCTATCTTGCAGTCAACTGGTACAGAAGCTGATTTAAGCGATAGGTTACGTATGAGCTAGTAGTTCTGCAATTTCATATGCAATTTCCTTCAGTACTCTTGGGTGAAGACCATCTGGTTCTGGTGACTTATTACTGTTTAATTTATTAATTTGTTCCAAAACCTTCTCCACTGACCCCTCAAATTGGGGCAGTTCCTCAGATTTGTCACTTAAAAAGAATGGTTCAGGTGTGAGACTCTCCCTCACATCCTCTGCAGTGAAGCCCGATGCAAAGAACTAATTTAGCTTCTCTGCAAGGGGTTTATCTTCTTTGAGTGCTCCTTTAGCACTTCAATCGTCCAGTGGCCCCACTTGTTATTTGGCGGCTTCCTATTTTTAAGGTACTTAAATAATTGTTACGGTTAGGCTTTGATTCTTTAGCGAGTTGCTCTTAAACATTCTTTTTTGGCCTGTCCAATTATACTATTTGTCAAAAACATTTCACGCAACTCTACATGTGGATGATCTAGAAAATGAGTAACTAGAAGATAAAGGAATCTTACAAAACTAAAAGTCTTTAGAAAGATATAGTTGACACTGAATAATTGCGATGGTTGTATAACATTTATATTTCCTTAGGAGATGTTCCTCAGAGGTACCCAAGGAGGGAGGGGAAAGGTATTAGAAAATTATGTTGTATAAAAGACTTTTTTTAAAAACAAAAAACAAGAGTGTTTGGAGAAAACCTAGTGAAAACAAATCAGAAGAAAACACAAGGAATTCCCCAACCTCATGAAGTTTATACCAGGTGCACATGTAACTTAAATTTCTATCAACTGTAGGTGATATATATTTTTGTATGTACTCCCATAACAGAAGACAGACCTTATTTGTAATATATAATATAATTTGTAGTACCCCATGTGAACCTTCATTTGAATTCATATTAAAGCTATTAAAGAAGCAAATATGTTTCTTGCATAATTCTAAGACAAATTTAATAAAACAAAGGACAGAAAGTAAACATGCAAGTTACCAGATATAGTGTGATGTTGTTCACTATTTTCAAATAATAAAGCTAGCTACTTGTCTTTTACTGTGTAATTTAATTTAATAAGTTTTAGTTGTACCACTGAGTACTGTAATTTCCATAAGTAAAAGCATATAAAGTTGGCCATAAACATATTTCTCTTCTGGAGAACTAAGTTCAAGTCAGACAAGATAGTAATTAACTGATGTTTCAGGTTGCAAATAGTCATTAGAAGAAATTTCTGGAAACGTTCAGTAACATCTTAAATTAAAAAAAAAAACTTTTTATCCTAAATTAACAATACATATGCAGAGCTAAAGATTAAAACCCATCAGGCAAATTCTGCTCTTAAGATAAAAAAAAACAGGTATTTATAGCTATGTAAGTGAGATACTACCTTCTACTAAGCCACCACAAACTTGAGTTTATCATTCTTCTTTCCCTCCTCCCCTCTTACATTTGAAATTTAAACTCATGTCTTTCACACGGGGGTGGGGGAGGGGAGGAGAAGGTAATTTAAAAACATTCCCCTTAGAGCAAACTATTGTGTGTTTTTGGAAACTATTTCATTGAAATTATACAGCTTTCTCCACATACTTCCTTCCCTTCCCTTAGTTTCCCATTTCCTCTAGGCATAACACACAGCTTTTCTAAACGTTACCGCCATCATAAAAAAAGTGAAACATACTCCTTTCACACAGCAGCTTCATCACAGGCCAGTATAAATGAACTCTTTATTCTGTCATGCACTTGTGGCTCATGTAAAATCCAGTTAGCTTTTATTTTTAACTTAAAATTATTTTTCCATCTTCTACAGCTGCAATGTTATTGGAACAAAATTAAAGCAGCCCCTTACCCAAGACTGCTTTCCTTGGTGACTTCCTGGTCCCTACTAACTCTTTTCAGTACAGGGTCACCATCTTACAGAAACAGCCGCCCTCACCCAGCAGCTGTGGCCCTGAAGTAGCCAATTTGTAACTTGCAATTATTTGTTGTATCTCCTCCTGTAATAGTAACCAGTTATACTCCCCACCCACCAAGTTTTCTGCTCTCCTCTTGCTGTCATCAACTACGTGCTGTGGGCCTGAGTCACCACTGCATTACTCCAGTTTTAGTGAAGTTACATTGCCATAAAAGCAGTGAAGTCACACCAGATTGAAACGAGAAATGCAGAAGTGAATCAAGCCCTAAATCTGCATCTACAGTGAAAATTTTAGATAAGTTTTGTATCATTGCTCCAGCATTTGTGCAAATTCACTGCTGCTGGTAACCACCAGTTTGTGGGAAAAATCAAAAGGGAAACACAAATGCTTTGTGAATCTTTACATACACAGTAAATTCAGTTGGCATAGGCAGACACAGAAAAGCAAAGATTCCTTGGGTGTGACACAAGACTAGTGCATATATCATCAAAACAAAATACTAATATTATGGCAAAATTAAGTTTATAGGAGGTTAAATCTATTAATGTCCACATATGAGTAAGGATATTTTGAGTTCCCATACAATGTTGCTTGTGCTGACAAATGGGAAAATAATCTTCACTAAAATTATTTTAACAAGGCAAACAAAAAAATAGAAATAAATTGTATTGCTGATAAACTTTGTTTTAAATGAGACTGATCACTCAAATAGTAATTTTATAACCAAGAAAGCTGAGGGCTATGTATGCTCAAACTTGTGATGTCACAGCATTGAGATTCAATGGAAGGCACACAAAGAAGGATCCTGGATGTCCAAATTCAAAGTCCTTCCTCTAAGTTTCAATATTTTTTAAAAGGCCTATGTGATTTCACATTAGGAGCAGGTTAGTGTTTTTTATGTTTATGTTTGTCATGGAAGGTCTTTAAGCTTGGGATACTTTACGAATAAACTCGCTAACCAAATCAAGTCACAGCAATTCAGATCTAGTTCATTAAGAAGGTTACTTTTTTTAAAGTAGGATTTACTTTTTGGTCCAAATTTAAAGTTCAACAACTTAAAGTGCACTGAGTTTTTAATTAAGGGAAATTTTCAAGTAGGTTTTTTTTTTTTCTTTCTTATAAATAGTTCATTCTATACTTCCGTCTATCACTGATTCATTGTTTTCCCCCTAATCACATCACTGTACCAGGCACTGTCCATTTTTCACTTGAGAATACTGTATACAGTCTAATAAGGAGAGATTTAGCTAAGCCTCTACAGTGAATCTAAGCACAGGCAGCTATAATTAGCTTATGAATAATACCACTAGAGACATTTAAGGGTGAGATTTTCAAAGGAGCCTAAATTACTTGAGAGCACAAACCCCACTGAAAGTTAGCAAGACTTGTGCTAAGTCACTTGGGCACTTTGGAAACTCTGGTCAATAATGCTGAACTTGCAAAGAGGGGTGAAAAGTGAGTTGTTTTTTTTTTAAAACCTAGAATGCATAAAAGTGATGTTTTAGGCAACTGTGTTGTAACTAAGCAGCTTTTTAAAAATATGCAGTATTACAGTTTTAACTAGTTTCTCAAAGCTTGTTCTATGTCAGCATCTTCCACTGATTCTGAAGGCAATTTTATATTATAAAGGCTATTTCTCACCAATGACCGCACATTGACTCCTGCATGTGAAAACAGTATCTAGCTATTAATAACACTTCAATAATTACAGTAAGTGTATGAGAGAAACATTGAGTGAAAGTAAACGTTATCAGTACCATTCAAATGAAAGCAGTGTCTTATGTGTATAATTTTCTTTGCAATAAATACACAGATGTTATTGTAAGTATTCAGGTTGAAAACAAAGTTTTAAAAGATTAAGGATTCACAAATGGGCAAAACAGTAATTCTTCACCACTGAAAAGTAGTTTGTGTACACAACTACAAATGCAAAACATGCATATAGGCAGTGATACTGAAATTATGTACATCTGATCCTTTCATCCATTAAAAAGAGAGTGTTATAAACTTGACCAAAGGAAGCTTCAAAACAAATTTAAGATAGGGATTACCAATATGACTATTTTGGGCCAATCATCAGGTCCCGTAAGACCCATTTGGGCTACTGACATTGCAAAGGGGCTGTAAAGCTGGTCTAAGAGGCCAACTAAGGATTCCCCCAGTATAGAGTAAATCCTCAAGTGGCATATCCAACCCTATACCACCCCTACAGCCATTGGCATAAGGAGTGTGGCCAGAGTGCTTCAGTGATCCCCAGCTGCCAGAATGGCCATCAACGGGGACAATGCAGCTGGGTGCAACTGTGGGACTGTTCTAAATTCAACCTGGAGTTAATTCAGGCCCCTGCCACCTCTTAAATGTAGCTTTGCACCCATCCCCCACCTTGATTCTTAAGTCAAATACAGCTCAGTATGATCCAAGAACTGTGCCCATCTTATTTTCATATCTTCTAAAAAGTCTATCTTGAAGCCTGCCAACCATGTACATTGCCAGTTTATGTAATTATGTGCACCTATCATGGTTTTCTGCATCCTACTGCCTCCAAACATTCCAAGAGTTTGTTTAAACCCATTTGTTGACTCTCGCCTTAAATTAGAGTTCAAGTTCTTTGGGGTAAGGGCTGCCTCTAAGCTATGTGTTTGTACTGGTTCCAGAACAATGGAGTAAATATCATTGTGATTTCTTAGAAAACCAATATGAGGAGGTTTAAACAGTTATTTAGTAGCAACCAGTTTTGAAGATTCATTACATGATGATGTGAACAGAGCCCTTCCCCATCAAGTTTAAATTTAAAAAAACAAAAAATTCCTTTCTCTCCCCCCTCCCCCCCATCATGAATTCATACTAATTCATTTCAAAACAAAGAAAGGGGGAAAACAGAACTGTGACCAAAAGAAAATTTAGAACAGAATACCAGTTGGTAGAAAAAGCCTACTAGTGAATGGAAAGAAATTAGCTTATAAACTCTTCTACTCACATCCAAAAGTATATAATTTTAGTAGTCTTACTATCCTCTAGATAATGAATACTTATATTTACAATGTTATTTACGTTTTATTCTGTGGTTTGTTTTGCTCTCAGCATCACAAATATCTCTTTCCCTAAGGCCCACCTTCAATATACCTGGTAAATGTGTTCCTTTGATAGATGAGGTCAAGGTGGTGGGCAGCTTTCACTGGAGACAACGTTCTTTGTTTTGAAAGTGCACCTTTGTCTCTAAGCTGAGGGCTACTACTTCCCAAGTTGGTGCTCCTGATCTGGGACTTCACCATTACTGCAGAACAGTCAAGTAGCTTGAGTGGGACAGTAGGTTCTCATTATTGGAAAATGGAGGAAGGAGTAATCAGTCTCACAATTCCAACAATGTGTCGTTTACTTGAGATGTGAGGCACTTTCAGACAGAAAAGAGATGTTGTCTTTGAGTTATTTTTAGAAAAATGATCAGGTTAAGTTTTAGACTGGCTTCTTGGAGTATTATGGAAACAACGTTTTGAAGACATTCCCTCTTTTAAATGTGATCTTAAAGCTGAAATGGGCGATTTCAATTTATTTTATATCTGAGGCATAAAAAAAATGTACCATATTTCATAAATTTTGCAATATTCACTCCTACTGAAAAGTTCTATTTTCAATTAATATGCCTGCATAGCCATTAAGAGTACTCATTCAGGATCACTATCCATACATATTAAATATCTAAAAAAGTAAAATACTTACTGCCTTCAGGATTTGATGCAGACAAGATAATGCTGTGTTTCTTCTTAACTTCTTCCACATTTTGTGCTATTTTTGCTATACTGTTTCTGAGTTCCTCAACCTACAGGGAAAGAAAAATGTGGCAATGAAGATGCTAGAAAAAAATTTACTACCAACAGATTAGGAAGAAGAAATGCATCAGAAATGCTTAGAATCAAAAGGAGTGAAAGGATAACTAGTCATAAGGATTGTCAAAAGGAAGGAAATGCCATACCGTAAAACCATATGAAGGTCAAAAGAAAAATATCAGTATTGTAGATTCTTACATTACAAACCAAAGTTATTCAGATTTGAATACCAGGGACAAATGCTGATGGGCCAACAATGCAGACCATGAGAAAACGCAAAGAACCTTCTACATCTAAGGAGCAATCAGTCATGATTTGTGTCTTTCCCAGACTGAGGGTACATCCATTTATGGTTTCCCAATATAGAGAAGGGAAATCCCTTTTTTCAGATACAGACCAGGTTCTGCCAGTATTTTAACACAGATAATATAAATAATTTAAGGTTTAAAAAAACTACATGCTTAACATTAACATCAGTAGGCAGGGTCAGGAAGAATCTTTCCAACCCCCACACCAATATTGCACAATATTCCTCTGAAGTATCTGGCATTAGTAATTGCTTAAAACAGAATATGTTGTCACTGCCGGCATGAAAATTCCTACATACCTGAAACCGAAGGCAAGATATAGTAAAGGAAGTTTCTACCAAACAAATTTGACTTATGTATTTTGGGTTGGAATTTTTGTATTGTGAATAGACTGACTATTTCAAAGATCTCTCTTTTACAGTGTACATTAAAGTCATGGGAACCTCAGGGACTTAGTGGTGAGTTGACTTAACCTGAGGAACCATTTGAAACACCAGTTCAGAAAATCTTTCCTATTCAGATCAGCACTCAATCATATCCTTAACCTTAAGCATGTTTTAAACCAGGGGTCTCTAAGTGCTGGCCAACAGGCCATCTGCAGCCCGAGAACCTCCCCACTGCGGCCCACAGAAAGTTTTTAAAAAATTATTTCATCTGGCCCTCATGGCTGCCAGCCGAAGGGGGGAAGGAGGGGGCAGGAGAGATTCACATGCCCCTCCCTCCAATGTTGCTCCATCCTGCTGCTCCTGTGACCCTCCCAGTGGTTGCACGCGGCAACGTGTCATTCACCTCGGGTGGCTCAGCTCCCTGCAAGCAGTTCCCTATCCCTGCTGTTGCCCGCCAAGCTGTGAAGGAGAGACCCAGGCAGCCAAGCTGCCAGCTGTCTGCTGCAGGCACAGCCCCCCACAGCTCCCACTGGCTGGGGAGCGGGACAGATACCATCACTAGTCGCTGGGCAGAGTCAGCCATGGAGACAGCATCACTAGTCGCTGGGCAGAGTCAGCCATGGAGACAACATCACTAGTCGCTGGGCAGAGTCAGCTGGAGCGGCATGAGGCCAAGGGAGCGACGGAAAAGAGTGGGAAACGGGCTGAGAGGTGGCGTGAACACCAATCGGCCCACTGGGAGGATTTGAGGACTGGCACTGGACCTAAGGTAAATTGAGTTTGAGACCCCTGATATAGATGAAGCAGTTGAAGCTGATAAAGAAAAAAAAGTGATAATAAAAAGCAAGATCCTTGAAGCGTTGGCTTGCTGCCTTTCTTTTGTAGTTGCTATGTGTTTGTTTCATTTGTTTAATTTCATTTTTCTTTTATAACTGTTTAGGTTTGAATGCTAATATAACATTGCTAAAGAAGGTGGTAATTATTCTTTCATTTTTGAGAACTTCATTTCATTGTTTCACATTTTTCTGAATTAAAGTAATGTAGTTAAGGTACTTGTTTTTGTAATTAGGCATAAGTTTAAGGCTAAGCCTATTGGAGACCATAAAATCTTGCTTTTTTTGGTTACGTTTGTTGTTGTTTTAATAAGTTAGTGCATTAAGATAGGTTTCAGAGTAGCAGCCATGTTAGTTTGCATCTGCAAAAAGAACAGGAGTACTTGTGGCACCTTAGAGACTAACAAATTTATTAGAGCATAAGCTTTCGTGGGCTACAGCCCACTTCGTCGGATGCATAGAATGGAACATATAGTAAGAAGTTATAATTATACACACATACAGAGAAGGTGGATGTTGCCATACAAACTGTAAGAGGCTAATTAAGATGAGCTATTATCAGCAGGAGAAAAAAAAAAAACTTTTGTAGTGATAATCAAGATGGCCCATTTAGACAGGTGACAAGAAGGGGTGAGGTCCTTAGAATCTAGAATTGTAAAATTTCCCCAGTTAAGCATGAATTAAGTTAATTTTGAAAAAAGTAACGTCCCCCCGTATATTATGCAATTTCTTTGAACACGATTAAAACATAATCCTGAACATACATATGATTTTCTTGCTGAAATATCTCTTGCTCTGTAGTATCTGTTCACATTTTTACTACAACCTTTTTGCTCTAGCACAGAGCAGCACTTCTTAAAATAAATCAAATACCTAACTACCACATGAGAGCTTCCATCCATCAAAAACAATGCAAAGCTTCACTCAGTTATATGATCTACCTGAAATACCTGTTAAGTATATGTGTTTGACACTATACACTAAAGTAAGACTGGTGAGAACGTAGCTATGTTTCTACTTTACATTCCTAGAGGGAAGTTGTGCTAGAGTGATTTTAGTAGGAAGTCCTGCAATATATTGGCAAATAGTACTCTCAGTTTTGCTATTTGTTTGGTTTTGTATAGTGATTTTAGCCATCATGGTTATACGCTATAATTTCTGCAGTATTATTTTTATATAATCCACATTTTCTTTATATTATGATGCCTCAACTTTTCCCTCCTGAACTGACAAAGATGGTTGATATAACAAAAGGTAAGGCTTAGTTTATTTCGGATCAGAAGGAAACAGGAATAATTTACAGAATATGGTATTAAAAACGCTTTTTTAAAAAAGTTGAATAGTAAGAAAAAAAACATTACCAAGACTATTACACATATTTTAAACAGGTAAGTGTTGGAGAAAATTATCTGCCCCTTGTTTCATTTTACCTGCTGGAAGAAATCCTCCATAAAATGATCTTTTTCAACAACAACAGTTGTCTCTCCATCTTCATTTTTTTTACACTGTAAAACAAAACAAAAAAGGTATTTAATTTGAGCACGCCTACAAAATGAAGCACAGGGACATGTTCTGAAGCAGAATTAAACAAATGATTACTTCTAGTTAAATAAGCTTAGCAACAAAGCTATGACTAAGTACTACCGCTTTGCCCTCTTTCCATTTACACTTTCCATTCTAAATCTTCACCATAGCAGCCAACATTAGCAGTGAACATGAGCAATATAAGCAGACAACATGAGCAATATAAGCTAATGTTTCCTCTGCCATACTTATAATTCCTGGGCAAGTAGAAATGCAACAGCTTTTGCTGCAACACAGACACATTGGGGAAATAGTTATATATCAAAAGCTCTCCCGTATAGTTACAGTTCAATATATTTTCCCAATTAAACAATTCTTAGTGTTCAAGCTAAAATCATAATATAAAAATCAAATATTTGATTTTTATATTATATTTTTCTCTTTTTCCCTTCCTCAACAGAAAACATTCCAAAAGTTAGAAGTCACTGGAAAAAATGTTACTATGGCCCAAATCCTGCAAACATTTACATACATACTTAACTTTCCTGTTTTCACTGAGACTATTCACAGTAGTAGTTTAGCATATGCATAAATGTTTTCAGGATTTGGGTCTATATTACACCTTAAATATGTATGAGATAGGCTGGCTAAGTGACAGCTAACCGGTGATAGGAAAAAAATGACAACTCCTCAGATATTATATTTGAAAGTTGTAAACACCCAGGAAATGTAGATAGTACAATGGATTAAAACGAAGAATAATAGGATGAAATCAAGTAAAGTTTAGTAAGGAAAAAATCCTAATGATAATTATAAAACTATGGAAGAGTCTCCCATAGGAATTAGCAAAATCCTGAATCCTTGAGATATGTATAAACAGACAAAGCAAAGCACTGGAAGATATATCATAGGGATCCACTATGCACTACTGTCAAATTTATTGTCCTATCTAATAAATACATAAGAACATGGAAGAAGTCTATGTGTAATATCACCCATTATGTGCTAAGTGCTTTTCAAACATTTAAGAGCACAGTTTCTGCTACAAAGGGGCTCGTAATCTAAAAGATAAACAAGTAGACACATTGGGGAAAACTACATCTGACCAGTATAAAATTTCAAAAGCTAGAGTATTTTTTTCCCTTTACACAAAATACCTCAGACCAAAAAGAAAACCTACTGTGGATTTTACAGACTTTAGGATTCAAAACCACCCCCACCACCAAAACCACCCACCAAAAGTTGCAGTTTCTGTATCATAACCCACATTTTACAAAGATACTAGTGGACTGACATAAGCACTGAAGATATTTTCACCTGAGAAGGCCATTCACATCAGGTAGGATAACAGCCTACTTCACTAATTTCCAGATATGAGGGTGTGTCAACTATTCTCACAAAATCATGTACCAAAAATGATGTAACTGCCTTCTCAATAAATTAGTCAACCAAATCTCTGTCCAAGAACACCTTAGCCAATAGAAGAAAATGGTGTCAACCTCTGCCTACTACCTTTAGTTCTTGGGTGCTCCATTCAGAACTGACATCCTACATTCATTCAGATGTGTTCATTGTGCCCATCCAAGGCTGTTCGTGTATTACAAAGTTTTCTATAAAAAACAATTTTAACATTACATCACAGTGTCCAATGAGGCCTACACCCACTGATGACAACAAGATCTACTATATCTTTCCATCACTGCTTTATCACATATGTTAAAAGATAAATATCTTATTCAACATAAGGACTAAAACATAATAGTAAAAACTGTGTTATCTGGCACTTTATCAACCAGAAAGCTCTATTAACTGGCATTTCTGATATCTCCCAATACAAATCTTCAGTCTAATAATCGGGACTAGTATATTGCCCAGGAGGTTATGCAATTCCACATTCTGCACTGTACTTTTATGCAAAAGAGGCAGAAGACAAGCAAGCTGCTATCAGGGATTTATTCAAAAAAGCAGCATCCAGGTGGTGTCATAGGGTCATTACAGATTCAGCCTAATCTCCTACACCTTCTACATCCACAGTGATAATGATGACCCTGAGGCACAGCAAGATCCTGAAGTGCCTTCTGAATCATAAAAGAAAAAATTATGTTTTTCTTTTATGATTCAGAATTATGTTTTAAATTATGTTCAGTACAGTTTTACTGTTAAGTGTATTTTTAGTGATCTGGGTGTACTCCACGTGCTGCTCACAGTAATATGTAGCGTCATAAGATAACCTATTGTATAGAAAACTTTACCTGTATACAGTACACCTAAGTGCTTCAAGAAACCAATCACTTGGCAGTGCAGGACTACTACTGGATTGGTGAGTAGCTGTATACTATTTTATAGTGTATTCATTTTATTGTATTCTAATTCTTTGAAAATTGGTATTCCATTGGTAAGTATAACTATTAGTTAACCGGAATTTTTGACTAACTCGCATCCCCGTTCCCCCAACATGCTGGATAACAAAGCTTTTACTGTAATAGTGTCATAAATGATAAATGAAAGTTAATATTTGTATTTCTACTATGGTTCTTTCTCCCCACAAATTCTGAGAAGCCACCTGAGCCCAATGCCTATGCTAGCATGATAAGCAATCCAATTTCCACGTTCAAGGGGAGCTATAATGTCCAAATTAAAATGAGCAGAAACCTACAGTTTTTATTATCCTCCCTCCACAAAAGAGGCCTGTCTACAACACCAACTCTACCCAGGGGCGAGATCATATTATTATAAAGGCACTAGCTCTATCTCCATACTTAAGGTTGAGGTTGTGTTCCATTTTGCCCTTGAAACAAGGATTCAACCTGTTAGTATGAAAAACACAGCATATTCTCCTCAAATTTACTGAGTATAAAATAAATTTTCTGAAAATTTATAAAAAAGCCTGTTTAATTAGTTTGTGTGTTAAAACTGGATCATTTAAGAAATTTAGCATCTGAAGGATCTTAATAATGGAATAAACTATCTTTAAACTTTCCATTTAGTTAAGACTCATTGAAATCTTGTGCAAAGGCTATAGCTGAAGTTAGGTTGCAACTAAGCTAACTTATTAATAACTGTGTTATAGGTAGGGCCCTACCAAATTCACGGTCCATTTTGGTCCAATTCAAGGTCAGCAGATTTTAAAAATAGTAAATTTCACAGTTTCAGATATTTAAATCGAAATTCCCCCTTGCAGCAGGAGAGAGCTAGGCCTCAGAGAGAGCTGAGTACTGGTGGGTACTCTGAGGAGACTAACCCAGTTATGGATTATATAATAAAGAGCCCTGTAACACTAAGCTAGTTATGGGCTTTATGGTAAAGAAACCTGTGACCCCTGCACTGTAACCAATTAAATGCCTAGTACAGGAGAGTAAGGGAGATGGCAAGTAGCAACCCCTCCCCAGTGTTAAAGTTTAACGAAAATTGAGGCCTAGTGCTTAATTGCATGCATATGGGTGTTCTCATTTTGCCACTGTGTCCACATCAGTTACTCACTGCTCACTTTTAATTCTCTCTTCTTTAAGAGGACTGTGCATTAAAATAGCAGTCCTGTAAAATTCCAGCTTGACAATCATGGATAATGATGTCCTCTGTCTATTTATGCTAGATCCACTGCTCCCATTAAAAATACTTGAGGCTGTTGGCCCTTTTAACTCTGGGCTAGGACCCATTTACTGAATCTTTATTTTAGAACATTAAAAACATCACCACATACATGGTTTAAGGCTGGTTCAGACTAGTGCAAGTTAAACAGCTTGGACAGAGAGTGAATTGGATCAAACTATGTTTAAATCAATTAACATGAATTGTTTCATACACAGTTTAATTCCCAATATGAACTTTTACCATATAGGAACTGTTTATCTCAGAGAGATGAATGGCAGGAAAATAAGCACAGGATCACCTGGGAGCTCCTGGAATAACTATAAGCTGGGGAAGGGAGAGGAAAGAGAGAGATAAACTAGGTTTCCTTACGGTCAGGCACAAGGCCATGGCTCCCATTCTCCTTAACCTTCTGTGGCACCAAATGGGCCAGGAGCTACAATACAAAGTTCTATTATATATATGCAATTTAAAAAAAAAAAAAAAAAACTTTCCCCCCTTTAAAAAGCATAGGGAAGCTGCATACTAAAAACCTACATTAAAAAGAAAGCTATTTAGGTTGCAAAAATCTAACACTAGAAAGATTTAAAGTGCTAGATTTGTGGTTGCCCATCCAACCTTAATTCAACAACCTTATGCAATATACAGGCTAGTCATTACATGAACACAAACTATTTTTATCATAACACCCATGCCTCTCTCAGTACATAGGACGAGTACACAAGGGAGCAGAAGAGAGGTTGCATAGGCAACCATAAAACTGGCACTTCCTATCTTTCAAGTGCCTTGACTTTGCAACCTAAATAAACTTCTGTTAACATATGTAACATTTTCTATATGTAATTACTTACATATTATATATATATCGTAGTGTATCTTAATGTAAGACTGTAAAAATATATATTTAATATTTATACTTGATTTCTCAACTCTAAGTTTTCATTAATATCAATTTCTGCCTGCAAATTTTAACAATTAAAGCATTTCTTCAACCACACCATATGAAACACTGAGAGTCAGATTCCCCAAAAAGCACTGATCCAGATATCAATCAATATGCACAGATCGGAAAGGTCTTAAAATATGTGATGTTAAAGTGTACAGAGACCTATTTACACTGACACTTGAATAAAAGACTTGCCAATTTATCAATCTACAGACAGTTTAATAGGTTTATCGCTATGTTTTGATATTATCGAACAGTTAAAAATGTTTTTAAACACTCATCTCCACAGAATCTCTATTTTTTTTAAGCAAAGGAACTAAGTAAACTGAATTCAAAGAAAGCCACCCAACTATTTTCTCTAAGCAAAGGAATCCTGTCCACAAGTTGAATGGTTTTTCATGTTCTTTGTACTGTTGCAATTCTATCAGTTACCACAGTATTCCAGGCATTTGTAGTTCATTTCTTCTCTCCCCCCAGCCCCATACTCCCAAACATATTTTACCAGTCATTAGTTAACATAAATTGCTTCATGTACATTTAAGATGCATTGTATTAAGAAACTATCAATATCTTCAGTTCTGTTCACCAAGTTACAATCCCTTTATATTTTAAAACTAAAGCACGATAAATAAATAAAAATGTATTTCCCAAAGGCATCAGTTACACTGATAAAGAAAAAGACACAGGGTAGGTTTACGAAGATGGCAGGATGCATTTAACATGATGCAAACAAAGCTCAAAGCAGACATGACAGATAATAGAATGGTAAGCTTTACACCAAATTGAGAAAAAAATACACCAAACATTTAGCTTCCTTAAAAAAAGAGAAGGTTTATATCTAGACTTTTTAGAATGACTTTTTAAAATAGAAAGAAAAAGGTTTGCACATTTTATTGAACAGATTATTAAACGCTCATTGGATTTTAAACCTTTATATTGCATGTGTATTCTGAGCTTGTTATTTTAATACAGACTATAAAAATACAAGATTTCTAAAATTTATTACTATTCCCTTGGTGGGGCAGGTAGAAGGAATCCAAGACTGAATTGGAATAGGGTTAAAGATATTTAACACAAAGCTTTGGACTTGAGTTCCAGTGCAGTTCAATTCTTTCCTGGGATGCAAAAAAAGATCATTTTCAGTTTTAACCATCCACAGAGCAGACATTACAAAACTGCCAAGAATAATTTGGAAATATCCCTACAAGAGAAATAAGACATAACCCCCCACAAAAAACAACAAACGCATCCAGGCCCGTTTTCCTCTGGAAGGACATGTGTGACTACTGGGTATTCCTCAGTTCAATGAGGGAAAACTATGTACATTCATATCTGACTGTTCCAGTTGCTCTTTTCACATTTGTTCCGCTTTAGGAACTGTTTTAGCTAGTGTCGCCAACCAATCCAAAAATTCCATAATTTTATTTGTCTAGAGACCAGACTTACCAATAGGGAAATACCTGTTAACCTTATCAAATTAATGTACTATCTATTTAAAAAACCACAACCCCCATAAATAACTTAATATTATAGTTGACAAAAATAGAACATTTGCTCTCAGTAATATTTAAAGAGCAACCAAAAATTAGAAGTCCTAAATTTAACTACAGAGAATCTAGGATAGACGCTTTCCCAAGGTGGTTGAAGTATTTTCACTAAATGTATTAACGTAGACTGGATAGAACACCATGACGTCTTAAATTATTTATGCAGCATATCAAGCACATTGGCAGTGGGAAATAGACTATTTTACACTAAATTGATAATTTGCTTATTTATAAACTAACTCCTTTCCCTCATGTAGGAATGCTAAGTGATTCCTGAAGGTTCCGCAGGCTTTGGCAGGTTACTGTTTAAAAACTACAGAATATAATCCTATTACACTTCAGCTAAAATATTTATTAAAATCAAAAGGCAGTGAAGCTATATTAAAACAAAGACAGGCTTAAAAACATAGGTAACAACATTCATATAGCTCACACGATTTCTCCCGGTGGAGACTTAAAAAACAAAAACAAAAAACCAAACCCATCATTTCTGTGCTTGAAAAAAAAGCAGAAATGCACTCTGACAAAAAAGCTGATGTAGTGATGAAAACACTCATTAATATTAGCAAAAACTTGTCATTTGTGATATTACAGTGAGGAAAATTTTGGGGAGATGAGAGGGTGATGACTTGGTTGTCCAAGTTTTCTCTTGAAGTTAATTTAGCCTACATGATATCATCCAGCATGTGTTCTGTTTTACATGTGTCTCAGAAAGTAAAGCTACACATTTTTAAGTGATAAAGTTTGGGTTTCGATGGTTTTTGCTCTTCGGACTAAAATAAGTGTTGAAACACTGAAAAATTGTATGCAGGTCAATCCATAACAAGCACCTCGGGATTTTAAAATGAATTTTATAGACTGTACTTGAGTTACACTAAGGCAAGTATGAAGTATTTTACTACTACACATAGTGTTTACTCTAAAGTCATAATTACACAAGTGTCATACCTGTTTCATGTGTCTTTGAGTGAAGCATTACTAGATGCTAACCTACAAACTACTACAAATGGATAGTATTTTTTTTAAATTAAATGTCAAAGTTAACTCTGTTCTAAATGAAAACAACATTGTTGCTTCCCCTCCCATTCCCCGTCAGACTGGGCTTTGAATATGCTAAGTATCACAGATCTAATTCAGATTGTTGCTGCTTTCTTCTCTCCCTGCCCCCTTTTAAAAGTGTGCACTATATTATAATTTGACACCATATAATCTGTAGAATGGAGGTTTAGAGTTAAAAAAAAAAAAGGAGAGAGAGAGAGAGAGAGAGACTGACTGACTGACTGACTGACTGGAGGAAGAAGAAAATCGCCTGAAAAAAATACACTTTTCATTAGGACAACGACAATCCTGACACACAGTCTTTTCTGGTTAAGATTACTGTAATAAGCATTCCAAAAGGCCTCCCACCCGTACAGAGAATAGAGGAAAGAGACTACTTATTCTATTTACAAGCACAATTTCAATAGTTGAGTTTTTTCTATTCCAGAATACATTATTTTTAAGTCAACTGGTACCCAGTCCTGCAAGCAACTTGGCATAAGTGAACTCCTGTACACACCTGGAGCCCTGACTGATTACAGAAACTCCATTTGATCTGCATTCTCCATTTTTCCCCTTCTGAAATATAATCAAAACATTCTTATTTTGTTGGAGCCATATCCTGCTGAAGTCAAACAAAAGGCATTCTCCCCAAACTCCACCCTCTCTTCTTTTCAGGATAAGAATGAGAGGAAGGAAAAGAATACAGAAACATATTGAACTACCACTTTGTAAATATATACAAAACATACAGCTGACTTAGACATCTTATTTCTTAATGGGATAACTTAAAACAAACAAAAAGAGACAAAGCCCTTAATTTCACTCTTGCATTTACTATCTCACGGTAGATAATTCAAGCACACAAAAATTATTACCCGTTTCCTCTGTCACTCAAATATTAACATTTGGGTATGGGGGAGGGTCTTCACCCCCCCGCCTCAAAAAAACCCACAGGGTTTGAAGTTTGTACGAGGAGCCCCAAGAGCTTTCGAAACGTCTCCCCATCTCTCAAGAGTGGATATCCCGCCTCCTCCTCCTCCTCCCAGAGACGGGAGCTGGAAAGGAGCCTGGAGCGGCTCAGAGACCTCGCTGCCTCCAGGGACGTGTCTGGGGCGTTGCCTAAGCGGATCTTAGCACAGAGGCTCGCGAAGGTCCCCATCTCTGACCGCCAAGCCCTCCCCACGGAGCCCCTGCCACCCCACGCTGTCCCTGACTCGCTGCTTTTTGTCCCCTCCAGCACCCCCTCCGCCCGCTACCCCTCCCGGCCTGCCCCGCACCCCGGCCCGCTCCCCGGTCCCTGAGCCAGCCCCCTCACCGCTGTCAGCTCAGCCAGCCGGTCCCTCATCCCCGCAGCCGCTCGGCGGCTCGCCCGCGCTTCACACCGTTACTCGTTCGCCGCCGCCGCGGCGGCCGCAGCCTCCTCCTCGGCGCGGCTCAGTGGACGGGCCGCGCCGCCTCCCCTCACACAGTCCGCGGCTCAAATCCCCCTCTTCCTATGCCTGCTGCCAAGGCAACCACCCCAGCCCAAACCCGCTCTGCGCATGCTCCGCGCTGCTGACTCAATCACAGCTGTGGGGGGAAGCGCCAGGACCACCCGCTGTGAGGAGGGTTGTGTTGAGGTGGGGGCGGAGCTATGCAAATATTAGCTTTCCAGCGCAGAGGGTGACATCAGCAGGTAAAGGGCAGCATGATCAAGAGCCGGTTGAAGCAGGACTCCTGGGTTCTAGACCCAGCCTTGGCACTGAATGTCTTTGGATTGGAGGTCTGTGTGCGCCACTGACATCAGTGGGGGTTTTGCCAAGGGGAGCAGAATCAGGGACTTGGAGAGCTCGGGCTAATTACTTCACCTGATTACACCTCATTTTCTCCCACTGAGGTATCAATGCAATGTAACATGCATTCTTACAGGAAGAGAGCTTTATCTTAGGGATAGCAAAACGCTTCATGGCTCAGACAATCAGTGCAGAACTCTTCGTTGCACTTTCACCACGTCTTCAGGGGAGATAAAGCAGAATCTAAGACTGTGAAATTGCTTCAAATTTGCTCCAGACATGGACGGCAATAGCTGCTATGACTGGGGTTGCAGGGGAGCCACACTGAGGTTACTTAATTAGGACAATCTGCACAGAATGGGGCGGACAATTCCCAAAGCTGGTGGTCCTTCCAGTACTTAGATCCACCAAGCTAGCCTCAAAACAGCTTCTATAATACCTTACTGGTTACCCAGACGCCAAACCACAGTTCCCTTAAAGCAATCCAGCCTTAGGCCTCCATCCAGACACCCAAGTCAAATATGATGAGGATACTGAAAATCTTATTCATCATCTAAGAAAGTTTTACCAATCCCAAAGGATTGTACACATTACCTCCCAAGTTTCAGAGCAGCAGCCGTGTTAGTCTGTATTCACAAAAAGAAAAGGAGTACTTGTGGCACCTTAGAGACTAACAAATTTATTTGAGCATACGCTTTTGTGAGCTACAGCTCACTTCAGCATCCGATGAAGTGAGCTGTAGCTCACAAAAGCGTATGCTCAAATAAATTTGTTAGTCTCTAAGGTGCCACAAGTACTCCTTTTCTTATTACCTCCCAAGTTAATGAATATTTCAGATCTTACACAAATACATGCTTATAGTCAATTCTTTTTAAACAATATTTTAGTTAATAAGAAAAGAGTATTGGTTAAAAGATCAGCATACATACAGATATGAGTACCATTCTGAGATAGGTTTTATAGTAGAGATGGTGAGCTTTGTAAAAGAATCATTTCAGAATTGGTTCATACGTTATAGTCCAATGTTCATATTCAGGGTGATCCAGGTGGGAATGGAGATCTCAGTCTTACGACTCAAGCTTCCCCTACATACAGCATCAAGCACATCTGAGATGAAAGGATCAGGTCCCACGAGCCTTTTATACAGTTTTCTAGCAGCCTCTTGACCATGCAGTCCTGGGTGAACAATAGGCTTTTGATGTAACCTTCTGTTTCCCAAATATCACTGGTAATTAACTGCATGGATTAACATATGGTAATTTATCCATTTTTATCACAAACTTTAAAGAGACATATGGACAATGAAATTATTTCACCTAAGATTAATCTAAATGTTAATATTCACTTTTGATATCTGAATCAATGGTAATAGTATAGTAATAGACAGGAACTATCTGTTTACATGTGTCATAACCATAAGGGTAGCCTAAAATTCCTCCTTACCTGTAAGGGGTTAAGAAGCTCAAATAACCTGGTTGGCACCTGACCAAAGGAACCAATGGGGACAAAAGATACTTTCAAATCTGGGGGGGAAGAGGCTTTGTTTTGGGTTCTTTGTTCATTCGCTCTTGGGACTAAGAGGGACTGGACATCAATCCATGTCCTCCAAACTATTCTGAACCAGTCTCTCATATTACAGAAATTCAGGTTTCAGAGTAGCAGCTGTGTTAGTCTGTATTCGCAAAAAGAAAAGGAGTACTAGTGGTACCTTAGAGACTAACCAATTTATTTGAGCATAAGCTTTCATGAGCTACAATAAATTGGTTAGTCTCTAAGGTGCCACTAGTACTCCTTTTCTTATTACAGAAATTGTAAGTACAGCCGGGGAAGGTGTATTAGTTTATCTTTGTTTTCCCAACTTGTGAATTTTCCCTTTGCTGGAGGGAGGTTTATCCCTGTTTTGTTGTAACTTTGAAAGTAAGGCTAGAGGGGGTTCCTCTGTGTTTTGTGCATCTTTTGTTACCCTGTAAAGTTATCTTCCAATCTGATTTTACAGAGGGGATTTTTACCTTTTTTTTTTAATAAAATTCTTCTTTTAAGACCTGATTGATTTTTTTTTTCCAATGTCCAAAGATTTAGGGATTTGGGTCTGTGTTCATTTTGTAACCAATTGGTTAGGATATTATTCTCAAGCCTCCCCAGGAAAGGGGGTGTAAAGGGCTTGGGGAGATATTTTGGGGGAACAGAAACTCCAAGTGGTCCTTTCCCTGATTCTTTGTCTAAATCACTTGGTGTGGCAACATACTGTTCAAGGACAAGGTGGAATTTTTGCCTTGGGAAAGTTTTTAACCTAAGCTGGTAAAAATAAGATTGGGGGTCTTGCATGCGGGTCCCCACATTTGTACCCCAGAGTTCAGAGTAGGGAAGGAACCCTGACAACATGGCTACCATCTAACAAGATATAAATAAACACATACAATCACCTTTATTTTTCTAACAATACAGGTTTGCATTTCAAAGTTCTAGCCTGTCTAACATGGAATGGCCTTAATTACCACTTACATACTTTTCTAACATGTCTCTAAAGGTTGAATCTGGGTCAATTAGCCTGTGAGCTGCTTAACCCTTTCTGGCTATGTGTCACGGTTGCACATTCATACCCCTGGCATATCTCGCAACTCCTTTCCACTCCTACAACATTTCTGAGGGGACTTGGTAAATACCTTCACAGGGTATCTTGCTGGTCTTCCCTTTGCCTTGTTGAATAAGACCATTCTCAGCCTCCTAGTCACCTACCTTAGTATATAACATCAACGAGAGTCAGGATAGCCTAAAGTGGATGTAGAGATTATTATCCAACTGACCCCCAGTCACCTCTCCAATACTATACAAGCAAAACTGCAAATCCAAACTGGCAACATAATTTCCCCTCCCCTCCAAAGCACAATTGCAAAGCCAAAGAGCCCTCCCCAGGCACTTCCAACCTCTGAGGTTCCCCCAAGCCTGGGAAGACTCTCAGGGAGAGAAAGTCAGAAATTCATATACAAAAAAAGCTACAATAGCCTCTTTGGAATATGAACAATAACCACTTGGGTTTTTTCCGAATTCCATAGCCATAGCACCTGCAGTGTTCAGACCCTCAAGGAGAGGGCCTTTATCAAAAGCTGGGAAGCTGGCTAACCTGAGGAGGAAAAATCTGACACCTCATGATGAAATGCTTGCAGCTCTCATTTCAGAGTCCCAAGGAAAAATGAAAATAGAAAAAAAAAAAAAAGAAAGAAAGATGGAGGCTGTACCTGACAATGGAGGGGGGGGGAGAAATGGAGCTCTCCCGAGAGATCACTGGAGTGGCCAAAGACAGAGTTACAGTGGCCCAGGACAGCACTGCCATGACAAAAGACAGTGTTGAAAAAGACAGCGATGCAGAGGCAACTTCCTGAGGCAATTCAGAGTCAGAATGCTCTGCTGCAGCACATGCTGCTGTTAGGGCAGAAGGCAATGCAGTGCTGTAAACCAGGACCTAGCCATATTCTGTAGCCTCTGGAAAATACAGGGTACTGGCCACATCAGCAACTCCTTCCTGCTAGATCCCTGTTGCTGTGCTCCCAGAGGCCAATCTTTCCATAGCACTAAGCTCAGGGCAGAGAACAGCTGCCACTGGGACTGGAGCTCAGCTCTTTAGAGCCATCAAACACCCCCTAATAGCTTTGAGCCTTGCCACACAACACCAGAAGGCCCAAAACCAAGAAGCATCAGCAGCAAGGCATATACTCACCTGTGACCTGAATGTCCCCTCCCCTTGTGGTGTTCTGCCCTCCACCACATTGCATCACTTCGAGTTTGTTTCATAATTGTTTTAATGGAAGGTTTATTTCTGTTTCCAAATATAAACACATTGTTTCTAAATTTTAATGGTTTTTATTATTAAAGTGTCATCATTACATTTTACACAGAAAATACTCAAAAGTAAAAGCAACAGGTATCACTGATAATATTACCTTGTTTCCATTTTCTATTGGACACCTTGCTGGTACTTTTCTGCACCTCAGCTTCTCATCCATTGTTAAGGCTTTCACCCTTACTCTCATAAATACTGTGCAATACGTAACACGCTGCTGTAATCTTATGCACTTTTTCCCAGCTACCAACTCATTCTAATCTTCGGCATGTTTTTTCAGCTACTAACCTATTCCACAAACAACACTACCTTTCTTTTAAATGGCCAAATGCACACTCCAGTACCGTTCTGCAACTATGACACAGGAGTTAAGCAGTTCCTTTCTTCTGTCCAAATGGCCTGTGAATAGATTCATTAACCAGGGAGTCAGAGGTTAAGATGGATCTCCCAGGATAATTGGAACAGTCTCTACACCATTAATGTCCATAGCAATCCTGGGAACAAACAGTCCTTTCTCCTTTAAGGTGAACAGAGCGAAATTCCAAAACATCCTAGCATCCTGGAGCCTTCCAGATCACCCTGCCTTTACGTCTGCAAAGCTACCACAGTGGTCAACCCGCCCCTGGAACATGCCATAGGCTCCACTCACCCTTACAGCGCTTCTTCCTGGCTGCTCAGGGAATTAGTGCCATCCAGGTCCAACACCACCTTTATTTACTCTCACTGGAACTCAGCATGTTCCCTCTTCATGATTTAGTTGTTCTCTTTCTTCATGGCTTAGCCCTCTTGCCAGGTTACTATCCATTTCCACCCTTCTGGGGTATCAAGGTCCCACAGGGCAAACCATCCCCGGGAGTCTTCAAATCTATTGATCTGACTGTGCCACTTCCCCAGTGGCTGGTAGGGGGAATCCAGGCCCACCCTCTATTCTGGGTTCTAGCTCAAGGACCCTGTAATTAACAGCTAAGGTCTGTAACATCCCAATTTGCTGGTGTTTCCCTGAGCCTTTTCCTATTCCTCCTCTCAGGCTTCTGCTCCACCACCCTTCTGGGTAAACCCTTCATTCAGGGCCTGGATCTCCTGGGTTTCCTCCTTTCCCACTCTAATACCCAGAGAGGGGCTGCAGGCTTCCTCACTGCAGCCTCTTTCTTTTCCTGCCATTTTATAGTGTAGCAGTCTCAGCATGTGAGGCTATGACCCCTACCTACTTCCATTTTCCCCAAAACAAAAAAAAACTGTATCCTCTCCCCCAGGACTGTATCCTTAAAAAAGCCCAGTACTCCCACCGATCCTTTTGGACAATATTTTTTCCACCTTGAGGCATCTCAGTTCTTCATAAAGAATCTCCTTTGTATGTAGTTCTCCCGGCTTCCTCACTGCAGCCTCTTTCTTTTCCTGCCATTTTATAGTGTAGCAGTCTCAGCATGTGAGGCTATGACCCCTACCTACTTCCATTTTCCCCAAAACAAAAAAAACTGTATCCTCTCCCCCAGTACTATATCCTTAAAAAAGCCCAGTACTCCCACCGATCCTTTTGGACAATATTTTTTCCACCTTGAGGCATCTCAGTTCTTCATAAAGAATCTCCTTTGTATGTAGTTCTCCCTGCATTGCCACAGCAGATGCTCAACTGTTTCTTGGATTTCGCATGTATTGCATAACCCAGCTTTATGCTGGTTTAGTAAATATAAGATACAATTCAGATAACAGTGACCTGTTAGTGCTCTAAATATAGTTACTTCACTTCCTCTATCAAGTACACCATTATCCTCAAGATTAGGACATATTTCACAGAACCTTCAACTTTTTATCTCATTAGGTCATTGTTCTTGCCATTCCTTCTTAAGTTCTCTCTTAACCAAACTTTTGAAGTCCTGTTTATTCTGAGAGATCTTTATATCAACCTCCTCATTTTGAGCGCATTTTTTTTTGCTGTTTTATCTACCATTTCATTGCCTGGTATCCCAACATACACTAGAATCTATGCTATTACTACATTATACTATCACCATAGTGAAGAACAATATTTCATTGAAGTCATTTTTGCTTTCTGGGGCTACCCCCTTTCTGCTACCAACTTCCTGGCTTTATACTAACCCCACCTGATCCTTCTCAACTGGGCTCCATCACCAGTATGGGTTACTTAGGCCACTTCATTACCCTAAGGTGTGTCCTATCTGGTAAACTAGCCCCTTCTCAGCCTCATTTACCTTTCCCAGGCTAGCATGGGGTGAACATCCCATCACAGAACACCATGGAGAAATACATCTCTCTGTTTATAAATTCTGAGGGGGTGGAGGAGGAATAATAGGCACATGGGTCCTATCAGTTGCCCCAATACAGTTTGGGAACCACATGCATGCAAAGCCATCAGTAAACTCCTGAGCGTTACCAAGTTTTAGAACCAGGTGCAACAGTACCTCTTCTGTGGCATCACATACCTGCATGACAATGGCTCCAATTGTTGAGCTCCCCTTGCAAACTGGCTGGCTACAGACCAGTAGCATTCAAGGGATGGCCAACTTCTAGATGGCAATGGTAACCGTTTCTCCACAGGTGTGGCGCACCACATGTTGGTCGGCTGCTGCTTCAGTAGCTCCAGGACTAGTTCAGCACGTATCTCAAAAAAGATTGCCCTTGCCATCCTGAAATTCTCTTGCCACTGCTGATCATCCCAAGCCTGCAGAACAATTCTTTCCCACCATTTGATGCTGGTTTCCCAACCCCAGAAATGGCACTGCATGGCATGAAGCTGCTCTACAAACTGCTCCTCTAGTATCTGTTGCTTGGTCTGCTCTTCATCTTCTTCATCCTTGTTCTGCTTCCTCTGCCCCACTGAAGCTGCTGCCGCTGCCACCACCACATCTGCTTGCTGCAACCAGCGAAGTCTAATGCCAAATTGTCCAGCTATGAGTACTGAAATACAACCCAAGCAGCTTCTGCATATTCACAGTTGCCAGCATTGCAGCTGGAACATTGTTGGGTTGACGCTGGCCAATAGCACTAACCCACTCTGAAAGGAATCATGGGGTAGAGACAGCAGAAACATGGGAATTTTTTTTCCAGTTTGAACCTTTTAGGCTTCTGCTACGCATCCCACAATGCCCAGTGAGAAAATTCCCATAATGCACACTGCTCGGCAGCAAAGCAAAGGATCATTAGATATTCTCCAAGAACACCACATGCTTATTATACAGCAAGCTGCCAGTGTGTGTACACAGTGATGCTGTCATGAATCAGGCCTGCAATCTAGTCAGTCTCCAGGTAACCTAAGGAGGGCAGCTAGTAGTAGGCTGCCTAATTGGCTACACTGCGTGATTGGTTGGAAGAGTCAGCAGGCCAGCTGTTAAGATCAGCCGCAGCAACAATTTAGTGGCTGGCTGCTCAAAATATTTAATCCATGACTGTGATAGTGCCTTGTCTTGCCTCGCCTCATTCTAGGTAACCTTGTTTTGACTTTCAGCTCTGATTTGTAACTTCTGACTCTGACCTTGGACTCTGAGGGTATATCTAACTAGCAAAGAAAAACCCATGGCTGACCTATGCCAGCTGACTTAGGCTTGTAGGACTTGGGCTAAAAGAACAGGAATACTTGTGGCACCTTAGAGACTAACAAATTTATTTGAGCATAAGCTTTTGTGGGCTACAGCCCACTTCACTGGATGCACAGAATGGTGCCTTGTAGATATCTTGGCTCAGGCTGGAGCCTGAGCTTTAGGACCCTCCCACTTCACAGGGTCCTAGAGCCTGGGCCCCAGCCCAAGCCCAGACATCTACACCAGTGGTTCTCAACCTTTCCAGAGTACTGCACCCCTTTCAGGAGTCTGATTTGTCTTGTGTACCCCCAAGTTTCACCTCACTTAAAAACTACTTGCTTACAGAATCAGACATAATAATACAAAAGTGTCAGCACACTATTACTGAAAAATTGCTTACTTTCTCATTTTTTACCACATAACTATAAAGTACATTGATTGGAATATAAATATTGTACTTACATTTTAGCGTATAGTATACAGAGGAGTATAAACAAGTCAGTGTCTGTATGAAAGTTTAGCGTGTACTGACTTTGCTAGTGCTTTTTATGTAGCCTGTTGTAAAACCAGGCAAACATCTAGATTAGTTGATGTACCCCCTGGAAGATGTCTGTGTAACCCTAATTGAGAATCACTGATCTGCACAACAATGAAATAGGCTGGCAACCCAAGCCCCACAAGCCCGAGTTGGCTGGCATGGGCCAGCTGTGGGTGTTTAGTTGCTGTGTAGACATGCCTGATTTGGGTTTTGACCCAGTACTCTGATGCCTCATGTCCTGGGTGCTGACAGATGTGAACAACAAGACACAGCTGTTCTGTCTGTACACCATTACTGCCAGTTATGTACTGCCAGTTAAAAAAAATGTGTCAGATGAATCCAGTTTAATCCCTCCCACCCCAGCATTGATTAAGCCTTTAGCTTCAGTTTTGAAACATTTAACATGTAGGTGCCTTGCTTCCTGATAGACTGCACAGTGATGGATTAGGTACCAGCCTCTTTATACAGTGAAAGGGGCGTGAGGTGGCTAAGACTGGAGTTCACAAAACCTAGCAAGTTTAGCTAGCGGGAAATTCTGAGGAGAGGGGTATCTAAACTCTGGACAGGTAAGAGGTGCCTTCCTCCACTTGAGATTCACATGAGTGAACCCTCACCTATATTTAGATGCCTAAGCCAGCTCAGCTCTTCCCACAAAATGAAGTGGTTTCCTTTTGTTCAGTGGTTATTGCACTCACCCAGGATGTGGGTTCAAATTCCCCCTACCTAATTCATTGGGCCAGAAAGAGAGTCAGAATGACTCCAGGCCCAGCTCCAATGAATATTTGTAAGTATCTTACACAAAATGGAATAGCTCCAACAGGAGAGAATGAAAATAATCCAACCTATCTTACTTTAAAGCCTGGTGGTTAGCGCATCCTGATGGGAAAACTGGGTTCAAGTCCCTGCTCCAAATCAGAAAGAGTGGGGATTCAAAGCTGAGTCTCCCACATCCCAGGTGAGTGCTCTACCATTAGGCTAGAATGTGTAAGGGAGGGTGTGGCAGCATGTTTTGGGTGATGCCTGATCTAGTAGGTGGCATCGAGACACACTTATTGGATCAGGCTAGATAGGTGAGAGAACACCTAGGTTAAGGATCTTGCTATGTCTTAGGGCATGTCTACACTTACCGTGGATCGATTTAGCGGGTCCAGTAAAGACCCACTAAATCGACCACAGATCGCTCTCCCATTGACTCCTGTACTCCACTGAAACAAGAAGCCTAAGGACAGGTTTCAGAGTAACAGCCGTGTAAGTCTGTATTCACAAAAAGAAAAGGAGTACTTGTGGCACCTTAGAGATTAACCAATTTATTTGAGCATAAGCTTTCGTGAGCTACAGCTCACTTCATCGGATGCATACTGTGGAAAGTATAGAAGATCTTATTATATACACACAAAAAGCATGCTTCTTTACTTTCCACAGTATGCATCCGATGAAGTGAGCTGTAGCTCACGAAAGCTTATGCTCAAATAAACTGGTTAGTCTCTAAGGTGCCACAAGTACTCCTTTTCTTTTTAAGAAGCCTAAGGTAAGTCGACGGGAGAGTTTTTACCGTCAACCCAGTGTGGTGCAGACACCACAATAAGTCGACCTAAGCTATGTAGCTGCAGTTGCGTAACTTAGGTCGACTTAACCCTGTAGTGTAGACCTGCCCCCGGGCACTGATTTGCTCAGCAGTGTCAGGATTTAGGCAGCTTTGCACATCCCCGCCAAAAGAAATTTAGGCATCTTTCTTATTGGCAGAAACTTAACTGCTTAGGAAATGTAGGTGCCCCCGTGGGTTAAACAGCAGCTGAGCGTGGGAAATTTTGAGGATATAAATTTTGGGACTTAAATCTCTGTGTGGATCTAATGTGGGGACAGATTATCCTACAACTGCCTCCAGCAGGGTTCTCATTCAATCCTCTGAACCATCTAGAATTGGCCATTGTCAGAGACAAAATACTGGCCTAGACAGAGACTGAAGCAGTATGGCACTCTCTATGTTCCTATTCATAGACAAATGGTCTTCCTTTTCCAAATCCACACTACTGTATTTCTCTTCCTCCTCCCCTCCCCCCCCCCCCCCCCCCCCCAATCAGGCTATATCCATACGTAGAGATTCCCAGCTCTCTCAACTTGAAGTAGTGTGCTAACAATAGCACAATGTAGCTGGGGTAGCACAGGAGGCATCTTGGGCTAGCAGCCCTGTGTATTTATCCCACTGGACTCCCTGCATATGTACTAGGTTGGCTAGCCCAACCTGCCACCCTGGCTACACTGCTAATGTTAGCACACGAGAGCTAGTGCAGGTATGTAAGCTGGGAATCACACACCCCAGCTCCAAGTGCAGAGATAGCCTTAAGGAAGCCTTTTGTGCTCTCTAGCTCTCTGTATGTATGACTTGACAAAACGTAATATATATATTTTAATACACCCAAAATTTTCTCTCTCTCTCTTTCTCTTTTTTATATATATACAATCCTAAATCAACACACCTTCTGTGAACTAAGATCCTGAAATGTATTCATGGTATTCTAAAGCATTTCAGATCACTGAATTAACTCAGAACATCATTCAATGACTCTGTTTGAAGTCAAACAACGTTTACTAATTACTCTGGACCAGTATTTAGAAACTCATAAAATCTGCATTTAACCACCATACAAATAAAGGTACAGACTGAAATGTTTTCTGTATTCTTGTTAAAAGCTGCTATAACGTTCATGCAATTTATTGTTATGGACTTCTGTTATTAAATACTTAGCTCCTACAGGCATACTTAGTTTTAAGGAAGAAAGATGTGACTCAAACGATCATTTGGTACAGGAGAGGAGTGCTTTATAAAGAATTCTGCTGTCCTGAAAGAATTTAAGGTGAAAAAAGCTATGTATACTGAATGTGATTAAAAAAACCTCTAAAACCAATTCCTTCTTGACCTCTAGAAGCAACGAGAAAAACTACTGTAGGGGAACAAGCTCTGTAATTCTTTACCAAAGGAAAACATCAGTAACACTTTGCATTTACAATACCATCTTAAATACATGGAAATGGCAACAAACAGTACAAGGCTTTTAAAACCTTGATCTTAAACTCAGTACACGTTATATGAAAATTATCCACATAGAAAACCAACAATAAATAATAGATTATGTTTAATAGCACAAAGGATCTGAACCACTTAATAAATTATAGAAATGCTAAAGTGGTGCTATCTCTCAAGTAGGAAAATGTCAACTAACTATTGTAAAGAATAGGACAAGGAGAGTATATTTTAGCCAAAGACCTATGGGAAAACCAATATATGTTTAAAAAGGTTGCTGTCGGATCTTTGACAATGGGCCTTTTGATGTCCATAATCTCAAGGAAAACCCCTTAAACTACATGGAAGTTAGTTTATGACTGGTAGAACTGATCCTGCTAAGCTTTGAATGTGGGAAACGAGCTGTCTCAAGCCTGGTCTACACTAGGAGTTGAGGTCGAATTTAGCAGCGTTAAATCGATTTAACCCTGCACCCATCCACACGACGAAGCCCTTTTTTTTGACTTAAAGGGCTCTTAAAATCAGTTTCTTTACTCCACCCCCGACAAGGGGATTAGTGCTGAAATCGGCCTTGCCGGGTCGAATTTGGGGTAGTGTGGACGCAATTTGACAGTATTAGCCTCCGGGAGCTATCCCAGAGTGCTCCATTGTGACCACTCTGGACAGCACTCTCAACTCAGATGCACTGGCCAGGTAGGAAAAGGCCCGTGAACTTTTGAATCTCATTTCCTGTTTGGTCAGCTTGGCAAGCTGCAGGTGAGTGCAGAGCTCATCAGCAGAGGTGACCATGATGGAGTCCCAGAATCGCAAAAGAGCTCCAGCGTGGACCGAACGGGATGTACGGGATCTGAATGCTATATGGGGAGAGGAATCTGTGCTATCAGAACTACGATCCAGTTTTCAAAATGCCAAAACATTTTTCAAAATATCCCAGGGCATAAAGGACAGAGGCCATAACAGGGACCCGAAGCAGTGCCGCGTGAAACTTAAGGAGCTGAGGCAAGCCTACCAGAAAACCAGAGAGGCAAACGGCCGCTCCAGGTCAGAGCCCCAAACATGCTGCTTCTATGATGAGCTGCATGCCATTTTAGGGAGTTCAGCCAACACTACCCCAACCCTGTGCTTTGACTCCGTCAATGGAGTGGGAGGTAACACAGAAGCAGGTTTTGGGGACGAGGAAGATAGCTCACAGCAAGCAAGCGGAGAAACCGGTTTTCCCAACAGCCAGGAACTGTTTCTCACCCTGGACCTGGAGCCAGTACCCCCGAATCCACCTAAGGCTGCCTCCCGGACCTGCCAGGCGGAGAAGGGACTTCTGGTGAGTGTACCTTTTTAAATAGTATACATGGTTTAAAAGCAAGCGTGATTAATGATTAATTTGCCCTGGCATTCGCGGCCAGTACAGCTACTGGAAAAGTCTGTTAATGTGTCCGGAGTGGAAATCCTCCAGGGACATCTCCATAAAGCTCTCCTGGATATACTCCTAAAGCCTTTGCAAAAGGTTTCTGGGAAGGGCAGCCTTATTCCATCCACCATGGTAGGACACTTTATCACTCCAGGCCAGTAGCACGTAGTCAGGAATCATTGTACAACAAAGCATTGCAGCTTATGTTTGCTGGCATTCAAACAACATCCGTTCTTTATCTCTCTGTGTTATCCTCAGGAGAGTGATATCATTCATGGTCACCTGGTTGAAATAGGGTGCTTTTCTTAAGGGGACATTCAGAGGTGCCCGTTCCTGCTGGGCTGTTTGCCTGTGGCTGAACAGAAATGTTCCCTGCTGTTAGCCATGCGGTGGGGGGAGGGGGAACGCGTGAGGGGTTAGCCATGCGGTGGGGGGAGGCAAAGTGCGACCTTGTAACGAAAGCACATGTGCTATGTATGTAATGTTAACAGCAAGGTTTACCATGAAAGAATGTACCCATTGTTCTAGAAAATGTGTCTTTTTAAATACCACTGTCCCTTTTTTTTTCTCCACCAGCTGCATGTGTTTCAAGGATCACAGAATCTTCTCCTTCCCAGAGGCTAGCGAAGATTAGAAGGCGAAAAAAAAGCAGTTGCGATGAAATGTTCTCTGAGCTCATGCTGTCCTCCCACACTGACAGAGCACAGACGAATGCATGGAGGCAGACAATGTCAGAGTGCAGGAAAGCACAACATGGACGCGAGGAGAGGTGGCGGGCTGAAGAGAGGGCTGAAGATGATAGGTGGCAGCAGCGTGATGACAGGAGGCAGGATTCAATGCGGAGGCTGCTGGAGGATCAAACTAATATGCTCCAGCATATGGTTGAGCTGCAGGAAAGGCAGCTGGAACACAGACCGCCGCTACAGCCCCTGTGTAACCAACCGCCCTCCTCCCCAAGTTCCATAGCCTCCTCACCCAGACGCCCAAGAACGCGGTGGGGGGGGCCTCCAGCCACCCAGCCACTCCACCCCAAAGGATTGCCCAAGCAACAGAAGGCTGGCATTGAATAAGTTTAAAATTTTTTAAGTTTTAACGTGCAGTGTGGCCTTGTTTTTCCCTCCTCCCCCACCTGTCCCGGGCTACCTTGGCAGTTATCCCACTATTTGTGTGATGAATTAATAAAGAATGCATGAATGTGAAGCAACAATGACTTTATTGCCTCTGCAAGTGGTGATCAAAGAGGGGAGGGGAGGGTGGTTCACTTACAGGGAAGTAGAGTGAACCAAGGGGAGGGGGGTGTTTCATCAAAGAGAAACAAACAGAACTTTCACACAGTACCCTGGCCAGTCATGAAACTGGTTTTCACTGCTTCTCTGATGCGCAGCGCGCCCTCCTGTGCTCTTCTAACCGCCCTGGTGTTTGGCTGCGTGTAACCAGCAGCCAGATGATTTGCCTCAACCTTCCACCCCACCATAAAGGTCTCCCCCTTACTCACAGATATTGTGGAGTGCACAGCAAGCAGTAATAACAGTGGGAATATTGGTTTTGCTGAGGTCTAAGTGAATCAGTAAACTGCACCAGCGCGCTTTTAAACGTTCAAATGCACATTCTATCACCATTCTGCACTTGCTCAGCCTGCAGTTGAACAGCTCCTGAGTACTGTCCAGGCTGCCTGTGTATGGCTTCATGAGCCATGGCATTAAGGGGTAAGCTGGGTCCCCAAGGATAACTATAGGCATTTCAACATCCCCAACGGTTATTTTCTGGTCTGGGAAGAAAGTCCCTTTCTGCAGCTTTTGAAACAGACCAGAGTTCCTGAAGACACGAGCATCATGTACCTTTCCCGGCCATCCCATGTTGATGTTGGTGAAATGTCCCTTGTGATCCACCGGTGCTTGCAGCACTATTGAAAAGTACCCCTTGCATTTTATGTACTCGCTGGCTTGGTGCTCCGGTGCCAAGATAGGGAAATGGGTTCCATCTATCACCCCACCACAGTTAGGGAATCCCATTGCAGCAAAGCCATCCACTATGACCTGCACATTTCCCAGAGTCACTACCTTTGATAGCAGTAGCTCAATGATTGTGTTGGCTACTTGCATCACAGCAGCCCCCACATTAGATTTGCCCACTCCAAATTGATTCCTGACTGAGCGGTAGCTGCCTGGCGTTGCAAGCTTCCACAGGGCTATTGCCACTCGCTTCTCAACTGTGAGGGCTGCTCTCATCTTGGTATTCTTGCGCTTCAGGGCAGGGGAAAGCAAGTCACAAAGTTCCATGAAAGTGCCTTTAAGCATGCGAAAGTTTCTCAACCACTGGGAATCGTCCCAGACCCGCAACACTATGCGGTCACACCAGTTTGTGCTTGTTTTCTGGGCCCAGAATCGGCGTTCCATGGCATGAACCTGCCCCATTAGCACCATGATGCCCATATTGCTAGAGCCCATGCTTTGAGAGAAGTCTGTGTCCATGTCCTCATCACTCTTGTCACCGCACTGACATCACCTACTTGCCTGGTTTTGCTTTGCCAGGTTCTGGTGCTGCATATACTGCTGGATAATGCACATGGTGTTTAATGTGCTCCTAATTGCCAAAGTGATCTGAGCGGGCTCCATGCTTGTGGTATGGTGTCTGCATGGAAAAAAGGCACAGAACGATTGTCTGCCGTTGCTCTGACGCAGGGAGGGGCGACTGATGACATGGCTTACAGGGTTGGCTTACAGGGAATTAAAATCAACAAAGGGGGTGGCTTTACATCAAGGAGAAACAAAAACAACTGTCACACAGAATGGCCCCCTCAAGGATTGAATTCAAAACCCTGGGTTTAGCAGGCTAGTGCTCAATCCACTGAGCTATCCCTCCTCCTGGTATTCCAGGCAGGACTGAATCTCCATTAAACTTTTGAAGGTACCTCTGACAGACCTCACTGAAACGATTGTTGGCCGTTGATTTCACGGAGGGAGGAAGGGGGGAGCAAATGAATACAAAACAAATCTGGTCTATTTCTTGTTTTGATCCACTCCATCTATCTTTTACATCTTAGGCTGGCAGCAGACAGTGCAGTAGGACTGCTAGCCATCCTCATCTCCTGGCCGCTCGGCAGAAGATGGTGCAATACTGCCGGCAGGACTAAAGAGAATGACCTGGTCGAGTCACTCCTATTTATGTCCTGGCACCCAGGTCTGCCCAAGCCCTCCTGACTTCACCAACGTGGCCAAAAGCACCTAGGACATGATGACGATGGTTATCAGGCCTATTACACTGTCTGCTGCCACAAGGCAATAAGCTGCTTCTGTGTAGCAATGCAGTACCGTGTCTGCCAGCAGCCAGGAGACGTACAGTGACAGTGAGCCGAGCGGGCTCCATGCTTGCCGTGGTATGGCGTCTGCATAGGTAACCCAGGAAAAAAGATGCAAAACCATTGTCTGCTGTTGCTTTCACAGAGGGAGGGCCTGATGACATGTACCCAGAACTAGCTGCGACAATGTTTTTGCCCCATTAGGCATTGGGATCTCAACCCAGAATTCCAATGGGCGGCGGAGACTGCGGGAACTGTGGGATAGCTACCTACAGTGCAACGCTCTGGAAGTCAACGCTAGCCTCGGTACTGTGGAAGCACTCCGCCGAGTTGATGCACTTAGAGCATTTTGTGTGGGGACACACACAATCGAGGATATAAAAATGATTTCTAAAAAAAGACTTCTAAAAATTCGACCTACTTTCATAGTGTAGACATATCTGAGGCATAAACCACTCCATTAAACAGGTTATGCTTTATTTACACATACATTCCTGTGGAAAGCAAAACAGAGCATGGAAAAGAACAGTAACTCCAACTGTGAAGATGATAAAAAGGCATGTTTCAGAGTAGCAGCCGCATTAGTCCGTATCCGCAAAAAGAACAGGAGGACTTGTGGCACGGCAGAGACTAACAAATGTATTTGAGCATAAGCTTTCGTGAGCTTCAGCTCACTTCATCAGCATGTGTAATCTTTCCATCTGGGACACAAGGGGCCAAATCCTGAAGTTGTTACTCCCGATTGAGTCCTTTTGCTGCTTCGAATTAGAGCCTGCGAGGCGGCCAGGTGTCCTAGAGCGCCTCCCCTCGCCACCCTGCTCCTCCATCGCCACCGTCTACACTCCAGCTTTAGCGCCGGACCGGGAGCTAATAACACCGCACGAAGGGCGGGGCTGCCTGTACAGCGGGGAGGGCTGGTCCCCCCTCAGGGTTGGGTTGTGCACACGAGGCCCTTTGAGGGCGGAAACGGCGAAGCGCGCTCAACCCCCGACTCCGGCGGACGCTGAGGACGGCCCAGCTCCGCCTAGGACTTTTATTAGGCAGGGGCGTGGAGCGGAGGAAGTAATTGGGGGGCTGGGAACAGCGCGCGCAAAGGGCGCGCGCCCGGGTTCTGAGCACTGGCCACGAGCGAGCGCTGTACGTCACATCGCGTGGGCGGGGCGCGAGCGTCTTGATTCCCGCGTCTCTAGACCCGGAAGAGCGATTGATTCTTTTTTCGCTCTGTGCAGCTAAGGTAGCGCTTGCGCGTCGTCTCCCAGCATTCCACCGGCGGTTAGAAAAACGCCTCCCAAAGCGGCGCGCGCTGTCTGAGGGAGTGAACTCACCGCCCACCCCTCCTATCACGTGACGCTAGACCACTCCCTCCTCTCACTGTGTCCGCGCGGCGTCGCACTCCGGGTATTTGAACCGCGCTTCCGCCATCTTTCCAGCGCCTAGTCACTGAGGGGAGCGACACCGAGAGACGTCTCGGGAAGGTAACGGGGCCAGGCCTCCTCCCTTTCCCCGTAGGGCTCGAGGGAAGTGGGTTGGGCTTAGGAAGGGATAGAGGGATGAGCGAGGGCGATGGTAGTCGCCGGTCGCTGCCTAGGAACGGGGCTAGGGGGGAGGTGAGGCCTGGCTGGGGGCCGCTCCCGTCTCCTTTCTTTCGCGATGGGGTGTCTGGGCCCGCTCGCCAGATGAGGCGCGGGAGAGGCCTGGCTGGAGGAGCAGAGCAGGGGCCTGAGGCGGCCTGGGTACCCGCGGGGAGGGGGGGGGGGAAGTGGCGCGCGCGCTGCTCTGTCATCGTGGCGCTGGGAGGCCGCGAGGCCCGTTGGAGGGGTGGGGGAGCGGCAGGCAGGTTGGGCCCCTCCGGAGCCCCAAGCCCGGGCCGACGCTTGATAGGCACCGAGATGGTCTCCGCTGAGCGGCGGGGTGTTGGCGCGGAAGGAGGGAACTGGGGCGGGCACCCCCGGGGGCGAGTCCAAGCTCGTCTTCCCCGGGGGGCGCCTTGCAGGCCCCGTGGCTCAGTCCCCCCGTATCGGGCCTGGCGAAAGTGGGGTTCAGGCGGCTCCTTGTCTAGGATGGGGGCGGGGGGAAGTGCGGCCGCCATTATCGCTCGTTCTCGCGCCCCATGCGGCGCGGCGCTTCCTGTCCCGATGAATGGGGCCGGGACCACGCGGGCAGTTGGCGGGCTGGGAGGAGCCCGGGCCCCTGCGCCGGAGGCGGCCGGTGAGCGCAGCGCAGAGCACCGGGCCCAGCGCTGTCTGGCGGGCTGAGCTCTCATGCTGCCATTTCTCCCGCAGACCCAGCATGGCCGCCCAAGGAGAGCCCCAAGTGCAGTTTAAGGTAAGGAGTTGGCGTTGTGCGGGCAGGTCTGACTCGCTGGCGCAGCTTCATATAGATTCCTGGCTGGCGTTAGCGCAGCCGTGGGTTTGGAGCGGAGGTTTTTACTCTACTTACCATTGTACAGTAAGTTTTCACAGGTTAGGGCCTAGAGTGAATTTCCATTATGCCATGCATGTTAGCTGTTGTTCCTAATTCGAATTGTAGTTTGTTTAAACTTTTTAAATCGTTGTGGTGCACAACATAAAATCTAAGCCGATTATGAATTAAAAGTACTTCCAAATGCTTCCTCTCCCTAGTTCCTTTGTCACTTTCTTGCTTTGAGGTAGTCTCCTAACTTACCCCATTTCTTTCCTGTGTTGGGTGGAAACTGTCAGATGGCAGGAAAAACTCATTTGAGGTAGTTTACTGTTTAGTGCAGTGTTATAGCAAGGAGTCTGAGAGTGTGTATAAATCTTGGGTGTTTGTGGTTGTCTTCCTGTTTTACACAAATTATTATTTAATGTCCTATTAAACACTAGGGAAGGTAAATAGTTTTTTGTTTTCTAAAAACTCAAATGCTGTTGCATATTTCTTGGTTTGGACAATGCAAGTCAACTTCATGCTGTGGCTCTAATGTGCTTGTCCAACACTTGTAGTGTTTGAATTACAAGCACTGTAGGAGGGTCTTGTTAACTGATCCAATTTTTTAAAATTGAAATGGTTCTATACAACATTCTAAGAAGATGTTCTTAAAGTACCTGCACTCTAAGACCAAATCTAGAATGTTCTTTTATCTGGATTTAATAATCTGTGACTGATAGAACCAAATTTAACACTTTTATTTTCATTGAAAGCTATATGGTGTTGCATAAGGCAGCTTGAAATTGAGGTAATGTCAAAGAATGAAATATATAACAAGCTGGCCATTAACTGCTTTTAGGTAACTTATAATTAAAAAAACGAAACCATGTAATCCCCCTACATGGAGAAAATTTATAGGATTGGTGTTTTAATTAAAAATTACCTAAAAGTGGTTAATAGGTGACAGTTGTTTTATAAAGAGACTTTAAATGTGTTGGCTTGATTTGTTTTCTGAAATCTTTCAACAGCTTGTCTTGGTTGGTGATGGTGGTACTGGTAAAACAACATTTGTAAAACGTCATTTGACTGGTGAATTTGAAAAGAAGTATGTAGGTATGTTTAAACACTTGGAGAATTCTAGTACTAGTTTCAAATATTACATAAGCAGTTTCTAAATTTAATGTTTTAATTACAGCTACACTGGGTGTTGAAGTCCATCCTCTGGTGTTCCACACTAACAGAGGCCCTATTAAATTTAACGTATGGGACACGGCTGGTCAGGAGAAATTTGGTGGTCTGCGGGATGGTTATTATATTCAGGGTAAGTGTAAAACTGCAGAATATTTACAGTAACTCCCCCATAACTTTACAGGGAGGGGTCAGAAATATGACAATAGTTGCACAAAAAAGAGCATCCCAACCTAAGCAAATTGTAGCCATGTCAGCATGAGGAAGTAGTCACACTATTCTGTATATTGTTTTCTAATAATCTGTGGAACTCTCCAGTAAAGTTAAATGGCATAACAAACGAATCAAGAAATCACTTGCCAGGCTTAAAGTGCCCCCTTAAAGAGAATTGGAAACTGCATTAAACAGGAGTTTTTCCCTTTAAATTTTTCTAAATTCCTTATGTATTTGACTCAGTTGAGTGTATTTAATTCTTTGCAGAATATCTCTAAAGAGTTTGTCCTCTTGCCTGCCTTTAGAAATATGAGGAACAAAGTCTGGCCTCTTTGTTCTTTGAAAAGCTCCTTGGACTAGGGTGGGAGACACAAGGTCATCCTGAGATATGTACCATAAGCTCTCAAGTAGCTCAAGGCCGGGATAGGTTGTCTGAGACAGGTTTACACCTATTTGAATCATGTTTTTGATAAATATTTGGGCAAATCAAACTTCTTGGGGAAGCCTCTGTGTGTGCCCTATCCACGTAATACCATGGTTTTCAATAGGATTACTTGCATAAATAAATTTACTGGGTGCCTTAGCGTTTGTAGGATTGGGCCCTAAAATGTGAGCAGCCAAATAATCCTGGGCTGGCCTAAGGAACTCCTATATTCTTTTTGCTTATTAAGCAGGAGGTATCCTGACAGAATTCTTAGGCGGAAAATTAGAAGTGTGAAATAGAGTGGACGGACCGAGGGTTGTACTTACAGGAGGACCACCCATTCATATATCTTTCATCCAGCGCTAGTATACATTTCAATAAATAAATAATATGAAAGGTTGAATTATCTTTCAGCTCAGTGTGCCATCATCATGTTTGATGTAACATCAAGAGTTACGTACAAGAATGTACCTAACTGGCATAGAGATCTGGTACGAGTATGTGAAAACATCCCTATAGTGTTGTGTGGCAACAAAGTGGATATTAAGGACAGAAAAGTCAAGGCAAAGTCAATTGTCTTCCACAGGAAGAAGAATCTTCAGGTATGGTGGCTGTCTGTTTTCAGGAATCTTATGTTTTGGTTTTAGTTTGTTGACCTAAACAGTACTATTGCAGCCCTTTTATTTTGAAGGTAGAATGCAATGCTGAGCACTTACGCATTTCTCATTACCAATGATAGTTAACTACAAATGCAGTAAAACATCAAATCGCTTCTTTTTTTCCATAAGAACAGAATTGAGGATCTTAACAATTGACTCAGATAGGAGGTTAAAGGTGCTATATTCCCTTCATTAGGACTAATATTGACTTCTGCCTGAGATGTAGGACCCTGACCTCAGTCTTGATATAAAGCTCTTCATCATTTAAAGAAGCTGATAACACAGTAAAAAGGGTAACATAACATTCATTAGAATTTGATAAAAATTCAGAGCAGCCAAATGTGAATCTGTTCAGAGTGGAGCTCTTCACAAAGTCTTGTGCACTTAAGAAAAATAAAAACAGATTCTTACTAGAATAAAAATCAAGGTTTAGGTCCGGAAATCTGTTGCCTTGATAGACAACTGAAATGTCTTAACTTGCTTTTTTTGTTACGGGACTGTTTAGTGGCCTGTTTCTATCGTGTGCCAAACCACTTTAGCTTGGCAAAAATCACTGGGAGTAAAGCAGGTGAAGACCTTGCAGTTGAGATGCTGGTCAGAGCCAAACTTAGCAGTATAACAAGGTCTGACTTTCCAACAGTAGATGTGTTAACATGTTTTGTGTGTGTATATATGACCGTTCTCTTTTGCAGTACTATGATATCTCAGCTAAGAGTAACTACAACTTTGAGAAGCCCTTCCTCTGGCTTGCCAGGAAGCTAATTGGAGATCCCAACTTGGAGTTTGTTGCCATGCCTGCTCTTGCACCCCCAGAGGTTGTTATGGACCCAGCATTGGCAGCACAGTATGAGCAAGACTTACAGGTAACTGCTCTAACAAAATGGTACAGAGTTGCAAATGTTTGTCCATTTCTCTAACATTGATGCCTGAGAAATCAACTGCTATAAGGAGTTCAAACTCTATAACTAGTTGTAAATATAATTTTCTCTGTTTCAGATTGCTCAGACCACTGCCCTGCCAGATGAAGATGATGACCTGTAAGGGATGAAGCTGGAGCCCAGCGTCAGAAGTCTAGTTTTATAGGCAACTGTCCTGTGATGTCAGTGGTGCAGCGTGTTTGCCACTTTATTATCTAGCTGAGCAGAACATGTGCTTAATCTTTGGGATGCTGAGAGTTGAATGGGCTTCGGAGTGAATGTGGCAGTTTAAAAAAAAAAAATTCCTTCATATTTTGGACCTGCATATCTAGCTGTTTTTTTTGGACTGCAATTACTTCCCCCTTGAGTTTCAAATCTAACTAAGACTGCTGCAGTCACATCACAGTATTCAGTGGTAAATCTTGTTTGTTACTGTCATTCCCATTCCTTTTTTGTTTAGATCATAATAAAGTTGTATTTCAAATATCTAAACAAGTGAACTTTCATGCATTGCTAGGAGTAATTTAAATGTCTCCTATCCTTGAATAGATGCTAATATAGTATTGAATGTTAATTTGATTTTTCACACTTGGAATACATATGCAACAAGTAGTAAATTAAAAAGTAATCTGGTAAGCTCTTACAAGCTGCTTGAAGCCTACCTGATTTAAACACTGACTTTTAAAACCCGAAGTGTAACTTAACTAGGGAAAACAAAAGCAGTGAACATCTGAGGGCTTGTCTACAGGTTAAAGTAATGTGTGCTTGGGGGGGATTAGTCTGCGTAGACCATGCTTGTGCACACTAAAAGTTCCCTGGTGTACACAACAGGGAACTTTAAATGTGTACAAGTATGGCTGACATGGGCCAACTACTGCATGTGTTAATATGCTTTTTAAAATCACCACCCCCTTGTGCACATTACCCTACCATGTAGACAGTCCCTGAAGGATTGGCAAGTGTAAATGGATTGAAACAAGTGTAAAATGCAGGTCTAAACCTGTTCCTAATGGCTGGATTTGAAATACAGATACTGCTTGCAGAGATTCTTTTTCTAGGAATACAGTACCAAGCTCAACCTCCATGCTGCCTTTTAAAAAAAACTAAACAGTTGCAACCCAGAACTGAAGATTGATCTATTAAAATGAACTTTGAAATTCAGAGGGCTCCATACTATAGCAACCAGAAACTAGTCATCAATATACCTGTTTATATTAAGTGATGTACAAATTATAGCAGAGCTAGTGTTCTGCTATAGTTAAGGCTGAGTGTTCCTCAGTGTATACAGTGAAATGGGCTCTTCGCTGAGCATTGTAACTCACTTTCCACTGAAGTTACAATTAGTTAAAACTTGAGTCAAATTCCATGCTTGACTGAACTACATAAGTCTTTACCAAACCACACCAAGTTCTAAATTTGAAAATAGCTTATTGCAGCACAGATAGTGGAAAATGTCAACTTTAACACTAAATTTACTGGCACTTATACACACCAAAATGGAAGTTTTTAAGGGAAATAATTTTCAGTAGTGTTCAATTAAGTACATGAATCCATCAGTTTTGTATTTTTGGTTTCTTAATAAAGTGGAGCATTTCATTTATTCCTCAACTTGCATGTTTATGTACATAGTTATTACTGACAATGGTTTTTTAAACTTGGATAATACCAACAACCTAAAGCACCCTTGTTACCAGCAACAAGTGCACTGTCATTATCACATTTTCTTCCAAAAACATTTAGACATGATTAGTCAGATTTCTAATGGTCTAGATTCACTTTGGAAACTAGTTTACAGATAGTTATGGCTTAAGGGGAGGAGCTGAAACAGTCCTTCACGGGCAGGATTAATGGTAGCCTTTTCATTCTGCATTTAATTTTATCTGCAGTCAAGGTGTCCAGATTCTCTTCTAAAGCTTCAGCTGGACTGGTCTTTTTCAATAGCAAAGTCTGCTTGAATCAAACAGCCCCTGAACATAGGCTTCTGCTTCATGTATTCTGCCACTAAGGTTTAGGCTATGGCTACAGTTTGAGGTAGGGCTGTGATTTGATTCCTAATTTGAAGAAAAACATGCTAGAATTGCACACTAAACATAAGTGGTCACAGCAGCATGAGCAGTGGGATGGGCTAGTTACATGGAATGTGTGCCTGGCTGAGACCCTACCCCTGCACTTCAGACAACTAGCCCCTTGCACTACTGTGGTTAAACTGCATTTAGTATGCTAGTTCAATCAGAATTAATGCATATTTTGCCTTGAAGTGGCAATCACACCCCCTCCCCCCAACTGCAAATGTAGACATACCCCAGCTTGGAGACCACTGATTTAGGGTGAGGCATGGAGGAACATTTAGGGGGAGCACTGCCCCTGGCTCCGGCCCCAGCTGAGGCCCTGGGTTTGGCCTTAACCCTAGCCGTTCTCAGGGCTGTGGCCTCAGCTGCAGCTCTGGCTCGTGGAGTGTGAACAGGTTACATTATGGCTAAGTGGGGACACAACATAAAAAGTTTGGGGACCACTGCCCTAAATGAACACTATTCACTAATGCTGCCAGGATTAAACTCACCTGTTTATTAGGTTCTACAACATAGATTTTTGCTTTTAAAGTTCACTGGTCCTTTCTGGAAATAGATGAATTTCAGTCTTCGTGTCTTGTTCCATCAGTACATACAACTAACTTTATGTACTAGTTAGTTTTTAAGTTGGCCCGAGCTGCCTGCCCTTTCTGCCACTCTTCCCCTCCCCCCCCCCAAAATGGTTTCTTGTCACCACTTTTACCCCTTAATTGTTTTAGCAGGAGAATCCCTAGTAGCCGTGACTTCTTTGTTTTGCATGTATTGTGGCTTCTGCAAAGTAGTGGAGTATAGCTACATCAGGGGTCAGCAACCTTTCAGAAGTGGTGTGCCGAGTCTTCGTTTATTCACTCTAATTTAAGGTTTTGTGTGCCAGTAATACATTTTAACTTTTTTAGAAGGTCTCTGTAGTCCATAATATATAACTAAACTATTGTTGTATGTAAAGTAAATAAGGGTTTAAAAATGTTTAAGAAGCTTCATTTAAAATTAAAATGCAGAGCCCCTGGACTGCTGGCCAGGACCCGGGCAGTGTGAGTGCCACTGAAAATCAGCACGCGTGCCATAGGTTGCCTACTCTGAGCTACATAATAGTTTTGTCTGATGTGCACATACTTTAAATGTAAGCTATCCAAAGCTCAAACAGAACGTCATGAAATAATGATTTTTCTAAAATGCCCTACACTGGATCTTTCAGTTGCTGGAGTTTGATCTCTAGTGACCTTCCCATTCATCTCCCTCAAATCTATTAGTCTTCCTGGACCTTGTCACTGCAATATCATTTGGCCTAGTAAAGTAGGCTGAAATCTTTCTTGAAGTCTCATTGCAGGTTTTTCAGGTGACTGGAGGATGGTGCTGTAGAATAGCAAAGTTATTCCATGTTTATAGGGCTCAGTTCATGCTCTGTCCACAGCATTTCCAGGGTCGGTTAGACTAGGGACCTGAACTGATCCTGTGACAATGAGGCCAATATAGTCTTAGTGGGTACCTGCACAATTACAACTTTTGTCAGATTTTTTTCATATACCCTATTGTGATTTGTAAGAAATAAGATTTGTTTTTGCTAATGTTTCAGGATTAGTTTGTGTTAGAGGCCCATTGTCTTGCTAAATTTAAAAGCATGATGAAAGTTTTAACAGTCTTATGATGGCAGTTTGTATATGTTGTTAAAGGGCTTGACTGAGTTATGTTTTAGAGCTTCCAGTTGATAGCATTACTTGAACGTATGCAAACATATAAGAGAAAATTAGGTAGAGCATTTCCTGATAATTCAACACAATCTGTATAACCATGTCTTTAAATCATTCAAATCCACTCATCTCAGCCTGAACTACTGTGGTGCTACCACCCGATAATATTCTGTTCTTCCTATATATATATATAGCACCTTTTGTCCTAAAGTGATAAACTGTTGTAGGGATACTTTTATTTTATTTATTTTCTTTGTTTTTTTTTTTCTTTCAAATGTTGATATTGCTTGTCCCTTAATAAATGGTCAGGAAAATAAAACGTTCCTTAAACTCTATGAATACCTCCACCTAGTGGTATGAGTTATACATTAGAACACAGTACTTCACTTATTCCAAATGAATGCCTTAATCAGTTAAAGCCAAACTTTTCACCTTTTGATATTCCACTTATACAGCTGCTGAATTTTCATATTAACTTGGGATACAAGAAGGGTCACTTCATATGCTGTCTATTTCAACTTTATTTAAGTTGGCAATCTGCCTCTGTATGAGATTTCTAATTTTTGACATTTTGCAACCTGAACCAAATATGTTCATTTTTTAAAAACTTTTTTATTTTGTCCTTGAGGTTCTGCATTTTTGTTCTAGCTTTCAAATATAGAGTGGGGTATTGGCAAATATATTATGCCTGGTAATGTGCTGAAGCTCCAGTATTTCTGATGCTAAATCTAATGAACATTATTGAAAATAAAACGTGAAAATGAGGCAAAGATCCTGTACAAGATTTTTCTATTAAATTTGCTAATGATACTGAGTCATGCCCTGGGCTATGCCAAGCATTCATTTTACCACTCCCATTGGCAAAGGAGACTGAAAGCTGCCCTTAGTGGACCACTGAACATTTCCACAGGAAATCTATAACCGAGCACTGGAATGCGTTGTATGCTATTTTCACCTATTTTGGGCCAAAACATGTTTTTTGAAGCTCTGACCTTTGATCTTTTGTTACTAAAATGGGAGGTTGTAGGGCAGGGCACAATTTGGACTGTCAGCTGCTTTATAAAAATACACATGCTTAAATGAAAACTATTTTATAAATTCAAGTGCTTTGAGCATGGTTCTTCTCTAACTTTAATGTAACTTCATTGCAACAGTGGAGGTATTCCTATTTATGCAATGAAACAGAATTGAGCCAGGGTCATTTTAATGTATAAAGTTAAAATAGCATTTAAGTCAGTTTCTCTTTCTTGTCTGGTGTCAATAACTTAGTATGGAGAAACTATATAGGATTATGTATAGTGGGTACCTGCACAATTCCAACTTTTGTAAGAAATAGAATTAGTTTTTGTTGATGTTTCAGGCTTGACAGGATAACCAGCCTTATGGATAGCGGGGAAGTGGTAGATCTGGTATAGCTTGACTTTAGTAAGGCTTTTGATACTGTTCCGCCTGACCTCCTAAACGAACGAGAAGGGTATATCGAGTGGGGTCCTGCAGGGATCAATTCTAGGTCTGGTGCTGTTCAATATCTTCATCAGTGATTTAGGTAATGGCATAGAGAGTACACTTACAAAGTTTTTGGGCGATACCAAGTTGGGAGGGGTTGCAAGTGCTTTGGAAGATAGGATTAAAATTCAGAATGACCTGGACAAACTGGAGAAATGGTCTGAAGTAAATAGGATGAAATTCAATAAGGACAAATGCAAAGTACTTCACTTAGGAAGGAACAATCAGTTGCACACAACAAAATGGAAAATGACTGCCTAGGAAGGAGTACAGTAACTCCTCACTTAACTTTGTAGTTATGTTCCTGAAAAATGCAACTTTAAGCAAAACGATGTTAAGCGAATCCAATTTCCCCATAGGAATTAATGTAAATAGGTGGGATTAGGTTCCAGGGAAATTTTTTTCACCAGACAAAAACCTCTGTGTGTGTGTGTGTATACACACACAGTATAATTTATAAATTTTAAACAATTTAATACTGTAGACAGCAATGATGATTGTGAAGCTTGGTTGAGGTGGTGGAGTAAGAGGGTGGGATACTTCCCAGGGAATACCTTCTTGCTTAGTGATGAACTAGCATTCGGCTGAGCCCTCAAGGGTTAACACGTTGTTAATGTAGCCTCACACTCTACAAGGCAGCACGAATGGAGGGAGGGGAGACAGCATGGCAGACTGAGACACACACCCTGTGTGTGGGGGAGAGAGAGATAGATGCATTGCCCTCTAAGTACGCTGACCCCACTCTAAGTACATTGCCTTTTTAAGTAGACCAGCAAGTTGAGACAGCAGCTGCGGCCAGCAAGCTCCCTCCGTCCTGAGCCCTGTCATGTCCCCACCCTGCTCTATATGGAGAAGGGGTAAGTGGGGGTCAGGGGGGATGGGGACACCCTGACTTTAGCGCCCCCCCCCCCAGCACAGCAAGCAGGAGGCTGCCGGGAGCAGTTCCAAGGCAGAGGGCAGGAGCAGCACAGGGCAGGTGGGGGAGGGACAGCCGAACTGCCCGCAATTGATAGCCTGCTGGGCGGCTGCCCACAGGGTACTTAGGGGAGCCGGGAGCTGAAAGAGGGGCTGCCAATCCACCCTGGTTCCAAGCCCCCCACCAGCTAGCTGCAACGGGCTGTTCTTCCTGAAAGCAGTGGACAAAGCAGGCGGCTGCCCAACGTTATAAGGGAGCATTGCGCAACTTTAAACGAGCATGTTCCATAATTGATCAGCAACGAAACAATGTTAACTGGGATGACTTTAAGTGAGGAGTTACTGTACTGCAGGAACGGATCTGGGGGTTATAATGGATCACAAGCTAAATATGAGTCAACAGTGTAATACTATTGCAAAAAAACCCAAACATCATTCTGGGATGTATCAGCAGGAATGTTGTAAGAAAGACAAGAGAAGTATTTCTTCCACTCTGTGTTGGCAAGGCCTCAACTGAAGTATTGTGTCCTGCTCTGGATGCCACTTTTCAGGAAAGATGTGGACAAATTGGAGAAAGCCCAGGGGAGAGCAACACAAATTATTAAAGGTCTGTAACACATGACCTGTGAGGAAAGACTGAAAAAATTGGATTTGTTTAGTCTGGAGAAGAAAAGACTGATGGGGGACACGCAGTGGCGAATTAGCCACTGGACCAATGGGGCCTGCGCTCAGGAGCCCTGGCCAATTGGGGGGCCCTGGAAAAATGGGCACCCCTGGTGTCCCGCCTGGCTCCGCTCACCCGCCCAGCACTCCTGCTGGGGAATGAGGGAAGCACCTGTGCCCTGACGCTGCTCCCCAGCAGGAGTGCCAGGCGGGTGGGTCAGGACAAGCCCCTGCACCCCAACCCTGCTCCCTGGCAGGAGCGCTGCACAGGTGGGGTGGGGCAAGCCCCATGCCCTGACCCCATTTCCCCGGCAGGAGTGCCAGGGATGGGAGGGATGGGAAGGGGACGACTGCCCCCACTTGCTCTGGCCCAGGGTCCCACAAACCCATAATCTGTCTCTGGGGACATGATAACATTTTTCAAGTACATAAAAAAAAACATTGTTACAATAAGGTGGGTGAAAAATTGTTATCCTTAACCTCTGAGGATAGGACAAGAAGCAATGGGTTTAAATTGCAGCAAGAGATTGCGGCTGCTACTCTGTTTCCTAACTGTCAGGTAGTTAAGCACTGGAACAAATTGCCTAGGGAGGCTGTGGAATCTCCGTCATTGAAGGTTTTTAGGAATAGGTTAGACACCTGTCAGGAATGATCTAGTTATTATTTAGTCCTGCTTTGAGTGCAGGGGACTGACTAGATGACCTACTGAGGTCTCTTCCAGTCCTACACTTCTATGATTCTACGATTAGTGTTTTCTTGTAGGTTAAGCTGTTTATCCATACAACAGCTTGCCAATGGAAACTAACTAGCCCTGATTATTTTCTCTTGGCTTCCATTTGACTGATTAAGGCATGGTAGGCTGGATCATGAAAAAACAGCCTGCACAGTGGGGTTTGGCGCAACTAGTTTCACAAATGATAGGATCTTGCAGAAGGTTAAATCCTGTGTTTCTTCTTTGTTTTGGCTTCCCCATGTGCAGTAGTTTACAGTTCTGTTATATTTCACTGAAGCTAAAAAATTGTTTGTTCTCAAGAACATTAAATTGCAGCAGATTTTCCTGCCAAAATGTGATATATTTGAACATCTAAAAATTGGAAATTGATCTTGCATTGTGCATGGTGGAAACTCTAGGAGGTTTTTTATTATGCGCTCAACCAAAGAATGATGAATCAAGTTGGGAGGAATTGATGGAAACATAAGAATTGTTATACCAGATCAGTCCTGTATTTGAGTAGTTCAGTATTCTATCTCTGACAGCCCCCAGTTCCAGGTGCTTCAAAGGGAGGGTTTAACACACAACAGCAGGCAATTATGAAATAACCTAGCCATTGGGGAAATTTATTCCTAATTCCTGGCAGCAAGTGGTTGTCTTATGCCCTAAAACCTGAGGGTTTAAATCACCCATAAATATAATATCCTAGCTAATAGAATTGTGGCCTCCCCAACCTGCTCCCCGTATCATCTCCTTGCTGTTATACCAGAGGTGGGGAGAAGGCTGGTGCAGGAAATGATGGAGCTGAGTTTCCAGCTTCCACCACTGGAAAGTTTTCTGCGCAATGGGAATTCTCTACTATCTGTCAGCAGTTGATTAAGGCCAATTTGTACCGTTTATTTGGTGCAAAGGGGCCTCAATGGACCAGAAAAAGGGTGATATGAATTACTTAAAAAAATAAAAGAAAAACAAATGATTACTTTTGTAACAAAAGAGATCACTAATGAAAAAAATACAGAAAATAATAGCATATTTTAACAGTGTGTAAATGTAAAAACACAGAAAAATTATAGAAAAGCAGTCATTTGAGAGAAATGACTTTGTTCCGTCTATATTTTTTATCCAACATATTAAACAGATACAGTGGGGAAAAGAATTCAGTTTATAACAATGTCCTACAGTTCTATCACACTGTAATGGGATTCTGTCCGATCTCACAAGCTGGGTCGGGTCGGGAGAGGATGAAGGAGAGATCTCCAACAAAACACGGTAGGTGCTGGGAGTAATGTCAGTGGATTAGTAAGGTTGGAAAGACACTTCATGTAAGTACTGATCCATTGGTCCATTATAGAGCGGGGGTCACTATTCTTCTGGAGGTGCTATCTTTTGAATGAGGCATAAAAGTCCAGATCAGAAGCGGACATCAAATTCCCATGGCATCTATCTTGAGTAGGTACATTAATTAATGTCTTAACCAAATTCCAACTTGTGTCAATACATTATACCTACCTAATATTGTCCCAGCAGTTTCAAGAGTATTCTTTATGTCCTTCCCTAAAATGTTAGGTAAGGTAACATTGGCATGCACTGTTAAAAAGCTATATTTCAATGTTGAGCAAAGCACTTGTTCATAATTTGTACAATGTTTTGGAATCCTTTGGGATGACAATAAATATATACATGTAGGTTTTGATGATGATAGCAGCTTTATTGTCACCAGCATTAAATGCCAAGGCAACTGGTACTATAGAAATACCTAAAATGAACTATTGTTAATAAATACATTCTTCAAAAAATCAGCTGCCCGTCTGAAACACGGAGAAGGCGGGTAGTCGAAGATAATAGCAAACCACAAAAAAGTGTTGCCAGCTCTAGAGATTGTATCATGCGTCTTGGAATATCTGGTGTTTTTCTTTAAGCCACAGCCCTTGGAACCTTGTGATTACCTGGGAATCTCAGCTTTTTAATTCTTGTGGTTGGAAATAACACAAATATAATAAACACAAATGTCAGGGTTTCTGAGTCTGCTTTGCTTGCATGTATATTAATATTATGCTCTATTCCTTCTGGCATAGATAGAGGGTAGCTAGAATGAAAATCTGATTAGTTTGCAGGAATAATTGTTTAGAGAAGGAGGAGATCATAGACATGAAGCTCTTGGGATTCATGAGTTTTAAAGGGCACTCTAATTGAAGCAAATAACTTTTAAGAAGAAATCTTTAAAGGTGTGCCTTCCTTCATAATCCAGATGGTGAGAACACTACTCATATTCCTTCAGTGCTGCATGGCTCTTCCTGTTATAACCCCAATTCTGACTCCTCTGCCCAAAGTTTGGAGCAAAATAAGAGGACAAGGAATTTGGCTTAAACACACGCAAAGCAAGCAGCCACACAGGGCATGATGTCCTTTGCAAGATCTATAGTACATGAACTAGCCCTACTGCCTTTCTTTTCTCTTCATTTTATCTTTCTGTTCTATCTCTGTATTTGCCAGATGTCTCCAGCAGCTTCCCTCCCTCTTTAGAACACTAATAATTTCAACAAAAGTGGAAAGTAACTCTGCCAATTTCCTCATTTCTCCGCTTAGGTAAGTAACAAGGCTGGAGAGAAGCAATATTTCTTGTTCAGAGTGAAAGTACAGAAGGAAGAGAACTTGGTGGAAGTTTTTTATTGGATGATGATGCATGAACCAAAAGAACACAGCGTGAGTTTTAGATATCAGGTGGGGTTTGCAAAGTTGGTACAACCAAAATAATTAATCTTGGACATCCAGAATCAGCGTTTAGGCCTTTCTACCCTACACATGGCTTGGAAGAGAGGAGCCGGCATCATCTGTGAGAAGGGAAGGGCAACTCCAGGCCTGCATTTTCCCTCTTCTTCCCATGAAAGTTAAGCTAATAAAAAACAGTGAATGCAACTGTGGTACCACTTTTAACCACACGATGGGGCATGACATCCATGCAACTGCTGTAGATGGGTTGCTCTGATCAAATGAAATTGTATTAAGTGGTCAAATGCCTTCCAGGTTGCACAAACATACGTTTCTGAGGGAAAAAATGATATGGATGCTTTTAGGTTGATCAACAATAGCAAATGACTGCAATACACTTTCACAAGTTATTCAGTAGAGAAGAGCAGCTCCACATGTGTTAGCTGCCAGGACCAGTGAGGTGAACTAGATATGGGAGTTTAAACTGGGCGAAAGAACAGTATCATTTTCTTTATGCAATATTTCTATTCTTGGAAAATAAGCTAAATATAATGGTATTTTTTCCTAGTTACTTGTTCATCTTAAATTAAATCCACCCAGATGGCAAAATAGAACAACTTAGTGAATTACTGTTCTGCCATCCCAGTGCTGCTGACAAAGCATGGTTGAGTTATTGGCACCTTATACTAAGTCATGTTTTCCCGTCATGCTGCAAACGTAGAGTAAAAAAACGTAGGTCAGTAAATGGAACCCGTCAATATCTTGATAAATGATATTAATTCAAATAAATGTGGTGAGCTAATAAACCCACTAAAGAACCTGCTGACTCACTAATGTTGGTGCATAAAAGAATTATCCACGACGTACTCATCAAGTTTAATTCAATACAATCTCCTATAATATCCGAGTTAAGACTTAATCTTGCAGTCAAGACTCAGCACAGGTGCCACTGACCTTGCAGGATTGGGGTCTTAAATATTAACTATTCTCTCCCACTGCTAAGAGATTTATGCAAAGGAGAAAAGTTACATCTTTAGAGATCTGAAATAAGATAGAGGGGGAAGTCACCCCCGCACAGTGTCCACTTACTCCAGCTATGTTGAGACAAAGTAGCCAGAAAGGGGCCCAGAGAATATATCAAGTACAGGGGGCATCATAGCCTACATGCAGAAGACTATCACACAGAGAATTTATTGGGGGTGGGAGAAGGTGTAGCTGAGGTGTTCCCTCACTTTGCAGTTGCAATGAGGCCCATAGATGCCATGACAGCCAGAGTGCAAATTTAGGGAAGCTCTAGCCAGCATGGGGGCCCAATCACTACCTGGTATCCGCTGGAGCAGGAAAGGACGGGCAGCTTCCTCTCTCTCTCTGGTCCAGGCTGAATTCAGCCCAGAGAGTCAAGAAGGCAGAGAGACACAGGAGAGTGTTCCCTTTGGCAGGGACTTTGGAATAGGCAGCTCTGGCATTAAGAGGGGTGAGACTGTGAGAAGGGATACAGAGAAACACAGCTTGGTTTACAAGAAGGGCATCCAGCCCAAAAGTCCTGTATGAATTAATATGAAAAAAGTAAATTAGGGACAGAGAATAAAATATCCTTTTATCTGCTGCAAGTTGTGGCTGCCACCCAGCTGCTAATGATTAACACACCACTCAGTAGCAAAACAAATTAGTAACAATTATGCTTAATAAGAACCTGACCTTAGACATCAAAACAAACCGAAGGAAGAGTGACAACCCAAGGAAAAACTACACAGATTAGACGAGTGGGTGAAACATTAGGGGGAGGGAGAACTCTACCCAGCGGATTGATACCATCAATGGGAATGTTGCTGCTTTAGAGAAAAAATTAACATCTTAATAATAAGGTCAGATCATCTCCCCAACAAAAGGCAAAAGCTGCCTAAGCCACCCATGACAGGAGCTAGTCATGTTGCTTCCATGCATTGTTGGAAAGCACTTAGATACTACACTGAAGATCACAGTGTAAAAACTTGAGGAGAAGAGATACACTGTAACGCTGAAATGTAGTTGGGCTACTTACTCAGCTGATTTGGATTGGCACTGGTCGACTGACTTCATTAGAACTTTGCAGATTTACCCCAGCTGAGAAGCTGTTCCAAAATTTCCCACAAGTTAAGGAAGCCTTGCAAAAGTGAGTGGTTCCCCGCAGTTTCTTGTAGCTGATAAACTCTTTTACTTTCCAGATCAAGCATTGTTTCTATAAATGGTGTGGATGTATAAGAACTCTTAAAGGATGAATAATGCTATTACTGTAGGCAAATACTTCTGTGCTACAGTTCAAGCTTTCATTCATCCACAAGGCCATATATTTTCCTATGTCTGTTTTCACAAGTACTCCTTTTCTTTTTGCGAATACAGACTAACACGGCTGCTGCTCTGAAATATGTCTGTTTTGTTATTTGCTTTTAGTTATGTGGGTTGATCTATTTTTTAAGTGTTCAGTGCTACATACTATTATGCTGAGAGGTACTGGTGACTATATCCATCACAAATCTCTTTGAGGCTGTGTGTGAACATTACCTTTCAATTAACAAAACTGTCAGGATGAGTTAATGAGAAGCCCCCCAAACTGTGACAAAAGTGGGTGCTGAACTCACCTGGGAGTTTGGACCGAGGGAGCTTTTGCTGAAGATGAAGTGTATGCACAAAAGCCAAGCAGTACCCTATGACTGGAAAAAGAGAGAGCTTTTGGGTCTGCTGTGGGCTAAAGAGGCTTGAGGCTGTAAGCTATAAAACTGCTCCCTTTTTTCCTCTTGGCTCCTCCACTGTTTAAAGAAACAGGAATTAATGTATTTCTTGTAAATAAACATGACTGTATCAAAGAAAATACCTGACTATCCCCCAATGTTTCCTTCTCACTGGAACATTCCTAGGGCCCTGAACTTTGGCTAGCCACTCAGGTCAAAAAGAGGCTACAATATGCAGAGACAGTAAACTTGTTTGGGAAAAGCCTGTCTTTTTTGATATATGTTTATGTGTGTACAGTGCCTAACATGAGAGAGACCTGATCCATGATTGGTGCCTATAGGTATTATAAAAAACAGTGCATTTTCATTAAAATACATATCAGCCTTGTTACATTGTTTAATGAAAACAAAAATTTACCAGCCCAGGTATAAAACCTATGATCCCACTTCAAAGTAATGATAGAGAAAGGTAATCTCATTCACTTGGGTTGAGTGGTATTTTGCAAAACTGTTTTATATTTTAATTAGCTATTGCTCTGCAATAGAGTGGATACTTACGTAGCAACCACCCAGCATTTACAGAAGTCTAATAAATTAGCTCAGTAAAGTTGTTCCTACAGGTACCAGTTTATGGCTGTAATACTTAATAGAATGAAGCAAGGGATAAATGAATACAAAGATGAAAGGATATTAAGTCAGCACAGCAGGTATGCTCTGGATTGCCCTGGTTTTTGTTCCTGGTCTAAGTTTCTTGCTCCCTGTCCCAGCAGGGGCTGGGATTGATGCAGAGGCAGTATGACTGATAAACCCTAGAGAGTGGAAAGGAATATCTAATCTCTTTGCAAAGCTCAACATTTTTGATTAATTAAGGACAGGCTTTGATCAGCTCTGAAGGAGGACCCGTCAGTCTTCTTCAGCTGTAAGGGAATGACTGTGAGAGACACAAAGTTCTACGGGAGGGGAGATTTTAAAGCAAGAAAAATAGGGGGAACTGTCATGAGTTTGGAGGACCCTTCTGGAGAGGATGTTTTCATAACAGTATATTTGTCTAATCTTTGGACTTATTTTGAAGCATAAACTTATCAGTAGGCTTAGAAACACCACTTAGAAACAGGGGTGCTGGAACAATTTGTATAGTTGGGGTTCTGAGAGCCATTGAACCAAACTGTTAACCCTGTGTATATAATAGAAACCACTTCAAGCCAGTAGGTGCAGCAGCACCCCTAGTTCCAGCACCATGCCACTAAATCTATTCAAGGAATGAATACACCCGTTTTGGCTCATTGGCTTCCTAAGCTAAGTGGAATGCCAGAAAACGATCAAAAATCACAAGTTTTGAGGAACTTTTTTTTTTGGTTTACTTTTCTGCAGAGCACAGAGAGGATAGTGACAGGAAATAGAAAAATCAATAACTTAAACTGAGGATCCAAAGGAACAAAATCCCTTACAGCAGCAATTTCAGCAGCAGATGAACTGACTGAATGTAGTAAATACATCATTATTTGCCATTGACCAGGTGTCATTAATATACTAATCTCTTTCCTTTGGAGCCCTAGATTCTGTTGTTTATGTCGCAAGTGATATGAGTTTGGAAGACTCAGACTGGTAGTAACTGGGTGTTTCTTTATCTTATACAAGGTGCCCACCAGTTTATTACTTGTTAAGCACTGCCAGGGTGCTCAGTGCAATATGAGACTAAAACAAAGACGTGGCTCTCAACTGACAAAAACCCAGACAAGACTATCTGACTTGGGAGACCTGGAGGGCAATGGTAGCACAGGATATCTTCATAAAAAGTAATAGAGGGAACAGAATGAAAAAGACTCCTCTTAAGCCTGAAGCAACAGTTTATCACAGCATTGCTTACTGTCATGATTTTATCACAAACCTCATGATAATTGCTATTTTTCTTAAAACCCCAACTCCTGGAGTCATTATTATGTGAGAATCTCTGCTTTCATTTTTTAAAAAAAGGTAAGGTCAGTTGGTTGCAGAGCAAAGTTTGAAAAATGTGACTTCCTGCCCCAACAACACAAAGGCCAGAAGAAAAATAGAAAGAACCCCAAATATATTATTTTTAAAGAATTCCATATTTTTTTTTAGCCAGTCCCAAGACTTTTGGGGGCCTGACTTGTAAGTTTTGAATGCTTAGGATTGGCAGTGCAGCTATCACATCTAAGTGTTTTTCCAATCATGTGTACAGACTTACTGGGGTTTCTAATAGAAATGGGTGATGGGCCCAAACCAAAACACTAGATCTCAATATGCATGTTCTTTGTGTGAAAGAAAATCTGAACCAGGACCTGAATTTCACACCTGGCCCCCTCTGTCTATAATGAGCTAAACCAACACTCCAAATTTGAATATACCCAAACTTTGTGGGTTTCAAAATCTAGATCTGAACTCTGCTGCTCAAATCCATCTGTCCTTTCTAACTCATAACTTGATTACATTTCAAGTTTGGAACTAATCAGATCTTAACAAGGGCTTGGATTTGGCAGCCACTATGCCAATATTTAAGTCATCTATCTATTCCCCCCGCCCCCAATAACTACTTAGAGATCTAAGAACAAAATGGAGTTTATAAAAGGGAAGAATCATCTTTCTCACATAATAAATAGTCTTTTTAATGTTTAGATCTCTCGCAGGCTCAGATGTTCTTGCTGCAAAACGGTTTGTAGATTGGCTTCTGGGTTTATACTCCATTTGTGTTAGACTGAATGGTAAATTTAATTTACAGAGCAGCTGAATGAGATTTTCATGCATTTGTTTTCACTCAGAAGGGCAGCAGAGGAGTTAACATTGCAACAAAACAGAGGTACGGGCACAAATTCCAAATGCAAAGGAAGCTTCATCATGGTATAATATTTTTCTGATTAAGAAAATCTGAAGTTCATGAGTTGATGCCAGAAAATAATAGACAGCTAATACAGGCGGTGGCTTTTGGCAAATAAAATTTGGATTTTAATCATATAAACTTTTTTAAAAATCATGTTACATTTATTATAATACTAGCCAATTCTGTGTCAGCTTAGCATGTATCTCTTATTCCTAAAACAATAAGCCCAAGATCCTCAAAGGTATTTAGGCACCAAACTTTAATAATAATAATGGGATATCTGTAAAACACTTGGGGGGCTTATATGTGTGGAAGAAAATAGTTAGAACTGGTCTAAACCTCTCAACAGTTAACTAGTTCAATCCAAACCAGTTTTGTGCCAGTATGGGTACAAACAAATTGAAATGGTTCAATTACTCCTTCTGCTGCCCCACAGAACATTGGTGTCCTTGTGAAATCTCTCAGAATGCACTGAGATAGGTACCCAGAAGGAATTAAAATTGAAATTGTTTTGAGGCAAATCACTAAACTTGTACAGTGTGGATGCATTTAACATGGTTCACTGCTCTAATGTAGCCAGTGCCTAATGGGCCAATGTTACTCATGGAATTGGTCAAAATTTTCATTTTTTTAAATGAAAAGTGGCCTTTTTTCATAACAAAAAATCATTTTCCTCAAAAATTTCAATTTTTCTCAATAGAAAACTGAAAAAAAATTTTTTTTGGCAAAAACAAACAGATAAATGGAAACCTTTGAAAGAAACTTCAATTTTTCCTTTAATTTAAATTTCTTTCACAGAAAATTTTTAACCAGCTCTAGTTACTGACTTTGAGATGAGATTTTAAAAGTCAGTCTCCCGTCTATTCTGCATAGACCTTAAGTACGTGACATCACAATGATGTTCTTAGTTAAGCAGTCTAATATGTGTTAATTTTACCATGAGCTCCATGGCACCCTTTTGCCAGAATGTTTCCTATTCCCAGTTGTTATGCAGGATGCTGGCTGGTCACTGACTTCTGTGGGGGGGACTTTCCCTTTAAGGGACAGTCTGGTCATAATCAAGGAGTGCCTTGCCCTCCCCTGCCCGAAAAACTGGAAAAGGAAGTGTGGGGGACACAGCAGGCTCGTTAGGCTCTAGATTGTTAGTCTCAGCTAGGTTTACAGACTTGTTTTTCTGATCATAAGTGTGGTTGCTCTGAGGTAAGGGCCTTATGACCTGTAGTAAGCAGCTCCTTCTCTGACTTGATGCCTAAGGGAAAGGGATAAAGCCTGCTTGTCTCCTAGATCAATAAGAGGACTAAACTCTGCTGGCTGGGGTCAGTTTGGGGGCATTGCTAAAAGGAATGTATTTTTTTGTTCATTTGAATTTGGTCTCTCTGTGCTTTTATCCTGTATACTCTTCCCCCTCCTGTGTACGCCTGAAGTTCAGTGTGTGGATGTGTGTATTTTTTATTTATTTATTTTTAAAGTGCTTTGACTCATGGCTGTGTATAGTTTTGAAGATAACAATTGCATGGGCTGACAAATATATTAAGAGTTACCTATTGTTAATCACACTGACCAATGTAGGGGTTTTGTACAAGGCCTTATGCCTCACTTAAACCCAGTTTAAATCTCTACCTGCAGTTGTGTAGGACCTCATGTGAGCCTTTTGCTGCCCTCTAATAATTAATAAAAGTCTGTCAAATAAATGCTGTCTTTTCTCCCCAGACTGGAGAGTCTCTCTCAAACTCACTGTCCCAAACCCCAGAATGGGAAATATTCAGTCATGGACTCCTGATAGGTCTACTAGTTCACAACTCTTCAGAACTAAAACTTTAAAAAGCAAAGCTATATATAATTAGAAAGCATGGAATCCCCCATTATTAATGATAGAAGACTTTTGTTCTAGCCCTGGTAAATGTCTGATATTGCTTGCTAAAAATCATGATATTAGTGTGTATGAAAAAGCTATTAAAGGGTCAGTTTTAGAGGTTTCTCATATGAATTATTTTTCTTTTTCTCTAATACCCTTATAATTGGACTCTTGGTACTAAAGTAGCCTGGATCTATAGTAGAGAGAGAACATCAAGAAACAATTCAAAAACATTTCTAAAATATGTGGGATATATGGGCCAGATTTTAAAAGGTATTTAGGTGCCTAAAGATGCAGATAGGCACCTAAGGGATTTTCAGAAGTGCCATCTGCATTTTTAGGCACCTGCATTTGTTTAAAATTCTGGTCTATCGAAAATACATGATTTTGGGCTCGGGAGTAAAGATTTTATTGGCACCCATCCTATACTCACTTTGTACCCCACTCATACAATAGCATTTTCTCTCTCTCTAACACACAGTATAGATTTGGCAGACCTTAACTGTTTGTAAAACTAGTATAAAATCATTGTATAATACTTTTCCAAATGGCCCCAAAGTCAGCAGCGGATTTAGCTGCTCTGTATTTATTCTCCTTTGTGTAGGTTGTTACTCGTAATGCCGTGAGGTTGTTTTTGTGCGCTTTGGTTTTAATCTTTTTGGCCATTTCTCTCTTGGCAGTCCAAATCCATTACGTTTTGGTACTCACCCTTGCTTGATAAAGTAACTTTCTGATAACTCTTTAACCTCTTGTCTGCTGAAGAGAGTGGAAATTCTGACTGTTGAAATATTTACTACTTTTCCTTTTCTAAAGGTAGTGCCACGTGGTGATAAGAAAAGCAGTGAAGAGGAAGAATATGTAAAGTATGTGAACGACCTTGTTAAAAAGGATCATTATCCCAAGATAAATTGAGTGCTACTAATACTGTGTAGTGTATAATAGCATGGGTGAGAGCAGGAAATAGCAGGGCCTCACAGCGTACAAAATTGATGAATGTCCTCACTGCTCCAAGAGTTTAAAACAATGTACAGTTTTGTGCATTTCATTATATATTTGAAAATGAGCCCATTTTCCTGGGATCTTTGCCAAGTTACTTGAGAAATTGTTCTTATTCATTTAAAAAAAAATTTCTTTATTATTTGTACAACACCTCTCGCAATGTGGTCCTGGTCCTTGACTGAGCTCCTAAGTGCTATAGCAATACAATCAATCTCTGCTCCAAAGAGCATTCAATCTATCAGTCAATTTCTGATGGGGAAAAATATCCCATTTCAAGAGAATTGTGGCTTCAAAAGTCAAAATGTGAAAGTCAAACTCTGAATTTTTGCATGAAACTTTAAATACAAAAATAGGTCTTTTATTGATTTTTTTTTTTTTTTTTCAGGAGAAAGATGCCCTATTTTAGGCCTACTATTTTAAACTTTGACTTTGGTTGAATTTGAATCAATCCTCTGGTTATTCTCCTCCTTGCTTTTGGGATGATGGCCTCTTTCTTTCTCACATGTGCATGTTTTAGCATTTTGTTATTCTCTGTTAGAACCTTAGTGTTGTCCCTGCTGTCCATCTTTTCTCCCTGCCTTTCTCTAATGCTAAAACTCTTTCACATGTGACTTATTAATTGCAAAACTTATTGTTGACTTGACTGCAAACTGAAATAACCAATGCCACTGTCGTCTTCTTGCCATCCTTACTCAGTCAAAACTTCTCTTGAAGCTGCTGGGAAAGGACTAAAGGATAAGGCTTTAAAAGTTTTACTGTTTCAGTGCTGCTTAATATTCTACGAATGTGTGGCAAATTACGCCTCCACTGCTGCCCTATCTACAGGTTCCCATGGACAGTTAATATTTAAAAGAATATTGCCGTGTTCTGAGCAGTGTAGAGGTTGCAGCAAATTCTTATAATGAAAGGGTTAATGCAATGCTACGAGATGCTGATACAGCTGCAAGGAGAAATACTAACTCAGAGTTTTGGGTTTTTTGTTTTGTTTTTTAGACAAGAAAACCTCAGTTATGTCTCTTGGTTTTGCTTTGAATGCGCATTCCCATGCTATAAAACCAATAGGGGGCTCGCTATGTTTTGAATTAAAATAAAACATATTGTTGACTTGATTTTTCCCTGGTAGTTTAACATAGTCCTGCTGGGCATTATGTAAGGGATAATAAACAAAAGGGATGTAGAAGTTGGATGCGTGAGAATAAAGGTCAAGTATTTCTTTCCAGCACCCAAGAAGAGTTATAATATATTACAATAGGTACCTGTCCATTTTTCCACAGGCAAAACAGAGCCAACTTAAATGCAGTATTGCCAGCCTCAATAGTTCAAAATTGGGAGTTGGGTGCCCCAAAATATCCTGAGATTGTCTTAATAAGCATGAGATTTTATAAAATAATGTTGAGGGATTTTTAATTTGTCTTTTGGTTTTTGAGACTTTAGCATTGATATTTCACACTTTTCTCCATAAACATGAAATGAAAATGAAAGCTGGGATTCTTTCAGGATTTTATTGTGAGTCTCTTGATATTTTGGTCGTTTTCTTAAAGCCCCAGCTCCTGGAATCCTGTGACTAACGGCCAGATTCTTGTGCATCTGTGTGCTTGTGCAAAGAACATCTCTTCTTCCCCCACTCCTGCACCAGGGAATGCTAGGATCATAACAGAGTTAGTCCCTGCTGGTATCCCAATGAGTATTAAATATCTGAACAGAGGCAGGGTGACAGCATGACCATGGTTATTCAACATATCTAATACAGGTTGTTTTGACACCTTTGGAGGGGATTTGGTGCAGTGTATTTAAATCCTGGGAGGCTGGGCGGTGTCTGCCAGAACACCAAAGGGCCAGCCCCCTCAGATGAGGGTGGGCCACAGAACCCAGAATTTAATCAAGGATGGGGAATAAAAAATGAACAAACTGGGACAGAGGTGCAAGTCATAGGATCGAAAGGAGGGCCAGGTTGACAGCTCTGAGGACTGAAGTCCTCTGTTTATCCATGGAACACTTACAGCCCAATCAGCAGCAGTGCCTTCCTTTCTTTGCATGTTAACATTGTTGTGTTGGTGACCTCTCCAGGGGAGGAAGTAATTCATTCATCAAGGCTTTGGTCTCCCTGTTGAGAATGACCACACCAAAAGTTGCTGATATTTGGAAGGTGGCTGAGTTGCTACAACTAGTTAACCTTTTGGCCAGATGCTGCTTTCAACGAGTGTAATTCATTCCTATGCAGAGATCCAGCACACGCCTTCTGCACCACTAATGTGAGACGTAAGCCCTTTTTTGAGGGTTTAGGTATATCAGCATAGCTATTTCCGTGTGGGAAGGAGAATAAGCTATGCCATTATATGGTACCTCTATAACTCTGTGTATGCTAGGCGATTGTATAGTGTAACTATATGGGGAAAAAAAAAAAAGAAGAAAAAGCACACCCTTACCCAAAATATGACCAGTACAAAAACTGTGTGTAGAGCAGGCCTTAAATGATGCACGGGTCTTGTGCTGTTCCTCTCCACAGATAGCAATTTCATCCAGTTACATCAATGTAAATCTGGAGTAATACCAATTAAGTCAATAGTTACTCTGTATTTACATAGTTACAACTGAGAGCAGAATTTGCCACCAGGTATGCCTGATCCCCACAACTGCAATTAAATAAAAAACAACTTCATGTTACTACTTATGACATTGTGAGGCAAGCCAGGAAATTTAACATTAAAGCTACAACTTGTCAATTGCGAGTGTGTTTTAGAAATATTTTCCTATTAGTACTGTTTGTAAGTGACTTTAATATTAATCTATTACTAATTTAGAAATAGTCTCACTGGAGAGCCATTCAGCTGGAATGTTTAATGGAGTATCAGTATGGATGGGATATTAGACAGGTTTGAGATTAAATCCAACGGCTAGAAACTGCAGAGACTTTGTTCAACTGTTCTCTTCTATAACGTTTGTTAAATATTTCAGTGCCAATTATTTACTGAGATCCCCTGGACAGCTTTACCAAGGGGAAGGGAGGAGTAATTCCAATAAAAACAGTTAGAAAATTGCTTTACAAATTTTCTGTCTTCTACAGTGAAAAATAAATTGGGTAAAAGAAGCCTCTCTTTGCTTCTTCTTGCACACAGAATTTCAGTTTAAGGGAATTTCAACATCAGGGTATTTTTCTTTTCCTGGTGTGTGTCTATCTGCTACAAAATTAGCTAATTTTCTCGCTTCTTAATATCATCACCCTGAATGTGCCTGTTGTGAACAAGGAGAGCTGAAATTGAAAATTTAAGTTTAATTGCCTTAGCTCACCATCATTGTTTAATTTTAAAAACTGACACCCTTTCTAATACATTGTAAGCCTTGCAGAATTGTTATAATTGTCCTACCTCAGGCACAAAATCTACTTGCCAGCCCTGTGACATGACTGACTGTAATGAAAAGAAGTTTACTTTAACATTTAAAAAAAAATTACTTGCTCAAGGCATGTAGAATTTTGCAAGGCTGGGTGCAATTCTCTGAACTCCCATATGGACAGAGTAATTAGGCAGTATGTACTCTGGTGAATTAAATCCATGCATTCAGCTACAGAGTAGGCTTCAGTTCAGTCTCTATATGGCCCTCCTTGGCCAATAACTCCATGGAATAGCAGCACCTGCCACTAGGTGGATTAGCTCAGATCCAGTGGCCCTTCACTGCACTATTCCCCCCAGCATTCCCCAGTATGCTAGCATATCCAAAGCTGTCATGGATTCTGCCAGTTTGGCATACGAAGAGTGTAGAGCCCCTGCTCAGCTGCTCCAACCACCTCCTCCCTTATGGGGGTACCACAGGTGTTATACGGTGCACTTGGCTCTTCACCAATGGAGGAATTTCATGCATTATTCTCAACTAAGCTATCGGAGTGAATAATTGATTCAATGGACTGAGTTTATTTTTCTGCTCAGATTGTCTGCAAGTGATCTAATTTATCTGATGATCAAAATTATCATCCAAGTACTTTCTGTGAATTTTGTTTGGTCTGAAGGTTGTTCAAGACCAGTTCACCGTGATTATCTGCCTTTTGAAATTCAAGTTGGGTTGGTTAGTTTTGACAGGACACACAAGGTGCCTGGTATTGCTTCAGTTTCTTGGTTGGAATAGTGTATCACATGTACAAGTTTAAGATTTGCCTTTTGCAGATATTCTCTGATATCTGTTTACAGTTTGCTATTTCCACACAAATTCCTACCAGTGAACGTGATTGCTTTGATTCCAGCAGACTTTTTTTCTGTAAGAACATCTACTTTCCCTTAATAGGCCTCTTTGCAAATATTGTAAATTCCTCTCTTTCACATTTTAGCTCTTCTCCTGATTTTCAGCTGCAGCTGTTTGTAATTTCTAGTAGAGCTGTCAAGCGATTAAAAAAAATTTATCGCGCAATTAATCGCACTGTTAAACAATAATAGAATACCATTTATTTTAATAGTTTTGGACGTTTTCTACATTTTCAAATATATTGATTTCAATTACAACACAGAATACAAAGTGTACAGTGCTCACTTTATATTTTTTGTTACAAATATTTGCACTGTAAAAACCAAAAGAAATAGTATTTTTCAATTCACCTAATGCAGGTATTGTAGTGCAATCTCTTTGTCATGAAAGTTGAACTTACAAATGTAGAATTATGTACAAAAAATAAATGCATTCAAAAATAAAACAATGTAAAACTTTACAGCCTACAAGTCCACCCAGTTCTACTTCAGCCAACTGCTCAGACAAACAAGTTTGTTTACATTTACGGGAGATGCTGCTGCCTGCTTCTTATTTACAATATCACCTGAAATTGAGAACAAGCATTTGCATGGTACCTTTTTAGCTGGGGTTGCAAGGTATTTACGTGCCAGATATACTAAACATTTGTATGCCCCTTCATGCTTCAACCACCATTCAGGAGAACGTGCGTCCATGCTGATGATGGGTTCTGCTTCATAATGACCCAAAGCAGAATGGACCAACGCATGTTTATTTTCCATCATCTGAGTCAGATGACACCAGCAGAAGGTTGATTTTTTTTTTTTTTTTTTTTTTGGTGATTCAGGTTCTGTAGTTTCCACATCTGAGTGTTGCTCTTTTAAGACTTCTGAAAGCATGCTCCACACCTCGTCCCTTTCAGATTTTGGACGGTACTTCAGGTTCTTAAACCCGGGGTAGAGTGCTGTAGCTCTTTTTAGAAATCTCACACATGTACCTTCTTTGCATGTTGTCAAATCTGCTGTGAAAATGTGCTTAAAATGAACATGTGCTGGGTCATCATCTGAGACTGCTATCACATGAAATATATGGCAGAATGTGGGTAAAACAGAACAGGTGACCTACAACTCTCCCCCAAAGCGTTTAGTTACAAATTTAATTAATGCGTTGTTGTTGGTTTTTTTTTTTTTTTTTTTAATGACCATCATCAGCATGGAAGCATGTCCTCTGGAATGGTGGCCGAAGCATGAAGGGGCATACGAATGTTTAGTATATCTGACACATAAATACCTCTTGCAACGCCTGCTACAAAAGTGCCATGCGAACGACTGTTCTCAATTTCAGGTGACGTTGTAAATAAGAAACAGGCAGTAGTATCTCCCGTAAGTGTAAACAAACTTGTCTGAGCGATTGGCTGCACAAGAAGTAGAACTGAGTGGACTTGTAGACTGTAAAGTTTTACATTGTTTTGTTTTTGAGTGCAGTTCTGTAACAAAAAAAATCTACATTTGCAAAAAGTTACACTTTCACAATAAAGAGATTGTGCTACAGTACTTGTATGAGGTGAATTGAAAAATACTGTTTCTTTTGTTTATCACTTTTACAGTGCAAATATTTGTAATAAAAAATAATATAAAGTGAGTACTGTACACTTTGTATTCTGTTGTAATTGAAATCAATATATTTGAAAATGTAGAAAAACATCCAAAAATATTTAATAAATTTCAATTGGTGTTCTATTGTTTAACAGTGCGATTAATCACAATTAATTTTTTTAATTCTGATTAATTTTTTTGTGTTAATGGTGTGAGTTAACTGCGATTAATCGACAGCCTTAATTTCTAGGAGTGGTGTTACTTAGCAGTTAATGGTTTTGCAAAAATCTTAGCTTTTCTCCTTGGCAGGAAGGGACTTCTGGCCGTTGATAGCAGGTGGGGAATAGGGTTGAAAGATGTATGGTAAGATTCAAAAGGAGGGGAGGCAAGGGTCTGACAAGGGTAGAGCCACCTGGGGGATAGAATTTCAGTTCTGCAAACAAAACTTAAGTTTTTGCACTTCTTTTTTTTTTCTTTTGTTCCAAATTGGGATGAAAGGCCCAAAACTCGAATTTTTCACAGAACTGAAATTCTGCAGGATTCCATTTTGGAAACATTGAAATGTTCCTGCAGTGCAAATGTGTTTTGATGTAGCAGTCTACCAGGTATGCTGCTGGGGAGCCCAGAAGTCCAGGGAGCTGGGCAAGCAAGCTGACAGCAAAGCAGATGGCTGGCTGGCTGGCTAGCCTAGTTTCCATCAAAGCTTTTTAGGGCAATTGACACACTTCTGCAGAATGTTTCAGTTTTTTCACATCAGCATTTTCAAATGGAAAACTGTCTGTCAGGAAAAATTGTGACCAGCTCCAGACTAGAGGCCAGGAGGGGAAGAGTAAGGTGAAGCCAAGCACCAGAACTGGGTGAGTCAAGGAGGGCATAGGCACCAACTCTGTTGGAGCTTCGGGGCTCAAGCACCCACCACAGGGCCAGATTAATCTTTTGTGGGTCCTGGACCGTGGCCCGATTCCCCCCCCCCCCCCCCCCCCCCCCGGCCTGCACTCTGTCCAAGGCCCTGCCCCCGCTCGGCCTCTTCTCCCCCCGCCTCCCCCGCCGAGGCCGTACCTGCTGCTCGCACCCCCTGTCAAAAACAAAAGTCCATGCCTCTGAAGGAGGGTTCAGGGTCTGGAGGGGGTGGGCCTAAAGGAAGGCATCAAGGATTAGAAGTGGCTGGTACAGGGTCTTTGAAGGGGAGAAGTAAAGGGAGGGGTGTTGGGAGCAGGAAGGGGTAGTTTTCTGATGGGGGGGGTTGGTCGGGGAGGCAGAGGAAACGGTGGAGGAAAAAGAGGATGGGGAGAAAAAGGCACAAAACTGAAAATTGTCATCTTTTCTCTGAGAAAAACACAGAATTTTAAAACACAATTCTGTGGAAATTTGTTTTTAAAACAAGACCATTTTTGTCCAAAAAAGTGTAAAATGAAAATTTTGACCCATTCTAGTTATCAATGTTATGTTAAATACAAAATGACTGTTAGTGCACACAGTATGGGTTAGAGCAGTGGTTCTCACACTTTTGTACTGGTGATCCCTTTCACCCAGCAAGCCTCTGAATGCGACCCCCCCTATAAATTTAAAACACTTTTTTTTTTTATATTTAACACCCTTATAAATGCTGGAGGCGAAGCAGGATTTGGGGGGTGGAGGCTGACAGCTTGCAACTCCCCCACATAATAACCTTGTGACCCTCTGAGGGGTCATGACCCCCATTTTGAGAAGCTCTGGGTTAGAATAAAACCGAGGCTCTGATAAAGGACTACTCAGGAAACCTGTTCAGTACAATTTATTCTATCAAAACTGAGGGTGAAGGGCTTGTGGCTAATGTACACAACTTGGCGTTAGAAGCACTGGGTTCCATTTCTACATCTTCCATAACCTTCCTGTGTGACCTTGAGCAAATCAGTTAGACTCTCAGTGCCTTAATTTCCCTATTTATACGCAGGGATAATAAAACTCCCCTATCTCTCAGGAGTGCTGTGAAGCTTAACCACCTTACATATATTAATGACTTTAGTTCCTCAGAGACAAAAGCTCTGGATAAATGCTAAGTATTATAATAAACGGTTTGTTGATTGTCTCACAAAACTTGTGCCCCTAACCTATTTTATGGTTTTTAAGAATTTGAAATATTAATATTTGTACTGGCTTTGTTCCTTCTTTCAGTGTGCAAACTTGCAAGAAACAATTTTGACAGTGGTTTCTTTAATCTGTTTTCTGAACTACATTGACTTATTTCCACGTGTTCCTAGCAGGCTGGTGTTAGGACCCAGAAAGGAGACAGCAGCAACATGATATAAATAGAGTACGAGAATGGGACAAAGTTTGAGAAGAAAGCATGACATCACTCAGACTTTCTCTCCACCCAAAGAGATCTTGGATGAAGGTGCAAACGTGAGTCAGACAAGCAAGAAGTTCGCAACTCATTTCAATTCAGTTCCTATCCAGGAAATAGTGGGACTTTGCCTTATGTACAATAAAGAGGTATTTTTTTAATTGAAGAATCAAAACTGACTTCGGATCTTTCACAAAGTGAAAACAGTTGAAAGTAAAAGACAACGATAGAAAGCAAGAGTTGAAAAATAAGATCTCTCTTTTTTGGCACCAATTGCAGCAGAATTGTATGCATTTTTTCTGTGGAACTGTACATTTTTGCAACTAATAGATTTCATCTTATAATTTTGCTCCCATCATAGTAATATATTTATGAATAACAAAAGGAATCCAAGTTTGAAGGAGGCAAATATTTCTGAAGGATCTGGAAGCATATTTTGCTGTCACTGAAGGAATGGACATCTTGAACCTGTGTGGAAAATGCCTCTTTTAAAAGAAAACAAAGTGGCAAAGGAAAATTTGTGTTTGTGATTGAAATCTCAAAGGAATTTGGTCTCAGTTGCACTTTTAACCTCGAAAAGACCATGAACAATTTGTTGTCTCTGCTCTGTCATTATTCCTTGCTGATTCTATTTCAGTCTAAATATCAGGTAATATTCTGAACATGATTAACATTAAGATTTACTTGGATTTCCTTTTAGTGATATGTTCACTTCACAATGTCTTGTTTTATGTGCAGGTGTATGGAAACAATTCACGACTATCCAAACACCCAGGTAAGAAATTCTTTGTTTTATCATTATTATTATTATTACTGTACGACCATCTTGTGCTTAATTATTACAGTATGTTTACTAAAACTTTTGCTTTCTGATATGCACATCTCATTTTCTTACATGCATGAATAAGTACCGTGCTAAAATATAATGTAGGGCAATAAGTCTAAAATACTAGACTACCGTAATCTATTACAATTGCAGTTCTCAGTACACTAACATTCTGCATAAACAAGTAAAAAAGGAAATGCTGCTTGCATTTACACACACTAGTTTACAAACCATTGTGTTTTGAGACTCTGTTTACAACTTTTTTTTTTAACCTTGAGCTGCTCTTGGAATCGGTGCTGTGGTAGCATGCAGCACTTCAAATTCACTGACTTCTACCGCTAGAGATGCCAGTTTGTAAACTTCACGGTGCATTTGCATAGCTTCAGTCTTTCTTTCTTTTATTTTTTTTATTTACAATTAAGTGTAATTTGCTCAGGACTGAACGTAAGCATGTTTTTCTTCTGAGCTCCAGTCATCTGTTTTCAATGCAAAAATCACTCTGACTAATTTTGTGTGTCTGTAACTGGAAAGATCTTCCATTCACACACACACACAGTTTAACCTCATGGTGGTGTACAAGTACAACCTTACTCTTTAACCAATCCACAGACTGCCTTGTGCTTTTAATTCCTACCCGTACGTACGTACTTACAAAATTAAAATCCTGCTTCTAGCAAGAAAAGCTCTATGGTGCTATTGCAATATGTCTGTCCCACCCCCGCCTTGTTATCTCAGTCCTAATTACAGTATGCCTAAACTATTGCCCTTGCTCATGTGAGTTTCTTTTGTTTCTCCTTCGTCTAGCAAATGTTAATTCATGGCCTCAATTCCTATAGATAAGGCTGGTCAACCTTTAGCTGGTGAAGCAATATAAGAAACCTAGGTTTTAGCTCAACTTTATATATTGGGCAACCCGGTTATAGAACAGTTACAATTTTGTAGTATGGAAACCTAGTATGGGGATGTAGCATCACCCGGATCCCTAAATCATACTATGGATTTGAACTATGTTGTAATTTGTTCTTCTGGCTTGGTTCTATGGATAGCATAGACAGATCCTTAATGGTGGTTACAAAACAAAAGGGAAATCCAGGGAGCAGGTATAGTAGTGGTTTTCAAACTGTTGGAGCCCCCTCAGGATGGATTGGTCATCAGCTGGAGTGGCGGTGTGGTTTAATGCATAAGATGCTGGACTGGGAATCGGAAAGATCTGCATATTCTAGTCCTGGCTCTGCCACTGGTCTATTGTCTGATGCTAGGTAGGTCACTTCCCCCTCTGTGTTTGTTTTCCCTCCCTAGGTTTGTCTATTAGGACTGTAGGCTTTTGAGGTAGGGACTCTCCCGATGCGTTTGTAGAATGTCTTGCATAATGGGGCTCTGATCTCAGTTGGGGCCTCTAGGTGCTAGTGTAATACAGCTAACGATAATGAAGTGCTGTGTTGTGTTGTGGTTAGTTATTGCTATCTGTTCATTTTCTCTCTGGCTTTTTTGATTTTCTTTGGTAGCTCTGAATCCCTTTTCTCATTCCTTGCTCATTTGAAAATTAAATGCTATTGGGAGTGGTAGATATCTGCGCAAAGGAGCATCGCAAACCAGCGTGCACGCTCTATGCTTTGCCCCAGTTTGCTGTCACAAAGAGTTGGAGCTGCTAGACTTCACGGGAAGCAGATAGAAAAATTGGGTCAGCATCATCTACCCATGTAGAGTCTCCTGGTGCCCTGGAAAGCTGCTGCCCTTATTTCCTCTGGAGGGTGCCAGTGTATTCTCTTGGAAGACAGAACTAGGGCACATGCCAAAGCTTCAGGGACCCAAAGGAAAATAAGCCCCCTCCTAATCCTATACCTCATTCCCTTGGGATTCTTTTCACACCTAAACTCCCAGGAGGAGCAGGGGCTTTGGTTGGTCATTCAGGAAATTAATTCAGATTACAAGAGTGCGTGTGTCTCTTGTGGTTTATCTTTCTGTCTCTCCCAGCTAGGTCATAGGTTTTGCAAGTATGCAAAGTAATATGTGTGGCACCATTTCGCCTCATCCACACCTGTATCACTGTATACCAATGACATGCTCTCTCAGGCTGTAGTTTCTTTGAGAGAGGTTCTCTGACCACTGCAAATGTTTCTAGGCAAGGAGGGCAGATGGGGATTCCAGTTTCTTGTATAATCAGTGGTGTTAGATGGATGGTTAAACAGGATAATACTTGGGCTGGCAGGTTAGGTGTGAAGCAGGGCTGCAGCAAATGCAGCTGCCTTAGTTACACAGGCCTAAATTTACCACTTCTGGTTGTTGCACAACCCTCCCCTGCCTCTGCTGTGGTGTTTAGTAATCACATCAGCACGATTCCCTAATCCAAAAGAACCCTACAGTCTTCAACCATTACAGCTCTGAAATTGTGTCAAGGGGACACAGAAGAGAGCAAAATCTAAAGCAAGACATTCTTTGTGCTGGCTACGGTTTCACGGAAGGGGTGGACAAAACCCTTCAAGTCTACAATGAAAATGAAAAAAACCCCTGTGTGTCCAAAACCAGGGTCCATATGATGACAGAACCCCTGTAACACTGTCAAGGTGAATGGAGCATTGGGGATGAGCTGCAAGTGGCAGGGAAAATCTGCTTGTGGTTTGTTTTTAACTTACACACCCAAGTTTTATAAGGTCTTTGGAATGTTTGGCTAGCATACGCACTGTATGTTCATTTGGGCAAGTTTTGCACCCCTGTTACTATTCTCACTCTGTTTTCAACTTGCCTTTCTGTTTCCCACCCCCTGTCCTTCCTTAGGTCCCTGAGAGATTGGTAGGGAATCTAAAGAAATTCTAGGCAAGTGAGAGTTATTGACACCATGAAATTTATATGAGAGGGCCACACTAAATCATTCTGATACCCTTATTTGGGATCAGTAGTAGTACTTTACTACTTGGGTAATCCCACTGAAGCCATTCCTTACCTTTGTGAGCTTCTCCTTATGTGAGCTGTCCCACTGGCTTACATGGGACTACTCTTGTTAATAAGAGTTTGCAGGACCAAGTCTTCAACTGGGCCTCCAAAGTGCAGTCCAAACATAATAGCAAATATGCATCGCAATAATATATGTTAGTGTGTGTGTGTACACATGTGAAAGGTAGGGAGGTAGGTTTTCTTGTAGTTGGCTTGTTCTGTTTTTCCTCTCTTTTACTCCTTTCTGCTGCTTTTTTGGCGGGGAAGAAATGAGGCAAGATGCTAACATGGAAAGGTCTAGCAGAAGTACTAGGTTTTGTGCAGGGAGCTGAAGAACGACAGGGCTATCATTTGGCAAGCAAGACCAGTGAGGGGGTTCTAGGCATGGAAGAAGATATAGTGACATGCATGGGACAAAGAGCAGTTGGGTAGGGGGTGTGAGTGGATTCTAGGTATTTAGCCATTGAAGGTGACTGGAAGACAACCGTTTGTCTTGTAGCTGGTTTTGAAATTTGTTTTTGTTCTGCATTGGAAGGAAAGACTTTTGTGTGTTTGCTCTATAGTTGGGTGGTTAGGGCACTGGCTTACGCTGTGGGACTTCTAGGTTCAAGTCCTGCCTTGCCTGGTTCAGGGTAGTGTTTTTCATCCCAGATCACTCCGATACCAGCAGAGTAGTGTCAAGTCAGAGTATCAAACCTCGATCGCTTGCGTCCCAGCTAACCAGCCAGCTATAGTGTCTCTCTCTCTCTCCCTTCCTCCCCCTTCGCCACAACAGTTTATTGGAAACTGATAAGTCCCTGCAAAATGTTTCATCTTCAGTGAAAGAGCATACGTTGCTAAAATTTCATTTTGGCAAAAATGTTCCAACCAGCTCTGCTATTCCTGGTGTATCTGTTTTGTGGTTTAATAGAAGACTTGACTCTCGGATACTTCCTAACTAGCACACAATTCAATTGAAAACACAACTGAAAAAATAGGAAAAAAAAAAATGTAACCTCTGTAAATGCTGGATTTGTAGATATCTTTCCCCCACCCCACCCCACCAAAAAAGCATAAACAGATTAATTTATGCCAATAGAATTATTTGCCACCATGATGGACAAAAGAACCAACGCTCATTTGCAATAGCAAGAGGGTTTTACTGTATGACTGTCTCATTCTCCTACAACTTTCATTGCTCTGGTTGATTACACATTCTTTTCCAGCACAGCTTGCTAAATTAGTTATTCTAGGAATAAAAAAGTTTCTTACAAATAATAATATAACATAAAATACAATCTGTATTTGCCTTTATTATTAATGTTCGACCCTTAAAATAGAGCATTACCTTAACATGCCATTTAATGGCTCTGGGCAGTCTGTTTCTGCTCCAGCTTGAGAATTCACATCTCCCTAAAGTGTTCTCTAGTTGACATCAATTAGATTCTCTAGATAAATCTGCCATTGGAAAATGGGAACCATCAGATGTTCTGCTTTTGTCAGCTTGTCCACCTGGAGCTCAGTGTAACCATCTGCAACTGAAGAAGACGTTTAGGGAAACAAAATGTTCCTATTAGCCATAAGATTTATTTTTCACTTTTTGGGGAAAAGAAGGTTCTGAAGAAATAGCAGCTGCTGCATGCAGAGCAGTTAACTATTTTCCGATGCCACTAAATATTCTGGGACCCAGTCAGGAAACTCCTTCCAGTGAAGAGTGTAGTTCTGACACCTTAACCTATGCACCCTCCCAAAATCCCCATGGCGTATCCCTTGCCTGTGTTTCTGCTGCTGGTTTCCACCTCCCTGGCTTACCCCAAAACCTGGACAACATGGCCCCTGCAGAATCCATGCTTCCAGCAGTCAATTTACTGGGGTTGCTCAACACCCATCAGTAGAGGAAGGTCTTCACAGGCTAGAAGTGAAAACCAAACAGATCAGTATAGCCTCAAGGTGTGTTAACTTGTGCTGCCTTCCCCTGTGGGTTCTGGGGAGAGGGGAAGAGTCTTAAGGCACTCAGCTGCCTCTTCCATGCGCCCCTTGAATTCTGCAGAGCTGGAACACATGTGGAGAGGCTCCCATAGGTGTAAGAAAAGGAGAAAGGGTGCTGTAGAAAGGAAACTGCCATTCTGTACATTGCCCTGTATGACATTTGGGCCCTCTCTGGATATTGTCCTTAAAATGATCTAAGTATTGTGGCTTAAGCTTTATGGGTATGTGTGGGGATGCACGAAATATAGAAATGTATTTGTTAAATTAAAATATTAGGACCAAATCCTCAGCTGGTATAAGTCAGAATGTGACTTCAGTACAGCCATGCTGATTTCCACCAGCTGAGGGTCAGGTCTTCTATCATTATGCAACATAGAATCAGAAATCTAGGACTGGACAGGTAATGAGGAAGTAATCTAATCCAGGACCCTATGCTGAAGCAGGAGCAAGTAAACCTAGACCATCCGGGCTGGTGTCCGTCTAACCTGTTCTTAAAAACTTCCAATGATGGGGATTCCATAACCTCCCTTGGAAACCTATTCCAGAGCGTAACTATCCTTATATTTAGAAAGTTTTTTCCCTAATATCTAACCTAAATCTCCCTTGCTACTGATTTAGCCCATTACTTTGCGTCCTACCGTCAGTGGACATGGAGAACAACTAATCACTGTCCTCTTTATAACAGCCCTTAATATATTTGAAGCCTTATCAGGTCCCCCATCAGTCTTCTTTTTCTCAAGACTAAACAAGCCCAGTTTTTTTTTTTTTAACTTTCGTTTCCTCGTAGGTCAGGTTTTCTAAACTTTTTATCATTTTTTTGTTGCTCTCATCTGGACTCTCTCCTGTTTGTCTACAAATTTTTCCGAAAGTGTGGTGCCCAGAACTGGAGATAGTACTCCAGCTAAGGCCTTATCGGTGCAAACCATCTCCTGAGTCTGATATACAACACCCTGTTAGGCTAATATCATTCTGAGTTGTATTTTTTTGCAACTGCATCATATTGTTGGCTCATGTTCAACTTGTGATTCACTGTACCCTCAGGTCCTTTTCAGTAACCGATTACTGACTAGTCAGTTATTCTCCATTTTGTAGTTGGGCATTTGATTTTTCCCCTCTTCCTAAGTCTAGTACTTTGCACTTGTCTTTATTGAATGTCATCTTCTTAATTTCAGACCAATCCTCCTATTTGTAAAGGTTGTTTTAAATTCTAACCCTGTCCTTCAAATGCTGGCAAATCCTCCCAGCTTGGTGTCATCCACAGATTTTATGAACATAATATCTACTCCATTATCCAAATCATTAAGCAAAATATTTAATAGTCATAGACCCAGCACAGATCTTTATGGGACCCCACTAGATACATCCCCCCAATTTGACAGCGGACTGTTGATATGGTCTTTCAACCAGTTTTGCACCCACCTTATAGTAATTTCATCTAGACCGCAGTTCCCTGATCTGCTTATGAGAATGTCATGCCAGACTATGTCAAAAGTCTTACTAAAATCAAGATAGACAATGTCCACAAGTTCCTCTCTAGCCACTAGGCCACAACCTGTTTCTACTGCAGCGAAGGTAGAGTAAGTACACAGCTTTTAAAAACAGGGGTCCCCTGCAATGTGCGATCAGAAATCTTGTTGCATAACATATGGCTTTAATCCCCATTGCTATTTATTTATTTTGCTCTATTTCAAATGCTCGCTCCTTGTATGCAGTGCATAGTTTACATAAAATGTTTTATTTTGCCTAACCATTTGATTCCCCTCTTTTTCTGGTTTCTACATTGAAGCATCTGTGGAGACTTGTTACACTTGACCTCGAATCCTGCGTTTCTGACCTTTTAAAATTTGTGTTTCCTTGAAAGGGTTTGAAGTTTTACAGACAGCGTCCCACTACTGGCCCCTGGAAGATATGGACGGAATCCATGAGTTTCGGGATACAAATGGAGGTAGAAGCAGGACTCGTGACAATGACAGTAACATAAGTATTTGTGAGAGTCAGTAAGTAGCAAGGGAGCTGGAGATATGAAAGCTAAATAGGTTAGAGCTAAAGCCATGGCAGCTGAGATCTAATTATTCATCAAATGTTTTGACAGTCCAAATGATTTTGCATTTCAAAGCTGTGATTTTTTTTTCCAAAGTATTCTCAGACATTTTATGAGCAGCCTACACATTCTTACGGTTATGAAGAGAAATTGTTGTGTGTTCCAAAGTGTCATTAAAATCCTATTATTGTCAGTTGCTTTGGTGTATACTTGCCCATGCACAAATACACAGAGTGGGCGGGATTTTCACTAGTCCCTAAGGAGTTCGGTGTCTAACTCTTATTGATTTACAATGGGAGTTGAATGCTTAACTCCTGTAGGCCCTGGGCTAGATTCACAAAGGGACTTAGGTGTTGTGAAAACTAACCCGAAATGCAGCTCTTAATAATTAATAATAATTAATAAGAGCAAGAAATACACAGTTGAGGCTAGGAAGTGCTCTTTTTCAAAAGGAGCAATAACTGCTGAAATTCAGAAGCCATTTCAAGCATATTCGAATAGTTCAATTTATAGGACCTGATCCTAGAAACGTTCACTCACGGTGAAAAGCACTTGCTCACATGAACGCTTCTATTGCAATCAGTGGTATGACCTGTATGAATAAGGATTACTCGTGTCAGTGAAGGTTTCCAGGATTGGACCACAGTGTGTTTTCTGGAAGGGTGCCAAAAACATCGGAAAATGTTTGTTCTTTTGTGTGATTTTTTTTTTTTCTGATGTTGAATTCTTTCCTTAATGTTGTTGTAGATAATCCCTTTTCTTACTTTGCAGTTGCTTATATTCTATCCTCCAATACATGCATATAATTCCCATTGGCTTCAATGGGAGTTGCATGCCTGCATCTGAAGGCTGATTCTGAGACACAAGAAAGGTTTTCTTTATTGCTGTATTCTACTGCAGGTTACCATTTTCCTGCTTTTTGATACCACTCTATGATTATGCAACTCTTTTATTCATTGCTAGAGTCTCTCATATTATTTTTTCCACTTGTAATTTCATGCAATTGTTTTCATCCCATGTTTCTTCTCATAAAACCTTGGAGCATCATAATCTTGTCCTTCATGTTAATCCATTTTATTTGTTGAAGTCATCGTGTGGCTGGAATCCAGTTTCATACCTCTCAACGTCTCACTGTTTTGGGAGTCAGTATCACCAAATTAGGTTATTTTTGTGCACTTTCCATACTGACTGGCTGTTCTCTCGGGTCTATAATGGTAATATCCTAATGGCAGAACTGACTGAGGAAATTAAAGAGACATCACTGATTTGGAATCTAGTGAATTAAAAAAAAATCTAAAGGGTTTAAAGGTATTTTCAGGTGCTGCATCTGAACCTTTGTCCCTCTGCTAACTTTTTTCCTGCAGTTTTACATTGATATTTTTCTATTTTAAAATACATTTTTTTCTCTTCTTTTGCTATATGAAATACTCCACTGATTTTGGGACTGATTCAAAGTCAACAAATGTCTTTCCATTGACTTCAGTGGGCTTTGAATCAAGTCTTAACTGTCCGTGCAGGACAAACAGTGAAAATGACTGCATGCAAAATGCTGTCAAAAGTACAAAATAAGCAAATCCAAACAATAGAAATATGTTTTTCTCTACTAACTTTTATAATTAAGGGCTCTTAAAATTATATAGATAAAATTATCTGCAGACCAAAATATGATTTTTTTTTTTTTGATGCTGTCGTTTTGAAGTTACTGATAATGCCATCTGCATGTCAGTTTCCCTTAGGCTTGGTCTACATACAGATTTTGAACCAGAATAACTATGTTGGTTTCAGGAGATGATTTTTTTTTTTTTTTTTTTAAAACTGATATATTTATACCAATACATCCCCTAGTGTGGATACAGTTATAGTTTATTTCCCTTCCCTAAGGGAATAGCTACACTGGTGTAAAACATACAACTGTGTCTACGTTGCGGGCAGTTGTATCACTTTAACTATACTATCGTTAAAGTGGAACACCCTTTATGTGCAGACAAGCCCTTTAAGGGGAAAAAAAGATGGAGGATGTTATAGAATGCTAGAATGTTATAGTTTAAAGGGCCACTGAGTAACATTTGATCTGTGTTGAGAGATATGGACTGGACAATTCATATTGATTTTGTGTTTGTTCATTGTTTTGCTTATTTTCTTTTGTTGTTCCACCCAGCTCTAAGAATCCACAACTTCACTGTGCTTCCTTCCCATAATTCTACCTTTGTATATACCAATGACTCTGCCTACTCTAACTTCTCTGCAACCGTAGGTGAGGATTCAAGTATTTTTTTTCTGCATTTGTCAAACTTGGACTAGTCTGATAATGTTGGGTTCGAAGTTAACACTGTTTGGTTCATTCTTAAATGATCCTCTGGAGTTTATGGGCCAAATTCTGTTCTCAGTTATGCTGGCATAAATCTGGAAAAACTGCTGTGATGTTATTTAGTAACTCTGGCTTTACACTGGTGTAAGCAAGCAGAATTTGGCTTGGCTATGTACTGATCATTCAGTTCTTGCTCATCTGAGTGGTTCCACTGGCTTCAATGGAACTACTCACATAGCTAAGGAGAGTAGGGTTTGTCCTCAAAAGCCCAATAAACCCCAAAACATTTGAGATGAATTGTAAACATGGGCACTGAAAAAAAAAAATCAGTTGGCATGAAATTTCAATATAATTTGAACTATCTGTTTAAAGGAGTTAAAAGAACTCTGTTTTTTATAAAGTTAAAAGAAAAAAGAGCTGTTTTTCTTCAATCTGTAGCCTTTAAAGTAACGTGTTTAAAAAAAGAGAAACTTCAAACAATTCTGCAGGATGCAAGGGAAAATGGGAGCTACCCATCATGACATTTCTGATTAAAATAATAGAAAAAACAGGTGGAAGACATGCAGGTGTGTGTGGTGGGTGTTTTCATTTAAAACAACAACAACTGTTTTACGTCTACATCAGCCAATAGATCAAAGGGAGAATCAGCTGAGTGGAAAATGACTACCCCAGCAGGCACTTACGATAAAAACTTACTGGGAATCTTTGCTCACTTGCACCAGTATAAACCTGGAGTCACTTCACTGAATTCAGTATGGTTGCTCTAAATTTATACTAATGTAACTGTAGTTGGAATCTGACCAGCTATCTACCTCAGAATTAGGTATCAATTTACAGCTGGTTGTTAGAAAAACATAAGTGAGCAATGAGATTATGAAAGCAGCATAGGTTTAAGTAGATTCCAGTTGGGCAACTTGAATGTAAGAGGGTTAGCATTAAAAGCAAAAGGATTCCTGTACTGTATTTTCCTATTCTCCAACAGCAGGAGTGGGCTGGCAACTCTGAACTCTATTAATAATGAACTTCAAATGACCCTGATTCCTTCCAGTCTTCACTGATCTGCTTTATAGTTGTCACACAATAAGATATATATTCCATGTGAACATTAAAGAGAGTGACACTGATGCCAAGGAAATACTATGAAAACAAGAATGTGTAATTCTTTGGGATTTATCCTGGCTAGGTTAATTCAGAGGTTATGTGGCTCATAGAGAATTCAGAAAAGTTCGCTTCACTTCATAATGCTAATGCCTTAGAGGGATTTGAAGGAGTCAAGTGCTAGCTGGAGTTTAGAGGGTGACCTAGATTTTTTTTTTCCTTTGCCCTAAGGAAGAGAAGATATCTGGAAACTGTATGTTTTATGGACAGTAGATTTTGGGTGAATCAAGAAATGTTTTGGGCCAAATTCACTGAAGGTGTCCTTTACACCTCCCTACACCAGCCTGTCCTCTTTGCCCCGGAGTGCGGAACCGGTTACTTGACTGTTGGCTGCCCCATGTCGTGGTTTCAACTGAATATGGACAGCTTGAAGATTAGGCTCAAGAGACATAATATCCTCCAGTCACAGGGGGAATGCATATGTTGCACCATCTTTAGGGTGATAAAGCCCATTCCCTATAGCATACCTAGCCATCTCTCTGGATAAGTGTAGAGGGAAATGGGGCCATAGCCCTGCCTCTACATCTTTGGGGTGATTCGGGGGTGCCAAAGGGTCAAGACTCTATTCTCCTTGCGCATGGACTGTTATTGAGTTGGACCCAAGAACAGAGGGCACATATAAAAAAGGCTCCTTGTACCTTGGTCCTTCACCATGCATCTGTGCTAGGGCCACACACAATCTTTCCGTATCTCTATTGTTACATCCTGGTGATTGCGGATACCAACCATAGCCCTGGCTAAGACTTCTGTATCTCTTAGCAGGAACAACACCATATTACTCTTCCCACTGCCTGCCCATTGGACAACCCTAATCCTGAAAGTGCCTTTTTCAGAATGCAGTATTTTGGAGAAGACATAAAACAAAGATCCTGAATTCTCACTGTCATCATAGATCCATAGCACTGTTTGCAAAAGTGATGGTATTAACAGTACTGTCCAGGACAAATTCCAAATCAGGCAATTACATTCTTCCTGCCTAAACTGTAAATAAAGAAAATCCATGTGGTATTTTGCATCCTGCTGTATGAAGTGTTACTAAGAACTTGTCTTCAGTATTAAAAAACCTGCGTGTTTTACCTCTGGGTAACTAACATGCATGAGTATCCTGAGGTAAAAACACAATGAAGTCAAAGCACTTCAGTTCTATTGCAAGGTAAATTTGCCAAGGTCCGCCCTATACCCAGGCCTGAGATTATCTGCGGCAAGTTTACCTCTTGATAAACCTAAAGTGCTGTGATTTTTACCTCTGGATAGCTCGCCTCCATTAGTTAACCTGAGGTAAAAAACTGTGGGTTTTTTTTTTTAAAAGCAGTGAAGAAGATAGGCCCTAAGAAATCACAAGGAGTTACACATGATAAATGGAAACAGAGCCTTTTTGGATGCTAATAAAAAGTCATGCCCCTGGGTGTCTCAAAAGAACATACATGTATTTCTGCCTTCTTGCTAGAGTAGGTCTAATATCTTCCTTTAATATAGCCTTTTTGATCAAAAATGGTCAAAAAGCCATTTTCTAAAACAGAAATGTTTGTGGGAGGAAAAAATAAGTTTTTTGTCAAATTTTCTGAGGGGCGGGAGAGAAGAATTTCCTGATTAGCCAAAAATACCCTATAAAGTGCCGCTTGTTTTCAGAACTCTGGAATACATAAACTTCACTCAGACTATTTTCAAGTAGTAATTTCTGGCCATGCTGGTTCAGCTATACAAATGATTTAGTTGAACAGGGGATTGGGGAGGGCAGATCAATATCATTTTTATAGACTATAAATGATAAGACAGTAAGCTGTACCTTTCATTTATTTTATCCTGAAAAAGGGGGATAGAAAGATAAACATATTAAAAATGCTTGAGTCATTTGAGTCATGTCCCAAGAAGCTGTCAGTGCACGAGAATGTTAAAGGACTACATTTTAATTTTCCTTCCTTAGATATTGTAGAAGGAATGGTCAACAAAGGAATTTACCTCACTGAACCAAAAAGAGTTACCTTTCTCATCTTTGGAAACTCCCAAAACTCTTGCATTAGTAATCCAGAAATGTGTGGACCTGAAGGTGAGTGCTTTGCCATATTATTACTGTTTGTTTTTATTATGCTGTAATCCTATCAGATGTCATGAGCTAAGTAGAGTTGGGTCATATCTGTACTTGGATGACAGATTGTCTAGGAGCCTCAAGATACTCTGCTATTTTTTAAAGCCATTTTTTGCTGAAAAAACTTTGTTAAAAACAGCTCTAATTATTACACAGGGAACACAAAGTTATGAGGTGTAAGTAGTTAACACAAGGTCCTTATTTGCAAATGGAAGTTCTCTCTAAAGTTCTAATTTCTGACTTTGCCAATTATTGAGTTAAAACAGTTTACAGCTAGATATGAAAAAAACCCACATAGATTTTTTTCTCTCACGCATACCAGTTTAAATGAGGAGTAATTCCACTCAAATCAATGGAATTATACAGCATTTAACTGGTTATTGTGAGAGCAGAATCAGGCCTCCTGTGTTCCAAAACAATGTCCCTTAGCACAGAGAGAACAGAAATGATCCTGCAAGCACTGCAGCATATCAAACAGACGTGTTGTCTTGCTGGTTTCAAATTTAGGAGACTAGTGTATGAAGTCCCTTTACCATAGGTTGCTGTTCAGATTTAGACAGGGGCTCTTCAGCATGCTAGTGACTAAGGACTTGGTTTTATAGTCATGACAGTGAAGAGGAATTTTGCATTTTTCATCACGGGGTGTAGGACTGGATCCTAAAGCTGTAGTACTGAGTTATGAAATTAAATAGACTACCTGTGATTTCTACAAAGCATCAGATGGGTCATTGCTGATTTTACTTATTAGCTAGAGTGCACTCGAGAGACAGGAATGGCATGATACACAAAAAGTGCAGAAGTGTTCCGATACATATTGCGAGTGTCACTTGATCAGTTCATGTGGAGAAGCCAAGACTCAGGAAAGGCTGTCTTGATTTACTTCTTGTTAGTGACTTGCAAAGGCTAAGAGACTGGCAGATAAATGTCCTTGGAGCGTTAGGGACTGTTCTCTGAAATAGGTCTAAAAACATGGTTTCCTTCCACCACTCTCACTTTTGTCGTTTTGCCAGACCTAAAAAACCCAAACAAACACAAGGATTTTGCCTCCCCAGATGTTTTTTAGAATTAACTTGTGTATTTTTAAAAGCCTCTTTGTGAATCCTCCTAAATGCCAACAAAGGCTGTGTTAGATCTCACAAGCTATGAGCTGGATGTGGCCAGCTGGAATAGCATCTTGGATGGAATATGTCCAAGATGCTGCAGATACTGGTGCTGGCAATTAAAAAAGGTGGTATTCTTCCCTCTGAATAAGAGTCAAATCAATATCGCAACAGGACATTGCATGAGAGCTGGGTGAAATTTTTTGGACAAAACTTTTTTTTGGAGAAAAATGCAGATTTGGCAACACAAATTTTGTGATTTTGTGTCAGTTTTGCCAAATTGTTTGTGGCAAAAAGGGGGGTGGAAGGGAGGAATCCTGTGAAGGCAAAGCGTTACATTTTGAAATTTTTAGAAATGACTTTTTTGTTTTGAGATTTCATTTGACAGGAAACTAATATTTTTCTGACTCTAAGTTCACCTGAAATTTCAAAAAAAATTTCAATTCAATTTGTCCCAAACCAATTTTTTCCCCGATTGATTTTTTTTTTTTTTGAACTGCCAATGAACCAAAAAATCAGTTATTCACAGAGATCTGTATAGCACTGCTGCAGATGACTTCTTTAGGATGAGATGTAAAAACAAGGTCTTTTCCACTAATGATCCCAAAACACTTTTCAAAAGAATAAGGGTGTCCGTTAATAGGGACTCAAAGCGGTTAAGGGCAGGATAGCTTATACCAATTGCCAGTATGTTTAATTATCTTCCTATCTAAAGTTCTCTTATGGCTGCTTTCAGTGGATTTTCTTTTGTTTCTTGGCCCTATACAGTTGTGTTGTGTTGCTAGTGCTGCTAATGTGTACCATTAGTCAATGGGAACTATTAACGGATTTATGGGGGTGCAGAATAGGACCGCCTAATCTCACCCTGAAGCTGGGATTTTGCTGGCAGGGGAAGTGAAGTTATCCCTGTAACATATGTACTCAGGGCCCAATTCTGCACTTGGTTACATTGATGTAAATCCCCCTGAGCCAAACAGGCCACTGCAGTTGCCTGGAGCTGGGAAAGCTGGGTGAAATTCAATGGCCTGTGTTATACAGGTCAGTCTAGATGATGAATGGTCCCTTCTGGCCTTAAAACCTGTGAGTCTCTGAATAAAGGGTTGTAAATAATATTTGTTGAGAATGTTGGCATTTTTTTCATGAGCAATTATCTCTGGATAAATAGTTTCATTATCCAGAGCACCTCCACAGAAGTCTATGACATTACTTTGGTTTTACACTGCGTAAATGAGAGCAGAAGGTGGCCCATTGTTTGTAATCCCATAATGTGATCTGAGGTTTGTGCAAGGCCCTCTATTAAATGAACAAACAATAGTGACGCAAAGTAAACCAAAGCCAGGTTGAAACTTTGGGCCTGCTATGTTTGAGAGGCCCCTTATTTTTGATTTCAGGGTAGTTCTGACCTCCCCTGGGTCCCCACCTAATACTGTGAATACCCCATCTTAAACTCTTAAGCTTCCATAAAAAGATGGACAACACAATTCCACATGGCGTCCTTAACTTGGTGCCGGTTATTGTGGGTTAGTCTCCATCCCCGGAATAACTAATAAAAATACCTCATAGGTTTAAAAGGGAAGAATTTACCCAAGGCAGCCTTGCCTAAAATCATGCAGCCTAGGTTTGGAGTCAAATGATTTTTTTTATATGTGTGTACAATATGCAAGATCAACTTCCATGGCTCATAGACACTGGAGAGGCTGCTACAGGCTTTGCTGTAGCTGCAAGCCATCAGCATTCTCAACCTCTTCCCCCTGCCCCTCCCCCTGCTGTGATATAACATTTAATTTTTTTTCTTTTGTATTTGGTTACTGGATTCAAAAAACTGTCAACGGACAGCTAAAATATTTGCCAGATGTGTTATAGGGTTGGTTACACCAAGTGGGGTGTGGTTTAAATAAATACTACACAGACTGGGGGCCCAATCCAGGAGTTTTTACTCAGGCTAAACTGTCCTCTCTGCTTCCTTATCTCACTATCCACTGCTCCCTATGCCATGCTCTCTTCTTCTTATCTTTAGCAACACCTTTGTTTTCCTCATCTCTCCTCCCTTCCGCTTATTTTTCTCCCACAAATCCTATCTCTTCCTTTCCTCCCACCATATCACCGACCCCTTTTCATTACTCTTAACTCTCCTCCAGTCCTCCTCCTCCACCCCCCCGCCCTCCAAATACTATCATTGGCAACTCTTATCACCCCCCGCCCACCAAATCAGGAAAATTCAGGAGGATGCTAAAGGGGAAGATTTCTCAGTAAGCTTTTTTTTTCTCACTGATATTTCCCTGCATTCATTCCATCAGGTGCAGAGGGGATTGATTACTCCCCACAAAACAGGCTTCAGGCTTGCCCTCAGACCAGATGGATCTCCAAGGATCTGCTTGGATCCCAGGGAATCAGGAGGGGGCCAGGGACATTGTTCAAAGTTTCTCATGCCTCTCTGACAATTCTGGGTGTCCAGACGCCCTCCCCCGCAACGGTGTAGGGGGAAATCTGTATGTAGCGCGCTTCCTCCATGCATGGGTCTAGGGGATATGATTCAGCCTGTAAATTATAAATACAGGGGAGAAAAAAAGATACAGAACCATTAGGATGGTGCCTAACTAACCAAAGGAAACCACATGATCTTTTGTGGTAGCCCTTGCCCCTCCTCTCTATCCTCCCTATTTCTGTTGTTTTAATTAGTAATATTGGATGGGATTTTCAGAAGCACTTGTCATTTGGAATGTAGACATGCCCTGGGAGCAGGGTTAAGCCAGTGCTGAGCACTCTTGAAAATCCCTCCCATTATTTCTATTCCGAGGGACAGATCCTAAACATAGTTTATTCATGTAGTAAGTACTATATGGCTGGTAATCTGATGGAAGTACTTTGGTAGTAAGTGTTTGTAGGAGCAGGCATTGGCTTTTAGTTTGCAAGCTCTTCAGGGCACAGGATGGTTTTTTATTGGTCTGTAAAGCACCTAGCATGCTTTGGGTCCAGCTGTGTTGCCAACTTGCATGATTTTTACCATGAGTCTTGCAATACTGGATGCTTTTCTTAAAGCCTGAGCTGCTGGAGTTGTGTGAATACAGTACATCAGAATCTCATATTTCATTATTTAAAAAAAAGTTCTAGCCTTTGAGGTTGAAGAGAGAAGCTTGAAAATGAGACTCCTAAAGAATGAAACACTAGAAGGCAAATGAAAGAACGTCAAATTTTATTTTAACAAATCTCTTGATTTTTTTTTTTTTTTTTTTTTTGAGGGTCTGGTCCTTATGACTTTTGAATACCTCTGGCTGGCAATACTACCCATATCCTTTAAATCTACAGCATGCAAAGGCTTTATAAAAGTTGCAATACATTTCAGTACTTCCTGAACATTAATTAAAAAAATACGCTTTGGAAAAATTATAAACTACAACACATGGTGGTTTTCATCTTTCGGGTGTTTTCACCCGTCTGTCCGTCTATTGTTTGATTGTCTCCCCTAAGCAATTTTTTCCACTGAGAATATTTTAGAGCCCTCACAGTATGCTGATGCTGTAGAAGATTCAAATGACAAATAAAATTATGGTGCAAGTCACAAATTATCTGGTGCAATCAAGGTAATGATTTAGAGAAAAAGATTGAAAATGTTACATGAATGAACAAAACAACTGTAAGATTGATGAAAAATGCATTGAAACTGTAGGGATCAATGTGGAATGGTGCATGTGATTTTTACATGGTGTAACTTCTGCAATACCTAAACTTAATGGGTAAGTTAAGTGGCAGTGTTAATACTGAATTTAGTTGCTTTGTTAATTTAGGCCATTCTTAAGTTACTGACAAGACATATGACAAGATTTTATTCATACTGGCATGTATAGCAAATACTGTGTGTTACCACTTTTAAAAAATGGTAAAAATTCATACAACAGTCAATACTTAGTTGCTACCTGAAAATGGAAGAGTAGAGATTATTCAGTATTCTGCTGCAGGCATATTTCTTTACACAATACCACATTTTATGTGTATTTTTCATACCAGTGGGAAATGAAACCATCAGTAAATCACATTATTTCTATAACTATAGTATAATAATCAGAGTAAATTTTATTTTTTATGGTGCCATTCCCAGCACCTCACAAACAAGAACATTAAAACCATAAAATACTGAAATATTCAGAAGATAAAAATGTGAAGAGAAGAATCACATAAATAGTTAATATTGAACCACAGCAGTGGGTAAACAACCTTTTCTAAAGGAGAGGTCTTCGTGCCTCCCTTAAACGAAACTAAATCTTGGGCAGTGATAGGCTGTAGTTCTGTCCAAAATGACATCTTTCTTAAGATACAATAAACGTCTCAGTGTGCATTGGTTATATTTGTACAGATTTGCTTTTAAGTAGAGCTGGGTGGGAAATGGTTTTCCAGTCCCATGAAAATTTTCGAGATGTCAATTTTTTTTTGCCTGTCCTGCATCCAGAGGAAAAGTTTGCCCTCTTGAACACTTTTTTGAAATGAAAAAACTTTGGGTTTGGGACAATCAAAACTTTTGGTTTCAATTTTGATTTTTTTTTAAAATCCTTTTTTTGTCTTAATATACTAAAATTTTAAAAAAGAGAGTCCTTTTGACTCAAAAACCCAAAAGTTTCCAGTTTGAAAATGTCAAAAGGAGATATTTGACAATTTTGCAACTTTTTCCAAACGTTATTCTAGTTGGGAGATTTGTCAAAAGTGACCCTGTTTTGCAAATGGTTTCGTTTTTGACAAATCAGCAATTTTCGGTGAAAAAATAGCTTGTTGGAAAATTCCTAACCAGTTCTATTTCTAAGTTTGCCCTAAATGTTGCACAAGAGAGTAATCCAAGTGCAGTTTCACAAGAGAAGGCCTTTCAGCGATCAGGTGGGAATGCAATAGGAAAGGTTGCAGTCAGCCAATATACCATACCTCAGATTAAAACGAAAAACACCAACCCTGACCATAATTGACCCCTAATCTTCTTAAATCAGACCCTGGACAAGAGCTGCCACATTTATACTGCACCTTGTCTCAGCCTGATGACACTTCTCCTCATCAAAATTTAGAGGCCTCAGGCAATTGTGTGCATCTACCTTGGGTAGGTATATAATCTCCATTATCCTAGTAATGGAGCGCCTCAGAATCTTTAACGTATTTATCCTCACAACGCACCTGTGAAGCAGGGCAATACTAATATCCCCATTTTACAGATAGAGAATGGAGGCACAGGCTGACTAAGTGACTTGCCCAAGATCACACAGAAAGTCTGTGGTGGAACAGGGACTTGGTCTTGGGTTCATGAGTTTCAGACTAGTGTCCTAACCACTGGACAATCCTCTCATCCCCTCTCCCCACCTTTCTCCTGCCAGAGCCTATCAATGTGAAGGAAAGTTTCTCTAAGATTGAATTTCTCACCATTCATAATACATTTGCTCAAGGAACATAGTTGGGGAAATGGAGAGTTGGAGACTTAGACCGCTGGGTATTAGCAGCATTAACCTAAGCTGCACCTACACCAATGCATGACTCTTCTAATAACATTAGACACTATACCTGAGATTCTTAAAGCTGCCCCATGGGATTTGGATGCCCAAATCCTATTAGTTGTAATGGGAATTGGGCATCCAAATTCTAAAAAAATCTCAGCCTATATTACACTGTAGGCTCCATCGCTCTACCCTTATTCCTGTGGGGCCCTGGCTAGTGCTGTGTGAATTCAAAACTTGTCCCAGGTCACCAAAAAGTTCATGGAGGTTTGTAAACCTGGGCCAGGACTGTGCAAATATTTAGTCCTTCCTGCCAGGAAATTTTGGGGCGGGAGGGTGTTTTGATTTGGGGTTAAAACCATGCTAAACTCTACAGTGTTGGAGGAGTTTTGTCTGACCTTTTTTTGGTTTATCCTAACTAAAATCTTAAAGGGGGAAGAAACAAACTTAGAGTAGGTGGACTTACATGACCTGAAATCAAGACGGGTTAGTGGAATTCCCAGATCCTTAAAGCTGATGACTATTGGTGCAGAACATAAGCAATAACCCAAATCTGTCTCAGGGCTTGTCTACACAATAAGGTTGTGTGCGCTATGCGGGTATGATTTCTAAACTGCACTAACATGTTGTGCATTAATTGGTCTTTGTAGACCCTGCTGGTTCTCTAGTGCGTTTTAACATAGTGCAGTACTACATTACATGACAGATGTTAATCGCATAGCTTAATGCACTAATGGAAGGCTGTCACATAGCACTGTATGGGCCCTGAATAAAATAGAATAGAAATGTCCCTGGAGACAGTAGTACACTTGGGTTTTGTTGTTTTTTGCCCCCCACTGATGAGGTCATGAAACAGCACATGAGAAGCAATGAAGGTGCATAAAAATGTAGGCACCTTCCTTAATGGTGAAGCTCTACTCTCATCTGAGCTGAGGACATTGTGAAGATTTGGGGTTTGATCTGGGGAAATCCTATGTACAATAAGCCTGTTGTAAATGACAAAGCTCTATAGTTCAACTCTCCCATTCCTTCCCCTCCTATCTATTTCTTTTCTTTTGTTTTATTTCACTGTGGAGGGGCTCCCTGCCTGGGGTTATTACAGACATCTGTCAAGACAGGATGTCATTTATATTTGACCATGAGGAATTTTTATATGCAGTCAAACTATATGGACAAAATTACTTTCCTAAATTCTAAGTGCATTTTTGTGATGAGATTTACAATGAGCTCATTTAGTTTCACTTTTAGGTTCATCATTTCAAAAAGCGATAGAGTGCATTTAAGGAGGATTTAAGGTTTTATTCTAAACTTCTGAGCTATAATTCTTCTTCATGGTGCTTATGTGGCATATACTGGATGGTTCGGTAGTTCAGGTGTTAGCCTTGGACTAAGGAGACCAGGAGACCTGCTACCCTACAATAGACACATAGCTGACCTCTGGGAAAATGTGTGGTAAGCCAAGGTGAAAGGACTATGATCTTTCACACTAAGCAGGGTCAGTACTTAGATGGCAGACATCCAAGGGAAACCCAAATCGGTATGGTGTTTTCAGCAGGTGACTCTGTTTTCTCCGAGTTAGTATTGAATCAATGCCTCCGTCTTCTATGGGAGTGAAGGGTCTTGCAGGAGCTGCTTTTCAGACAAGACATGAAACCAAAATCTGCTCTTGACTAGAGCTGTTCAAAACATTGGCATCAGATCTCAAAGTCAATTGAAATGAGCCTTGGGCTGGGGGTTAACTGCATTCAGAAGCTTTGGCTGGTGCTGACGGAGATTTGGCAAACACAAGCTGATGTTGTTCGCATACTGATCAATAGCTAGGAAGCTGGTGAGAGCCAGCTAATATTTTAGTGGTGGGGAAAATGACTCCTTTCTATATAAATGTGTAAGGCACATTGGGAATGATGCTTAGATGCTATGTAGTGCTGGGTGCCATTAAAAGGACCTATACAGACAGACAAAGATAGATTAAATAGAAATGCAAAATATACATATGATATTTATTTGGCAATAACAAACGCCCATGTGACAACAGGAATATTAGGATTTTTGTAATAACTTGTCACTGGGTGCTCTGTTCCCCACTGGAGTGCCACCTTCTGGCCACATCTGGGATTACCTCTGCCAGTCCGACAACCCTTACTTCAGTAGCTTACTCCAGTCTAGCTCTTGCAGTCTCACTCCTTAGCTGCTCCTGCTTCGTGGCTTGGCCCACCAACCAGCTCATTGTATTTTTCCCCTTCCTGGGTATCAAAGTCTCTTGAGACCCACTGTCCCAGGCAGTTTTTCTGCTCACTGCCCCTTAACGGCACCACTGCCCAATAAGGGAACCCAGGCCTGTCCTCTACATTGGGTTCCAACCCAGGGACCCTACAACAAGCAGTCACAGTCTGCACTGTCCTAAACCTTACTGATGTATCCTTAGGTTACTTCCTATGTGGCCTTCTCTCACCCTGAGTGACTGCAGCCCCCTTCTACTCTCAGCTGCTGGGCTTTATCCAAGCTGCTCCTGTTCTTCTCCAGCTGAGCTTCATCTCTGATTAGTGCTCATTGCTCCCTGGTTTCTCTTCCAGGTGCAGCCTAGGTGGTTAATTGGCTCACCTAACCCCCTTAACCCCCTCATGCCTTCTGTGGGGTGCATACACCATCACAGAACTGTATGCAGGCAGCTGGTGGGGGAAAGAGGGCTTTTGAACACTGGAGTGGGTTGGGGTTTGCCTGAGCTTTCCCCAATACTAATAAGAATCAGGTAAACACCTATAAACATTCTATTGCACACCATCAGACTACCTGCTGGATTCAGACCTCAGCAGGGTTACTCTGGCATGTTGCTACTGGGTAGCCTAAAGTCCTGTTTTATTTAGGCAGCCTATCAATACTTGCCACTAACTATAACTAAAATAATCAAGGCAGATGTTTTCACTGCACACAGCAAGTTTCTTTCCAGTCCGGTATCTTGTTTGTGGGCACTCATCTTAGGTTTTATTCCTCTTAGCACTTCATGCCATTATTCCCCAAGAGCCATGTTTTTAGGAAGCAGTTAGTCTAGCCACTTTCTTTTTAATTGCTCCTGTCTGTCTGCTGAGCCTCTTTACTGCCGTGCTGAGCTGTGAGGGATGCTTCCTTTGCTGTTTACAATTCAAGCAGCATTCCTAGGTCACCTTTATTAAAGAAACACAGCTATCATTGTGACAATTTGTGCAATTTTACAGTACAAGAATATTCCAAAACCTTCCACTGAACTTAGTGGGACTAGTTGTGAGTGAAGCTACTCACATGTGCAATTGTTTGTAGAATCGCACCTGTAGTCAGGAGGGAATGCTTGATTTTTGTGCTGAGTTAAGAATCTCAGATTGGGGAAAAGAAAGGTTTCTGGTTATGGTTTGTAAAAGCTGGTATCCTTTCCTATAAACCAGTATCCCTTCCTATCACATTGATGCTCTGGTCCCTGCAATAACCAGAGGGAAGAGCCATGATGATCATAGGATTACAGGTTCAACACCTGTAAGAACTATAGCATAACCAGCTCCTTATTTATATAAGATTTTTCTTTTTAAAGTTTAAAAATATTAGTGTGGCTAATCTATTTTTTTAGTTATGACTAAAATGGGATACTTGGGTAGTAATGAGTATTATCATGTGCTTGGTATGTGCCAGTTTGTTATAAAACCAAGGGCAGATCCTTAGCTGGTGTAAATTGTCATCGCTCCATTGCCATAAAAGTGCCCCACTGATGCCAGCATGAAGATCTGCCCCCACGTGCATATTTGCTGTGTGTACTCTAGTATGTTTGATGCTTTTTAATCCCACCTGTTTCTCATTAGGCACATCTCTTCTCTCATTTGCTTCCATCAGGAGTAACATTTTCCTTTTTCTGGAAGACTCAGGAGCAGAAGGCTAACTTTCCCCCCGCCTATGGTGGACAGGTCATTTCCAGTGGTTTCAAAATCTGCTCAAGTGAAGATGAAGGCTCTCTGGAATTTTATGCCCGTGGGAATTCAATGAAGTGGGAGGCAAGCTTTAGTCCCCCAGGTAACGTTCAGTTTCACTGTTGAGGGTTCAGAATGGAGATAAAGTAGTGATGAGCACAGTTCCCTTATCTGGATAGAAAGAGAAGATGAGAAATGAGGAAGTAGGTGGATAGATGAAGGATGGATAGGTTTTACTTCCCAAGAGAGAAAGCAGGTATTAGAACGTCAGTGACTTTGTGTACAACACAGTTACAGTTCATGTCACCATTCAAGGGTCTGATCCTGCACTCCCCAGTCCCTACTGAAGTAAAATTCTTATTGACATCAGTGGAAGAATAGGGGTTTACCTGGGAAAGAGCAAGTGAGGAGTGCAGGATGAAGCCTTTGGAGTCCTCACTCAGTGCATTCGTAAGCTGGGAGTCCAACTTCCCATTTTCTTTCATTTTAAACCTCTCTGGTAACCCTTTTGGGTAAGTATTCCATGCTTACATGATACACTTTGGCCATTTGTATGGTAAGAATGAAGTCCTGGAAATGTATTTGCATGATTATTAATAATGTATTTTAAAATGAATATCTTATTTCTGTCTTCTGATCCAGAATGCAGGTTACTAATTGAGAGGCAATGGGGTCTAGTGGTTAGAAAAGAGCACTGGCTGATAGGACTTATGGATTGTAATTATGGCAGAGAAAGTCACTGAACCTTTCTTTGCCTCAATGTATCCACCTGTAAAATGGGGCTAATAATACTTCCTTACCTAACTCCTCTATAGCTGTGATGTTTAATAATTTGTAAAAGTGTTTTGCAAGGAAAGCTGTTGCATGTATGTAGTTACTTTAATCCATGTGACAACTATTATAAATAATGTTTGGACCTCTTCAGCATAACATGTAATCTGCAGCAACCTTTAATTAGTCTTTATTTACATATTCTGTAGTTCTGAAGTCCTTATGCAACCCTCACTGAAGTGGGAGTTTTGCCTGAGATAGGACTGAATAAGGACTTTCGATCCGGGCCCATAGTATAATTTATGCAATTGCAATGAGCCTGAGGAAGGATTCAGGCACAATGTCACTAAAGCCAATCGGGGTTCTTCCAAAGTATGGACTGTCCCTTGTGAATAAAGAGTAATGTACATGATATCATTGCTCCATAATTCAGTGTTGACACTTCTTTTATAGCTCCATTGCATTGCACAAATGAAACGCATTTTAACTGAGCTAAAATTTATTGAACAAGAAAGGCTGTAAATGAAGTTGATTCATGGATTTTACAGAGAGTTTTAATGTTTTGCAGGTCCTTTCTGGACTCATATTCTCTTCACATGGAAATCAAAAGAAGGTTTGAAAGTCTATGTCAATGGAACTCTAAACACCACCGACCCAAATGGGAAAGTTTCCTATAGCTATGGGGACCCCAGCGCAAATCTGCTGACAGGGACAGAGAATGATCAGAGCAAACGCTATGTGAACGGGGCTTTTGATGAGTTTATCATATGGGAAAGGGCACTCACCCCCGAGGAAATTGAACAATACTTTACAGCTGCTATCGGTAAGTGGGAGCATACTCTGTATAAATGTTGATTTTTAAGAAGTTCATTAATTGAGATTTTATAAAGTTCAGCTGTTAAACCAGCTGTTTTAGTGGGCGATAATCTGCAGGCATAAATGTTTATAGGAATAAATGTTCATAGGAATCACTTTGTCAGTTTCAAGGGAGGTGTTTTTCTCATGCTGGGGCACAGCCCCTCAGACGTGTCACCAAAAGGCACTCACTGAGTCTCACCTCATCTATTGGCTGGAAGAAAACCTCAGCAGAATCCAACCATTGCTAGGGCAACCAAACCACTTCCTTTTAACTAATGTCAGAATAGCAAAGGGACCTATTTTTAAAAAAGTCATTCTTGTGATGGTCTTGGGAAAGCCTTCATTTGGTGCCTGAAATAGCACTAAATATTTCAGTGTTATGTTTGAAAATATTAAAAAGATGTTTTAATAAATGTGTAATGTTTTAATCAGGTTGGCAAAAATTGCTGTGGTATCTGGTTGTTGTATCTATCACAACAAACCGGAGTTACTATAACACCATCAAATCCAAAGCTATTATAAATCTCACTTCCTGGATTAATATAACACAAGAATGTTATGTTACTGAACTCAAGTGCTCTAGACTTTTAGATTTCCCCAGTCCATCTATATGTATGTGCTGTTTAACTGTCAGACAAGTATGGCTCTTGTATAAATATGCCAGAAGGATAGTAACTTTCTTTAACTTCTTCAGTGCTCATGTACACAAAAAGAACAGGAGTACTTGTGGCACCTTAGAGACTAACAAATTTATTTGAGCATAAGCTTTTGTGGGCTACAGCCCACTTCATCGGATGCTTAGAATGGAACATATAGTAAGAAGATATATATATGTACACACACACAGAACATGGAAAAAGTGGAGTAAGAGGTTAATTAAGATGAGCTATTATCAGCAGGAGAAAAAAACTTTTGTAGTGATAATCAAGATGGCCCATTTAGACAGTTCACAAGAAGGTGTGAGGATACTTAACATGGGGAAATAGATTCAATATGTGTAATGACCTAGCCACTCCCAATCTCTATTCAGACCCAAGTTAATGGTATCTAGTTTGCATATTAATTCAAGCTCAGCAGTTTCTCATTGGAGTCAGTTTTTGAAGCTTTTCTGTTGCAAAATTGCCACCTTTAAGTCTATTACTGAGTGGCCAGAGAGGTTGAAGTGTTCTCCTACCGGTTTTTGAATGTTATGATTCCTGATGTCAGATTTGTGTCCATTTATTCTTTTGCATAGAGACTGTCCAGTTTGGCCAATGTACATGGCAGAGGGGCATTGCTGGCACATGATGGCATATATCACATTGGTCGATGTGCAGGTGAACGAGCTCCTGATGGCGTGGCTAATGTGATTAGGTCCTATGATGGTGTCACTTGAATAAATATGTGGACAGAGTTGGCATCGGGCGTTGTTGCAAGGATAGGTTCCTGGGTTAGTTTTGTTGTGTGGTATGTGATTGCTGGAGAGTATTTGCTTCAGGTTGGGGGGCTGTCTGTAAGCGAGAACTGGTCTGTCTCTCAAGATCTGTGAGAGTGAGGGATCATTTTTCAGGATAGGTTGTAAATCTTTGATGATGCGCTGGAGAGGTTTTAGTTGGGTGCTGAAGGTGATGGCTAGTGGCGTTCTGTTATTTTCTTCGTTGGGCCTGTCCTGTAGTAGGAGACTTCTGGGTACTCTTCTGGCTCTGTCAATCTGTTTTTTCACTTCAGCAGGTGGGTACTGTAGTTTTAAGAATGCTTGATAGTGATCTTGTAGGTGTTTGTCTCTGTCTGAGGGATTGGAGCAAATGCGGTTGTATCTTAGAGCTTGGCTGTAGACAATGGATGGTGTGGTGTGTCCTGGATGGAAGCTGGAGGCATGTAGGTAAGTATAGCGGTCAGTAGGTTTCTGGTATAGGGTACAGTTATCATCCCCTCAAGTCCCCCACCTGCCTCTATGTACCATTCCAAATAGAGGTTGGAGCTTGGAAAGACTTTGCCGGGGATGTTCCCATGGTTGCAGTATGCAAAGTGTTAGTCTCATATTATTTGCTCCTAATTTTGCATTCTTTGGCTTAAATTTGAAAACCATGTGAGAAATTCAACCCTGCACCTAATATTGCAATAATGCTTACAATAGCTAGTCACAGACATTACCTATATTTTTGAAGAGTTACACAGGGTTTTAACTGTGAGAGATGCCCCCGTCCCCACCCCTGCTGATGTTCTGAGAAGAGACATGGATGCATCCCTAAGTGCTGATTTGCAACTTTAGAAGTTTGCGCTATGTTTCAAACTCTTGTGACTTTTTAAAAATAAATTCCAAGTCTCACAATATTTAATGGTTTTTTCTCCTTAAATCCCCCGTTCCTGATGATATGTGAGAATCTTGCCTTTCATTTAGAAAACAAAAGCAAGTTTCTAGTTCTCATGGTTACAGGGAAAAGTTTGACAAAAGTGCACCCTAAAGGCTCAGAAACTGGAAGGCAAAAAAAGACCCCAAATGTATTATTTTTATTTTTTTTAAGAAACCTTGGTTTTTTTTTTTTTTTTTGTTAAGCCAATTCCATTATATTTAGAGGCCTGGCTCATGATTTTTGAACACTTGTGGTGGCCATTACTGAGTATGCTGCTTTCTCATGGCTCTTTTCTCTAGCATGGATAGAACCCAGTGGATTAATCAGGCATTTTTATAGGCCATGAATCTCACTCTTTTTTTTTCTTTTTTCCTTTTTCTTTTTTTTTTTTAATTCCCACAAGTGTAGATGTCCATGCAAGTTGATTGGTGAAATTGTGACACGATCCCTAGAAATGCCAGTGGTTGTTGATAATGGCAGGCTATATAATGAGCCAAAGTTATCCTTGGTGTAAATTCAGTGACCTCAGTGGAGTTTCACTAGAACAAATTTAGGCTAACTTTATTGAAAGCTTAATTAGAAAACCCACTTTTAAAAAAATTGAATAACAAATACCACTAATATCTGATGATTCTGCCCAAATACCAAAATAATGAGCATGATTAAATTCTAAGAGAGAAAGTTTTACTTTTCTGGTCGCAAATGATCCATAAATCCTGACAGATGCAGAGGAATCAATACGTTTAACACTGGAACTGCTGGAGGGCATCCAAAAATCTAGTTTATACTTTTTATCTAAGTAAATCATTTATGACATACTTGTATGGTAACCTTCACTGATGTAGTAGCAGTGAGTGACATTTATTGGTAAAGCCAGGCTGACTAAAAGCAGCTTTCTGTGTTGCTTGAAGTCAGCTCAAATAGCTAATGGAGACATTATCTGCAATGGTGCTCAGACTTCTTGCAGATGCCATATTTTAAGTGCAAACTGGAATGTCAGTTGGTTTGAGGCTTTATACTCACTAGCTTTTGTTCAAGACTCACGTGTTTGCTCATCAATAGCTGCCATCCGTTTGTTATGCTCTTTTTTTCTGACTTTGGGTAATATCCTGGTCCCATTGACTTCAGTAGGAACTTTTATTGATTTCTGTTGGGCTAGGGACTTCACCGTTTGCCTAGCTCTCAAAGACTTTTGTTCCTGAAGAGCCATCCATTGATTTGTTTTTAGTGTTTCAATGCTCTGGACGGAATGTTCCTATTACCACCCCATCAAGAAATTTAGGCTCAAAATATAAATTCATTCTTTCTTTGTATTACGTTACATTATTACCTAGAGGCCCCAACTCAGATTGGACCTCATTGTGTTAGGTGCTGTACATACACCTAATAAGAGACAATCCCTGTTGTGAAGAGCTTCCAATCTAAATAGAAAAGATAGACAAAGTGTGGAAGAAAGGAGGTAGTACTATGTGGAGTACTGAGGCACAATTTACTTAAGTCTCATTGATTCTCTGTGACAGAGCTGGGAATTGAACTTGGATTTCCTGTCTCCTTATCCACAAGGCCAACCTTCTTCTCTTTGTATAGATGTTTCCATGGATTTAAAATTTCATTGAAATCAGTTTTTTGTTTTAAATTTAAAAACACTCCCTTGCAGTGTTGGAAATCCAGCCAAAACAGCGTTGGCTAGTGTATAAGGACTGGAAAGTAAAACTGACTAGAAACAGGAAATGAAACTGATTAAATACACCAGTCTAGTTTCAATATTGGAACTCGGGAAAATGCAAAACAAATTGCATAGTCTTGGCTTGAATTTCTCAGAATTGCATTGTGAATGTTTCTCACAGATCTTTTTTGTTTTAGTTTTTTAAAATATATTTATTGCAGGAAACTTTTTTTTTTTTTTAAATTATAATTTCTTTTTCCTAGGCAAGCAACTTCTGCTTTCTTCAACACCTCTGTGGCCCATTATGACAACCACTACAAATCCCATGGTAGGAGAGTCGTCCTAACTCTTTTCTTTAACGTCAACAATAACTTCCCTTCTCAATCCTGTTTTGCTTTCTTGATATCAAAATGTATGTGTATTACAGAGAGGTAGCAGCCTTTCCATGGTTTAGGTAAGATTCGGTTTTCATTTTCATTTTACTCCCCTTATAACTCATTAGAGGTATCAGAGAAAGGGGAGGGATTTTTTTTAAAGTGATTTATTTAACAGACTATTAGAGCTGGTTTAGAGGGCCAAAGGGAAGAAATCCCTCTTCTGCTGTCTCTTTTTCAAAACTTTGTGAACATTTAAATTTTGGAAATAGTTTAAAAAAGAATGGGGAAAATCATGAAAATATGGCTAAATGTTTTTTTCCCCTTTTTTTAAAAAAAATGGAATTTGAAACATTTAACCGGATTTACAACAGAACTTTTTCTTTCATCTGTTTAAGAGGTATTTGTATTAAATAGATGTTTTAAAATAAATACCAAAGTGTTTTATATAGTCTAAACAAAAATAAGTACCCTTTTCAACCTGGCTGTATGATGTTGAAATCCTATTCCTTTTCTTCTTGTTCATAGAGCCTTTCAGGAAACCAGGGTAGACAGGACCTGAATTTCTAATGAAAAGAATAAGCGGACAACAAATTAATTTCAGCAGCATTTATTAGTTTCATGTCTTTTTTTAGCTTTGTTACAGTGTGTGTGTGAATATCATAATGTGTGTGCGTGCTATACTAATCTATTTATCTTCATTTGCTTATGGTCTATTATTCATAATCAGAGCCTTACAATTTACTCTGCCTCAGGCTACTGAAAGGGAGTCTCGGACCAGACTTTGAGTTATCTCCTGTGCAGGAAGAGACTGGATTAAGCAGTAAACTGTTTCTCCCTTTCTCTGGCTTTACTGCTAGAGAGGCACATCAGATCAGTCCCGGAGATGCATTGCTTGCATAACATGTAAGGATTTGGAGGGAATTAGGCCCCAAATTGCTGCTTGACTTTTGTGTAGTTAAGTATGGAAATAATGGCTGCTTACCAAGACATGCAGTGATGAGACAATGTTGTTGTCTTTTAGCTCTCCACAGATGCATATCATCCTATCATAACTAAACTGACTGAGGAGAGGGGAAACTTCCAGTACCGAGGGGACCTGCTCCGCTACCTGAAAAACATGTCACTCAGTTTACCCAACAAATCCCTGTTGGAGAATACTGCCTTTAATCTGACAGAGGTCAGTTACTTTCAGTTTTTAGGGTGATGCCAAATGATCTTGTTTTTACTTCACATGCTGGAATGTAAAATGCAGCTTTGAAAGATTTTGTTGATCATAAAATATAAATATTTAAAAAACACCCAAGACAACTATTTTAATCAGTAGCAAAAGGTCAGCTGTCACTGGAAAAGACAAGTTTAATTACAGGGCTCATCAACTTGTTAAGATGTCATGTAATATTCGCACAAAATGGTAGCATCCCCAGGCATCATGGTTCTGGGTTAAATATAAATTTTTAGTTAGACGGATGACTGAGAAGGAGACAATCACTTCTTATGAAAATCTTTTCTGCTATGTTCAAAATGTAGGAATTCTGGAATGATGATAATCCTGAAAAAATTTCATTGTCTTTCTTGTGTACTCTAATTTATCAAAATCCAGGCTCGATCCTGCAGTCCTCAATCAGGCAAATTTCCCACTGAAATTGGTGGAATGCAGGATCAGGTCCATAGTCCAACTGAAAGATTTACTCTGTTTGTTCTTTGTAGATTATTTTAAACATTACATGCAGTCTGAACTAATTGAGGACAAGAGGTCACTTCCTACTAACATGACTCCAGCCTCATTTGGAATGATGGGCAGCTAATTCCCTGATTTCAGCAAGCTAGAAAGCCATTATTACAGTAATCAGTGCTGGTCTTACCAGTGATTGTTTCTCTATCCCCATGGGTAATACCAGGGGGACGAGGATTATTTGGTCAGACAAAAGACATAATAAACAAAATGTTTCTGAAAAAACTGGGCAGAGACTGATAGTTTCATGTAATGGATTGGAAGATATTAAGGCTCGGTGTGTGTGGATCACCAACGAATACTGAGCAGAAATCCTTCTGAAAGGCCTCATTATGTGCTGTTCTTTGTTTCACTGAAAATTTGGGATTGGAGCTAATTTGAAAACTGCCATTCATCCTCTGCGGTGTCACATAGTCTCATTTGCCATGTTATTGCTCATTCATGCTATCCCGCGGTACGTTGTGTGGCATGGAAAGTGGTATGCAGACCGAAACAAGGCATGTGATAATCTGTAGCAAAGCTGCTTTGGGAATTATATGGCAGAGTCCTAATCATATGTGTGGACTTTGCCATTCACCTGATTGATTGGGTTAGGTCTTTTGTTTGTCTGTAGCTAATTCCCAGAGATACAGCCACTGAGTGTGCATATCATTTTCTGTCAAGGTTGTAACTTGGGGCCAGTTGTCTCAGGGCTAGTAGTCATATGCCTTGCAGGATAAAGGATTGCGAGTTAAGTGCTATGCAATAAACTTTCTGATTACAGCCACGCGTATAATGCATTAGTTCTGACAAACTCTGTTCATGTGCAGTTCTAATCTATCTTAGCCCAGCTCACTGTGAGTCCAGGGTGTAGGAGGAGGCCAAACATGGCTGCGCCAAGGATCTGATGCTCTGGGAATCCTCCCATTTCTCTCATGTCCCCGCACTCTCAGTGGCCTAAGATAGCCTCTGTGGAACAGCTTTGCTGCATTCTGTGGCCTGGAAAAGCATTCCTCTCTCCATCCTTCTGGCATCTGACTTAGCAATGCAGGTTGTGTACTGGGCCCAGGCTTCCATTTATACCCTCAGGCTGAAATTCTAGACTCAGTTTCTCAAAGGAGCAGGACAGTTCTTGCAGCCACGGGGAAAGAGAGGCCTCCTGATCCTGGGCTGCTCTGGAGGATGGAGATGCCCCTAACTTAGGCAGCCTTGGGGGGCTTGTCTGAGTCATAGAATAATTGAATCATAGAAATGCAGGGCTGGAAGGGACCGCAAGAAGTCATCTAGTCCACCCCCCCGCGCTGTGGACCAAGTAAGCCGAGATTATCCCTGACAGGATTTTGTCCAACCTGTTCTTAAAAACCCCCAGTGATGGGCATTCCACAACCTCCTTTGGAAGCCTGTTCCAGAGCTTAACTACTCAGAGGACAGCCTTATGAATGTCTTCCATGGTGTTTGCACCAGGGGAATCCTTGCCCAGTGAGAACCAGGGCTTTGAGGGCCCTTTTACACGATGTAAGATAAGATGGACTGGGAGAGGGATCTCACCTTTGATCCTGAAGTCCTTACACGTGCATAACACCCACTTAAATCAGTGAGCAAATTTGGTGTGCACTGTGATTTCTAGATCAGTGTGGTCTCGAGGTTCAGATATTCAACTGGGGATCAGGAGACCTGGGTTGTGTTCCTAGCTCTGCCACTGATGTGCTGTGTGACCCTGGGGGAGTCACTTCCCCTCTTTGTGCCTGTTTCCCCTCCCATTGTTGTATTCTCTGTTTAGATTGGATGCTCTCTGAGGCAGGGACAGTCACTCACTATGTGTTTGAACTGTGACTAGCCTCATCTGGAGCCTGTAGGTGCTAGTGTAACATAGATAATAATCAGGTTAAACAAATGGTAGGAGTCAGAGTTATACTGTGTGCTTCCTAATGGCCTGCTCTGAACTATTGGGCAAACATGCCCATTTCCACATGGATTTAGTTGGCTTCACTGGCAGAGTAATTTCAAGCTCCACTCAATTCCAGTGTTTTCAGTGGCCTAGCTGGGGTGTAATAGATGTAATATAGGAGATAAACTATTACCTTTAAAATATTACCATACAAAAGATAATGAGTGAACTTCCAAGCAGGGAAGTGACTTCCATGAAAATGTGTCTGTCATTGTAAAATGAATCTTGGAACTCTTAATGGAAATCTACCTTGAATGTTTACCAGGGGATGTAGTGGATAAATCAGTAATCTGAAACTAATCAGATAATGTGGTCCTATTTATCTATAGGCTTTCTTGAAAGCTGTTGAAGATTTTCTTTTTTTACCCAGCTTGACTGGCATATTGGAGGTAAGACACATGTTTTAAGTTTGCAGATTAAATTCAGGTGCATATTGGACAGTAATAACATTGGTTGCATCCATTATCCTTCAGCTTTGGGTTTCCAGCAGTACGCTCTCATCTCTGCATCCAAAGTAAAGATAGCAAATGTTAATTGTGTAATGGTTTGTTGAGAGTTAAAATAAGATAACTTCTGTGTTACTGCTCTGAGATATTTCATAAGGACTGGCGAAAAAGTATAAAAAATGAGGTTTGCAAAGGAATGGGCAATGTCAGTGAAACAGGTATTTAACAAAGATAATTTTTACATGGAATGTAGCCTACTTGGCAGTTTCTTCTTGAAAGTGGCCATGTAAAAGAATTAACACATCCCCTGCATCTGGCTATTTATAGGACTTTTTTAAAGCATTTGCTTTTTTTCCCCCCCCCCCCCTCTCATTTTAAATTATATCTTGTGCCTGGGAAGCCATGTCCATATTTACAGAATGGATACCGCACAGGCAACAATGCTTCCCGATTAACACTCTGGGAAAGATCACATTTGAACTCGGAGCTGAGAGGATACTTTCGTCGTCATTCCTGTGCAGTGCTTGCTCTCAGCTTTCCTTTTAGTTACACTGGAGTAAACCAATTCAGTGGTGGTGTTCTGGATTTACACCAACGAAAGTGAGAACAGAATTTGACCTATGTGTGTTTGAACAGCTCTGTTAGCTCAGTTTCTCCTTCTGTGTATCTTGTTGCTGTGATGTCATAAACCAGTACTATGACATCACTGTACATTGAAATGGAAATGATTGTAGTGTGTAACAAGTTCAGTATTATGGACAGAGCTTCAGCTAATGTAAATCAGCAGAGCTCCATTGATTCTGGCTATGTATAAGCTGAGAATCTGGCCACATGACTTTATTGAAATGTTAAGGGCCCACTCCTTCAGTCCTTGTTCATGTGTATCATCACATGAGTAAAGACTCTTCACCAGATTAAGGGTGTGCAGGATCTGACCTGCGGGTGTCGTTCTGTGCAGAGGGGTGCAAATGGGAAGTGCTCCGAAGTTTTTCAGGGTTTGTCAGGATCAAGTTTTAAGGAGCAAAGAATGTGGGATTGGACCTTAAAAAGGGAGGAGAAGTGGATGGGCCGTGACAAATCACGCTGTAGTTGAATCATAAATACCTTTGGTGAAAGATGTGGAACGCCAATGAATTTAAGTTCTTAGTCTGAAACTTGGCAGCTTTCTCCAACATGAAAGCGAAAAATAACCAAATGGACTTAATGTTTTACAATGTTTTAAAAACTATATACTCACTCGGAGATATTGTATACCAAGCTTCAGCCTGGAAGGATGCTTTCCAGCCAAAATACACACCCCTTGAAAATGTGTATTTGTTAGGGGAGTGCTGATGTAACTCTAATGATGGCCAAGATATACTTAAACTCCTGATCTGATGATGATGAGGATATCTGCTTGTTGACTTAGACATCAGTTTCTGCCAGTCTTGATGGATGGAAACAAGCATTTAAATCATTCCCCAAATAACTTCTTTAATGCAAGGCTTGATCATGCTTGGTGGTGAACATCATCCATTCAACTGATGGCAATGGGAGTCAAGGTCCATTCAGCACTGTGGCGGGTTTTGTACCTCATAAACCCCTTTGATTCCGGGGGGAGCGAGGTTAACCCAGCCTCCTGGTTTCAATGCCAGTTCTACCACCTCCCTGGTAGTCAGGGCTGTATGGCCCAATGGCCAGAGTCCCTCTAAATCTTCTTCCCCAGTGGGATAGCACGGCCTAGCGGCTGGAGTCCCTATAGTGCACTCCTAAAGCAGTGTGGCACAATGGCCAGAGTCTCCCAAAACTCTCTTCCCCTGGTGGGATACCATGGCCTAGCAGCTGGAGTGTCTCTAGTGCACTCCTAAAGCAGCGTGGCCCGAGGGCCAGAGTCCCTCTAAGTCCTCTTCCCCTCATAGGATAGTGCGGCCCAGCGGCTGGAGTTCATCTCCTTTGAGGTAAGAGAGGGGTCGGTGAACTGTGTCATCACAAAAAAGGGGGGGAGGCTTAGAGCCCCCAGTAGGGGAGCCTGGGCCCACCCGCCTTCACTGGGCTGCAACCCAGGGCCCTGTTCTTGAGAGCGTGATCCGCCCAGGGTCAGCGGGGAATCCTACCGCAACACGCTGCCCTCAGAGTGGCGGGAGATACCACTTCCTTCCCTTTCCTGGGTCACTTCCTACCAGTTCTCCAAACGTAGCAGTCCCTGTGGCATCAGGGTCTTCAGGTTCCTCAGCCCCCAGTGCTCCCTGGGGTTCCCACAGCTGCCAGTCTCTCGTCCCACTTCCTGGCCCCTTGGCTTCCTCCTGTACGAGTCACCACTGCTCCTGGGTTGGAGCCTCCGCTGGACGTTGTCCTTCCTCAGCCGCCAGCCCTGACTGAGAAGCTCTGCAGGCTTTTATACTTTTATGCTCCCTGTTGGAGCATGCCCAGCAGAGCCTCGGGGCGTGGCTTCCTCCACCAGCAGGGAAGGGTTAACCCTCTCAGTCCCAGTGCGGGGCCAGTCTGCCCTGTCACAAGCACCAATCAGGAGATTCTCGGTACTTCGCAGGATCAGGCTCTGAGTGATATTAAATCATGCAGTATTTTTACTTTGTGTGGTCCTGAGAAGGGGAAATAAGATGTCATTAACAGAAGCTGGGCACACTTATGTGATCAATAGAAACAGGATTTTAGACCAGCGCTTTGCTTTATTATTGAGATGCCTTCCTTTTTCAGACTGCTCCCGTGATTGGAGGTTTAATCGAAACAATTGACAATGTGATGGTGCACGTGGCCTGCAATCTGGGAGGAAACCCATTTGTTGTAACCGTTGAGGGCTCATCAACTGTAGCAGGTAGGGTGGAACAGCAACATTCAGAATATGTCTACACTGCAATAAAAACCCCACAGCACTGAATCTCAGAGCCTGGGTCAGCTTGGGCTGCGGGGCTAAAAAATTGCAGTGTAAGTGTTCAGGCTGGAACTGGAGCTCTGAGACCCACCTCTGTTGCAGGGTCTCAGAGCCCGGGCTCCTGCTTGAGCCTGAATGACTACACTGCAATTTTATAGCCCCAGAGTGCAAGCCCGTCAGCTGACATTGGCCAGCCATGGCCATGCTGCAGGCCTTTGATTGTAGGATAAACATATCTTCAGTTGCCTTCTAAACTGGCTGATTGTAATAAATACTTCTTCACCCGCCGCTTCAAACTTTTCAGTGCTGGGAAGGAAGTTGAAATAGATATTTTTTTGTCTCTTTTAATCCAACAAATTTGAGTACATTGCAGAAAGTTGATTATACAGTTAGTTTAGAGAAAGGTAATCCCCTTGGCTCAACAATCTGGTTTACTTTTACTGTTGGCTTTTGGGGGCACTGAGTGGGTTGGGGGGAAAATGTAAATGCTCCTGTATATTATCTCTGGATTTAGTTTAGTGATACATGAACAGTTAAAGTTCTGCCTAAGTCTTTTACGTAAGTGTCTGAAAGCTACAGAATTTAAATTTGAGGACAAGAGAATGGAAGGGCGGGACAAACTTTCATCTATCTTACACCAATTGCAAGTCCTTCATGGACTGGGTGGCTCTCTCATAATATGTGTATGTACAGCATCTAGCACAGTGGGGCCCTGATCTCAGTTTGCCTCCAGTTCTACAAAGAGAGCTTGATGAATAATTGATTTTTTTTTTCAGTTTGGTGGCAATTCTGAAAAATCAGGAAAATATTCAATTCTGGTTGAACTGAATTTGAATTTTTACAGAATTTTCAGTGAATCAGAAAAGTCTATTTCGTGTCTGTTCCAGAACAGGGATTTGAGTCTGGGTCTCCCACATCTTAGTGAGTGCCCTAACCACTGGGCTAAAAGTTATAAGTGAGTGGTGGTAGGGGTGATGGCAGCAACACCAAGACCACCACCATGTCCTCCACTTCCACTTCCTGCCTGTTTTGAGAACAGCCAAAGCTACTAATGTCAAATTCACAGATAGTTGTGGGTTGATGAAAGCTACATTTTTTTTCATTGAATAAGCTATTTGTCCAACACATTGCCCAGCTTTAGCTACAAATAACTGATTAGTTCTGGTATTCTTCCCTATTGCATTGTGAGCTACGTAAGAAAAGAGAAGTCATGAATCACATGCAAATTGTCTCTTCCACCACACTGTCCTGGTCACTGACATTTTAAAATTGAGCAGTAAGGTTCTAAAATAATGTCTTTAAAATGTCAGGGGGAAAAAAGAGAGAGGTATCAATCAATTTTTCTTTCTTCAGTGCCTCATTAAGCGCAGTTTGTGCACATTGCCAAATGATCCATGGTATATTAACACCTGATATACTACTTTTTCGACTCATAAAGAAGACAGAACTTCTTGAAAGCAATTTTATTCTTTGATGGGAGTGGGGAATTACTCTTTTCCCCCTCGCCCCCAAACAGCTGGGGGTTTACAGTCAAGATTTGCAGTAGCTATTAAAAGAGCAAACTCTAGTTCTATGGTTAACTAGGTTGTAAACGTTCTTGATTTTATCATATTTTTTCTTTTGGGTTATTGTACAGATTACTCTTTGGTCAAAATGCCTCCTCAGACTTTGAACTTGTCACACTACCGCTTCCCATCACAAGGACGGAGTTATATTTCTATCCCCAGTGAAGCTTTTCATAACAAAGGTAAGGGCAAGATTTTCAGGGAGAAGTAGAACGGTGGCAGCCAATCCTGACCAGCACTCACTCCAGAAATGCTCTTGCATGGGGACAGGGATTTAGGTTAGCTCTGCATTTTCAGCACTGTTTTTCCGCTTGTTTCTAAAAACTTGAGTAATGCAGCTAGGTCATATATATTACAACCATTTAATCTTGGCACTATCTTACATCAGGGCAACTTCAATTCGTGGAGCTAATGTTTTATCTTTCTAACCACCAAAACTGGTTGTTTTCCAGGGAATTCTAATATCAAATCAAGTACTTATCTCAGTACAGTACAACCTTATTCTGCATAGCATCTTTTGTGCTAACAGTTTCCAAAAACACCTGGTGGAATTAAAGAGTAAAGTTACAGAGCTAAATAGCAGAAAAAGGAAAGAGACAGGAATACCTATACAATAGGCACTGGAGAAAAGGCAAGAAGGCAAAATTCAACTGCAGATCTAAGTTTGGATTTTAATAACCTCGAGGTCTGGGGTTGGAAAGAAGTGAGGATTTTGTTTTGGGCCAAAGACAACATGTGGCCAAATTTTTTTAAACAAGAATGACCAAAGTTAGGTTCCTACGTCCTGCCTCCAGCTGTGCCAGCAGAGCAGTGGCCCAGCACTCTTGCCTTACCCACTAGCACCCTAACTTTTTAAAACTAATTTTGAGGCAGCAGTGTGCAAAATCTTTTCTCCCCCCCCCCCCTTACTTCAGGGACTGAAATTTCAGCTGCTTTGTTCACCTGGGTTCAATGGTACCACTTGCCAAGCCCCTTCCCTCTGTTTGTTGCCCACTTCCTCCGTCATGGCAGAGTAGAACAAATGGAGCAAGCTGAAGGTGTGTTACAACCAGACTTAATCCAAAGCTCATTGAAGTCACTTTTCATTAATTTCTGTGGGGTTTGGATCAGGCCCTTAGCAAGGAGAATGCTCATCAGTTCCTCAGAAGGGGACCTCTGCCAGGATTGTTTCAGGGAAAAGGGCTCAGAGTCTGGGTGGCATGTTGGGACCTTAGCAAACCTTGCACCATCTGGGATTCCTCCAGAGACTCTTCTGCAAGGGCAGGTTGGTCCTCTTCAATACCGTGTACAAAATTAGTTACTTTACATAGCAGAGCAGTTACTGAAGTATTTCCCCACCACATGTGAGTTACCTGATTTATGATGACAGCTTTGCTTCCTTGCACTGGCAGGGAGCTCATGCTTGCGATTTCTCTGCGAGTTCTGAGAAGCTTGAATTATTGAGAACACAAGGTAATTTGAAATAACAAAAATACCACACAAAAGAACCTTTCCCCATCCCACTTACAGCTTCTCCCACCATGTGGCATTTTCTTATGGGACATTATTGTGTCCACTGGTTTGGACTGAATCCAAACTGTAAGACCTTTAACTTGCATCTTCCAGGGAGTTAGTTAGAAACTATCTAAAATCTTATTAATGGCATTTTCAACTAACAGGCCACATTGCTAGGCTGTTCACATGAACTAGCCTTTAAAATTTATTATTCCACTTTAAGTGACTGACATTCTAAATACTTGGAACCCATCAGACCAAGACCATAAAGGATGCTTGCATGGTTGACACCTGTAAGATGGGCATCTGTCTTTTCACTTAAGTGTTGGAGAAGCTGTAAATACTTCATATGCAGACAGCAAACAGAGAATAGAAACAAAAACTACACATCTGCGTTTATGAGCTTCTTAAGATGCCAGTGAATGTTGCTAGTAGTCAAGTAGTCCTTCTGATTATTCTAAGCATCCTGGATGCCCTGGTATGTCACATAGCCACTCTTAGCTGCCTTTTGTTCTGACATGACTTTATAATGGATGAATGATTAATTTAACAGTTTAACTCTATACTTTCATGGTGAGTAGATGTCAGGCTTTCTTTCATTATGTTCCAAACATTGCACAGCAGCCTGCAGATTGCCTTCTAATTTCTTTATGGGAGCAATTGGAATTCCCATTAAAACAAAGGTGTGAAGGTTTGCAGAAGTCAGGATTCTAAATCAACATGGAGTTTCATACCTAGGTGAGGAAAGTGTCTCCCTCAGGATTGTCACACTGAAGTATAATCTCTCCTGTCAACTTTGTTCACAGCTTGGGTTACCATTGTGGGCCTTCTTTACCATAACATGCACCGTTTCTTCCAGGACATCAACCCTATGGACACCAAGTAAGTATACTACACAGTGGTGTCCTTCAGAAACAGCTGGGGGTGGGGAGGAGGGCGAAGTTGTGTCAGCATGGCTCTTCTGCCTCCCTGCTGAGGCTGCTTGAGGGGGGTGGGGGGGGGTTAGTGAGTTGGCCCCATCCTGGAGGAGGGCGGGGAGGTGGTGGGGGGGGGAAGGGTGAAGGGAAGGGTGGGGGAAGGGGGGAAGGCAGGGGAGCGTGCCTCATCTACGGCTGGCCCAGGGCAGGGACTGGGACCCAGCTTGCTCTGCACTCAGCTCCAGCTCAGGCAACTGCTGCTGCTTCCTATCCAGCTGGTGGAGAGAGAGAGGGCGGTAACCGTCCCCCTGCCCCATAGCGAATGATACCCCCGATCTTGAACTGCTGTAATAGTGTTATGATGGCCTCAGTGGGATACTAAGTACACATTGGCACAATTGTTTTTTACAACTGGTGCATCGGACATCATGGGCCTGGACGCTGCTCCCATGGGAGTTTAGCCATTGACTTTAGCGGCAGTGGAATGAAGCCCTTTGTTAGAGGTGTGTTTCCTGATGGGGAAAAAAACTTTTTTTTTTTGGTGACTTGTCTGTCTCTCTGCCTTCTAAACCTCTTCCACTACATACTTGGATTTATATTGAAGATTCATATATTTAATCCTTGAAGTAATGCCTTATATGGAACTTAAATTTATGTTTCTTTTCTGCTGTCTCACAAAAAGGTGACGTTTGTTTGTATTTAAATAATGCAGCAGTATATAACCTTTCTCTCTCCCCGAAAAGTGCTATGAATTTTAGTCCCATAAACCTGTAAACTAATTTTTGCAATAATAAATCAGACAATACATAAAAAGCCTTTTTGTTTTATATACTGTGCCAATGAAATCATTAGCAGATAAGTTAAAATAAACTCGGAGCAATATACCTCTCAGAAAGCCAGTTTCCCAGGGAATTTTGCAAGGCAGTGCTGGTCAATCATTACATTTGCCTTTTAGGCTGGTCATTTTTTCAATCTCTGCTGATTAGGGCAGTGATTCTCAGTCTTTTCCATGCCAGGACCCCCTGCTACAGCAGAAGAAAGTTTCAGGACTCCAACTTCAATCTATTTCAGGGACTTCTTCCTCTCTAGCCATGTGCAAGGGAGGGGAGATTGCAACCTGCTGAAACCACTTGAACACCCCTAAATTAGGACCACTTATGATCGTGTTGAAGCAATGTTAAAAAGTTCACAGAAGAATTGTATGATTTCCTACTCGGTTTAAGTTTATAAAAAAATACCATGCACCCTTCTCCCTGCAAAATTAATAAATAAATAAAGGTAATTCGCTGGAGTGAGTGAAAGAATTATATCAGCGGCATGCAATATTTCTTACTGATATGAAGAAATAGAGGCAATAATTTGAGGGTTTAGCTTTTCAAGACGTATGTTCACTATGATTTATTAAGGGAAATAGACCATAATTTTAACCTCCCACAGAGAGAGAGAATTAATGTGGTCGTGACTCACAGGTTAAAGATTAGCAAGGATAAAGACAGTGTGTAAATACCTTCAGCCTAAAATCACTGAGTTCCGAGGCATTTTCATGGCTGTCTCTACTATAGTCTTGGGCTCTGATCCTGCACAGGGATCTGTCTGCACAACAGGCCCAATTTTGCCATTTTTAAGAATATTGAGTAGTTCTGTATTTCCATGTCTCAACTCCCACAGAGAGAGAACATGACAATACAGGGAGGGACCCATTCTTACTCCCATTGAAGTATATAGAAGATTTGCCACTGATTTCAGTGGGAGAAGGATCAGCCCCGAACATATAATTTTTAAGGAACGCATGGTTTAAAAGTGGTCTCTAGGTTTCTAATATTAACCTGGGCTACCTGAATTATTTGCAGTGTATCTAGTATTACGGAATCATGTCTCTGGAGCTCTAGATGGCTTGCCTTTCCAGAGGCCTGTTTTGAAACTTAATAATCCAAGGAATGCTGGCTTGGCAGTTTTCCTTTGTGGAATAAAGCACCGGATATCTGAGGAATGCTTGAAAAATAATAAGTGTGCAATTCCTTCTCCCTTGGTTTACTTTGGTGAGCTTTGCTATTGCATCTTTCTGGCTTAAGTCTCACCAAAATAATCTTTTCTAATGTTGTTTTCCACAGAGGAGTAGTTTTAAAGACACTCTTTAAGGATTCTTTAGTCTCGGACTACTTGGGCACCTATAATTTACAGTCTGCCTGGTTGGTTCTTCGTGACAGAATTTCATTATCCTTGTGGCACATGTTGAATTTTCTTTGCGCTTTGTTGCCAGATGACTGTTCCATTTTCAGACCGTCTAACCAGAGCTCTCTGAAAGAGTCACTTTGGTCCTTTAAGAAGGGAGTCAAAGCCTAAAGAAGCTTTGAGCTCCACTTTGCTCTCAGTCCTACACTGGTGCAAATCTGGAGTCACTCCATGGAAGTCAGACAGGTTACAGGCTCTGCATCCTGTAACATACATTAGTGTTGGACAGTGGTTCTGGGGAATGTGGTGTTGTGGAGAGAAATGCCGGATTCTTATTTGTGTTTTAGTTTTTTTCACATGTATTCAGATTCATTAGAGTACTGCTCTGGGCCTTGTATTGCAACATTACAAAATACTAAACTGAGTTAAACGATGGGATGTAATTTGAGATGAACTAAAGTCCTGGGTGTGAATACCTTTGAACATTGGGCAATTCAGCACACAGAGTCCTGGATCCAAATATCCCCAGACTTTGGGGAAGCAAGCTCAAAATTCAGGTACACATCTGGATCCAAACTTCACATTGTGAGCCCTTCTCTGACTATAACTCTACATACTCTGGGGGCAAATTCTGCCCTCGGTTGCATGGATAAAACTCCTACTGAGTGCAATGGGAGCAGAAATAATCCCTAATGATGCTAATATCATTTAAAGGTTATAGAACAGAGTTGGAACATATATCCTACAAATCTAGTTGAGTTTGTCTCAGTCAACCCAGCTGTGCAATTTGATGACATCCGTTAATGTCTGAAATGAACTCTTCTTAGTCAGTATGAGGAAAAACACCAAGAAACCACTGTGATATGTGGTATAGGTTTTTAAAGAAGTGCGTTTTTCTGATGGAAGTGAGATTGTGATGTGGAGAGTGAGTGATATGGTTATTGTGAGCAGCCAAACAGGCTAATGTGTTTTGCTTGGTAACCCAAGCTAATGAATAGTGAGTTCACCATGCATTTGCATTTGCCATTGTAGCTAGCACTCATCTGTCTGCATGATCTAATGCTAAGGAGAGAATGATGGAAGATGCTCTGCTAATGTAAACAGTGCTTGTTCTTGATCAATGGGACACTCTTTCAAATTTATGTCAGAATTCTACTCTGATCGAATGGATCTCAGCTCTTCCTAAATGTGCAGAGACCCAGATTTAAGATCCACCAAGAGCAGAATTTTGCCCAGCATTTTAACTAAACATTTAAAAAAAATGTTTTTGTTTTATGTATGGTCAAATTCACCAGGGCTAGAAAAATGTCTTGGCTAGCCAGCTTCCTAATCAGATGTTCAGTTAACTTCCATCAGCATTCTGGTTTGAATTATAATATCCTTAAGAAGAAAAACGTATTCTGGACAAGGATTTTTTCATAGCAAAATGATTTTTAAAAATGCCCCGACAAATCATTTATTTATATACTTACTTACACATGTATATATGCATGCATGTATGCATGCACTTACATAGGAATAGAGCATCTGCTCATGTAAGTATATCAAATTTTCTCTGCAGCAGAAAGGTATCCTTCAGTTACTTAAATGGGACTGGAGGTGCCATGGTCTGTTTACATGGACCTAATTCCAAGACTGGGATCTTGATTTTGACGAAAGGGGACTGAAATTATTGTGATTCTGGTATCTCATGTGTATATATTTGCTTATGATGTACAGGAAATATATTTACAAAACAGCAAATTATTAATGGTACAGTTTAATCTTTTAAACAGTTTCATGCGGATACATGCATGGTCAGAGTTTTGACTCTGCATTATCCATCTAAAGCTATATAATGAGGAAGGTTAATAGCTTCAGTGCATTGATTTAAGGTTAATTCTATTGTACATTTGTTGCTTACCATGAGCTGATTATATAATATAATACAATACAACATGGAGAGAGACCTGTGGAGGAGGTAAGTAAGTTAAATGCTGAGCTGTACAAGTCAAAAAGAAATAAACTTTACTTAAATGTCTTCTGCTCTTTGTTACACGGGGTCAGATTGTCAGCTGTTGTAAATTGGCATAGTTTTATTGACTTCCATGGAGCTGTGCTGATTTACATCAGCTGAGGGTATGGATCATCATTTTAAACTAAAAAACAGATTTAATTCTTTTACACTGAATTTGTAACTGTTTCCGAGGCAAGAGGCCACACTGATCTGTAGTGTAACTCCATTGATTTAACTTGAGTTAAACTAGGGATGAATTTGACCCAGCAGGTTTGCATTTTCAGCTCTTACTTTTCTTTAACAGGCAGAGACAGCATAAATACACAGCTCACCAGACAGGGCTCCACCTCTGCAGCTCAGCTAGGGTCCTTCAATTTGGACCTTCAGCCTATCCATGGAATTTGGCCCTAGCACAAGGCCTAACTCAGTGAATTCAGAGCAGTAGGTGCATGTTGAAAGAGTAACTTTCTTCTGACCAAACTTAGATCAGCCCATAACAGTATGAACTGCAAACGCTAAAATGCTGTTTTACCCACTTTCTGGTATTTTTTGCTCTTCCTCTCCAAGGATTGCTGAGGCTGCTGCTTATAAAGGCTACAAGATCTCTGCAATGAGCTATGTTATTTCCCTGAAGGTGGAGCCACCGCCAACCTTGTCTCATAATCTGTCAGGATCTCCTCTTATTACCATTCAGCTCACCCATAAATTGGTAAGTGAAAATGAAATTTCCAGTTTATACTTTTACCATGACTGGTTGTTCCAATCTTTTTGCATCTGTGGAGGTTTCTCTGCATTGATGTTGTTGTTATGGCTATGTTAGTGATGACTCAGCTGATATCTATGATTGCAAAATATTGCATTTACCCCAACTGCCATATTTCAGGGACTGTATCTGTTTGTATAGTGCCACAAAAGACTTACTAGTGACCCACTGATAAGAAGGTTAGGTAACAAGTATTGATTTTGATCCTTTTGGATATATGCTGTTTATGTATGTATGTATGTATGTAACTTACCATATGATATGAATCACTGCATACTCCCTGAGAAACGGGTATCATTGTTTGTTAATGATCCACTGGGTTCTTTCTTTCTTTCACAGTGGCAATGTAGAGCAGTATGTTCTGAAGGCAGAGGAGGTAGTGTGAAAAATGCAGTGACCACTGACCTACTCAAGAAAGCGTTGAATAATATTGTTATTAGAGAGAGGTGAGAAATGGAAAAACGTGAAAATTTCCATTTCCCCACATTTTTCATTGAGGCTTCATTTAAATGGACATTTTCCAGCCCATTTATGGTGATCCATAAATGTAAGTTTCCCCTCCCCCAGTTGCTCTGTTGTAGGTGCATGAGGCTAGAGAGAAAAAGTCTAAGAGCATAGATCTGAAGAGTTATTTTGTTGTTGTGTGTTTCTGAACAGGATGTTCTGAATGCTGTCCCCAGTGGCCTCTGAGAGACAGGCACTTCGGGGGTGAGGGCTCTGGCTGTTGGATTTAAAGAAATATGTCTTGCTTCATTCATTCAGATACCTCCTGATACTTTAATATGACGATTCACAAACTGCCCATAAAATTGCCCTGTACTTTTTCTGTATTCCATTTGTCAGTCTTGGGGGAGGATCAAGATGCTGGTGCATGGATAGAATTGTTTGCTTTATCATTTGTTTCCTTTTCTGGTTTGACAGTTAACTCATTTAACCCAGAATATAGAGCGTATGACTATCTAATCCAATATCTAATCTAATACACCGTTGTTTGCATGATAGTGAACTGTCATATCACTGATTATTTCAGGCAGAAGAAGCAAGCATACGCATAAGATAGCCTTTGTGTACACATGTATATATTGGCAAGTAGCATTGAGGTGATAGGAGATACAAAAAATATGCATGTGCTTAATGAGGTTTTGGTAAAGTATCTGCAGTTTTCCTGAGCGTGGCACTGACCTCTATTTTAATGCTTGTCTCCTATTCGCTGTACAGCTTTTTATTACAAGGATACATTAAACACCTTAGCGCTGTGAGTCAGCTTCTGTAGCACAAAATTCATTGCTGGCAATTTGGATGCTGGGAACTGCTGGAATGAAAGGATTACTGTTTGTTTGTACTTTGTATGTAACACTGTGTTTGGGAATCTTTGTCACACATGGGAATGAAGTCTGAGGATTTTTAGTGTCTTGTCTGTTTTGGCAAATTATAGCAGTGTGTTCAATTGTTTTAACCTACAGGCCTAAACTCAGGCATGTGTCAATTTTGGAAGTTAGAGGACAGAGGGGTTTCTTTTTATTGATGAAGATGCCTCATCTGCCGTTTTCAATGAAATAAGGAAGAAAGTTCCAGATCCAAAGGGTGATATAGTTCAGAGTTAAATACTCTGAGAATTTTCATGCCTCAATATCATGTCTGGGAGTTTCTCAAAGACTTTCATTGCTAGACCTTTGTACCGAGAGCGATGCATGAAGAATGAGGAGGTTCCTAAAATTCTTCAGGAGAGCTGGGAGAAATTCTTCAGCCAAAACTTTTTTCAGTTGAGAAATGCAGATTCAGATCAACTGAAGCATTTTGTGAATATGGCTTGTATTCACCACATTGTTTTGATTTAAAAAAATACAAAAACAAACTGAAAAAATCATTTAATTTTGAAAAATTTGAAATGCAGTGTTTTTGATTTTTTTTTTTTCAATTCAAAGCACTTTTTAGGTTTCAGTTTTATCCTGATTTTATTTTAAAAAAGGTACCCCAAAACAAAATCAAGCATTTCAAATTACTAAGCAATCATTTGTAAGCACCTAGATGTTAACAGGGTTCTAAGTAATAGCCAGCATGGATTTGTCAAAAACAAATCATGCCAAATCAACCTAATTTTCTCCTTTGACAGACTTAATGGCCTAGTGGATAGGAAGAAACAAGTAGACGTGATCTATTTTGGTTTCAGTAAGCCTTTTGGTACAGTCCCACGTGACGCTCTCATAAGCAAACTACAGAAATGTGGTCTGAATAAAATTACTATAAGGTGGGTACACAATTGGTTGAAAAAACATACTCAAAGAGTAGTTATCAACGGTTTTCTGTCAAACTGGGAGGGTATCTAGAGGAGTCCTGCAGGGGTCAGTCCTGGTTCCACTATTATTCAATATTTTCACTGGAGTGGAGAGTATAGTTATAAAATTAGTGGACAACACCAACCTTGGAGAGGTTGCAGGCACATTGGAGAACAGAATTAGAATTCAAAACAACCTTGACAAATTGGAGAACTGGTCTGAAATCAACAAGATGAAATTCAGTAAAGATAAGTGCAAAGTACTACACATCGGAAGGAAAAAAAATCAAATGGCCAACTACAAAATGGGGAATACCTGGCTAGCTGGTAGTACTGCTGAAAAGGATCTGAGGGTTATGAGTCAACAGTGTAATGCAGTTACAAAAACGGCTAATATCATTCTGGGATGTATTAACAGGAGTGTTGTATGTAAGACATGGGAGGTGATTTATCTTGCTCTACATGATACTGGTGAGGCCTCAGCTGGAGTATTGTATCCAGTTCTGGGCACCACACCTGAGGAACAATGTGAACAAATTGGAGAGAGTCCAGAGGAGAGCAACAAAAATGATCAAAGGTTTAGAAAACCTGACTTATGAGGAAAGGTTAAAAAAACTGGGCATGTTTAATCTTAAGAAGACTCTCAGTGGAGGACCTGATAAGTCTTCAGATATGTTGAATATGTTATAAAGAGGACAAGGATCAATTGTTCTCCATGTCTACTGACGGTAGGACAAACAGTAATGGGCTTAATTGGTAGCAAGAGAGATTTAGGTTTAGATATTAGGAAATACTTTGTAACTATATGGGTAGTTAGTCTCTGGAATAGACTTCCAAAGGAGGTTGTGGAATCCCCATCATTGGTGGTTTTTAAAAACCAGTTGGACAAACACCCGTTAGGGATGGTCTAGGTTTACTTGGTCCTGCCTCTGCACAGTGGGCTGGACTTTGACCTTTTGAGGTCCCTTCCAGCCCTGCATTTCTATGATTGGACCCCAAACTATTTTTTCCCAAGTTGAGTGAAAACATTGAAGCAAAAATTCAGTTTTCTGTGAACCCAAAATAGATTTTTTTCAGGGTTTTTTTTTTTGGGGGGGTTCAGCCACTCAACCAAAAATCAGTTTCTCACACAGGTCTAATTGTAGGTTTCATGGGGTACCCCTGCAGGCAACTAGGCTGATCTCTCACTTGTCTCTTTTTGACAGCTTATGAACAGAGAGATTTTCAATGTATTACAGCAGGGAGAGATAAATCTGCTCCTTTGGATTGTTTGGGATTGACTCTTAATAATACCATATCAAATTTACACAGTTTGCAAACAAAATGTTGCTGGTTAGTTTTATCTGCCAGCACGGCAAATTTAACCAGGGATCAGAATGCTATTGAGTGACCTCTGGATGGCTTCTAGCTGTGAATGACAGATGGGTATTTTCCTGAAGCATTAGCTCTGAAAATGACTGTGGGGGAATATCAGTGTAAAATGTCAGATCCCAAAACAGTCCTTTTCCCCCCACCCCTCATGACTTCTTTAGATTTGAGGCAAGTATGAAAATGTTTACATATTTGTTGTAAACTGACCCATTCCCAATCCCAGACAATCCAACGGAGCATATTTGTCTGACCCTACTGTAATGCTTTTACCTTATTCAATCCATATGTTCTAAGTTCTGCAAAATGCCTTTCTTTATACCATCATTTTCAAAATCTATCTGTTCATATGGTTGTTGAAAAAAGAGAGAGAGATCAGTCCAGTTGCCTCCATGGGTTTCAGTCTTGCCTTCCAAAGAGAATTCCTTATTATAGATTCAATGAAACCCAAAAGGAGGCTGGGTTGGAAAGAATATAATAGTTTGGTTTGGGTGGGGTTCAGATTTGAAGTTCTGAGTAAATTTGAACATTGGGCACAGCCCAAATTGAGAAGAGAGATTATGCTTGTCATTCCTCATTACCCCAACATCATACGTGATGTTCCTGAGCTCCAAAAACTGTAAAACAACAAAACCAGTTTCAAACTCGCCCTCGGCATGACCCTATCACTGCATATTCTAAAGTATAGCAACTGCTCTCATGCCTCTTGGTTTCTTTTAATGATAGAAGAGAACTACAGCAAAATTAATACTCTGTATCTAAATTAGAACTGTCATGTCTAATTTGAATTAAGGTTGTCACCTATTAAGATTTGGATCTGAGTACTTTGTTCTACTGGGGAAGGTGTGTATCTTGGATCTAAATGCAGGCAAGAAAAAAGGAGAAGGGAGAAATAAGAAAAGAGGGGAAGAAGAAGAGATTAGAGGTGGAGGGAAGGGATATTGCCTATTTTTTCACCATTTTGGACCCTATGTGTAAATTGACATCACTGCTAGATTTGGCTTTTAACCTTTCCTGGAAATTTGGCCCTTAGCTCAGACTTCCCTGGAAGTTTTACTCTCCATCATGGCAATTAAAAACAAAACACTGTCAACATTTCAGTTACACATAGATGTCCTCCACATTTGTCCGCCTGGTGAGAAAAGGACCTGGTCAGGAAGGTTTCTTCACTTGAGATTTTCTGGTATTTATCTTCACATGGTAAAAACTGTGGGAATTTCTCAAGAATGAGCAAAGAGAAAGCAGGGTGAACAGGTGACTCCTCTCTCTCCTCAAAAACTCTGGATCAAAATTTCTTAACTCCTAGCAGGGGTGCTGGCACTAGGGATGCTGGGGGTGTGGCAGCACCCCCTGGCTTGAAGTGGTTTCCATCATATACAGGATTTACAGTTTTGCTCAATGGCTTTCAACGCCCCCACTATAAAAATTGTTCCAATGCCGCTCCCTCTTAGCTGGCTAATATGAGAGGAAACGTCTAGTGCCAAGTGAATCAGGTGAATAAAATCCACCTGCTTTTCTAAAGTTACTTGAAGTTTTTCAGAAATTTCTAGCTGGAGAAAAATTTCCTCACTGGACAGTAAATCATGACCTTTCTCTCCCACTCTAGTGTTCTGCTCCTGCTGATGGGTGTCCTGTAGTACCTCTTGTTTATGTTGCCTTCCCCCCACCATGTTCTGATGTCCCTCTCATTGCAATGAACAATGCTGACAACACAGTCCCAAAACAAAGACTAGTTTAATGCTGCATCCCACTCTCTAGCTTTTAGTTTTCCGAGCAGGCAACCATTCTCACTGGCTCTAGAACACTATACTATAATTAACAAAGCAGTGACACACAACCACTGGTTCTGTCCTCGAACCTCCAGGAAAGTTTTAGTTAGGATGGTTTTTGAGCTTCTTTGGCGGTTGATATAACAGCAGCTCAAAACTAGCTAATCAGGTTCCTGAGAGCTTAGTTATATGAACCTCTTGCAACTGAAATGATGTTTAACTCTGCTAGCTATGGCAATGAAGTTTTGTGCAAAACCATTTTGATCCTGTGAAGCTTGTGGTGAAATGGAAAGAAAACTTTTTCCTGTCTTTGGACATGCACAGTTTTTCTTTCTCTTGTGGATGAGTTTCATTGTTTTGTTTTGTTTATTACAATAGTTGTGACTGGTGATCACATGGTAGGTCGTCCAGGGTCAAAGTAACCATGGGAAAACCTTACAAATCCAGGTGCAGTATGCAGATCTTAACTATATGCACTGTTTTTGTCTTGGATTTCCCCTTCACAATATTAAACTCAGCTGAACCTGAGACTCAGGGTTAAATGATATGAACTACAATTGATTAAAAACCCATTGTGAACCAAACCTGGCAAGATTCACATAACCCTACTCAATGCCGCACTCCCATAGCTTCCCTAAAAACTCATCCAAACTTGGAGGAAATGTGTGGACACGTGAAACTTTGCTACTTCTATAATTCAAAGCGTGCTGCTGCTTCCAGTGTGATAAATGCATAATTTATTCACTCAGCGTGTGAATAAGTTTAAGGCCAACTTTCTAAGTTTTAGAGGCAGAAGGGGCACTTTAGAAAAAAAACCTTGGGTACAAGCTTCAAAAGGAGTCCCAGAATAGTTTAAATCTTTTGTGGGCAAAGCATTGTAGTTTTGCAGGACAAGAGAGAAGATCTTTTTGTAACTTAATAGCTGGGATTTCCAGCTGGATTTTAAAGATTGCTTAGGGCATATGGATGGCCAGTTCCTATTCATTTCTAATGGAAGATGGGTTTCAAACCCCTTAGGCAACTTTGAGCCTCTTGGCCTCCTTACTCTACGTATAGTGCAGAAATCAGGATCTATTGTTAACCTCTTCTCATTGGTCCACAACTGAGTTTTCTTTATTTGACAGTGAAACTTTTTGCTTTCCTGGGGAAGGGAAGTGTGGCATCCCTAGAGTTTGGTTGCATGCAAAATAAAATACATTCACATTGAAACTTTGTCCCATTCTTTCAGTCTCAGGACGATTCAATATCGAAACAGCTAATTCTTAGGGGAAGTATTAACTGCTTTGAACTTTTATCAGTGATGTCTGGAAATCCAACTGGAAAAAGTGATCTATAGATTCAACTGTCAATAGTCTGTTTTTAAAAAAGTTTACCTTCAGAGGGGTAGCCGTGTTAGTCTGGATCTGTAAAAGTGGCAGAGTCCTGTGGCACCTTATAGACTAGTCTAGCTGCCAGCTGGTGCTCTAAGGAGCAGAAAGCAGTCCCCAGCCATGCTGTCAGGGAAGTGCTCCGACCCACTCCCCAGCTGCTCCTCACCCCCCTGTGTGGGTGAGATCACAACTGCAACCGTGGCTCAGATGCTGGGTGGCTTGAGGCTGGTCCTGGTAGCAACACAAGGGCTGCCAGGACTTCGGCCACAAGTGCAGTGATCCACCAGGCTCCATGCCGGTGCCCAGCCTGCACCTGCTGCTCTGTATCTGGCCCCCATAGACTCTGGTACCCAGGCATCCGCTGGCCCTGCTCCAGCTGTTTGAACACCACCATATCTGGGCTGTAGAGGTGTTGCCACTGTGTGGATGTGGAGCTCATCTGGAAAGGTGAGGGGGTTTCTGGGGGTCAGGGGGGGATGTAGGGTGCAGGGTGGCGTGGCATGGCAAGGAGTGTGAGCTGGGCTGAGAGTCTGGAGGGCAGGGGGTGGCCGTTGGGGGAGTCAGGTGTGATCAGTAAATTGAAAATTGTTATTGACGTTGATATTTTCCCCACAGAAAACATGAATTTCAGTGAAAACTACATTTTTTAATGGGAAGATTTTTCAATAGAAAAATTTCAACCAGCTCTAATTAAAACATTTTAGGTTCAGTGTTCATATGCAACTTCCTTTTTTGCTTTTATTTTTTGGATAAGAGGACTTGCTTATATTCAATTTGAGACTATGATCATTTCTATTTAAAATACATAATAAAATCAGACTAGATATGAAATGTTTGCAGGCAAATTCAGTCAAGCTGCAATATGAGATCTAGGCAATGGAGATATGTACTGGTTGTCTGCTCTGCCATTTGCTATGGTCTTCTATTTTTCTGCTGTTCATAGAATCATAGAATATCAGGGTTGGAAGGGACCTCAGGAGGTCATCTAGTCCAACCCCCTGCTCAAAGCAGGACCAATCCCCAATTTTGGTCCTGCTTTGAGCGGGGGGTTGGATTAGATGATCTCCTGAGGTCCCTTCCAACCCTGATATTCTATGATTCAATCCCCAATTTTTGCCCCAGATACCTAAATGGCCCCCTCAAGGATTGAACTCACAACCCTAGGTGTAGCAGGCCAATGCTCAAACCACTGAACTATCCCTCCCCCCACTGTGACTGCATGTTTCCCCTTTACTACTGATAGCACTAAGAAACTATTTGGGGGAGTGATTTTGAGGGGTGAAGAAAATGTGCACCCCAAATCAACAGTAAAGAAATCTGGCTTCTGAGTGGGTGATGAAGAGTCTGATTATGGGCACAATCCTACAAGCCACTCAGTGGCCTCCATTCCCACTGAAATCAGTGGGAGTTGAGGGAACTCAGCACCACTTATTTTTGTCCTTACAAGTGTATCCAATGTAAGTGCACAGGTCAGAACTGATTGGCCAGTCTCCCCTTCCCAGTTTGATCACTGACTCCCTTTTGATGTGAACTCACCAGAAAGCTATGGACCGCTGAGCAATGGATAGCTTTGAACTGACCCAAATACCTCCGCATATCTTTTGATATAGAATCAAAATCCTCGGAGTAATCTTTGGAAACAAAGAAATAGAGCAGCTAGAATTATAGTGACTGCGTACCCTCAGGGAGAGATCCATGGCAAAGAATTGTGGATAAAAGATGCAAGAGACTCTGCTGGACTGAACTAGCTGATATACGCTTTTAACTCAATGAAAAGAGCACTTGCCTGAAGAGAGCATGGCCCTGGGAATAGCATCTCTGCTGACTTTTCTGTGGAAATTAATTAGCAGGCATGCCTGTTTTTGAGGGATGGATGAATGGATTGTGCTCTCTAACGATGCATATGTAAAGATAATGGGACAAATTCTGTTCTCATTTACACTAGTGTAACATCAGTGGAATTACTCTGAATTTACCCAAGTGTAACTGAAATCAGAATGGTTGTAGTGTGTCTCTTCAAGCTTTCAGGCTGTACCAACCCACGGCTAGCTTCCACTGATCTTACACTCATGTTACATAGTGCTTTGATCCAGGAGTGGTCCCATTGACTTCAATAGGGCTACTTATGGAATTAAGGTATAATCCAATATAGGCAAGAATATCAGAAGCTGGCTGCAAATAACTAAGGTGAAGGTCATTGCGGTTTTTTTTTTTAAAAGTATGCATCATGTTTGAAAGGATAAAACCCAAGGCATTTATGTAACTCTGTGAGTAATCATAATGGGTAGAGCAAGGATATTAAAAACTGGCTTTGAAAAATATCGCATTCATTAACATACGACTTTCTTGTAATGCTGAAAAACAAATTTGAAGTGGCTGCCAATGACATTTATAGCTGCATGTTGGTTTTACAGAATGTTCCTCAGGTAACAGAAAGAAAGAAAAGTGGAGTAGAAAAACAAGGAGAAAAAGGTAGCATGACAAACAGTTGTTCTCACTGAAGGTTCAACTGTGGGGCTGGATTCTTTATTCCATTTACTCTGATTTGGATCCGTACTAATTCCATTTAAGTCTGTGGGGTCACAGCCCTGTAAAAGTGGGCTAAGAGAAAGGAGAATCAGGCCCACTGTATTTATTTTAGTGATACCAGAAAGGTTACTGAAGGGCTTTTATCCTTGCTTTCCAGTGGGTATAGGAAAAATGCCAGACGCTGATCTATAGAAAAAGAGTAAGGAGGGAAATAAAATGCACCTATTTTAGGGTACAGTTACAGTAGTTAATAGTCCTTGCAATAAGTAGAGCCTTTTGAATGAAGGCCAAATGGAACGATTAATATACAAAAAGCAGACAATACTTAAAGCTTCCAAGTTTATTTGAAAATTGCACCCACATTTCTGAGAGTGTGTTTTGGAAGTGGGTGTCTGTTTCCTTTTCTGTTCGAACGCAAGCATTTTTACATGAGAGAATGGAGGCCAATGCCAAGCCATTTTGCAGCAACTAGATAGGAGCACTGGAAATGCTTACCTATAATGTACTCGTTCCCTCCTGTAGAGGGACTCGGCAAAATCCTGCTTCTACATTGAAGAGCTGTATGGGATACAGGGGCAGGGGAGTTGAATGGCGGGCAAGGAGGTTGAATGTTGGGTGGGGTGGGGGGTCAAATGGTTGGCAGAAGGCATGCACAAAGAAGGGACCAGAGCCATCTTGATGGTGCAGTACAGGATGGCTCAGAAAGGTTAAGGGAAAATGTGCTGTAGAGCGTACCTTACTGCAATAGGCCCAAAATCTGGAGCTTGTGCCTGTGGTGGGGGGACCTAGATACATGTGCAACCTGACAGACCATGCACTTTTTGGCCAGGGGGAATCAGTGGGTGCATTAGCTGAACCCTTTTCCTTTTGCTCAAAGGAGCTGTATGGGTGTGTCTTGCTTTGCTGTTGTGGAGGTAAGTTGGGGAGGGGAGGCTCCCTGTTCCTGCTCATCCCTCAACACTCCTGTGCAACACAAAGAGGAAGAATGGTCCAGTATTCAGTGTGTGCAAACCTAGGAACTGGGAGACCGTGGGTCAATTCCCTGCTCTGGAACTGGCTTCCCATGTGACCTTGGGCAAGTCACTTACTCTCTCTCTAATGCCTCAGTTCACCATCTGTAAAATATTGATAATAGCACTGCCCTATCTCACAGGAGTGTTGTGAGAATAAATATATTAAAGATACCCAGATATTACGGTAAACAGAGGCCAGACAAGTATCATAAATCGATAGATGGAGCAGGATTTAGTCCATTGCATTAAGGCAGACACCATTGACGTGTATTATATTTCCTGCATACAGACTATAAGATATGATGTTAGCTAGACAGGATTTGCTTTGCATAATGTTCATGGACTGACAGCTGGACTCTTGAGGGAGGGTTATCAATTTTCAACCAGCTTGATTATCCAGTGAAACCTTTTTTGATTGAATGTAGCTTTTTAATTGAACAGAAATTTTCATTAAGAATTGTCCATTTTCATCCAAAAAATGGAAAAAAAAATTCTTGGCCAACTCTTGTTACCAGCATCAGGATCTGTAAGGGCAAGATGTATACAATGATTGTACTTACAGTAGTAGTATACCAAATTGTTTAAATTGTCAGTGTTCTAATATCAAAGACTGTTTCTTGTGTGCTGAACGCTTCCCTGAAACCAGTGTTCTGTTATAACTTTTTTTTCATGCTTTTTATTTTTTCTCTCATGGAAGTATTTGAATTAGCAGGCTCAGGCATGTGTCAACTGTTTGGGATGAAATAACGTCCAAACCTTTTCCCAGAACTCAAATTGAACTTTCTCTGAACTCAAAAATGTGAGTAAAAAATACATTTCCCCCCACCACACACAATCTGTCCTCTCATTCTCACTCATTTTGGGGCATCTCTTCTTTTCTGAGTCCCATTCAGGACTGGGAGGTGGCAAACCAGAGTTCTGTGCATGGCACAGCCATTGCCTCATTGTACAACCTTGGGCAAGTCACTTCACTGTTCTGTGCCTCAGTTTTCCTATCTGTGAAATTGAGATAATGATACTTATCCACTTTCATAAGATGATTTAATAGCTGTTTGTGAAAAACATTTCTTATAAGAGACAGGCCTGTGATGCAGGGTTTGGGGCTATTTAAATCTGTAGGGTTTTGCTCAGCCCTGTCTCTGTTTCTTACAGTACTGTGTCATCTAAACACTACATGTAAGGGTTTCTCTTTTAGTGATCTTCCTTTCACTCCCACTGCTTCAAACAAGATTCATGGGGGAATAGACACTGGAAATAAATGTTTTGCTAATCTTGGCTTGCATCACCAGACACTCTCATGCCGTTTTGTTGCAATTCTATTATTTAGCTCCTTCACTGCTGGTGAGCTTTTGAGTCCCTTTTTAAAAATTTTAATTTATTCTACTGAATCAGGTTTTTTTTTCATTGCACAGAACCTGCCAGTCAAAATACACCCACACAAGAAGCTTGTTGAGCTTTCTCCACATATACAGAATTTTTTTCCCTTTTGCAGTGCAAATCTTCATCATCTGACAAACTATCAAGCAGGGGCTGTTGTGCCAGAAAACAATGTTGATCGATTCCATCAGCTCTGGCAGCTAGTACAGTCTGTAAATGTAGAATATTGAATGCAAAACTGGATTTCCCTCTAAACTTTTCAACAGCATAATAATATAACTGTCTGATGAGTCCTGCTCTGGGCAGGGGGTTGGACTAGATGGCCTCCAGAGGTCCCTTCCAACTCTGTTATTCTATGATTCTATGAGTCAAGACGCTGGTGGAATTGAGGTTATATTTCCGAAGAGGTTGTTGCTTAAGGGTAGGCCTACAAAACAAAGGGCTGCCTCCCACCCCACAGGGTTCTAGAGTCTGGGTTCCAGCCCAAGCCTGGAAGTCTACACAGCAATGAAACAGCCCCACAGTCCGAGCCCTGCGAACCTGAGTTGGCTGGCACAGGCCACCACAGGTTTTTCTTTCCTGTGTAGACAGACCCTAAAGAGGTTAATTTAGAAACCTGAACATTTCCTGCCCATCAAGAAAATATATACAATTGAGAGAAAGGATGATCTAGGGAAATGGACTGCAGGATCCACTGGTTTGCATCTAGCCAAGGTACTAATAGGATCACCTGATGACTTATTTGTGGCTTATGTGACTTGGGTTGGTGGAATACGGCTAGCTCGTAGGCGACTGGTGCCCACAACAAACCCGCCACTGCAACTCCTATGAATTGGCACACGTTGGCAATCTTAGCAGAAAGTCCAGAGCCAGTTTCTCAGCTGGTGTTGAGCATCACAACTCCATTTGTCTTAGATGATCCATTTACTTCAATAGAGCTATGGTGACCTATTCCGTTCTGGCCCTGAATATTGAATGGACATAGAGTAGAAGGGTGGAGGCAGATGGTAATTCTGTAGACTTTGCAAAACTACTAGGATTTTTTGGAAAAGCTTTGGAATTCACAGAACATTTCTGACTGAAGCATTTTCCACCTCAATTCAAACAAATTTTCATTTAAAGAAAAAAACATTTTTCTTAATGAGGGGAAGCCCGTGCTATGAAAGCAACTCGGAAAACCTTGTTGTGCAAGCAATTCTTGGGATGGCTAGCAGAATGAAATAAAAAGAAGTGCACAGCAGCAATAAGTTCCATTTTTTCAGGACTGACCTGTTCAACTCATGCGGCTCCTCCACCTTTAAATGTCATCATGCAATGACTCAGTAGTGCCACCTGTCTATCCCACTGTCCTAGAATCATAGAACCATAGGGTTAGAAGGGATCGCAAGGGCCACCTAGTCTAACCCCCTGCCAAGATACAGGATTCGTTGCATATAAACCATGCAAGACAGATGGCTATCCAGACTCTCTTTGAAAACCTCCAATGGAAGGAGTTTCCACAAATTCCCTAGGCAATTTGTTCCATTGTACTACTGTTCTTACAGTTAAGAAGTTTTTCCTGAGATTTAATCTAAATCTGCTATGCCGTTGTCTCTTGTCCTGCCCTCTGTGGCAAGAGAGAATAATTTTCTCCATCTTTTTATGGCAGCCTTTCAAGTATTTGAAGACCACTATCATGCCCTCCCTTAATCTCCTCATTTCCAGCCTAAGCATACAGAGATCCTTCAGCCTTTGCTTATATGACTTGTGTTCCATCTCTTTAATCATCTTTGTCGCTCATCTCTGGAAACTTTCCAGTTTCTCCACATCCTTTCTATACAGCGGTGATCACAATTGGACACAGTACTCCTGCTGAGGCCTAACCCGTGCTGAGGAGAGTGGTAGTATCCTCTGCCGCGACTTGCATGTTATGCCTCTCTTAATGCAACCCAAAATCACCTTTGCTTTTTTTTTGCAACAGCATTGCATTGACTCATGTGGAGTTTGTGATCCACCACTGCTCCCAAATCCTTCTCCAGCAGTGCTGCTTCCAAGCCACTTATCCCCCATTCTGTATTTGTGCATTCGGTTTTTCTTCCCTAAGTGTAGCATCTTACATTTGTCTTTGATTTTAATTTTGTTGTCTATCACCCAGTTCTCCATTTTATCAAGATCCCTTTGAATGTTAGCCCTATGCTCCAAAATGTTTGCACTCCCCCCTAGCTTTGTGTCATCTGCAAATTTGGTCAGTACGCTCTCTATTCCTACATCCAGGTCATTAATAAAGACGTTAAATAACACCAGACCCAGAACAGATTCCTTGAGACAATCTTCCAATCTGACATCATTCCATTCATAGTTACTCTTTGTTTGCAGTTGTGTAACCAATTATGTATCCCCTTAATGGTAGTTTTACCAAGTCTGCATTTCTCCAACTTACTGATGAGACTGTCATGTGGGACTGTGTCAAAAGCTTTGCTAAAGTTCAGGTATATTATGTCCACTGCATTCCCCCATCCATCAAACCAGTTACCTTGTCAAAGAAGGAAATCAAGGTGGTTTGGCATGATTTGTTCTTAGTCAATCCATGCTGGCTGCTCGTGATCACCCTCCATCCTCCAGGTATTTGGAAATGGAATGTTTTAGATGTTGCTCTAATAGCTTCCTAGGTGTCAAGGTCAGATTGACAGGTCTATAGTTCCCTGGCTCTTCCTTTACCCCCTTTTTAAAGATGGGCCCTACATTAGCTCTTCTGCAGTCTTCTGGGACCTCTCCTTTCATCCATGAGTTTGCAAATATTATTGCCAGTGGCTCTGAGATTTTTTTCAGCTAAATTTCTTCAGCACCCTGGGGTGAATAGCATCAGGTCCTGCTGACTTGAATTAATTCAGATTAGTCAGACGATCTCTGATGTGTTCTTTACTTATCTTGATCTGCATCGTTTCCCCTTTATTATCTATGATAACTTTGCTAGCAGCTGGTCACATGTTACTTTTTGTGTGAAAACTGAAGCAAAGTAGGTATCGAGCAACTCTGCTTTATCTTCTGTTACCAGCTCAAGTTCTCCACGGAGCAGCAGCAGACCCCCCACACCACATCTTTCTTTTTTGTCTGACGTATTTGTAGAGTTCCTTGCCAAAGGCAAACTGAATTTGAACCACAAAATTTGAGAGCTATCCTAAATTTGGAATTGGTGATTTTTGAGCGAGTTCTAAATTTGGCCAAAAGATTTCGCTCATCTCTCTGTTGGAAACAGAGCTACCTTTTTCCACCTCCTAGTGTAGGTCTCTCCCAGTTAAAGGTATTATACATTGGCACGATTGCATGAAGAAACTGGTACTGTCACTGCCTCTTATCAATAAAGGACTTGAGTCTCTGTTACTGTCAACCTGGGACCTTTCACCAGCATTAAAGAAGTATAAAGTGTGTAAAGTAAACTACATTCGGTAATGGTGCTGTAATTATACCATCCCAGAGAAACTTCATGCAGGATTCCTAACCAAATCAAAATAAAATGGAAAACAATTTGTACATAAATTGCACAAGAGCTCAAGGTAGCTGATAATTTCTGCAGTTATTGAGGCATCAGTGTATGAATAGCAGAAGAGATTGGTAAAGTTTAGGAGATATTACTAGGCAGGCCATAAAGTAGGGTAAATCTTGAGGCCCTGACGTAAGCTATGATTCTCCTCTCCCTTACGTTGATGTAAATCGGGTATGGTTCTGTTGCTGTTTCAGTGGAGTTTCCCGGGTATAAGAGGGAGGAGAATTAGATCGTCTATATTTTATTCAGTGCTTACTGAGGCAAAATTCCATTGACTTCATCATAAAGGCTAATTAAAAAATGAGTATGGCATAGTGTTCTTCAAAACCCTCTACATTAGTTTTCAGTCTTTCTTCTAGTCTGCTAATTGTGCCCCTTTAAAGAGAGTTACTTTTTTACATTGGGTTGCAGTACTTGTTATAAAATAAACTTGTTGGTTCACCTGCAAAGACGCTTCTAATCGATGCCCTTTGGGGGGGGAACAAAGTGGACATGGATGGCACGCAGTGCTATAAAATCTACTATCCAGGAACAACTAAATGAGAAACATCAAGATTCAACAATTATTGTTAGGAATGGCGATTCTCTGCTCTCAATGCATGGCAAAACTGATGTTAAAATAATCAGCTTTGTCAGCTTCAATGTATATGGCACCACATGAAGGCTGGTAGCAGTTTGAACTCCAAGAAGATTTAATCTTAACCCCCTCCTACCAACATGTCCATTTTTTTTATATGTCTGAATCAGCAATCCATTTTATAAAATGATCAGCATCAAGAAAATCCTTATCCTGGCAAGCAGATGCTGTTCACAGCAGGAGCCATCAGAGAAAAGCAACATTTCACTTACCTGATCCAAGAAATTACAGCAGATCGTAGAAATTCACAAGAGATGAATGTCAGGAATGAAAACACATGTGGTGTGTCTAACAGAAAAGTTCACACAGTGCAGTTCTATTCCAGAACGACACTGAAATTATGTGACTTCTATATGGAGATGAGATATGAAGCCAGATCTTTGGCTCGTGCCACTAGAGTGCTGCAAAATGACCTTTAAATCTGTCCTAATAGGGCAATTGAATATTCCCTTAGCCTGGGGGAGTTATGGGATGGTGTGAAGCCAGCCCTATTGACTGTAGGGGGCATGATGAAGTTGGTGAGGCCAAAAGGCACTTTCATAATGGAGGAGGTGGAACTGGAGTATGATGTGCTTCACTGATCCCTGACTAATGACAAAAATTGGAGAGCACATTGCATTATGGCTGGCAGAAGGTTCTGTTCTAGCCAGTTCATTAGAGCAGCCCTTTAGGGATACTTTACTTTTAAGAAATAGTCAATTTTGTAGTCTTGCAGAATAGGCAGCAAAATACCTTTTGCTACCTTTTGGGCTTATGTGGCACCTAATCTGTTCTGCCAGAAGCAGGTATTTTAACAAAGAATGAAAGGAAGGTAATATAATTAATGCCAATCAACATAGGTTTATGGAAAATAGATCCTGTCTATCTAGATATCTTTTTATTTTTATGAGCGTACAAGTTTGGTTGATAAAGGTAATAGTGTTTGATGTAATGTACGTAGACGTCTGTAAGCCATTTGACATGATACCGCACAACGTTTTGATTGAAAAACTAGAACAACATAAAATAAACAAGGCACACATTAAAAGGATTAAACGCTAGCTAGCTGATGAGTCTCAAAATGTAATTATAAAGGGGGAATCTAGTGGGGTTCCACAGGGATTGGTTCTTGGCCCTATGCTATTTAACATTTTTATCAATTATCTGAAGAAAATGTAAGATCATCACTGAGAAAGTTTGGAGATGATGCAAAATTGGGAGAGTGGTAAATAATGAAGAGGACAGGTCACTGACACAAGCTATCTGGATCACTTGCTAAGCTGGGGACAAGGGAAGAATATATGTTTTAATATGGCTAAATGTAAATGCCTACATCTAGGAACAAAGAGTGTGGGGCGTACTGGCAGGATGGAGGAAGCAGTGATTAAAAACGATGTGCGAGTTGAGGGACAATCAACTGAGCATGAGCTCGCAGTGCAATGCTATGACCAAAAGGGGAACGCTGTGTAGCAGTAGAGGTAAACTAACTCCCAAATCGTGTCTACACAGGGAAATAATATTTAATAAGGGCTCTCCAACCGAGCAGAGAGAGATATAACATGATCCAATGGCTGCAAGATGAAACTAGACAAATTCAGGCTGGAAATAAGGTATAAATGTTTAACAGTGAGGGTTATTAACCCCTGGAGCAACTCACCAAGGGTCATGGATGGATTCTCCATCACTAGCAATTTTCAAATCAAGATTGCATGTTTTCCTGAGAGATAGGAATTGTGTTAAGGAATTTCTAAGGACCCTGTGTTATACAGGAGGTCAGATTAGAATAATTGCAATGGTCCCTTCTAGCCTTGTAATCTGTGCATTTGTACATGTTCCTAGCAATATCATTTTCTAACATAGGGCTTGGGATAGATACTGTCCCAGGATTTGAGGAAGGCTCCTTAAGTGCACCCTCATGGCTGCATATTGCTCTAGAGGGGATGGGAAGCACAGGGAGAAGACAGAGCCATGGCTCTGCTCCCCTCTACATCAGCCTGCACCAGTGGGAGAAGACTGCGTGGTCCCTTTGCATTCCAGGGAGCTAGGATTAGGATTAAGAAACAGTTACTCCCATAGTTCTTAGTAGAGCATGGTAGTGGTGCATCAGCCCCAACTGAGGACTGTCCCTAAAGGTATCTGACTCTGATCCTTCTTCTCGTTCTCTTTTTGCGTGGCCCACAAAGCTTTATGTCTTCAGGTTCGTTTAAAGTGGTTGCCAATATGAAAAACAAAGTTATGGGAAAGCCAGTTCTTTGCTCAGATGTATTAGAGACACCACAGGGGACACAAATCGATGTGGAGCCAATTTAGTTTTATGGAAGGCTAAGTGTTGACTAACTGACGTGTTGACCATGGAAAAACAATGGCTTTTGCCCACATCTGCATTTTCCCCGTATGGCCTTTGCCACAGAAACTTGAAGAAAATATAATTAAGAGTGCAACCCCTACAGTGTGTGTAACAATTAAGTTAAAGAAATAAAAAACCTTGTAATTTAGGAATCAATAGAAAGTTCCGTACTTTGTTACATAAATTAAATCTTTACTATAAATTACATGGAAAATCCACTGAGTTCAAGTGAGAAATGTAAATAGTTTCAGCTAATTTTCCTGCTTCTGGGCAACCGTAAACTACTGACAGCCATTATGATGATATACAACACTTCTTAACACTACAGCAATCATTCTATACTGTTAATATTATTAACTGTTACATTCTTCTCAGAGGCTCTATTTTAAAAACCTTAGAAGGACACCATAACAAAAAAAATATAGATTTTCATTAAATGGATTCAGAATTGCCAGTTGTAAGGACCGGGATTGCATTGTGATGAGCTGTAATTCACGGAAGGTTGTATCTCCATATTAAAAGACATATCAGCAACGTTTGGAGGCACCAGGTCCTTCAGATGTTCTCAGTCATTAGTTCCAGAGTAGCAGCCGTGTTAGTCTGTATTTGCAAAAAGAAAAGTACTTCTTTTCTTTTTGAGTCATTAGTTTGTAATTATGACATCCTTCGTGTTTGTGTATCAATATGTCTCTCCCTTTGAAGCGATGTTGTCACAGTAATGCGCTAAGGGACAATGAAGGGGTCTGTCTAGTGGTCTGAATGTTTTTTAGCTACATTCAAATAAAGTTTGCACTTTTGATTTTACAGTTTAGATGCTGCGGTTTAGTCTTCTCTAGGTACGTGGGTAATTTTTTATCTGCCTGCCTCACTTTAGCTAATAGAAATTATACTGATTAATTTCCTTCTTAAGAAATATAGAACCAACTAGAACCAAGTATTATTGGCATGAACTGAAAAGCTTCTGTTGTTTCTCTTTCTAGTCCTACCTGCAAGTGACAGTGCATCAGCATTCACAGATCAATCAATACCGAGCTAATCTTGCTGATTTATAAACCCATAACTGAATTCCATGGCTACCTTATTTTACAGAGCCATGGAATATTTTGTTACTTTGCTCTCCTACTTTGATTCAATATTTGTCACTCCAAAGGAGAAGAGAAGATTATAGGGCTGATGACCAATACAATCAAATCTAGCCTGATGATGCAGAATCTCACCCCCATCTCCACTCTGACTTTTAAAATTCTGTTTAGTTCTCCTTGTTTGAGTTCCTCACCAGGGACTAGATTCTTGGAGCGGCTTTGCATGTAGTGATGGATTGCTCTAGCAGTGCCAGCTAGCTGTGCTATGGTTAAAGGTCTGTCAAGGTTTCTACTAAAAAACCATACATTTTTCTGTGCAATGTTAACGCAGATATGCATATTAAAACTGTTATGAAAAGAAAGCACTGCAGAGGTGTAGCAGCTACATTTCAGATGTTTATAACTTGGCTGTTTAAACTACAAACAAAACAATAAGAATAGCCTATTACAAGTCCTAATGCCTATTTTGAGCAAGTGTCCTGCAAAATTTATCCTGATGAGATCAAGCTGTTTTGCAATAGCACAGGTGCACTGTAGCATTTGAAACCACTAAACATTCGATTTACATTCAAAATGGCCAAACTAACTTTGTTTAAAAAAACAAAACAACAACAACAACAAAAAAAACCCCAAACGCCAATAGCAAATTAACATCAGTAAGAAACTTCGGAAGAGTATACATCCTGAAGTATTTTGTCAAATGTTTGTTAAAGATAAGGGGCAAAATCCTAGCTCCTTTGAAGTCAAAACTTCCATTGACTCCCAAGGGGCAAGGATTTCACCCTTAGGGTCTGACTCTGATCTCACTTACATTGTTTTAACAGAGAGAGAATTCCATTAATCCTTGTTTACACTGATGTATGTGGTAACAGAATTGGGCTCAGTCTCATAGCAAAAGATTGTTTCAAACCGTTTCCCCACTGATTTTGCTGTCAGATGATGATTTCAATGAACCGATGCTTAATGCTAATATGTGGCTGGTAATCCAGAAATTAAATTGAAAATAACCCAGATAAAAAGGACCAAGAGAGAGGGAATCTTCAGTCTGAGACTTGCCTTAAACTTTGCATTCTCACTGTATAGGCACATTCCACAGACCCAAATGTAATTGGATTTCCTCTTTACTTACATGTAAAGTATAATTCAGTAAAAAATAGAACCTTGTTTGAAACTGTAGATCCAGGAAACCTAATTCTGCTAGCTGTATGAGAAGCAGCCAACATTCCACTCTACAAAGATTATACCCTGTACTTATTTGCGACATTACTTGTGGCTTTCTAAACATCAACTGTTCTGGTGGGGGTGGAGGGGAGGGGAGGTATTTCTGAAAAGTTGCTGCTTAGACCCAGCAATTTGTAGCTTTGTAAATGTGTGTTGATTGCAATGGAAGGCTGCTGTGAAACAAGTTTGAATGGTTCACATCAGAAAATGTGACCAGGATGATTCATTTGTGATTCAGACATATTTCAGGAAAACTGAGAGCATTCCAATGCAAAAGTTTCTACTCTTTCTTTCTGACAACTTCTTTCTCTTAAGAAGCTTCTTGTGGGATCTTATTCTTGTTGTTGTACTAGGGTCATATTTCTAAGGGCTTGATGTTGGTCAGAAAAACTTGTCAATCTTGGCGTGTCTGTTTACTTTATTCCATCCATTGCTTTTTGTTTAAAGCTCTTTATACTGTAGTTCATTATTCATTGTCTGATCTAAAATGAGAGGTGGGGGAGTATGTTCAAAAGTTGCTCCTTGGTACTGTGGCATTCTCTACTAGGAAGCTCATCTTGGATTTAAGAGATGTTGCCATTTATTTAAATATCATTAGTTCAAATCAGAAATAAATGACTTCTCTAATTCAGGAGTGAGAAAGTGTCATTTATTTTTCCTTCTTATTTACACACATGCACACACGAAATTCAGTGGCTCACATGAACTCCCCAAAACAACATTATCTAGAACTGTGCACACAATACTCAGAATTATAAGAGGTTTCTATAAGCATAATGCTGTTACCCAGTGTGGAGATGCTAACTGTCTAAGCATCTGACTGGCACTGTTCAGACTCTCAGGACCCACATGTTCCCATCGTGGCAGGGTTAACGCAGCCCACCATTCTTTCAAGACCGATTGATTTGAGTTCCAGCTAGTTTGCTGTGAGATGGTCTTTTGGATGATATCTTGCAGAGCAAAGTCTTGTTTACTTTCCTTGGATGCTAAGAGCTTAATTTTTCACAGTGCAGCTGCAAAGTATTATGCGAGCACAAGGCAAAAGTGATGAGCATAGTGGGAAGCCCACAAGAAGACGATCCTCTGATGAGGTCACAGCTGTCATGTTACTGCTTCCTAGTAGCAGCAGTGAGGCACAGAGGGGAGGAGATACGTAAGCAGCCTGACACTTGAACTGAAGCCAATATATCCTTGAATTACTGCCAGATATTGTCCACATCCAGCCCTTCTCCCCCTTTAATTTTTTCCCCTGTGCACTTGTGAGTAAGGGAATGGGCATGCATATAGGGCTTGACAACTGCTCTCACTTATTGTGGAGGACAAGACCTAGCACTTAACCTTACTCCAGCCTATATTTAGCTTCCACTCCCATTGGCACTGGCGTGCAACACTGCTGTGCTCACCACTACATACTGGTCAAGGAGCTGATGATCCAGTCCTAAAAGTTCAGGTGCAACCCATGCATGACAAGGGGTTGGACCTTGAGTCTCTCCTTCCTTCTTTTGTGGTATTAGCTACTGTCTTCCACTGGTTAGCTACTGTTCTCCACTGGTATTCCAGTGGTGGTGCATTTGTGAAAGGCTCTTCTGGGTCCTTTTGCATGAGAGATGCTATATACATGTAAGATATCCTTTTCATATAGTGCTCAACATCTTTCACTTGCCGTTTTGTGTTGTTGTTTTACTGTTGCAAAATTACAACAAATCACCAAACATAAAAATGAGCATTGATATTTCTTCTAACCTGGGTGCATTCACTATTCAGCCGTGCTTTTCTTAAGGTGTTTGTTCCTGGGCTCTGGCCTGAGTTCAACAGATCAATAACAGGGAGATTGTAGGGCGTTTTGTTTGTTGTTTTTTAGAGTTTAAATAGATGGAATTTCCTAATTGTGCAAACTGTGTCAAGTTATGGCAATACTGTAGTGCCTACTGTACTGGGAGAGCCCTGGACATAATGGAGCAGGTTAAGTACTGAGTTCCGGTTATGACTTTGAATTTATTATCTACTGTGGGTTCATCCTGTTATTATTTGAAAATAGGGCTAGCTAGCGATTTCAGTTATACTAGTTTAAACCCAGAGTAAATCCCCAGGCCTGGTTTTTATTTTATACTGTGATATCTAAAATTAGAATTTGACCCTTTGTATTAAGGATATTTTCAGTATAGACAATGCTACTAATTATACACATGACACTTCGGGCCAAAATAATCTATTTTTTTTTTATACTACTCTTATCGCCAGTATGGCATATCTACCGTATCATATACCTCTTCCCTTTTCTACCTGACCAACTTTACGATACCAGATTGTGCTAATTATTCTTGCACCAATGGTAATTTTAAAATGTTGGCACTAAATCCCATGGATAGCAAATTACCCCCTTACCTGTGAGTTGACGGGCCCTCTGTTTGTGGTTAATCTAGCTATTAGTTTGTGCTTTGACACGCCTTGGTTTAAAGTACCACCCATATAACATACTTTGCACTCAAATTCCTTGGCTTCTAACATATTTGGCAGTATGCCTATGAAACATCCAGCTGTTAATCTTGGAAGCAACGATTTATATTGCATGAGGGACCCATGTTTAAATTGAATATAAGTAAACAAGGCTCCAAAGCAGAAAATAGTAAATATGGTGACACAGTTCTTGTCATGCCAGATTTATCTCCTTCCACTCCCCCCACCCTGCCAAATATGTAAAAATGTGCTGAAAATGATGAGGTTATGAAGGGCTAAGCTATTGCAAAGATACAGCATGTTTGAAAACTATGGTCTTGTATGTATGTAAGATGTTTTACAGTGCTCTGCTGGAAAGGTCACGAGCCACTTCTGCATTTTACAGTCCTGGAATCACTTCCTTTCATGTGTGTTCATCTCCTGATAAATCTTAGCCATTTGCTTGCTAGTAAAGGGAAATATATTCCAATGAATATATTTTTAAAATATATCAAGTCTTTTAAATCTCTATTTTAAATAGACGGGAAAAGTGTGAGTCAGAGTCTTACACAATTCTGCCATTTTCTTATCAAATATTGATCTTTGGATGCATTTGATCCCTGGCTAATTTTCTTAGCTATACAGAAAAACATTTAAAAATAAATTCTTAATCACACTTTTCTAACCATAGGGCATTGTAGGTGCATATAAAAAAAAGACTATTTTAGCAATTTATAGCCATTGATTAGATGTTTCTTAATAGTACAGTGCTGTGAAAAGTACTACTAAGAGTGGTGCTTGCTGCCAGAAGAGTTTAATCGACTACAGTGGATTACTCACATGCATAAGGGTTTGCACTATTGGATCCTAAACACACTAAAGTAAATTCCCACAAGACTCATTGTGGGCCTAACTCTGCTCATTCAGCAGCTAGCCTACTGCTCCATTGTAAACAGAGCCTTCTTCTAGAAGTTAAGGCCTGACTTGACAAAGCCCTGGCTGGGATGATTTAGTTGGGGATTGGTCCTGCTTTGAGTGGGGGTTGGACTCGATGACCTCCTGAGGTTCCTTCCAACGGTGATCTTCTATGATTCTAAGTTCTTTGTAATGGTTTACAGGATAATTTTTGGTTAAGGTGTAAGTATGTATTCCAGTAACTCTCCCCTAATGGATTTAGTCTGGCTGATTTAGATTCACAATGGGCATTAAAAAAATATTCAAAGGTCAAGAAAAATACTCATTAGATTTGGATACATTGATGATATCCATTTGCAATGTTATCTTGACAAATGCTACAATTATTTATGCATTCATCTTGAGAATATACATCATTACAGACACGTAAAGAATGAGAGTGTGATATTTCAGGCTGATCCCAACCTCAGGAAACTTTCTCTTATAGGATACAAAAGCTCATATATCTAAAAACATTGTGAGAAAACAGCCAATGTGGCAATGTATGTTCTAAAAGTTAAACACTTACATATGTGTTCATAGGGTCAGGGCCTAGAATATATTACTTTTGACCTATTATGGAGGTTCTCCTTTAGCTCATGTGGAAGGGAGCTCTGGCTGTACTGGCCACCATGAAGTCTCTGCAGACTCAGTCGTAGTTTCATGGCTATCAGCTTTCTGACATTGGAATTATTATGGTACTCGCACGCTGGTATGGCTTATGCACCTCAAACATTCTGGGCTAATAGGTCTAGCAGTAGTGAATTTCTACTACAGAAGCTTGCCTGTAGTAGATCTGATTAATCTGTCAGTGCTCCTAACCTCAGTCAAAAACTGAGTCATAGTTTGTTAGCCAATAAGTCTATTTCTAGCCCACTTGAAATTGGAATTCCCTACCCCTTGAAAGTGGTAAGCGTCTGGTGTGATTTGGGATCAGAAAGCTTGACACTAGCCAGTGGCAATTATATATGAATTAGGATTGCAAGGAGGAGCAGAAGATGATGGTTGGATGGACAGGAGCCCTCTCAGAGTGGGTTCAAACTTGTGTATTAAAAACAAAAAAGTTCAGATCCCTGACTGATCTGCATCTGATTCAGACAGTACAGGAGACCCACTTTTGGGAACACAGAATTGCCCTTTGTTCCTTGGCTAGAGGAGTGGCTGGGCACTCTGTGGTAATACAACTCAGTCACTGACGATGTGTGTGGAGGTGGGATTTATTGATGCGCCACTGTCCTAGTGCTGCTGGCCAGTGATAAAGCCCTAAGTGGCAGTTTTCAAATGGAATGATGCAGAGCAGTTTAAGATTGACAAGGGGACAATGAAAGAAGCGATGAAAACTCCATGAGCTTCCATGCAGCAAGCTGGCTTTCCTATAATATACTCACTGCCTTTGGAGGAAAGTACCTGGAGTATTACCCTGGACCACCGGCAAGGAAAAGAAACATCTGCTCCAAATTCTGGGTGGAGGCCCAGCAGCAATTTAAAAAAATTGTGGAGGGAAGGGAGGAACACACCTGCTATTCATACAACCCCAGTAGAAACAAAATACCCAGCCTAGCCCTTGGTGATTAGGGGTCGAAAGACAGTGAGTAACTATGTACAGATTTTGGTCCAAATTCTTGCCTTGCTTACACTCCTTATCTCTTATGTCCCATCTGCAATGAACGAATATAGCTTGGCTGCCAGTAGGGAATAGGGTCCTGTAGCTGTGGAGTGAGGGTTTGGCTTTTCCCTTTCTGGCAAAATTAAATAGATCCTTTCCATTGTACAATTTTAACAAGATAAACTTAAACAATCTGGCATTGTGTTGTGGTTGTAATTGTAATTATTAGAAGGGGCAGCCTAGCTGATTATAGGTTCTCTTACCATGAAGCTTCAGATCTAAAAATAATAGTTCCATCTAGTGTACATAATAGAAATAAAAGAAGGAGTTTGGCTTCAGAAACAGCATTCATGTTAGTTCAAGGAAGGCGTAAGAGACATACTCTAGAGAAATGTCGGTATGGTGAATTTCTGTTTGTTCTTGTCTCTACCCTGAAGCTTGTTATCTAGGATGTTTTAGCTAAATTCCCTCTGCTTTGCTTCAAAGCTCATAGATATCTAATGATATTTATGGTTATTAACAGTAAGTTGGAATTGTTTTCCCAACTGGAAATATGCAGCAGCTAAAGAGGGATTTTCCCTTTTAAAAATATGAAAAAGTCCTCCCTGATTTATGAGCATAACACTACCAGGGTCAGCAACAGGATTGCTTTCAGGGTATAGCTAGCCAAGAGGAACTGCATTTCAGTGACTCATCCCAAGAACAGCTCTACACACCTTCCTCCTCTGCAATGACTCTCAACAGATTTTAGCACTCTGTTTCTTCAAGCTATCATTTAATGACTTCCAAGAAGAAAGTGCACTTGAGATGGGTGCAGGCGCTATATGATGTGATTTCATTATTTCAGCCAGAGCATCCTACTTGAGGAGAGACAGCCTCAGATCTCCTCTCTCCTAGACATTTCAGCTGCGGGGGGCAAAACAATTCCGAAGACCATTATTACTAGCAGACCTGGCTTGAGGTCACATCCCAGCCCCCTTGCTCTTGCTCACCCTGCCCTGCCCCCTCCAGCAGACCCAGAGGGCCCCTCTCACCCTACGGTGAGGCTGTGATCCCTGCCAGACTGCTGACTGTCCACTCACTGGCTCCGACCGCTTCCTCCGCCCTGCTGCTGATGCCTGGATCTCATTCCCCACCCAGCGGCCTGCTTCCCAGGGGAAATAAGAGTGGAATGCGGGCAGCAGCAGCAGTGGGGATGAAGCATTTGGCACCAGCGAGCAGACAGCCAGCAGCCTGTCCCTGTCCTGCACATGCCCCAGGAGGTGCTTCCTCTGCCTTTCTGCTGCCCAGGCCCTGCTCCTCACACTGCTGCCTCCTCTCCAGGGAAGTGAGAGCATGGGTGTGGTGGGGAATGTGCCTCTGGTTGTTGACTCTTCACTTGCTTCCTCTGTGCAGCTGCCTCCACCAGATCCTGCTCCCCATGCTTCTGCCTACGGCCCTGGAGAAGTGAGAGTGTGTGTGTGTGTGTGTGCGTGCGCCTCTAGGGCATACATGTCGCACCTCAACCCACCGTTAAGGAAACCGTTGCTTTAGCGAGTGGAGGGGGGGGGGAGGAGGGAAGGCGATAGAGGGGACAGAAGAAAAGAGACAAATTTACATAAGTTAATAAAATAGCTACACAGAAAGAGAAATCTCCTGCATCTGTAAAGGATAAATGCAAAATACTGACTCAGGATATTAACCTGGCAGGTCCTTTTTACTACTTCACCTGAATTACTCCTGCTCCCCCGGCTGTTTCTTTTGCTCAGTTTTCTCACTTCTTAGGCCAAAATGTTTAAAAGTGGCTTCTAATTTTGGAGCACCTTTGGTTTTTGAACATCCAAAATGAGGCATCGTAGGCCTAATTTTCACAGGTGCTGAGTACCTGCTGCTGCCACTGGCTTTTGTCAGAGTTGTGGGGACTCAATGCTTCTGAAAATTGGGTCCAAGATGGCCCCTCAAAACTGTGTTTCTCAAAATTAGTGGATAGTGTTGGAAATTTTGGCCTAAGTGACTTGCTCAACATCATGCAGCTAGTCAGTGACCCATTAGAGCTTAGGAGTTGCTTGCATATGAGTTTGCAAACTTAAAAGGATTACTTTAGATACAGCACTGGAATACTTGAACACCGAAGCACTAGGGAAGGGCTACCCAGAATCAAGAAAGAGGGATGAACAAAAGTGGTAGATGGTCATAGCCAATAACTGTCAGGGCCCAATGCTAATATAATAATAGGAGGAGTGAAAAACTATCAGAGAATTGGAGTAAATAACTTTAGGGAAAGGGGAAAGTTTGAAACTGAGGTTTAGAGTGAGAAAAGCGAGAAAGAGCTTGAGGTAGGCAAGGAGCAAGCAGCAAAGGCACCATGTTCAGAAACCGCAATGATGGCCAAATTGTCATTAGGACTTGACTTTTAGTGGTTCTGAGCATCCACAGCTCCTGTTGACTTAAATGGAAGTCACAAGTGTTCAACATCTTAAAAAAAGCAGGTGGTAAATGCAGATATAAGAAGACCGAAGACAATGGAAACAGTGCATTTTTGCTGCACAAGGGGCCAGATGAGTGGAAAACACATAAGGGCCTTTGCACATCTTTGTGTCCCACAAAAGAGACTTCTTTACTGGACAGCCCAGAGGTTGTGTGGGTGTGCTAGCCATCAGTCATTCCACATAACAAATCCACATGACCAAAACCCAGACTATGGTGGGAGAATTGGCCTGTTTCACGTGCTCTTCCCACGCCTTGTTCTAGCGACTGTGGTTCCGCTATGCAAATCCCTAAGTGCTAACATATTTGTTTGTTGGGTTTGAGGAGTCTTTTCCTTAGACACGCTATATTTTAATGTTTGGGCTTTATTTGCTCTGTTAGGGTTGGGGCCAAAGGAAACTCCAAATGCCTAGTGCCAGTATTCAGGTTTTTAGTATATAAAAGGAAACACCATTTTAGACTTACTGTCGATCTTGGAAAGAAGCCACAGATGTTAACTAAGGCGGAGCAGCTGCGGAACATCCCAGATCTAAAGGTTATATAACCTCCTGAGCTTTGGCAATGCTTATGAAGATAGATGCAGAAAGTAATGTCTCATAGGCTCTGGGGAAGAGAAAGTAGACTTTAGGGAGATATACAAAGACTTCTTGAAAGTTGGTTGAAGCTGATTCTTGTCAAGAAAATGTCTGCGGAGTGACAATGAAGAATTTTAAAAGTGAATGACCTAACTGGTACCAGAAATGCATTATCCAACTAAAAATAAGAGGTCAAAAGAAGTCACAAGATAATTTATGTGGCTTCTCGTTAGAGGAATGGAAAGAAGCGGTTTAGTAATGGAGAGCTCTCTCTTATTTTATATACAGATACAAATATTCTGTTTTTGTTTGCATTTTATAGAAGTGACTGTTCTGCTCTATTCTGCCACTAAGCAGATTGTTACAGAAGAGCATATGCTATTTTGCTGTCCCCGTGACAAGATTACTGAGTGAGAATTTACTCATATGGATCTTAGTAGATGGGTTCAAATAACATTTCCAAAGGTTACAAAAGGGGAATCAATTTTATCCTGTAACAGGTAGCACAGTGATTGGTACATTTCGCATTGAGAAATACTTGGTATTTATCCTGAGTAGAGATTTTTGTTAAAATCATAGATCAGATTTTCAGGATAGAAGGGGAATTAAATAAATGCAAGTTCAACCCATGCATAACTTAAGTCCCACTTAAGCCATCGAAATAGGGTATTTTTGGGGCTTGAGCTTTGGGCTAGCCCTTTGCACTGAAGTGAATTTCACTTTAGAGTGAGTCTTATTTCTTGATGTCTATTTGTGCAACCTTTCTCTCTCTGTGTCATGTACTCCCTCAATCTTTTTCACTCATATAGCCTCCAATTTACCATCCCTATTCAGTATAGTACTTAAGCATGTGCCTAAAGTTAAGCACATACTTAACTCCCATTGCTTTAATGGGGCTTATGAATGTACTTAAGTGCTTTAGTGAATTGGGGCCACAATACTGCCATCCTGGAATTAAACATCTGCTAATATTAGCATTACTTGGTGTATTGTGGGAAGAGTTTATTTGGCTGTGATTGGTAACCTCCCATGAGGTCTATGGATTTAGGGATTAAACTCATCCCTTGATGCATATCTGTCACAGAGTCTAATGGGAAATGTTTGCTTACTGTTCTCTGCACTCAGATGATCAGAATTCTTAGCTGGTGTAAATCAGTGTAGCACCATTAACTTTGTTTTACACCAACTGAGGATTTGCCTCATTCTTCAACTGTGTAGAGCATGGGATAGGAACAATATGGCTAAGGACTTGTCTACTTGGGACCAGAGAGGTCTGATTTATAGAGTGCTCTAGCTACCCCATGTAGACTCTTCTGGCATGCTCTAAAAGGTACCTACTTCACATTAACATAGTCCTGTTTGAAATGGGACTACATCAACATGAGTAAATGTCCTTTGTCTCCATAGGTTGGGGAGATTATACGAGAACCCTAACTACGACTATATATTTATTGTGATTATGAGCTAAGGTACATTCGAATATGGGATTTTTTTTTTTAAATGGGTGCATGCACAGTGGTGTAAAAGCTCTCTTTCTCTGTTACATATTTACTTATGGCTTTGAATATAAAACAGTCAATCAGAGTGGGCCATTAATTGAAGAAGATTTCTTATTAATAAAAGTTTATGAGCAGAGAAATAAATATGAATCAAGCTGCATGAAATTGCTTTGGCAAAATTTTGACATCAACATTTTTACTAGCATAAAAACATGTTTTAAATAATTTGGTTAGTGATCGTTTCAAGAGTACAACAGACTTTCTGTCTTGTGCTTTTTACTCCGGTCTGTTTGTAATAAATCAGACAAAATACTGATTGTTTGTACTGAACTAAGTACTGAACTAAGAGAAGGCACCAGAGATACCAGGGAATTTGTTTTTCCTGAGGAATGTTTGTAATAATTCAGCTACACTGTTGAAATCTCACTTCTTGGTTCCCATTTGTGCTGGAAGGATTTGCTTTCATCTGTAATAATCAGTTGTGGAATTTCATATTTGGAAATGATTTTTCTTTATTTTCTAAACCAAGAAAATAATTTTGCTTGAGTGTTGCTTAGTGGCAGGTAAATTATTTTATTGCTTGTGGGAGTGGTAATTAAAGCCACTTAGAACTTGATATACCTGTCTTGGTGATAAAATTAGCCTTGAAAATTTTAAATACCAATCAGGCTTCACTCCATCCTCTTAAAAAGACAGTATGGGATTTTGCTTGTACTGTAATATCTAATTTGCCAGACTCACTTTGTCCTCGTATTGTATGAAATGATCAATCTCTGATTGTTTCATTTCTTAACTTGTTCAGTAGATCTAGACTCCAGTGTATCATATTTTGTATCATGTAACATAAGACACCATTTCTGGTATTATATTATGTACCATATCCTCTTGACACAGTGATATCATATAAGGCTACACATATTGGTGAGGCATGCTGACGCTTCCCAACAAAAGGCATGCTGAGGCTTCCCCAACATATTGTTAATCTATGTGTGTGATAATTCTGTTCTTTTCTATAGTTTCAACCAATTTTCCAGTACTGAAGTTAGGCTTGCTGGTCTGTAATTGCCAGGATCACCTCTGGAGCCTTTTTTAAAAATCGGCATTAAATTAGCTATCTGCAAGTCATCAGGTACCTAGGCTGATTTAAACAGTAGGTTACATACCACAGTGAAAAGTTGTGCCATTTCATGTTTGAGTTCCTTCAGAACTCCTGGGTGAATACCATCTGTTCTTGGTGACTTATTACTGTTAAATTAATCAGATTGTTCCAAAACCACCTCTTTTGACACCTCAATCTGGGACAGTTCCTCAGATTTGCCACCAAAAAAGAATGGCTCAGGTGTGGAAATCTCCCTCACATCTTCTGCAGTGAAGACAGATGCAAAAAATTCATTTAGCTTCTTCACAAGGGGCTTGTCTTCCTTGAGTTCTCCTTTAGCAGTTCCATAGTCCAGTGGCCTCACTGAGTGTTTGGCAGGCTTCCTGCTTCTGATGTACTTTTTTTTTTTTTTTTTTTTTTTAGCTATTGGGGTGTTGGGGTTTTTTTTTTTTTTGTCGTTTGCCAGTTGCTCTTCAAAATCTTTTTTGGCATGTCCAATTATACTTTTACACTTGAGTTCCCAGAATTTATCTTCCTTTTTGTTTTCCTCAGTAGGGTTTGACTTCCAATTTTAAAAAAAATATTTTTGTCTCTAACAACCTCTTTTACGCTGTTTAATCAGGTGGCATTTTTTTGGCCCTTTTATTTTTTTGTAGTTTGGGGGTATACACATAGTTTGAGCCTCTATTATGGTGTTTTTAGAAAGTTTCTATTTAACTTGCAGGCATTTCACTCTTGTGACTGTTCCTTTTAATTTCCGTTTAACTAGCCTCCTCATTTTTGTGTAGTTCCCCTTTTTGAAGTAAAATGCTACTGTGGTGGATTTCTTTAGTATTTTTCCCCTTACAAGGATGTTAAATTTTATTACATTATGGTTGTTTTAACATACCAGTTCAGCTCTATTCACCTCTTCTACCAGACCCTGTGCAGCCCTTAGGAGTAAATCAAGAATTGCCTCTCCCATTGTGGGTTACAATGCTCCAAGAAGCAGTCATTAATGGTGTCTAGAAATTTTTATCTCTGCATCCCATGCTGAGGTGACATGTCACCAGTCGATATGGGGATAGTTGAAATCCCCCATTATTGTTGGATTTTCTGGTTTTGTAGCCTCTCTAATCTCCCTGAGCATTTCACAATCTCCACCACCGTCCTAGTCAGTTGGTCACTACTATATTCCTACTTCTGTGCTCTTGGTATTCAAGCATGGAATTTCTACCCAGTAGAGATTCTATGCAGCTGCTTGATTCATTTAAGATTTTTACTATATTTGACTCCATGCTTTCTTCACATAGAGTGCCATTTCCCCACCAGTATGATCTACTCTGTTGTTCCTATATAATTTGTATCCTGGTATTACTGTGTCCCATTGATTATTATCGTTCCATGAAGTTTCTCTGATGCCTATTATATCAATAGTCTCATTTTAAAAACCAGGCACTCAAGTTCTCCCGTTTTAGTATTTCGGTGTATTGCATTTATATACAAGCACTTATAAAATTTGTCAATATTTAGTCGTCAGCCTTCATGTGATGTAATTGAATGGGACTCTTTCATTTGACTGTTTTCTTCAGTTCCTACCTGTACTTTATCAAATTCTATCCTCTCCTCTTTATTAGGCATAGAGTATCCCCTTTAATAAACCCTCCCCAAGGGACGTCTCTATCCAAACAGTGTGCTCCTCTACAGCTGTTGTCTTTTCCTCAGTTCTTTGTTTAAAAACTCCTTTATGACTTTTTAAATTTTACATGCCAGCAATCTGGTTCTGTTTTGCTTTAGATGGGGCCCATCTTTCCTGTGTTGGCTCCTCCTTTCCCAAATGGTTCCCCAGTTCCTAATAACCCTAAATCCCTCCTCTGAACACCGTCTCATCCACTCTCAGACCCCTGCAGTTCTGCCTGTCTAACTGGCCCTGCATGTGGAACCGGAAGCATTTCAGAGAATGTTACTATGGATGTCCTGGACTTTAATCCCTTACCTAGCAGCCTAACGGTGGCCTCTAGGGTCTCTATACTGATTTATACCACCTGAGGGTCTCTGCCCTAGAACACAGTTTAAGGACTCTGAAAGTGAAAACAAGCCTTAAACTGGACTCGTTTGCCAAGTGGTAGCCTATGCTTAGGACTTTTCTACATGGTGCTGTAGCCTGCTTGCTTGCCTGCCTATCTTTTCTTATAGGTTTCTTCTTATCTTCTGATCAGATTAATTGACGAGCCGATAACCCATACTATCCAAGTTAATAACATTAACCTCTTAAATCAGGCACCAGTGCTTTAGTCCACACCAGTACTGTGCCCAGAAAGTGCTGAAACCCTGAAACAGAATTATGGTAACATGCACTAGAGAGCATCGAGTGCGTTCCAGGATGGTCCATTCAGGCCAGTTAGTGTACAACACACTAGTGCAGACAACAAAATTTATACCCCTGAGGTGTAGACTAAAGCACTATATAGACAAACCCTTAGGGCAGAGGAGTGTAATGATGATCCCTTCTCTTCCTAGTATCCGAGAATGCAGCATTCTGAGCCTTTCTTAATTGTCACCATGGAACTGTGATGTAACCAGGTTGCATGTTTTCTCCTTGTAAAGCAATATGTTGTGTCTTTACTCAAAACCCTTCAAGGAGAAGAACTGTTTATACTGAAAATCCACCAAGACTTAGACCAAGTGTTGGTGTGGGGAAAAAGGAAGAAAATGATTAAGGGAATAATCTAATATAGCAAAAGACAACATCACAATCAGAATTTCTGTTTCAGAAAGGCATTATTCCCATCCCAGGATCAGTAGCCATTGTGTTCCAAATAGGCATAAAAAGCAACGTTCACATGCAGTGCTTGAACCTGACCCTCTGATGTGCAGAAATCTTGAATCCTGCATATCCAAAGCATTTAATAAGTGTGGTTGAGTAAGATGCTCATGACCACATTTACAAGTGAACTTGCTATGGGACCCACGGCTGCAAACTGGGTGTGAGCACACACAAACCTACAGTTGCATGCACCAGCAAGTGCTTGTACAAACAGAATGGGTAATTGTGCATGCAAATGGGCATGTATACATGTAGTTGTCTATTTGGCACATGCGTGTTCTCACTCATAGTCATAAATGCAGGTTTGTGTAGGCTCAATGGATACAAAGGCATTTTTGCAGGCTTATCTTTTGTTTCTGCCTTTGAAATTTTTACTCTTACATTCTTACAAAGAGCGGTGTTATCTGAATAGCAGGAGACGTTTTCTTTTCATTTCCTTTTGGGGCTTTCCCTTTAGCTAGTGAAATTTACAAGAAGGTCCCAGTAGCACAGTAACGTCCAGTGAGGAGGGCTGAAATAAAACAGCGTTCACGAGCTATTGCACAATCCAGCTAGTTGATCTAATAATTCTATGTACCTCTGTGTTCCTTCTGAAGGGGGAGGTGGGGGGAAATAGAAAAACAATCTCCTGGACACAGTTGAGCCTAATTATTTCTTTCAAGGAATTTGTGACCTCAGACATACCTAACCCACTTGGGTTTTATGATCTCACTTTAATTCAGTGTTTACTTCTCATCCACCCACTCAAACAGGCCAACCCAACTAAATCCTGGAAATACCCAAACCTAACGAAACATTAGAAACACACCACCACGAAAACTGCGTAATAGCAGCTGCAGATGCTCTGATACTTTATTATGGTGGTGCAAGGTGTGTCCAAGGGAACAAGAGACAGGCATAACTTCAGTAAACAGCAGACTTATGTACTGAGTATTTCCATGCTTGTAGGCCTGCTCCTGCAAATTATTGATTGCTCTCAACTACCTTTGAATTCAGTTGAGGATGTTTAGTGTATCCCAGGATTGGGCTTTTGGGTACTTGTTAAAAATTCTGTTTTGTCTTTCTCATTGTGATAATTAGAGCTAGATCAATGTCATAACAAAGTTCCATAAATGTTTTTGTTCCAATTTTTTAACAAACTCGCTTCAACTTTGCTAGCACCCCCTTTAGTGTGTTTTGTACAACTGCTTAGCAAATAAGTGTACTAGCAGAAATGTTTGGAAAAGCAGCAAATTAAGTAATTGCAGGATATTCCTGGAAAGCAAATTTCAAACAGGTATATTATTAACGAGCACCACCATAAGAACCTGATTTTAAGAATTATACTCTTTCATTGAGGAAACAAACAATAGCATGTGGTCTGTGCCCAAAAAAGCAGAAGAAATTTGGAGTTTTGCAGATTTCGTCCTTAAAATGAGCTGCTCACAAATAATCTATAGACCAAGAATATTTGCAGAAATGATTTGGTGAATAATGGATAAATTTGAGAAAGCAGAGAACTTGGACAGGTCATGAACAGAAAAAAGAAACAAATTCTGGCAGCTACATTATTCACCCTGCCCTTTTGAAAGCACATCCTTAGCACATTCTGAATGGGTTCTCCTTTCATATTTTTGGAACAGTGCTTTGCGACCAACATGGCCAACAACTCTCATCGCCTTCTTGGGCCTTTAGCCTCTCAGCCTACAGCTTTGTGTTCATCCCCTGCAACCTGATAGTAACATAGCTCCCTGGGACCAATACCTCTGCCAAGGCCTCTTGACTGACACTGTAGGTATAGGTCCTAGAAACTTTGCCTTACCCTTCAACTTGTCTCCTTAGAGGACACAGGGCTCTCTTTTCTCCAGGGATGTCTGCTTAATATTGCCCACATAATAGTAATATTAACCAAAGCAAGATTTATGAAAAGCAGAGGGAAGATAGAATTACAACAAAAGCAACAGTTTGCTTAATATATCTAGATTTACACTGTCCATAAACCAAACTATATTCGGTACCCTCATCTTAGTTACAGAGGAAAGAGAGGCAAAGAGTCCTGTGGCACCTTATAGACTAACAGATGTATTGGAGTGTAAGCTTTCGTGGGTGAATATCCACTTCATCGGATGCATGTAGTGGAAATTTCCAGAGGCAGGTATAAATATGCAAGCAAGAATCAGGCTAGGGATAACGAGGTTAGTTCAATCAGGGAGGATGAGGCCCTCTTCTAACAGTTGAGGTGTGAACACCAAGGGAGGAGAAACTGCTTTTATAGTTGGCGAGCCAGTCACAGTCTTTGTTTAATCCTGAGCTGATGGTGTCAAATTTGCAAATGAACTGAAGCTCAGCAGTTTCTCTTTGAAGTCTGGTTCTGAAGTTTTTTTGCTGCAGGATGGCTGCCTTTAAATCTGCTATTGTGTGTCCAGCAAGGTTGAAGTGTTCAACAGGTTTTTGTATATTGCCATTCCTAATATCTGATTTGGTGCTCAGACACCAGCACTCCCAGCTATCTCCATGACACCACTGATTTCCTGAGAAAACTACAATGCATTGGTGATCTATACAAAAACCTGTCTGAGAACAATTCAATACTTCATAAAGGAATCTTTGATCTGAGGTTCTGAGGAGGGAGGTGAAGCCAGGTTATTAATTACTATGCTCTCCAGTCCTTTGAGAGTTCCCTTCCCATTTTTTGCTGTCTTGAAAGCTGGAATGTCATAAACCCTAGGGATTGCCATTTCTTTGGATCAAGCAAAATGATCAACTTTCAATCTGTGCCAATGTCCTTTTTTGTCGGAGTTAGTTTATGGCCTGCTGCTGTGTAAATGCGATCTCTGCCTCTGCTGGACACAGAGGTAGCTGGGATGTAACCCTTTTAAAACTTTCCTTTATGAATTTATCTTGTTATAGAATGTAAATTGACAGGCCCTGGATCCTCTGTCACAGTGCTGTTGCTTCCAATCAGGGAATGGATGAATACACAGTTCTGAATCTAAGCTCCTTACCCTGCGATGAGCTCTCCAGTGGCACAGGCGTTTACCTGGGTGGAGTTCATTACAGGAGCCAGGCTTTAATTAATTAGCAAATTCCATTTCTATTGGAAAATAGGATTATTCATCCTTGACAGCTAACTTTCAGTGGGTTTTTCAGCATCCCATTCCTTCTGATCAGTGATCTTTTCATCTCACATACTCTAGCCTCTTGGTGCTAGGTATAAGACTTCTCCTGAGCGCAGCAATGATATGTGCCATGGCCATAAGTGTCAAGGAGTTAGTCAATTCCTAAATGTAGAATGGAATAGTAAGCCAAAAAGCTAGAGGTGTATTTACTCCTCTTCCTGCTGGGTAAGGATCAGACAACACTCTGCTCCCTCCTGCCACGGGCTGAGAGAGAGGAAGGCACTACCCTGGGGTTTGGGACACCTGGGTTCAGTTCCCTGCTCTGCCACACACTTCCTGTGTGACCTTGGGAAAGTCTTTTAGCCTCTCTGTGGCTCAGTTCCTTATCTGTAAACTGGGAATAATAGCACTGCCCTACTTCCCAGGAGTGTTGCAAAGATAAAATACATTAAAGATTGTGAGACACTCAGATATTATGGTGATGGGAGCCATATACTTACTTACCTTAAATAGGTAGCCCAAGATCACCTTGTTGCAGAGGGTCAAAGGGCTCACCTAATTACACATTCTGTTTTCACTAGAAATTATCTCTTTTTTTCAAGCCCCTCTTGTGTGTGCATATGTACAAGATAAAGTGATTTGTCTGGTCAATGGCCTCTGTTCCCATTAGCTGCTGAGAAGACTCTCTGTCCACATTTTGGACTGCGAGTGGAGTGCAACATTTAAGCTGGGCTTGTGAGAGAGGAGCAAAAAAAATAAAGAGAAAGGTCCCAAAAGTTCTTTATATTTTATTCATATATGTTTTGCGTGACTGAATCAATTTTTTAAATGTTTTTCATGACACCTTGATTGTGAATCTTCAGCCAACAGCTATACACTTATTAAAGGAAAATGTGTCCTGGAAACACTGAAGGATCACTGAGAGCCCACTGCATTTTTTTAAACATATGGAAAGTGATGGCATCACCTGTATATAGATGAATTGTTCCAGTCGAAAATGGTGCATCTCTTCCATTTGTTTGACAGTACTTGCAGTTGCCCTGTATTGCCAATATTCTGAAAAGGAAACAGAAAGGCAGTAGTGTGCCATGATATTTTTAGTCAGGCATGCAAGCATACAGTTGTGGGCAAAATGATGGCCTCCCTGCAGTGTAACCTCGCACGTGTGGGGCGTGCAAGTCACGATGTGCGGAGGATTCCGTTTCGTCTCTGCGTTTGGGGGCAGGCGTACCACTGTAAAACTGAGTCATCTAGATCAAGTTCATGTACCCACCTACCTGTGCAGAAGGGGAAGTAGCAGCCCAATGGATGGTGTTCTCTTCTGCATGCTGCTATCCAGTATATGAGTAGCTGCTGCAGAGCAGTGACCATCTTAACCAGGGCGTTCAATGATATCAGCATTGCCTACTGGAAATAGAATTCTTCTTCTCTTCCTTCTCTGAATTTTCGTATGTTAAATCACTGCCCTATTTCAGCCCAGCGGTAATGGCATATCAGTGGTGGGCGAAATGGTTCCTCGATCCATTATTGTTCATAATGAGCTTAAGAATGAAAGGCACAATATAAATGTCGGCTATTAGCATTTTTGTGAAATCTGCTTTTGTGCCCGTGTGGACATTCTGCAAACGTCAGTAAAATGTTAGTTAAATAAATAAAAAATAATGAACCTCAGAATGTTTTGAAAGGAAGGTTGTTCAATCACTGAACTATAAGAGCTGAACTGCATCTTTGTGTCTTGTATTTTAAGAATTCAGTCTATTTAATTCTCTTTAGTTTAGCTCAAGTCTGGTAAATAAAGCAACAACTGCTACAAAGCCTTTGAGATCTATGAATGGAAAAGCTGTATATAAGAATTAGGAGGGATTATTATGAACGACTTTCAGCCTGACCTCTCTAATACCTTAGGATTTGAACACACGGCCCTTAAGGAGGAGTAAAATGATTGACATTGGGGAAAGGCTGCAAAGAGAGGCAATTCTCCATGAGGTTCCCTGCCCTCTCATTGCAGAAGGATATATCTGGCTGCTGTTCTAGCCAGTCCATAGCTGACAGGCAGATCAGTAGTTTATATTGCAATGATAATATGTTGCAGTGCCAGTAACTTTTTATAACTCTCATAAAACTCCCTACCCTTGTGGGGAAACATTCCTTCAGCATGGGCAGTAAAATGATCACTTTCAGATGTCAGTGTGGACTTATATATTGATCATGTTGCCAAATATATATAAAGGTGACCAGATTTTCTAGGCACCAAATCAAGGAGAAAGGAGTTTTGGAGAATGGAGGGAGGGAAAGCCCATGCCACATTCAGGATAACTCTCTACATAGGGGCACAGGACGGGAGTGCCCTCTGCTCCTTCCCCGCCTACTCATCTGTCTTATCTTGAAAGTCAGGTGTTAAATGACTATGATAAATGGCCACTGCAGCCTGATTTGTTTTTTGTTTTCAAAATTGGTTTGGTTTATAATTTAATATTTGCCCTACATTCTTTCAGCTTAATCTGTGCAAGTATTTTCCAGGGTTCATTCTGTCCCATGCATGCCAGCTACAAAAATGCCAGGCTTTTAGCAAAATTTCAGCAATGTGCATCAGCCCTTCCCAACACTCTGGCTGGTGGTGCCAGGCCATCCTGCAGATGGAATGTAGCATGCTGGACAGTCCTGGGCAATAAAGTTGATTTCCTCCTCAAAAGGTTAATGTGAGTTAAACAAACCAAACACAACTCAAACATTACATCAGTTTAACTGTTTCACTTCAGCACCTACCAGCTTTTAGTGCCAGGCTCCAGGGCAATGAAACTGGTATATCTTTATTATGGGTTCAACTAACCTTATAGCACCCCAGATATTTTCCTCCATTAACTTCCTATTTTGAATCTTTTTCTCAGATGCACCAAAAGTCACACGGGAGTCAGCCCAGTCAGATCTGATTTCAGGATTAGTGCCTAAAACTAGACATTGTGTAAAGGGTTACTCTCAAGGCTGTTAGGGCCAAAATTTAACTTTCCTCTTTTTCTTATATCTGTTTCCAAAGTATTTGTCATTGTAACTTTTCCAAGAGTGTCAATATTTCCACTCCCCACCTTCAAAATAAAATAAAATAAAATACACTCTGCTGAGCAACTTTACAGTAACAAACCAGTATTGTCATGTAATGAAAAGGGGGGAAATGGTAGAGTCAATTTCAGGCTGAAATCGTGAAAATAATTAGACATATGATTAAATTTTCTTATGTGAGCAGACAGATTGCAGGATTGCAGCCTCAGTTTCAAGCTCCCAGGGTTATTCTAAACAGCAATGCCCCATGTCTGTCTACCTGTAGGGCTTAATCCAAAGCCCACTGAAGTCCATGGGAGTCGTACCACTGACTTCCATGGGTTTTGGATCAAGCCTTTCCCAGGCATGTCACCTGATGAAGTCATTGGGAACTGGGTCCATGCAAGTGAATTGAGCCCAAAGAATAAAAGATTTTTATTTAGATTAATAAAAACACTTTTAGCAATGTCCTTTGAATAGAATAATAGTCAAGAATAAAGTACTGGTAATCCTTTTACTTGGCTATACTTTAAATATAACTGTCTTGCGGTTCATGTAAGTACAAGTTATACAGGGAACTTTTCTTAGAAATGCTATGGTTTTTTTTTCTCTGTTTATGGACGTAGAAATAGTGTTTTAGCTTTACGAGCAGTTCTTGGCAATACTATATTTTTTTCTGCATTAGACTTCCTTTGTCTTGTTGGAACTAATTAGAGTTAATTTAAAACAGAAATAGCATCTTTTGGGACTACTCGTGCTTAAAATTAAGCATGTGTATACTTTTTTCAGGATCAGGGTGTAAGTTACTAGTGTCCAGTCCAGTTTATAGTAGACAAAGAAACACTTCACAAATCCACGAACAGAACTGACACCGATTGACACTCTTATTGGCAGTCACACAATAAGGGTCAAGGATTGAAAGGGATTGAAGAATAAAACTGGATGTATTTATATTCCCTAAAGGTGATCCTCCAGAAAAGCCTTAAGTGTCCAAGAGGTGAGAAAGGAATGTGGGTTGTGATTCTGTCTTCTGTACCTGCTGTGACAGGGTCAGGCCAGATGGCTACACGAGAGTGATAGAAGGCAGATATATTAGCCCCAAGTTAAGTAGGTCCCTTTTCCCTGGGTAAGGTAACAGGGCAGGTTCCAGAACAATCAGGAACTTTCTGGAATCAATTAAGGCAGACAGGCTGATTAGAACACCTGCAGCCAATCAAGAAACTGCTAGAATCAATTAAGGCAGGCTAATCAGGGCACCTGGGTTTTAAAAGGAGCTCACTTCAGTTTGTGGTGCGCGTGTAAGGAGCTGGGAGCAAGAGGCGCTAGTAGCTGAGAGTGAGAACGCGGACTGTTGGAGGACTGAGGAGTACAAGCATTATCAGACACCAGGAGGAAGGTCCTATAGTGAGGATAAAGAAGGTATTGGGAGGAAGCCATGGGGAAGTAGCCCAGGGAGATGTAGCTGTCGCACAGCTGTTCCAGGAGGCACTCTAGACAGCTGCATTCCACAGGGCCCTGGGCTGGAACCCGGAGTAGAGGGCGGGCCTGGGTTCCCCCCAAACCTCCCAACTCCTGGTCAGACACAGGAGGAGTCGACCTGGACTGGGGGTTCAGAAAAACGGCCAAGCTGAGGGCTGCCATGAAGCTCCAAGGCGACCAAATCCGCCAGTAAGTGCAAGACCCACCAAGGTAGAGGAGGAACTTTGTCACACTGCCCTGTGACTGACTGGGAGACTTCACAATCTAGTGTTGTCAACCTGGAGCTTTTCGCAGTCACTAAAACTCACTTAAATGAGAAAAAAAAAAAGTAGTTTTCTGCTGAGATTCGGTATAATGGAAATAACCTCAGAACACAAACCCTGCAGAGAGCTGTTAAGTTTACGTTATTGGAACTGTTTTTCATAAATTGTCAACGTGCTGTGGAGGTCACTCAAACAAAAATACAAATTAGGAATAACTCTTCTGAAAGAATAAATGCTCCATGCACCAAACTAAGGCATGTGCTGAAACCCTCCTACTCTTGCTAAGGGATCTTTAATGATGATGAGTGTCAAGGATAATGGTTTTAAATTTGTATTCTGCAGCCACTGTCCATAACCTAATTCTGATCTTCCAAAGGAAAGCTGTCTACTGCAAATGTGAAATGACTCAGTAGGCCTCTATAAGCATCCTCCTTTTCCAGAGCACTAGTCTCTGATCCCATCCAGCTTGATCACCATATACTGTATGGAAATTAACCTCTTGTGAAGAAACAAATTGAGAGATTCCCCCCTTCCACACACGCGCACACACATCTGTGAACTTATGAGAAAAACAAAACAAAGATAATTGAAAGCAGAAAAATACCTTTAAGAAATGTCAGTTGCAACAGAAACAAGGCCATTCACTTCCAGCGTGCCACGGATGCTCTATGAACCCTGTGTGATGTACTCTCGCACCCTGTGGGCTGCCAATACCTTAGAACTGTAGGCACGAACTACTCATGGGGCTTGACGTTGCTATTCTGATGTGTTCATTTCAGCTCAATGTGAGGGTCCTGTAATGCTGCCATTTAGGCTACATCAGGATTATTGCCATGTTTTTTGCTCTTCTTTCAAATTTTGCAAAATACAAGGGTCCAGATTTTCAGCTGGTATAAACTGACATAGCTCCACTGAAGTCAGCGGGGCTACATAGATTTACGCTAGCTGAGGATCTATCCTAATGTTTTTTCAGGCCCTCTTCCAAGATAAATTATTGGAGGAGGTTTTGTTGAAATCTGGCAGCCCCTCACGAGATTCACCCTGCTTTTTTCTTTTAGCAGCACTAGAAATGAAAATATCCATTATGTTTTAGAAAACACAGGCCTGGTTCAGACGGCGCTGTCAGAACGTGCAACCGCCAGAGGCTCCAGTTCATGGCAGTGCCCCACATTAGCATGGATATGTTGAAATGCTGGTGGGATATGTATTGCTCATGCTTCATTGATTGCTGGCGGGGAGCACAAGCTGCTCCGAGCTGATTGACAGCTCTGTAGTGATACTCACTTGAGCCACTGTGGACTCTCCCTATGTCTAGGCCATGGTTGGGCACACGTAGTTTCTCCTTCCTTCTTTCTAACAGGAAACCTTCATCCACTTTCTCCCTAATTCCTTCCACATGTGTGGTTTGTATTAATTTAAATGGAAGATACGGGCCAAAGATATTAACATCATCCAGTCACTATCCAACTTTAAATAGTATTTAACAAGGGGCGGGGCGGGGGGGGGGGGGGGGGGGGGGAGTTTGGCATACAGAGACCTCAGCCTGCTTTGAACCATGGCAAACACATATTAAAAATCCTTTTACCTTTTATGAAAGATGCAGAAAAAAAGGAAAACCAGTTAAAGCCTTTGAAATGTGAAGTATTAAGTAAGGCTTTCATTTTAACAACCGCCTTTGTTCCCTTTCCCTTTAGTTGGTGGGAGTTTTAGAAAGAACCCCTCACCCCCATGTTTCATAGTCTCTTGCATGGTATTAAAGGTGGCTTTACCTGTTCTTGTGGGGAAAAGAGGAGAAGTGAGTGGGGATGGACTGGAGCTGTTGTTGTCCCTACTCTTGGTAAAGCCCAGTGCTGTTTCATGCCAGGCGCTGGTTGGGATGCAGCTGGAGTTGTCATGTGGCCGCTGTAGAAATCCCTAGCACACCCACACCTTGAATGCTGTGTGCAGCTGGGGTTGCCCCATCTCAAAAGAGGTATAGTGGACTTAGAAAAGGTTCAGAAAAGGGCAACAAAAATAATGAGGGGTATGGAACGGCTGCCATATGAGGAGAGATTAATAAGACAGGGACTTTTCAGGTTGGAAAAGAGACGACTAAAGGGGGATATGATTGAGGTCTATAAAATCATGACTCGTGTGGAGAAAGTAAATATGGAAGTGTTGTTTACACCTTCTCATAACACAAGAAATAGGGGTCATCACATGAAATTAATAGGCAGCAGGTTTAAAACAAACAAAAGGAAGTATTTTTTCACAGAACGCATGGTCAACCTGTGGAACTCCTTGCCAGAGGATGTTGTGAAGGCCAAGACCATAACTGGGTTCAAAAAAGAACTAGATAAATTCATGGAGGTTAGATCCATCAATGTTTATCATCCAGGATGGGCAGGAATGGTGTCCCTAGCCTCTGTTTGCCAGAAGCTGGGAATGGGCAACAGGAGATGGATCACTTGATGATTACCTGGTTCTGTTCATTCCCTCTGAAGCACCTGGCATTGGCCACTGTTGGAAGACAGGATACCGGGCTAGATGGACCTTTGGTCTGACCCAGTATGGCCATTCTTATGAGTTGGTGAAGGTGGGGGTGTCTTGGATCCCTCTCTTTGGCCTGAGCTGGTCAGGACAGCCTCCAGGTTTAGGACAAAGAAGTCCCGGAGTCCCAGGAGATGGTGTGGGAGGCAGCTATGATGTAAAGCTTACTCCAGTAACCTCTGTCTGTCCTTCCAGCTATTCCTTTACCCCTCAACCCCCGAGCCTCTCTTTTTAAGGACTCACAAAGGGAATGGTGGGTGGATTAGCCCATCCCCTCATTATTTTTGCCACAAATTATGCCCAGTTTTCAGAGTAGCAGCTGTGTTAGTCTGTATCCACAAAAAGAACAGGAGTACTTGTGGCACCTTAGAGACTAACAAATTTATTTGAGCATAAGCTTTCGTGGGCTACAACCCACTTCATCGGATGCATAGAATGGAATATATAGTAAGAAGATATATACACATATAGAGAACATGAAAAAGTGGAGTAAGAGGCTAATTAATTAAGATGAGCTATTAGCAGCAGGATAATAATCCCTTGGGAATTCCACCATGATTTCAACAATTTCTATCCCACCATCAACCTCAGCCTAGACCAGTCCACACAAGCGGTCCATTTCCTGGACACTACAGTGCTAATAAGTGATGGTCACATAAACACCACCCTATACCGGAAACCTACTGACCGCTATACTTACCTACATGCCTCCAGCTTCCATCCAGGACACACCACACCATCCATTGTCTACAGCCAAGCTCTAAGATACAAGGTGCATTTGCTCCAATCCCTCAGACAGAGACAAACACCTACAAGATCTCTATCAAGCATTCTTAAACTACAGTACCCACCTGCTGAAGTGAAAAAACAGATTGAAAGAGCCAGAAGAGTACCCAGAAGTCACCTACTACAGGACAGGCCCAACGAAGAAAATAACAGAACGCCACTCGCTGTCATCTTCAGCCCCCAACTAAAACCTCTCCAGCGCATCATCAAAGATCTACAACCTATCCTGAAAAATGATCCCTCACTCTCACAGATCTTGGGAGACAGACCAGTCCTCGGTTACAGACAACCCCTCAACCTGAAGCAAATACTCTCCAGCAACCACACACCACACAACAAAAACACTAACCCAGGAACGTATCCTTGCAACAAAGCCCGATGCTAACTCTGTCCACATATTTATTCAAGTGACACCATCATAGGACCTAATCACATTAGTCACCCCATCAGGGGCTCGTTCACCTGCACATCTACAAATGTGATATATGCCATCATGTGCCAGCAATGTCCCTCTGCCATGTACATTGGCCAAACCGGACAGTCTCTATGCAAAAGAATAAATGGACACAAATCTGACATCAGGAATCATAACATTCAAAAACCGGTAGGAGAACACTTCAACCTCTCTGGCCACTCAGTAACAGACTTAAAGGTGGCAATTTTGCAACAGAAAAGCTTCAAAAACAGACTGCAATGAGGAACTGCTGAGCTTGAATTAATATGCAAACTAGATTATGCCCAGTATCTGACACACCAATTTTGGTTCATTAATATCACCCTTCCCCTGCATTATCTGATTTTAACAAACATAATTTCAACAGTCCTTAGATTATACTAACGTGGCCTTTTTAGTTTAAACTAATCCAGCCTCTCTGTCTGGTTTTCTTGCACCTATTTGCATCAACATTTGTTTTGGTAGGTTATTGTGACGTATGAATTTACACTCACTTTTTATAGTCAGACTCACAATTAGGATAATTTGAGGTCCCATTTATCAGAACAGTGCACACACCAGTTAGGGACACCATTCCCTATTTACTGTACCCTTAAGAGGCTGCAACATTCTTTTTCTTTCTGGCATGGTATGGAGTTAGGAGGGTGCACCCTGATTGGACCTTCCAACCAGGGTCCCCCGTCCCGTGGCTTTGCAAGAAGCACCAGATTGATCTAAGCTGACTTTATAAAACATTTTATTCACTATGGTGTAGTCTGGTCTCTTTGTGATCATCGGTTTTGTGGGCCACCCACCGTGGCTGGATAGTCATCTGCATTCTTAGGCAATGCATTGCATTCTTAGGCAGCGTATTTGGAAATAACATCTGGGGGGGGGGGGGAAACCCAGATACTTTAAAATAATGACCCATTTAAATTGTTCTTAACTTTGCTGGCCATTCTAGTGATAACATGAGCTCATCTTAACGATACATAGCAGTTCAGGTTTTCAGTGATTTGGAAGTTTGCAAGATGATAGGGCCCATGAGGCCTTTGACTGAACATGGGATTCTAATGATGTAACTCTTTTTTTATTAGTTTAGGAAGGACAGGGAGAAGGGAGTACTAGAAATACAAAGCTGGAAAAGTAACAGGGAGGATGCAGCCTGAATTTTGAACTGGAAGCATTAGTCATAAATATTAGGCTTAGTGTTTAGTCTCCTAGGGCATATGAAACTCATTACTGTCCAGACCTGTACTAAAATATCTTTCACATGCTTGATGGCTGGCTACACATATCGGTGATTTGTCAGGTCTGACAGACAGACAGCAGTAGTGGCAATTTTTTCTGACTCTCTTCAGCTTTGGCCTAGAACAGTCCTGTTGTCCTGTACACACAGTGAGACATCTCTCATGCTGGCACTCTCCATTAAGCTGGTTGGAACAGAGAAGTCTCTAAAGATGGCTCTGGGATGTCACGGAAGGTGCCTTGCATGGCAAAGTTTAATTCACATAGCACTCCAGCTTGTGCTTCAAGCCTGCTTGTAAAGCTGCCATTGACCCCAATCCAAAGTCTTGTCTTACTGCTTCATTTTTCATCAAGATGCTAAGAAGTTGGCAGTTATCTACAACGTGAAGGTACATCTGAATCAAAATGACTCACCTGCGAGTGCCAGGGCATCTATGACCTTTGCTCTCATTTCAGCCAAGAAACCTTAAATCTAAATAGCTGTGGCCGCATTTCAGAAAATACCACCGAGTTAAGATGAGGTTTTAAGTGAGGAGAGCCCATCCCTCTTTCCCTGAATGTGCAATCATAGCCGTCATGGAATGGAGCTGCAGGCGCTGGATTGACCAGTATCGGTGTGAAGATGTTAGGGGCCCAGCATAAGGAAATAACTGGAAATTATAGCAAATAAAGATGTCAGTTGTTCATTCAGTCATATACTCACTTGTGGCAGAACAGACCACAATCTGTTTCATGGATTAGCGGGCCTGTTCCCAAGATACCTCATTCATTTGTTTATAACACAGAACACATCTGTGGAACTATACCGGCCCCCAGATAGTATGATTTCATCAAGAGTGGTGGATGAAGGCCAAATGGGCGCTCTTGTTTTTCAGAGAGCCTGGGACTTTTCTCTTGCAAATTGTTTCATTCAGCTCTCCCAAGTAGGGCATATTCATGGGTAAATGTTTCTCATCTTTAACACAATTAAATCCGCACCTGCTGCTAAAACAACAAAAGCAAATAGGCTTCAAATGACGCAACATTATTTAGAAGAAAAACAGCCCGTCACTTACAAAGTATTATTTGGTTCTTTTATATTTTTCTATGCTCTAAAATTAGCCTTTTTTGACAGTTCATATCATTACAAATTATAAACAGCTTTTTCTTGGACACACTTCTTTGGATGTATTATGCTGTTTGATTATGTTAAAGTGATTTGCTAAGTCAGGAATATATATACACTGAGAATACATGTTTCCATAAAAACACATGCAGAGTTAGTTTGCAAAGATGGCTGATTTTTCATCTTTCATGAGTTTTGTTTCAGTGTGTTAACATTTAAGCACCTGTTATTTCTATTTTACACATTGCTGTATATGTACACAATGCACTGCAATAAGTAGGCACGCTAAACAAGGATGGAAAAACCATAGGACCGGATTCCCCATTGCCTCACATGTTGGATGTGCAATGTGGGTGTCAAATGCTACGATTCCAACATCATAAAATTTGACACCTGCTTTGGACAGGAACAGATGATGGCGTGTGGGTTGGAATTTGAAAAAGCACTCAGCATCGGCCTGCCCCAGTTCCCAGTAAAGTCAGTTGGAAGGGAGTTTGCCCAGCAGTGAGGGCTGTTGAAAAGGTGCAAGGCAGTGGAGAATCGGACTTGTCGTGTCTGCCCCAAACACCTCACCATGGGTAGGTATAAAGAGCACATATAATAAGTGGAGAGAGAATGGTCCAATGGTTAGCGCACGTTAGCCTGGGAGTCAGGACAGCTAAGTTAAATTCCCTGCTGTTCCATATGCTGTCTGAGTGACCTTGGGCAAGTCTCTTCTTTTCTGCTCCCCATTTGTAAAATGGGGATAACAGCACTTCCCTACCATGCAGGACTGTCGTGAGGGTAAATACCTTAATGATTGCCCAGCCCTCCATTGCTTATAGTAACGAGGGCCATAGGAGTACCATAGGTAGTCCTCTGATCACTGACTGCCTTCATGAATTTTGACTGGAAGTTGGCACAATATTCATAGCAAAATGGGGTTTGATCCAGTTTTGCCTATTTTTGAGTTATGAAATATTCACAAGAGAAGAGAAATTGTGTGACATGCCAGTGAATTTTACATGAATATTTTTGGGGGCCGGTACTATGAAGTGTAGTAGCAAACTCACATGTTGCTTTTTCAAAGTTTGAGCTGGGTTGCATGGTTATGACTGGTCATGTGGCCCAATATCAGAGGATAGAAATGGCTCAAGTGACAGATTACTAGTTCTGGTTCCCTAACTTGCTGATCTGACCTGTCTAGTTGGAGGTTAAGTAGAATCCCTTTGTAACTCTTTTTTTTTCTTTTTTCTGAACTGCTGCTTTGTTGTGTGCTCCCTAACATATACAGGATTTCTTACACCTTCTTCTGAAGCATTTGTTACTGCCTCTGCCAGAGACAGGATCCTGGATTAGGGGCCCGATTCAAAGCCCACTGAAATAAATAAAAGTCTTTTCGTTGACTTCACTGGGTTTTGGATCAGGCATAAAATCACTGGTCTGATATGGTATGGCTGTTCCTATGAGCTGGAAGTTGAAATGAAGGAAGCAGTAAGAAGAATTAACTTGGGTGAAGATCAATGAGCAGGAGTATAGAAGGAGAATGAGGGTCAAGATGCAAACAAGAGCGGCGTCAGGGAGAACATTGAAAGCAAGGAGATGAGCAAGCAGAAGATCTGAAGCCCTTGCAGAAATTCTTTCTTTCGACACAGTGAATCCAGTGCAGATTGACCAATCCAAATATAAGCCTCCTCAAAGATAGAGGGGATTTGGATCAGAGCCACTATTCCAGTTCAGGCCCTAATTGCTATACGTGCCTCAGTGGCTTGGCTGAGCTAACAGAAAGAATCCAGACCAGTGTTGGAAAATAACATGAACTGGAGTTCTGTACTTGCTCTGGGTATACAAGTAGTCCAGGAGATCTGAAGGCACTCTACATTCTCATTTACTTAATGGCTGTCTGAGAGCTCAATAATTGTACAAAAACACAGCAAGTCAACCGAGTGAACAGACGAGATTAATTCATGAGGGTTGGTTCACTTTTAAGAGACTGATTTGTGATTTAAGCCTTCTCTAACAATGATCAGCCATAAAAAATCAGAGATCCTGGTTGGAGTCCAGCGCTGACTAAAGTGTGAAGTTGGCTAAATCACAGATTAGCTTCAATAAATTCCAGACCACATTTGGGGCAGTAGGCAGTTTGTACTCTGAGGCTCTCAGCCTACAATGCATATCCATACTCATTGCACTACTCTATGGTCCCTTAGGTCCAGGGTGAGGTACTTTGCAAAACAATGTAAGAAAACTCCCATAGTGACCTCTTTTGTTTTCATGAGTGAGTAAACTGAAATCTGCAGTTTAAATTGCTTGGCTCAAAAGCAGTACATCCATATTTAAAACGGAAGATTGCCATTTTAGAAAAGAGCAGTGACAGACTCAGCTGTGCTGTTGTCACTTTCAGGCCCCACAGAACTTTTTGTGCCTGGCCATTTTAGATAGGATAAAGTTGGATGATTGCCAGTTGTCTGCATTTTAATAATAATAAAATAAAGATCATGTTCATGGAGTTTTATAGGGGAATTTCACAGTCGGATCCTGATAATGGGCCTAAATCACCTCCCAGTGAAGTTGGAGAGTCTTTCCACTTACTCTAATGAGATTTGGGATTTGGTGTGAGCAACCTTAACTTCCTGCAACTGATACTGAAGCGGCTAGTTAAGAGGAACTCAGCTCCTTGTAGGATTGACCGCAAGGACTATACGTTTTGTACTGAAATCTCTTGAGTGCTTACACAGTTGCTAGTTCTGGAACAGCAGCACTGGTGTTGGTAAACTGGTATAAAATGTATTAGTATCGATGCAGCCAGAGTGACTTTCCCAAGGCTCCAGAGGAAGTCAGTGCCAGAGCCCAGAGTGATTGTGCTATGTATCGTCACCCCAGCTACTTTTGGTCTCACCTGCTGTGGGTAGGAATGTGCTGGTTCTTATTTCTGTTGGAAAACCAAAAACATGACTACAACAAGGAGTCTGGTGGCACCTTAAAGACTAACAGATTTATTTGGGCATGAGCTTTTGTGGGTAAAAAACCCACTTGAATCTGAAGAAGTGGGTTTTTTACCCACAAAAGCTCATGCCCAAATAAATCTGTTAGTCTTTAAGGTGCCACCAGACTCCTTGTTGTTTTTGTGGATACAGACTAACACGGCTACCCCCTAATACTTAAAAACGTGACTGACACACTCTCCAGGGCAAAGTCCCCTACTGTGATGGGCAGCCTTGATTAGGATGATGTTTAGTGGGTATCCCTCAAGCTATGGTGTTAGCTAAGTGGCAACTCTGGCATTGTTCATCTGGTTTTCCTTTTTTTTTTGCTCTACTTAATATGATGGATTGAATTGAAACCTACACTTAAAGCAATTGATTTAGTGGTGCAGGGCTATTTCCTTACCATTTATCTTCATTGCCAATCTTCCTTATCAAGTCAGTAGCCATATGTGCAGGGGAAAGGGTAAAATTACCCTGCATCATTTATTTACAGCACTATATATGCTAATAATCATTGCTGATATACTCAGGAGGCCCCTGTAAATCATTTTTTTTCAACATGCCCCAGGATTGAGTATAAAATCAATCTTTAACAACAAGTATATAGTATATAATATAAGATGATGCTTGAAATAGTTAAGACAGGTCACAGAGGCAATATGCATACAAAGTGAGTAATGGAATGTAAACCTTTTTAGAGCGTGTGTGTGTAATCTGATGGCATGAAATGTACTGAATTTGTGACAGTACTGTGTAGTTTTAGCATTGGCACAGAATGTACAAGTGTGATACCTAGTTACATATTTTAAAAAGTGATTCCACACTTGGAATGAAAATTAAGTAGGTCTAGCATGTATTAGAATATCAGTCTCAGTGGGGCACAGTGGACCACTATGTTGTGATCCTCATTATAGGAGAGTTCTTCAGGGTTTTTAGAAGAATCAAATGATTCTGGAAAAATGGGGACTATTGTAATCAATGCCCACTGGCAAGAAAGAGACTAGACTACCAAATGAATCGTCCTGTTTAATGCCATCTGTACAAAATCATAGGTTGGAAAAAGGAATAGAATGGATAATGAAAGATAATTGGTCAGATAGGACAGTTGTTCAAGGGCCAAAACTTTGTGAAAAGCTATATAATGTATTTGGGAGGCAACCCTTGTGTACTAGATAGCCTCTTGAAGTTCCTTAGTTTCTATGATTCTATGTTCAAACTTGCCCATGCACCTATTTGCACCTGTAGTTTACATCTGTAAGTCCCTCCATATCCACTAACGTTTGTGTATGCCCTTTGTGTATGCCCACTAACGTTTGTGTATGTCTGATATCTGCATGTGTGTCTCCATTTAGAAAAAAATATGGATATTTACTAAGTCATCGTAAAGTTGGTATATAGGTGTAAGACCTCCGAGGTACCAAAATGATGGGGTGGATTTGTGAACTACAAATGCATGATGATTATGAAGATCAAGTGGATGGATGAAATGAGAAGCAATATAATCAGGGATGCTGTGAAGCAGAGGTGGCTGTTAGAGGTGATGAAAGATAGGAAGTTTTCCTGGTCCATGACTTGGGTTCCTAAGCACTGTGATAATACAAATACACCTCTACCTTGATATAACGCAAGCCAATATAACATGAATTCGGATATAACGCGGTAAAGCAAAAATGGTTTTCTGTCTCGTCTACAACATTGGTTCTCAAACTGAGGGTCATGATCCGGTTATGTGGGGGGTCGCAAGCCCCGACCCCAACTTGCGGTTGCAAGTTGTGAGCCCCAACCCTGGTGTGCGGCTGTGAGCCCCAATCCTGGGCTGAGAGACCCGACCCCAACAGGGACACGTGGCTGTGAGCCCCGACCCCGGGCTTGATGTGAAGGATGACATCAAATGCACCCTTTCTAAAACAACACCAAGAATAACACTTTTTGTGTCAAATACTGTATTAATAACGGAAATGCTCGAGGCCAAAGCAAGTTCGATATAACACAGTTTCACCTATAATGCGGTAAGATTTTTTGGCTCCCGAGGACCGCGTTACATCAGGGTAGAGGTGTAATAAATAATAATAAGCCACATGGTAAGGATGGAAGTGGAGAAAGAACTAACTATGCAAGGTTATATGGAAGAATGACTGATCAGACTAAGAGATCTATTGCAGGAGATGAAGAGGTGTAGAGAAATTCTCCAAAGGGCTGGTTTTAGATTTGAGGAATGAGAGAGGGGTTGTTAATTGTGGACAAACTGGGCCTTATCCACAGGGTCAGACCATTGATTTTAATGGGGTTACCGAGGGATGATTTTGGCTCATCCTCTGTAGGTCAGCGGAGAGGTACTGATGATGATACCAACTATGAACGGCAGTGAAACTTGATGTGAAAAAATAGTAGGGGCTTGTCAACCTTTTCCTTTTTCCAGCTATTACACTTAAATGTGAATTCCTATGCCATTCCTGGAACATAGTCAGTCTTTTCTCCCCTTCTAGTTGCTTTACAAATGGCTACCCATCAGTGGTTTGTGATCTTGGTCTCACTGGAAACTGGCAGTGCCATCCTTTTAACAGAATAAGTTCAGCGGGTCATGAGGCTTTATCTCTGATTTTAAATTAATAATTGAGCCTGTTTCGTCCACATTTACTGAAAAGAGGGAACTGAATGGCTGGATTCGTGGTTTGTTAATACAGCAATTCTCGTCATTAGCTACCTCATGACAATTTTTTATTCATAGTTGTTCATTTAACAAAGGCTTTATTTTCTGCATCTGGATGATTGCCAGGCTTATTCATCTACATAAAGGAGGCGACTGAATGAATCCATTTAATTATCATCCTGTTTCACTCCTTCCCACCTGGTCTCAGACCTTAGAAAAATTGTATGTGGATAGTTGTATAATTATAACAAGCCTCATAAAATCAGAAGCCGTTGTCAGGCTTTCTGCTATATAGCACATGCATTTCTAAAGGTCATCAGAGATCTCCCACCAAGCTTTCTAGCTCAGAATGCCAAATAACTGGTTAATCAATGCAAGGTTTCAACCTTAAGTATGATATACCTGAGTGCATTGTATTGGTGCAATATTTAGTTTTTTATAACCTGCCATATTTGTATTTTTAGTCTGTGATTTTCCTAAGGTAGTTAGGTGGCCAAAACCCTGTCTGGATACAAGGAAGGGGTCCTGGATCAATGACCCACCATCACTTATTTAAAAAGAGTGAAAATTATGCATTGCCTTTATGCTGGTTTTTTGACCCTGTTGAGCAATTTCATGAAGTTAAGTGGGAGTTAGGTACCTAATTCCCTTAGGCTTCTTTGAAAATTCCATCCACAATGACTTTGAAATCTTCTGATCTCAAGTAAGAGTTGCAAGGATGGCAGAAGGGTGAAGGCACAGCACTGTCTTGGGCTTTGGCTTTGTCCGGTCCATGGACAACACTGTTTCCCTCTCTGTGCCTCCTCTCATCTGTCTGCAAAATGTGTGTGCTGTCCACTGATTTTATTTACTGCACAATGGCCTGCCATTGCACCCTTTTCTTCTACAACTATTCCTTACTCCGATGAGTAGACTCATTGCCTTCACTGAAATGACTTGAGTAAGGCTCAGAGAATTGGGCCTGAAGTTAATGTATCAGTAACCTATAGCATGGCTCCTTGAGGCCGCTGAACTGTACCACCAAAGCGGCCTCAGGCGAAGCTGGGGAAGTTGAGAGAGCAGCTCTAGCCCCGGTCAGGGTGCTGGCCATGGAACAGTAACAGTAAGTACAAAAGCTGGTGTTTCCTAAGAGAGTTCAGTAGGACTGGGTTGCCTAACTTCTTTACACCCCTTTGAAAACCCTGACCTAAACCACGAGCTATTTTCAACTCCTCTTTTTCTCTCTCTCTCTCTCTTTTTTTTTTTTTTTTTTTTTTTTTTTTACTTTTTCTGGTGTAAATGACTTGGATCGTCCTTACTTCCTGGTGAACTCTCAGGACCAGGAAAGACCTTTAGAACAGAGCATTGACCTACTACACCTCACAGGGGAGTTGTGGGGCCCAGTTCATTGTTGATAATCTCCTCTAAATAAAGGCTTTAAGTGTCTCACCCAAGGCCCATTGGAGTTACTGGAAATACTCCCATTGACTTACATGGCCTTTGGATCAGGCTCTACATGTAACAAATCTTATGGGCTTTAATCAGGCAAAATCTTCCTGACTTCAGTGGGAGATGGGCCTGAGGGAGCACTGCAGAAATTGGCCTTATGGGTGCAAAGATTATTTTACATCAGCTTATACAATTATTTAAAATCAGTTATGGGCTAGGCTGTGCTATTGGCCTCTTCAGCAACATTTTAGGGGTGTGGAGGAGCCAGACTGAAGCTAGATTCCCCAGGAGGAATCCTGACTGACTCAACCAGAAATGTGTCCGGGGGAGGACTCCTGGGTAGCGCTTGGAGAACAGATGCAGCATACTCCCAAACTGTGCTAGTTCTGCCCTCATCCTCCTGTTCTGTCCACTGTCAGGCAGCTAGTGCCTGCACAGGCATGAGGAGGGAGCAGGGACTGTGGTGTCCAGCCATGTACTAGCTTGTTCCTAGCCCAGGGTGCCAGAGGAAACTGATTCCTTTCCTTTTTCACGAGTTGCGTTATGTGATGCAGAGGCCGTTGGTCGTGGCTGTGCAGAATGATGATATAATGCCACCTTGTAGCTTGTCCCTTCTGTAAAATCTTCCTTTGAGCCTTAACTTGCCCATCAGCTTCCTCTTGTGTCATATATTGGAAGGGTGCATATGGCTCGTTGTAAGTATGGTATATGTGCAGGATCAGTCTTGTTGACACCAGCAGCAGTACTTGGGGGAAGGATGGTCTAGTGGGTAGGGCTTTGCAGGGGGACTTGGGAGAGCTGGGTTCAATTCCCTGCACATCTGTAGACCTATGTAACTTTGGGCAAACATCTGCCTCAGTTTCCCATCTTTAATATGGGTCTAGTACCGCCCTGCTCCATAAATATGCTATGAGGACAAAATCCATTAATGACTGTGACACGAAGAGGTTCTTATAAATACCTAGACACAGAATCCTTCACAGTAACCTCCCACATCTAAACATCACCTTGTATGGCAAGCACCCAGTAACCATACCATATTTCTCCTTCGAAAAAACAATAAGGTATAGGCAATATTGAGGGGAAAAAACATCCTGGTCTGAACATTTTTTAAAACAACAAAACAAATGAAATCCAATCAGCCTTGTAAATCAGAGCAGAAAGGAATTCCAGCATTAATGCCAGATCTAATGGCCATAATAAATAAAAGCACTGAAGTAGACTCCAAGGTCTCATACCGTTCAGACCACCATAAAGACTAATTCACTGGATCTTCAGATGTGACTCAAAATGCAAAGAATGAGGGGATAAATAAAAGCAAATGGATTTTCTGTTACTGCTGAAAGTGTTATTTTGAACACAATACAAATTTTAATTTAAAATCAACACAGCCAGTGCAATTTTATGTTGGAAAGTCTTTTCTAATGGGTAAGAGTACTAGCTAAAGTGTTCAGTACAATCTGTACTGAACTCTATTAGGAATTTAATAAAATAGATCATTATACTAATCAGGTTACAATAACCTAGAACATGGATCATAGCCCTCACAATCAGTCCAAGACAATGGGGACTGAACTGTAGTGGTATTTCTTAGATCTTCCACCCAGAAATGTTTATATATATATATATATATATATATATATATATATATATATATATATTATTCAAAGAATAAGATGAAGTAAAATGCTGCACCCAAGTTTTCCACAACAACCTCAGCTATAACAGAACTACCATCCAGCCAGTACTGCATACCAAGAGACTGATACACTGAGCTGTGATAAAGAGAGTGTGGTTTGTGGCTGCAGCAAATAGGTTGGATACTAGGAAAGTTTGTGGCTATGTTCTGTTTGAATAACCCAATCGTTGTGGGTGAAATTCACCCCTGTGCAAAGGCTAGCCCAAGATCTCACTTAAGTCCCACTGAGTCCTCTCAACCCGTAATCCTTTGTTTGGCCTTCTTCAAAAGCTGACAGCTTCACTTTATTTCCCCAATACTTATTTCTCCCTACTGTTACTCACACCTTCTTGTCAACTGTCTGTAATGGGCCACTCTCTTATGACTTCAAAAGTTATTTTTCCTCCCTTGGTATCCTGCAGTTAATTGATTTATCTCGTTAGACTGACCTCACACTTGGTAAAGCAACTCCCCATCCTTTCATGTATTTATACCTGCTCTGTGTTTTCACTCCATACATCCGATGAGGTGGGTTCTAGCCCACGAAAGCTTATGCCCAAATAAATTTGTTAGTCTCTAAGGTGCCACAAAGACTCCTCGTTGTTTTTGCTGATACAGACTAACACGGCTACCACTCTGAAAGCTTCACAATGTGACTTTGGTCAAGCTACTTGAACCTCTTGGTATGGGGCTCTGATGTCACGGAAAGAAAATCAGACAGAGGGACAGACTCTGACCACACTCTTCCCTGTAGAACTCCACTGATGTTAGTAGAGTTACTCCTGATTAATACTAGGGTAAGTGAGATCAAAATCAAACCCCAATGCAGCAAAGCACCCAAACAGGTACTGAAAGCAACACACATGTTTCAGTGGTCTCCTGAGTCAGGCCTATGAGATTTGTATTGACACATTTAATTAAATGTTTATATTTGAATGACAAATATGGTGGATGAAAGGATATATTTATAGTCCTTTAAATGGTTTCCACTAGAATAACTGAACTACAATCAAGCCATAATTTGCACTTCCAAGTAGATTGAACCACCTGGGTTCATATTCAGAAGTGAAACTCTTTATTTTGGAAAAAAGGGTACATGTTTATTTCATTTCCCACGTGAAATACTATTTAACTAGTCTAAAATTGTTTCTGTAAAACGTAAAAGACACAAAAATGCAACATCCAACATTTCCTTGTTAGAGGTTGGGCTGTTTGTAACAATTTATTGGCATTCTATTAGTGCTAATGGCCATAGGACCTGAGGTCTTTCCTACACTGAGATTTTGCTTTGATTTCAGCCAACAGTATAACTGTCCCAGGGCAAATCTCTAGAGCAGACAAGGTAAACTGCTGTAAGCTGCTGTTTACACCATTTCATCTTACCTCTCTTTCAAATGGGGGGAAGTACCCCAGTGCAAATAGTGATTTTGTAGCTATACAGGTGGCTGGCAATCAGTGGATGCAATAGGGGAAAATCCATCGGGGAGAGAAAGCTTTGGTGCTTTACAGGATTCTGTGGCTTGGGGACAAGATTCTTGGTTGGCAAAAACCGGGGTAGCTCTTGTGACTTCAACAGAACTACATCACTTACTCCAGCTAACAACATGGTGCTGATTCTTCACCGCCTTACACCTTTGTTTAATCATTTGCACTTGTGCAAAATGATGGTTAAAAGCCATTTTGTTTTGGTGCATTTGGCCCACCCACTTTGTTCAGGTGTTAATGACTACGTCCGGGCAAGGCAGTGGAGGGTCGCACCATACGAGGTACAATTTTCCCTTTGTCTTTTAGACAGATTTTTCACGGTTTTTATTTGTTATGGTTTTATTTAACATTGATTTCTCAAATCATATTGCCATGCAGGGCCTCTGGTAGCAAAACATCTGTGACACCACAGCATTTCACTTGAGAAAATAACAATGTAGTAGTGATCCAAAATACAGTGAGGTGGGGGGGAAATGCTGACTCAGCACAGACTATCTTATAAAAAGCCAGGGAAGGTATAAAAAGAAGTGTATATTGAAAAACCTAAAGCAAACAAAACTTTTTGGCAGCAAGTTAAATTACCAGTGTCGAGTTTAAACATAACTTTTCAAAAAAGTCTTTGAAGTTTTGTGGAGTATGGTTACTTTTGCTACCCTGAAGGACTGATTATAAGAAGAGGGTGTGGGAAAATGGAATAAAATATATTTAAATGAGAACTGACCCAAACCTTTACCAAGATTGGAATCAAACAGAACCTGCAATTTTAACAAGGTTCAAAGAGATTTGGTTAACTTTTAAGAAAAAATAGTGTGAGCCTTTTTGGTTTGGGCTAGCAATGAACAGAGATACCATGAGGAAAGCTATTCCTGTGGCATTTCAGACTCATTCCAAACCAGGCCCTACAGTGAATTGCATGCAAGAGTCCTGTTTTATGAGATTGACAATGACCCAGTTTCTATGGCAGACGTGTTCAGATATACTCCAGATGAACAATCCCATTTTGGGAGCTTTGCTCAAAATCTCTGAATTTTTTGAAGTTAAAATTAGAAAAAGTAGGGCTGGAAAAGACCCAGGGTATAGTTTGTCTTTCTGCCAGTGTGTACACCACTGTTCACTATTATTCATTTACTAATGATTTATCTATTCCACTTTTAAATAGGCTTAGTGTTATTCAGCCAAAATGTTTTCTTTCTTTAAATTCTAAAGCTGGTCAAAAATTTTCCCATGAAACCGTTTTCCATCAAAATGGTGAGTCAACAAAATCATTAGCATATTTTCATAAAGAATATGGAATGAAACATCACAACTGTGCCCCAGATCTCTTTCAGCATTGCTCCTTCCCAGAGTTCTCCCTTCCCTTGGGGATGATTGCCCCATAGCTTCTCCAAATCCATACAGCACTAATTTAAAGATACTTTGTAAATAGAAACAATGAGGAGTCCTTGTGGCACCTTAGAGACTAACTAAATAGAGTGGACCTCAAATCTACCCTACTTTAAAATGGTTACACTTTGTTGGGGATGAAAAATGATATGATAAGGGTTAGATTGTGATTCTTTTGACTCTGCATGACTCTCCCACTGGTCACAGCATAGACTACCTGGACCTTGAGCCCAGGCACTTCTCGCCTACTTATTCCTCCCAACGAACAGATGGGTGGGGATTGGGTAGGGATGGGTATGGAATAGCTCTGCCTCCCCAAAGCATCAGCTAATGCAGGGGGTGTTTTAATTTGATGCTGACAAATGACCAGTGGCAAACAACTATTCCAGTGGAGCAAGCAGAGAGGAAATTGTGTGTCAGAAAGATGTCTGAGTCATAATGCATCTCAGGGTTGCTCCTGGCATGGTGCAGGAAAATGCACATCCCCTGGCACAGGGTTTGACACACTGTAGCCCACAATCACTCTCCTACTTGCCAAGTTATAATGATAGATAACAGGTGTAACTTGAATGTGATGCACCACAAAGCAGTGTTTGTTTCCCCGCTGGCCTGTAGCAAGTAGCTCTGTTTCAATTGCTCTGCAAATTCGTGCTGCCATGTTCAATATTGCCAGTGCTCCAAAAGAGAAATAACTGAAAGGGAAACCTGTCGGTTTCTGCTCTAGTAAAAGAAGGGTGGGAAAATTTGCCTTGTGAAGAACAAACTAAATAGAGTAGCTAGCAAATTTGGGTTTTGTGCTCATGAGGGTGGGCTATGAACAATGCAAGTTACAGCAAAATAATTACTAGTGTCCTTATAAGCAGTTTTAGCACAATAGCTATTAGTGTATGTGCTGCTTATAATTATTCAATAGGCCAATTTTGCTTTGCTTCTGGCTCTTTATCAGACAATGACCACTAATGTCTAATGAAACTTGGTGGTTAAATACTTGTGTAAGTTGCAGGTGGAACTGTGCTAGCTAAGGCCCTGATCAAGCAAACGGTCACGCACATAAAGTATGTGTAAATGTTTGCAGGATCATGGTCTAAGGCCCATCTCCGTATGGCTGAAATGGTGTAATCTTATGAAGCTTGTTCCAGGATTTGCTAGTATGGGAATCGGTGCCCAAGTCGTACTTCACTGAAAGTCCGTGGACATCGTCTGGATTCAGTAGGCCATGGTAACAGATCTCAATGCGGGATCAGGGCTCACTATGGTTAACTTTCTACGGTATGCTACTAGCTATGAGCATTTGGATGAGAGGACCTAGAGTAGTTTTGAAAAAAAACTTCAGTGACTCCAGGATGTCACCTCAGAAGTTAATGGGCATTTTGCCACTGGCTTCAGTGGGGGCAGGTGTCACTCCAGAACTTTAATTGTAATTAAAATAGTAGAAAATATTCAGAAACATTCAGCAAATTACCTTCCTGAAAATCTCCACCTGACCTGTGGACGGACTGTGCATATACTGTCAAATGTCACTTGTATATGGAAAGCTTATCTCACAAAAGCAAATGAACAAAATTTAAAAAAAAATTCCTAAGCAAAACTCTAAATTCCTAAAAATTCCTAAGCAAAACTGTAATTTAAAATCTGCAGTTCTGCCCCCTAAAGAGATAGCGAGACAGTTGTTATGAGCTATGTAATGAGCTGTGGTCAAGGGGCTGCAATCATTAATCTCTTTGCCCTTGATGCCAAACTTCTTATCTCTTTTGACATCACTCAGAACTTTTTCCATCCCTCTTCTCATAACATCATTCAACCAAAATGATTCAACATAAAGTCTGGCTTTGCTGAGTTCTCACTCCACCTCCCCTTTCTCAAGAGGGCTGCAAAGGGCCGGCATTTATTACACATTTTGAAACCTAAGAGTTCTAGTTCTGTAGGAAAATTTTAGATATCTGCTCTCTAACCGGACTCAAAAGTTTTCAGAATGGCTTTGTCCCTCCCTACTCTGATCTAAGAAACAAAAGGGCATGGATGATTTTCTATCGGTTCCAATTAGCACTTGTTGTTTTTCTTTTTGGCTACACACAGCTTGCTAGAGATAGTGTTGCTGAAGTCATGTATAAAAATGCTTTAGTTCATAATTGCACCCTTTGGAGCAGATGATCCAGAGTGGCCGAACACGAACAAAAACCACAAAGATTAATCCCCTTTCGAGCAGGAGCTTGTTCTAAGACACTTTCCCATCCCCATCACTGCCTTTTTAAAGCTTTTTTTTTTTTAATGTGCTCTCTGGATTTGAAATGTTGGGCTATTACTGATGAATATCGTAGCCCACTTCAGTGGTACAAATGGAGTGGTTATAATTGTGAAATGAGAGAGGGGGGGATGGCTTTATGATTAAGGCCCCTGGCCGGGAACCCAGAAATTCTGAGATATATTCCTGGATCTGGCACAGACTCCCTAATATGACCCTGGGTAGGTCATTTGGGGCAGATCCTCTGCTGGGATAACTTATCACTTCAGTGGAGCTCTGACAAATTACCCCAGATAGGGGTCTAGTATATTAGGGCCTATTGTAATACTAACAAATAATAAAATGGAGTAGGGATTTTATGGTAAACGTCAGTTGCTCCAAGGGCAGAGATTAAATGCAGAACTGGAATATGTTTGAACAAATTCTCCTTTTCAAATGTTTGTGTTATTTTTTAAAAAAATCCAAACCTGTACAAAGGCCAAATCCTGGTTCCACTAAAGTCAGTGACAAAGCTCCCATTGACTTCAATGAGATGAGGACTTGGCAGTTTATGCATATGCCTTTTTGTCAATAAAAATGAGCCAAACTAGCTGAAAACAATTTGGGTAGCTCACATAGTCACTGGTTCCCATATGCCACAAATATTTTACTATTTGGTTTGTGTCCATTTCTCACCATAAATTTGAATCTCATACTTGCTATTTAGCTTGATAGTAGGCCCTTTGGAAAAGAGGCCATTAAGCAGAAAGTCTGGATTGGTGGTTATGTTGTATAAGATTGTTTTAAATGATTTCATGTTTGTAAAGAGCCATTCCATTTGGTACATGATGGGATACATCAAAGAAACAGGGGCTGAAGGTTTTCTAATTGGATATTTGCAGTGTTTCTATGACAAACCTTTGTCTCCTGTCCGTCCCCCCCCCCCCCGCCCCATTATTATTATAGTAACTTTGATTTCCTGGCAAATTGCCCTTTTGGATAATTATAATCTGTCTGCCAAAGGACCCAATCCTATTATTCTGTGGAAAGACTCCCACTGACTTAAAGAGAGTTGACACATTCATAGATACCCACTGCAGTTTCAACTGGTTGGACCATTCTTCCTCAATCCCTCTTCCCAAATTACTGCGTGTAACTGTTCTGCCACTGTTTAACCAGCTGCCAGGTGTCACCCCGTATGTGGGAGAAGAGCTCTCCTTATATTTATAGTGACAACTTGTCCTTCTCTGGGGAGGGGAAAACTGAACTGTATCGACCTTCTAAGTCATCATCCCCATGGGGCCAGGTGGGTGACCTTCCCTATGCATAGAGCTCAAGGAAAGATGGGAAAGCCTGTTCTCCACTTCATGACTTCTGATCTTCGTTCTTGCCTCTCCGCGCAGCTACCTATGCAGAACAGCCTGCATAGAAGCCATAAGTGACTATGTGAGCTACCCAAATTGTTTTCTGTTAGTTTGGCTCACTTTTTTATTTTTTTTTAAATGTGTATGCATAAAAGGTGCTCCTAGCTCATTGAACTCTATGAGAACTTTGCATTGACTTAAGATGGAGCAGGATGTGGCCTTTACACAGTTTTAAAAAAAAATGAATAATGTGTGCATATGAATAGGAAAACTTCTTAAAACAATATCAAACATTATTGTCCCATTCTGAAATTAAGATTGTGTTGTCTCTCGACCCAAATAAACATGCTTCTGGACAGGGACAAAGTGAAGTGGGAACTACAGATGCAACAAACAGAGTTGACTCTCAGTGGAAACTACAGGCTTGGCAGGGGACTGTACCATTTCCAGTACCTGCCCTGTATCTTTGCCCCTTTCTCCTCCTTGACATACCCCCTAAAATCAGTCTTTACATGGTTTTACATAGAGCAATTTCCACCATCTAGAGGAAGGGTGAATGCAATCCCCACAAACTTAAAGACAGGGGACTGTGTCTAGACTGATGGGGGAAAAATGGTAGTGGTTCCTTTAAGAGTCACCCCTCCTTGGGGTGGCTGGGAGGAGGGGGAAGACATCACCTGAAGTTGTTGGGCAGACTGGTGGGGCCCTGCACACTTGTGGGAGGTATATTAACCCTGTACCTCCAGCCCCAGTGACATTATATAAGCACCTCCCCCATTTTCATGCTTTCCAGCCACGGGTTGCGTGTGTATGAGAAAGATCTTTGAAGGAGTCCTTTAACTGATAGTAACCTGACTTGTTCATTGTTATCTGTTAATGAAGAGATTTTTGTATAAGCATGTAGGGTATTGTGAAAAATGTGTTTTATACATCAAAAAAAGATTAAAATGCCATGGTCATCATTTTAGCAGTAACTACCAGACAGAGATATCTGAGATGCTCCACTTCTTTTGAGAATGGGTTGAAAAATTTCTGTCAAAATATTTTCACAAAAGATGTTTTTGGGAAGAAAAATCCATGGTTTTCTCAAAAAATGTCAAGCTTTTATTGAAAACCGAAGCTCCCCTTCCCCACCCCCCATTTGTTTTTTGACAAAAACCCAAAACATTTTGAGGAAATCTTTGATTAAAACAACAACAACAAAAAAAACCCCAAAACATTTTTGGAGGAATTTTTTTGCCCCCGACCAGCTCTACTTCTTTCTTGTAACTCAGGTACTGCAGGATAGTAACTGTGTGTTAGTAAATGGTGATCATCGAAAATAAATAAACAAATTTTGTCTAGGAATTGTATGTTTTATTATTAGTGGCACATGTGTTACAATAAAGACTTGAGACTTCCACCAAGATTGGGGCACTCATGTTACTGTCTAAACTTACTGAGAGATGGTCCTTGCCTCAAAGAGCATCCCATCTAAATAGACAAGGCAGAAAAGGGATGGGAGGGGAAAATAAGGCACAGAAATATGAAAAGAGATGCCAAGATGACACAGGAGGTCAATGGCAGAGCCAGGCATAAAATCCAGGTCTCCTGAGTCCCAGTGAAGTGCAGTCCGCTACTCACTAGACCATTCTATTTCCCACTTTATTTCTTCCCTACTGCCATAGATGAGCTGATCTGACCTATAGTTTTTGGAGTGCAATACGATTCTTCGAGAGGAAGGCACTATATAAGTGGAAGTTATTATTACTTCTATGACAGAGTTCTCCATTACTGCTAAGTTCAGGGGCTGTCAGCATTTCCATTCGAAAGCCTGTATTTTAGGTGGCTACAGTTTGCCCATGAAAATGTGCTCTGGGTTAAAACTTGGAATACTGGGAACCAGCCTGAAGTCCATTTCCCACCCCCCCCGCCCGCCCCAACCAAATTGAAAACAAACTATTTAGAAACCTTCAAGCCGTAAAAGTGCAAATAAATAAATGACATTGTCGGCATCAGATCATGATTTGTCATACTCCTATAACTCAAAAACAAATGGTTTTATTTTTTTTTTAAACGAAGATCTTTGAGTCATTTATCCAGGGTGGGATTGATCCTGGAGCATTTACTCCCATGAGGTCAGTGGGTCTGATCCTGTTGCCACTGAAATCAGTAACAAAACTCCCATTGAAGTCCGTGGCAGTGCAGAGCTTTCCTAATGGAACAATTCAAGTGAGGGAAGGCTGCAGAATGATGCCCAGTGTAAACACTGCATCCAGAAAAAACGATAAATATTCATGTTGAGAATAGGCTGTGTGCCCCCATTGTGACAAAGTTCCTCCTCTACCTTGGTGGGTCTTGCGCTTATTGGTGGATTTGGTCGCCTTGGAGCTTCATGGCAGCCTTCAGCTTGGCCGTTTTTCTGAACCCCCAGTCCAGGTTGACTCCTCCTGTGTCTGACCAGGAGTTGGGAGGTTTTGGGGGAACCCGGGCCCACCCTCTACTCCGGGTTCCAGCCCAGGGCCCCGTGGAATGCAGCTGTCTAGAGTGCCTCCTGGAACAGCTGTGCGACAGCTACAACTCCCTGGGCTACTTCCCCATTGCTTCCTCCCAACGCCTTCTTTATCCTTACCATAGGACCTTCCTCCTGGTGTCTGATAATGCTTGTACTTCTCAGTCCTCCAACAGTCCGCGTTCTCACTCTCAGCTCCTAGCACCTCTTGCTCCCAGCTCCTTACACGCGCACCACAAACTGAAGTGAGCTCCTTTTTAAACCCAGGTGTCCCCATTAGCCTGCCTTAATTGATTCTAGGAGCTTCTTGATTGGCTGCAGGTGTTCTAATCAGCCTGTCTGTCTTAATTGTCTCCGGAAGGCTCCTGATTGCTCTGGAACCTTCCCTGGTACCTTACTCAGGGAAAAGGGACCTACTTAACCTGGGGCTAATATATCTGCCTTCTGTCACTCTCCTGTAGCCATTTGGACTGACCCTGTCACACCATTTTAAAAAAAATGAAACTCCTTCCAGATTTTTTGTATATGAACTTTGTGCAAATGTGTTGGCAGCTGTCTTGACTCTAGACTGTGATGGTGGTTCCTGTGTCAATCGCTCATGAACAGTAGTTAAGTGTGCCTTCAACATGGAAGGGTATATTTTCTGAAAAGAGGGTTATCCCTGGAATTTTTGGGTGCTGTATTACAACAACAGCAGGTTAAAAAGTAGAGAGGGGGTGATTAGAAGGCTTTTTGTTTTGTATAGTTCATCATTTTTATTTCCCAAGTTTGGAAAAGTAATGATTTTTATTAATTCATTTTGTTTTTGTTTTTTCACATCACTCTAAAACATAAAATAAATAAACAAAAAAATCAACCCTCCCCCTGAATAATGCTTCAGTTTTCAGTTTCATTGACAAAATTTCAGAATAAACACATCTGTGAAAATCTCATTTTGATAAAGCAAATTTTTAATTAAAAAAGTTTCATTTGAAAATTTTCTCACAATTTTCCAGTGGGTTAACTCAGAAATGGGAGATATCATTCCTTTTTGCACTGGACATAATTTCACAAAGAGGCAAATTTCTGGTTTTTGTATGTGTAGAATGTTCCAAAATTCCATGTTTTTGCTGGGGAAAAATAATAAAATACAAATGGATAATTTCATACAGCTCCATCCTCAACCCTGACTGAACAGGGTACAAACTTTCTGCAAATGGTCTTTTTTTCACATTTACATTTGCACATGTGATTTTTTTTTAAAGAGCTCATGATTCTTCGTGACAGCTCTTCCGATAAACCAGAGTCCAGTTAAATTTAAGCAGAATGAGTTTGTTACTGCTCCCTTTTCTGTGAACAGAATGTGTTCTGTGGGAACATCTCTCATGGTGTGCGGTACTCATCCCTATGTTTGCATAAGATGTAAATGCAATCAAAAGTACTGTTTGCATTGTCCATGGAATGTAGATACAGTGTTTTTTGTCAGCAAACAGTTTCATACTGTACCCAAACACATTCAGTTTTTCAGCTTGAAAAGATGGAATGATTCAGCCATTACAGCCATATTACTTTAGTACTAGATGCCAGTAGTTCTATTTGTGCTTGAATTATACAAACATTTTCTCAACATGAATTGGTTATAAAATGGAAAAACATAAAAGTTCCCGCCAAGCAATTTCTGCTACCCAGAGAGGGAGTGCTAACAAAGCTGAGTAGCACTAATTCTCTCCTGCCTTTTTTGAAGGATCATGTAAAAAAAAAAAGAAAACAATATTAAAGAAGCTTTTTAAAAAAATAAAAAACAAATGGCAAATGTTAAAAAAAAATCAAAATGAATAGAAAAACCACTGCTTGTAATTTTAGGACATCAGCACACTTCAGAGAGGTTTTTTTGGTTTTTTTTTTTTTTTTTTTTTTTGGAGGGATATTTTAAACATTGACTCAGACCTCAGTGTACAAGCAAACCACTTTGTATAGCTTTGTGTCAGATGATCTAAATTAGTAATTGATGCTGGGGAGTACCAGAATGCTATGTCGGGGCTTCATGATTGCTATGCTTATCAGCTTGTGTACATTATTAATGGTTTGATGACAGTCCCCTGGTCTGCCCTCTATTAAAGGCTGCTTGTGTTAATTACTGGGAAAGAGTGGGCAAACATAGGTATTTGTGAGGTCATTTTGTGACAGATTAAGTCAGAGTCCAAGCTTAGTGAGTACAGTAACCTATAATATCCTCTACCACATAACTGTATGCTGCAATTTGTGAAACATATATAGCACAGTCTGCCATAATTATATTCCATGGGGTGCATTACAATGTATGCTTTCATTTGTCTTGATTTAGATTTTTTTTTCAATATTTTATCATTCCCCCTCCTCACTGAGATAGATTGTCAAGCATGTTAGTGAAAAAAATGAAAAGAGGAGCCTTGCATTCCAGTTCTTATTGTGTATGAACTTGATAGTAAAATGTAATCTAGCTTCAGTCTCATTTATGCATGATAATTCAGGGATGAGAGTGGATTGCTGCTCTCAGACCTGCCCAAGACTGGAATTAGCTTCACTGGTCCTTCTATTTAAATAAAAAATGAATGTGTGTGTTAGTAGGATTTTATTCCTTGGGGATGGGGAAAAAAGAAGAGCAAAAGTACTGGAGGTGGGAAATGGATTTGTGCAGAAATGGGTCATTTGCAAAGCTCTGATTTTTAAAGTGTCAGGGTGATCAGATGCACATCTGAAACACAGACTCAGTTCTTCTACACGTAGGATTGAAAACAACCTGAATGTGTATGTTTTACATTAAGTCTTTGGCTTTATTTTTGTATTCTCCTGAGGCTATTATGATTTTGTTCTTTGTACTACATAGACTTTCCCTAAACATCTTGACTGGCAGCAAACTAAAAACTATTGAACATGTTACATACTCAGGGCTTGCAAGCCCTGAAGCATGTGCATAATTTTAGTCCTAATGGGCTGACTTCAATGGAGCTACTCAAGTGAGAAAAGTTACACATGTGCTAAAGCGTTTGCAGGATCAGGCCCTAAGCTGTGTCATCCGTGATGTGTAGTAAGCAAGGACCAGATTCAGTGCCAATGCACATCAGCCAGGCATAGGGCCCCTGCAAGGGGTTGAGGTGGCATAAGATAGCTGCAAACTCCCCCCCACTGGAAAGGGGAAGAGACATAGCTAGAGCCTATGGAAGAGGAATCGCGGGCAGCTCTTCTATGGAGTGAAAGCTCTTCTTCTCGGACATAACCACCGAGGGAAGAAGGTGGTACAAACCATGGTAGAATCCCTCCCTGGGATGCAGCAGCCTATGCTGGTGCAGGGCAATGCGTTTGAACCTGGATGAATCAAGGATAAAGACTTTAGAAAAACAGTTGAACCAGGAAGAGCAAAACTTTGCAGCTTGTACTGTCTGCACAGGCCACGCCTTGGTGCCATCAAAGATTCTGGTGCCAGGGAAGAAGATCTGGACTCTTGGACTAGAAACATTTTGAAGCAGTGAGACCTCGCAGCGTCTCAGTCTCTTGTGGTGGTCATGCAGAATTTCTGTCTTTGCGATAGGAATCCAGATCCAAAGCTCATTTAAGCCTATTGAAAAACACCCATTGACTTAAATGAGCTTTGGATCAGGTTGGGTAGAACACCCTAGTATCTGCAGGAGTTTGTTTTTGGTTATCTGTGAGGAAACACAGTGAGAATCAGTTAGGAACTGAAAGCTTTGCCTAGTGTTATGAGATGAGGTGTGCTCTTGTTTGGGGTATGGGATGGGGCATTGAGGATGTCCAGTACCTTGTTTTGTGGAAGGATAATGAACAAAACCACTTTACTCTTATATATAAAATGCATTGGGGAAGTCCTGGAGGTGCTTAGGTGATTCCCTGAAGTGTTCTTTGCTGTCAAATTTACGTGCTGGGAAAATGTGTCTTTAAATGTTCCAGTAACTACATAGTTGGATGATGCCAGGGTTACCTATCTATATTACAAAACAATTTTTTAAATTAAAAAGACATTAGTAAAAGTCCTATTAGTGGGTAAGAGATGTTGGGTATGTTCCCGTTACTTTTTTTTTTTTAAAGGATACATTTACTCTTCAAAAACTCTACACGCACATAAAGTCAGGTGCACAGTTGAACCCAAGAGGAAAAGAATCATCTTTTTTGTGCTCTTTAATTTTGTGTAGCATTTAGAGACCATGGTGAGAGGCTGGTCATAAAAATGTTCACTAGATAAACAAATAGATTGGGTTTAAGGTAGATCCCTTCTCCTTGAGTTGATTCTCCTCAGGCCTTTTTGCTTAGGTGCTTTTAACTCCTGATTTATTAGCAGGCATAAGCCTGGTTATACTGCCCGTGGTAGCCACTTAGTAAATTGCAGTCTGGAGATACAGTTTTATTAGGTTGTTTGTGTGTCATTGCCATTTAACTCCAAATTTGAAAGACCTCTGTCTTTTGTGTTCAGTATAGCTCAACAGTCCTAACTGTTGCACTTGAAGTTCCTGAATAACTAGCCATAGTCTGGGGAGAACCTGATAGTAAATAGCATAAATATGTCTATCAAGGAAGGTTCTTCTTCCTGCTCTGTCTTTTTGTAAGTACCTACTTTTGGAGTACTTATTGCAACCCTTACTCATGCAAGCACTCTTTCTTATATGAGACAGTAGTCCCAAGAAGACCAGGTGGGGCAGGAAAGGGGAATCACACTGTCATTAAGGTGCCATTTATAAAGAGTAAATAAATGAGCACTCCATGATGTGAGTAGGCCTCGCTGATTTTGACTGATTTTTAAAAATAATTTCGACAGATTATATTGATATTTACTGTTAAGCATTTTAAACATTGCTATCCACGTAAATTTTCACGATGCACTAAATTGTAGGGCGGGTATCAGACAATTATTTAATAACAGTCGATGTTGAGATTCAAACAGTTAACGCTTCATAAACATTAAAACACAAATTGTCAACATCACATGTCAAAATATACACCGTAACTATCCCCCAAAGCAACAAATAGCACTAGTTTTTACTATCGGTCTGTTGGCAACAAGCCTAATTCAGGTTTCAGAGTAACAGCCATGTTAGTCTGTATTCACAAAAAGAAAAGGAGTGCTTGTGGCACCTTAGAGACTAACCAGTTTATTTGAGCATAAGCTTTCGTGAGCTACAGCTCACTTCATCGGATGCATACTGGATCCCATACTGCACACAAACAACTGGAAAGTGTAGAAGATCTTTTATACACACAAAGCCTAATTCAAAAGCCCAGGGATTTGGGCTTTTAATACGTTCTCGCTAAGAAGTTCTCAGGCAGCATTTTTCTTACTTTGCTTACCTGTAAATTTTGATTGTCATCATTGGAAATATTTTTTGTGGGTTTATGTGTACAATGAAATGGTCATTTACTGATACAAATCTAACCTTCCAAGCCTAGATATAAACATGTTACGGACATGCACTGATGATTATAAGTATCTCAGCAGGTGTCACAAATGCTATGTGCCATGGTTATAAGCAACCTGTTGGACTTGATAACAGTCAACGACCATTAATTATTTGTTAAAAGTATCTTAATCATTTAGTTAGCCTTTATGAAGTATTCATAACCGGACCCTTAATATAAAGCGTGACCCTCAATGGAAATATTTGCACCATACGAGTGAGTTAAAAAAGAGAATTTTGGAAGAGAGAGAAATTCTCATGCTTCAGGGAATAAAAGAGCCCCTAATTAATGGGGGTCAGGAGGAAACTCTCTCTGCGTGAAATTCTTGGCCCATTGGAAATCAGTGGGTGTTTTGCCATTGACTTCATTGACACATGGGTTTCACTTTCTATGGGAAGGTTATCCATTAACTACTTACTACAGGATTTCTGGGTTTTTTAAGCAGTTGGTATCAGTTAATGTTGGAGACAAGATATGGAATTAGATGGTCAAGTGGTCTGATTGAGTATGGTCATTCTTATGTACAATTCCTGTGTTCTTAAAATTGGGCTTTTTTAAAAATTATTTTTACTCACAGTGCAACATAAAGATTTTGTCCTGTACCTACTGAAGTCACTGGAAATTTTGCTATTGATTTCAGTGAGAGCATGCCCTGTGAGTCCTTTAAAGCTGCAGGAGTTCTGGCTGTGACAAAGTAGCCTGCTGAGAGGTTTTTTTTCTTTTTTCATTTAATTACTGGAGTAAAATGAATTATTTTAGTAAATTAAATTGTGCAGTCAGCCATGTCTGTTTGACTATCATTGCAGTTTAATTATCTCTGAAAGTATTTTCCACGGTTTCCTTTATACTTTCATTTTCCTTAAAGGAAAAAATGCTAATGTGATACGCAGTGTGACTGTGTCACAAGAACTTTTCGGAATGTGGCACTTTGATCTATTGCTTAACTACTGGCTATTGCATTTTGTTGAGATGCTTTAAAATCCAGATTACTAAACACCGACATTTCACTGCAGTTAAAAGGAGGAAGACGGTGAAACACTTTTCCAATTAAGGAGGAACATAACATTGCTCAGTCCTTGCCCATTTAAAATTGTTGTGCTAAGTAATCTGACAAGAGAGCCTGGAGTTTTAATAGAAAAACTTGCCAAGCCCTAATTACCATAGCTACATTCCTCAAACAATTAGATCAGTTTCCAGAGGGACCTGTCATTGATTTCAGGAATCACACGGAAAAATTGAGTTACGGACAAACAGAGTGAAATGGGGACTGAGTAATGTTGGACATGTTAGTATTTATGGACAAGAAGCCTTCATGTAGACCAGCAGGCAATAATCCTTTATCAGCGGGTTGTTTCTCTTCCTGGGTTTATCTTGAATTTGTTGTAGTGAGCTTTGTGTGTATTTGGCTCTGCATTTTGTACAGCTGATGTTCAGATGTACACTTAGGCCTTTAATGAAGAAAGAGAGGGAAAGCTCTGCTCTGGACTTTCTCCAATTTGTCCACATCTTGTAAAAGACTTAAAGGCTGCTACAGATTTTGGGGCCGGGGGGTGGGGAGGGGTTTGAGGGGAAGAGTAGCTTCAGGATGGGCCATGTAACTGCTGCCAGGATTGCAGTCTGGGATCTGGGAGTCGCATCAGCTTCAGGTTGTATTACAAGGAACGGTGTTGTACAGAGTTAGTTTTAAAATACATCGTCAACGATTTGGGGCTGAATATTTAACTTGCTTTAAAAGTGTTATAGCCTGATTACTGTGAGAGGAATCATATGCTGTAAATTCAAAGGTTTAGATGCTCAGTTGAGCCAGGCCTCCGCTTGATGTCCCTGAGAAAAAGTGGCTTTAAGGTCAAGCTGTAACTTCCCAGTTGTGGAATGGAATACAGAGCACTCTGGCCATGTGCCCTCCAGCCCCTGGTATGCCTGCTATACCAGGAGGGCAGTGGGTGCAGGAAGGGTTGGTGTAGAACTGATTATGCCAGCTTCACGGTCCCAAAGCAGCTACAGCATTAGCAAGAATCTGGCCTTAAATATTTACATTGCTATTTTTAATGTATTACAACAGCAGCGAGAATATATATATATATATATATATATATATATATATATATATATATATATAAACCCTCAATATCCACTATGTTTGTGGAGCCCCCACCAAACTGTGGCCAGATTCTTAGCTGGCACAAAGTGGTGTAGATCCATTGCCTTCCATTTAGTGATTTATACAAGTTGAGGATCTGGTCCAATGGTTCAGGCCCCTTCAACTCACTTGTGTAGCTGAAACTGACAGACAAGTACTGTTTTCAGACTGGTTCTGACCTCATTGGATGTTGCTGATGCACAAATCAAATTGTTTTGGCACACTAAAATGTTCTATAACATAAGTCTGATGCTAAACAAAATAGGTGTGTTAGTTTCAGCCCCTTTTGTGGGGTCGGATAAAAGAAAACTCGGGGTTGAGGAGACATAAAAATTAGCAGAAGAGAAATGTTCATGTAGTTTTTTTTTTCAGCCACGGAGAGTAAAACTGAAAACATTGGAAAGTTTTGGGCTCAATCCTGCAAAGACTCACACAGAGGCATGCACTCCCATTGGTCCAGATCCTCTCATCCACCAGTATTTCAGTGGAAAAGCAATGGGAGTTAGGTGCCTAAATACCTTTGAGGAGCTGGGACATCAAGGCTAGTAAGAGATCAGGAGATTGAGATCTGAAAGATGCCAAACCCTCCAGAGATACAAAGTCCTCTCTTGTTCCATGCTTTAGTTCTATGAACTAGATTGTGCCCCAAAGAATCAGCTCATAGTGCGGTGCTGTGCTGCCCACGGAGTTTTTCAGTGAAGGATTTTTGACTCAGGGAGGAACAATTCCCTCACTACTACCATAGAGGTGGTAATCTGCTGCTGGCCTATGCCAGCAGAAAATTACTAACCTTACTCAATTCTGCTTAGTTCTTCTGGCTGCTTAGTTCTTCTGGAAATTAAGGGACAGAGTCAAGACAGTGGAGGGCAGCCTGTGAGCCGCATGCAGCCCATCAGGGTAATCTGATTTTGGGCTGCGAGACATTTTGCTGAAGTTGACCATCCGCAGGCATGGCCCCCCCCCCCCCCCCCCAGCTCCCAGTGATCTGCGATTCTCTGTTCCTGGCCAATGGGAGCTGCAGGAAGTGGTGGCCATAACGTCCCCATGGCCCACTGCTTCCTGCAGCTCCCGTTGGCCGGAAACGGCAAATCATGGCCAGTGGGAGCTGCGGGAGGCGGGGCCGTCAACGTCAGCAAAATGTCTCGCAGCCCACAATCAGATTACCTTGATGGGCCGCAGGTTGCCCACCACTGGTCAAGACTGCACCCATCTGGTCTGGTGCAGGGTGGACATGACAGTAGTGACCTTCTTTTACTTGTGTCCCTGCACCAAAGACCTGGGTATCTCATATGGGGTCTTAAAAGGAGTTCTGAGTCTGTCTTATGCTGCTGCTTGGGCATGGAGACTGAGGGATGATCTATCTTCATGACTACAATAACTCCTTGTATTTCAATGTGCTACTTATATAAATAAGGACTACTCACAAGAATAAGGGTTACAGGATCAGGCCCTATATTAACATTGTTAGAGTATCAAAGACCCCAACACAAACATATAGCAAGGGACAGTCTCTGCCCTATAATGACCTGCCCAGGGTCACACATCAGGTCAGTAGGAGAGCCAAGAATAGAACCCAGGTCTCCTGATTCCCAGTCCAGTGGACTATGCTGCTTTGCTGAGTTGATATAAAAACGTGCCCTGTTACACCTGCATATCTTGAATATCTTGAGCCTCAAGAATAAGTTTGTGTGCAGCATCTTCTAGTCCTGTTATAACACCTTTTCATGACGGTGGTTTTTGTTGCACCCTTTTGAGAATGTTTGTCACGAAATATGACAAATTGGAATGCTTCTTATACTCTGTCATTATTTACACTGCATGCCTTCCATTGACTGGCTATCCCACCCATTCTCCAGAGATTAGCTGAGCCGGGAAAAGGATAAAGGATGACTGGCCAGTCAAGGGACGTAATCACTGAAAGGTCAAAAGTAAAAAATGTCCATCGCTATAATTCACAGAATATGTGAGGCATTATATTTCAGAGGCACCGTTCTCATGGTCAGGAATTTAATGAGGATGGAAAAAGCTACCATATGAATCTAATCCCATAAAACACAACGTTAGCAACAAGTATAAGGAATGGTAAATATTTTTACTATTAGGCTTGGTACCCTGTCTTTGACCTGATCTGTTATGCCTCCTCCTTAAAATACAATTCTTTCTAAAGGCCTATTAAATATACACCTCCCCTCGTACAAAAGTGTTAGCTAAGGAAATTAATATAAATATATAAATATAAACTGTTTCAAAACTCTGCAAAATCCTGGAGTTTACAGGGCATGCACTATGGGCCTGATCCAGAATGGAGTTGATGGAAGGACCCCCCTTGACTTCAGTGGAAGCTGGATCTCACCCTAAATCTCAACACTTCCTCATTATTATTATTTATTATTTGTATCGTGGTAGTTCAAGACCCCACAGGGCCAATGTCCTGTACAAACACAGAACAAAAAGACAGTTCCCTAGAGGCATGTCTACACTGCATAGCTACATAGCTATGGTGCTGCAGCTGAAGCACTGCAGTGTAGATGCTTCCTACATCGATTAGAAAGGGTTTTGCCATCTCTATGAGAGGCCAGAGGTAGGTTGATGGACAAATTCTTCCACCAACCTAGCTGCATCTATACCTGGGGTGAGGTCGATCTAGCTACAGCATTCAGGGCACAACATTTTTAACAGCCCTGATGATGTAGCTAGGTTGATCTAATTTTTAAGAGTAGACCAGGCCTGAGTAAATCACCAGACTCTTGCTATATCCATAGCCCATCTAACACCCTTCATCTTTATGCAGTCTAACGAGGCTAAGATTGTGCCGTTAAGCCACTGCTCACACTGAGTGGAATGACAGGAATGCACTTCAGCAGGTACCCTTGTGCAAACTCTGGCTGAGTCAGCTGGGATTCCTAATGGAGCTCTGGGAAGTCAACTCTGCACCAGGGGTCCTTCCACTCTTTGAAAGGGGGCAGTGCACACTCCCTTCACGTGGTACCATGCTCTTGCTCCGCCCTTGTTCCATCCTTCTCTGCTCACTTCCGGGTATCTAGCACTGGCAGCCCGGTAGTCCTAAAGTTCCCAGTGAATTCCCTGCTCTGCAGGGCAAATGCTGTTGAATATCACTGAGTGCCTATTAAAGAGAGAGACTTCAGGGCAGGTGGAGTTTTAATTATTCAGAGCTCTATGCTGTCAGAGTCCTCATGCTCCTTGAATGGTAGGATCACGATTTTGCTTGGTCCTTGTACAAAGGAACAAGGAGGGAGCTCCTTGTGTCTTCTCTGCTTCCCGTTGCGTACTGAGAAGGGGAAGTACTTGCTGATTCTTTGAATGGAATATTTCTGGGGAAAAGGACAATGCCTTCTTGTTGGCCAGTTACCCACCATGCTGTGAAGCTCCACAGATATAAATATTGACTGATCCTTGTTATAATTATGGCTTTCCATCTTGTGAAAATTTTTTTTTGCTGATCCAACCTGCTGAAGTTTATTGGCAGGAAGCAGGTAGAACACAAAAGTGCCAATGCTTGTTGCATTTGCTGCTTCTTGTTGTAGCTTCCTGTTACTCTTGACCTCAGTGGCACGTCTCATTATTGTGATGCCTGTCCTGTCAGGTGGGCTGAGCTCCCTTTCAATTTTGTGACTTGGAATAGTACAAAAATACATGAATCTGGAGTCATCCACTGGAATGCAGCACAATTCCCCAAATTATCCAGTAAAGCCTGATTCATGGGTTTAACTAAAGATGCAAAGGGTCTAAAAGCCCATGCCAAGCTTTGTATTTGTTTTGACTGAGATCATTGGGAGCTTTTGTTATAGAAAATCTCAGGGGCACTTTCTTCTTGGAGATTTGGGTGCATAGGGCCTGATTTTGCAATGGGCTTGAGTGCCTTCAACTCCCCACTGAAATTGGGATCACCTGAGAGGATTCTCACACGGCTGCATGGCAAAGTGGACTAAACACAAGACTGGCACTTAGCAAGTTTTGAATTCTCATCCTAATTCTGTCACTGACTTGCTCAAGCAAAATGTTTAAATTCTCTTCCCAGGGGGATTGTGAAAATCAGCCAGTTTATTCAGCACTTTGAAGACCCAAGAGCAGTTTAAATGTTAACTCTGAGTGGCTCTCTTTTGATGCAAATGTTTCTCTTCTAGCAAAATGCCATAAGAAGGAAATATCAACGTTCTGTTTTGGAGACCAAGGCTTGTGGAGATATTAGCTAATAGGAAAAATATTTTTAAAATGTCTCCACTCAGCTCTGAACATCACTGTATGGGATTATGCTTTCTGCTCCCTGTCACAGCACTTGTCATCACATTTACTTCCTGTTGCAGAGGACTACTGTGGGAGTGGATAGATATATTGCAAAAGAGAACCCTTCTGAAATCACATGGATGGGGAGAAAGTCTCAGTCATTTGCCTCTTTCATTATGATTTTTTAAGGGTTAGGTAATGCGTCCTTTTTTGAACAGGCTTCTTGATTTTGTTCAAACCAACTGATCCCATTTAGTAATGCTGCAGATTCCATGAGTTAAGGAAAACAAACAGGAGGGGAGAAATAAATATGCAAACCAACATTTGTTTTTTATGTTATGAAATATTGCATTTTAATATAATAATGTGGAGCAGCAGAAAGTGAGTATCAACAAAAAAAATCACTTTGCTTCAACTCTCTCACTAGCAATCTAACGGTTTTGCAAAGTCATCGTGAATATGTACCGCATGCACACAAAATCTACTTTCTTGCCCGTGGTCTCATCAGAATGATGAAAAACGATTGATATTTCACTCTCCCATAAAAAAAAAAAAGGATGTATTCTAGGTGATCAGATGAGTGGAATTTTGCAAGGCTGCTGTATATGATGCACAGTCAACTTTATAAATATTTGTCTTGTTTAAAAACTAGTTGTTTTCAACCCTGCTGTGGAGAGTACTCAATAATGTAAGCAACTTTGTTGCAAACCACAATAATAAACATAACATGAGGTTACATTAAAACTTAACCTCAACAAGTAGAATCCCACAGGATGCCTTCTTGGAAGAGCCAGGGGCTGTATAATAGGAAAACAGGGATGGGCTCACGGTGAACAAATGGGATTTGGATCTGAGTTCTGAACATCGCCGCATTTAGGGTATATTTAGGGGATTCTTTGGAACAAAAATGACTTATTTCTGCTTCACTCATTTAACTCGGAGGTGCTAAAAATGATTGCAGTGTGAAAGGTTTAAAGGGCAGTTTAATTCTGGAAAAGTGGCAGTAAAAAGGAGCCTCATTGGGTTCCATGTTTATTGCCTCGCAATAAATTTCACTTCAGATGTGTTCACAAGAAAAAAGAAGGGTTTCTTTTTTTTCCTAGCTGCCATCCCTGCAGATTTGCCATGGGCTGTGACAGTCAAGCTGGATTCTTTTTATCTCAAGCCTAAAGGTTCTGCAGGCTAAATTATTCCCTCAAGGGCATTTTTACAGTCTGATTGCTGTCATTAGTTTTGCACAAGTGTAATTTATTGGAGATTAGGGCCTAATCCAAAATCTAATTGAGGACAATGGAAAGACTCCCACTGACATCAATGGTTTGGGGATTCATAGAATCATAGAAGTGTAGGACTTGAAGGGACCTCAATAGGTCACCTAGTACAGTCCCTTGCACTCAAGGCAAGACTGAGGGTATGTCTACACTGGCAGGTTTCTGCGCCACAGGTTATACCACTTTTATTAAACCACTGGAATTAAACAGCTGTTGCGTGTCCACACTGTGCTCCTAGTGACGCTAGAGCGCATTCACGTTAGCAGCTCTTGCGACGGCAAAGGCAGCAGTGCATTGTCGTAGCTATCCCACTGTGCAGCTGGCTGCAGGGTGCTTTGGGAAGGGTTTGCAATGCCTCATGGGGAGGCACAGCATCAAATGATACAGGTTTCCCAATCCCATTGTTCCATGGGCATCCTACTACATTGCCAGCTGCTTTTCAACTGAAGGGGCGGGCGGTGGGGAAGTGAGCGACAGGGAGTGTGTGTGTGTGTGTGTGTATGGAGGGTGGGGAGAGACAATGTGTTTTGAGGGACAGAGGGTGTGTCAGCATGTTGTGTTGTAAGTTCAGACAGTAGCAGGAAGCAACCAGTCCTAAGGCAGGGGGAGGGGGAAACCCTGACATCAGCCCCCACCACCCTCCCTGGGCTCTCTGCACAGCAATCTCTCTCTCTCTCTCTCTCATACACACTTGTGCACATACACACAAAGACACACACACACGGACACCTGCCTCTGTGCTTTGAAAGGGAAGGGGCGCCTATCTCCAGGGCAGCCAAGTTCAAAACAGTGAGCAGAGTGGTCACTTGAGGCATTATGGGACAGCTCCGGAGGCCAATTACAGCACAGAAAGCAATCAATTGTCTACACTGGCAAAGGAGCGCTGGAGCTTCTGCGCAAATAGCCTTATGACTCTCGTTGAGATGGTTTTTTTTGCAGCGCTGCAACAGAGGAGTTTCTGTGCACAAAGTGGCTTGGCAGTGTGTACACGTCTGCAGTTGAGCGCGAAAAGCTGCTTTACTGTGCAGAAACTTGCCAGTGTAGACAAGCCCTAAGTAATAACTAAACCATTCCTGACAGGTGATGAATCTACTTCTTGTTATGGCTACTGTCCAGTGCTCCTGCATCTCTCATTTATTACCATGATTTACAACAATATTGTGAGTATTATCAATCCACACTGAAGTCAATGGGAACTTGGCATGATTTTTGCACTGCAGTATAGGGTCCTAAGTAGTTTTGGCTTCTAAGCAGGGAGTATTTGGCCCAGAAGTACCTGTTGTTAACTAGTGTTAGCAAGTATCTGCAAAATACTTTTCGTACTCATAAGCCCAGGAGAGAAAGGGGATGTGGAAAGGAGAAATAACATTTTTTTATATGTTGATATTGTAAGGAATGACAGAGAGCGATGTCAGCTCCCACCATGCTCAGAGGTGCATACTAGACAGACAGGTGTGGTTTAGTGATCTGAGCAGTGTACTTTGAGCCAGGAATTCCTGAGGTCTGACTGGCTTTGGACTGGTCACTTGGGCCCCAGATCTTCCAGCATGTTTTAAATTCTAAATAGGTGAATAATCTCAGATTGAAGTCAATGGGACTAATGAAAGTTAAACCCATACATACATGTTTTCAGGGTTGAGGCCTTAAACTCTCTACCACAATTTTTCTGTCTGTGAAATGGGGATAATCTGCAAGGGTGTTGAGAGGATCAGTTAGGTAATGTCAGCAGAGAAAAGAGCTAATTATTATGTGCATGGCTACAAAAATGATCCAACCTCCAACATGACTTCCCCATCATTTCCCTCCCGCCCCCCAGATATTCAGATACTTCCACTATGAGAAAGTATTTGGTGGATTGCTATTGCAAATCAATTAGTTTCAAGGTGTTTTTGATTTAACTATCATTTTCTTTTCCCTCGTTATCTGATGCTCTGTTGTGTGAAGTGCTCAGAGTGATACAAACTCATATAAGTTTCATCTTTGGGTGGGAGGTTCTTGGCTGTAACATTTGAAGTCAGTTGGAAACCCTACCATGACTATACCAAAACCAAATCTGTGTTTGGAGAGATTTCAGAGCAAGGAATTTTTAACCTTTAGGCTACAGCCATTTTCCAAGCTCAGAAGTGATTGGAACCTAGGAGCTCTCATTGAGGATGATGGGAGTTGCTGGGTGCTGAGCTTTGTTGGAGAAAACTGGCTACTAATGTATTATTTTATCTGAAGTTTCATGATGTTGAGCATCTGGAAAGAAGAAGGAGAGCTAGGACCATGTGACCTTTTTTGTTTATGGTTAGTTTTACAGTAGTGCCTAGATGCCCCAATCTGGGATTGCAGCCCCATTGAGCTAGACCCTGTACATGAAGTAAAGAGACAGTCCCTGCCCTTACAAGCTGGGTGGGTTAAACAAACATATTGAGAGGGACAAGAGCACCAGGCAACAATAATATTGTCATGCTAATGCAGGTCACTTCCTTGCAGGCAACAAGCAAGTGCTCTGTGGACCAGCAGGGCTCCACAGATCTTAGTTTGAGAACCCCTGAGAAGTGAATTGGGAGTCAATATATGTAAATGACTAGATGTTTCCCTTCCAGCCCTGAGAGGCAACCCCTGGTTCAGCACGACAGGAAAGATGACTGAGATGTTGTTAAATGGATGCCTCTCATATAAAGGGAAAAGGCAGAATATTTAATGCTGGCACATCCAGAACTCATCAAACACAGGCTGCTAGGGATAATAACTAAACAGGAGAATTTAGAGTATTAGCCCCTTTCCCCCATCCCCTCCTTTTTTTCTTCCTTTCCAACCCAAGACACTGGCTGGTACAGAACACTGATAAGATGTTTTCCATTCCACTACCCACACACCTTGTCATCACTTTTCAATTTTTGCATTTTGCCCTCCTGATACAGCAGCTGTTAAATGTGGAATTCAGGGAACCAGGAAAGGCCACTGGTGTAGCATTTTATGAGCAAAACTTCTGGTGGAAATGTGATGTGTTGACTGGTTCTTACCCCAGGCAAAGGGAAATTTGAAAACAATCTATGTTCAATATTATGGCAAGCTGTTCTAATTCCAGATGTCTTTGTAGTTTCTAATAATTCATTATCAGGTTTTCTTTTTCCTTCTGTTACTTGTCTGTCACAGGCTTCAATGCTTGGCAGTGTCCTAGGATTCTTTAAACCTATGTTTGTAGTCTTAAGAAATGGGTTGAGGAAATGTTAATTTTGAACTCCTTGCCAAATTTTTTCATTAGCATATTAAAATCCATTAGGCCTAGAAACTCAGTTGGTATGCATTGGTGTAATAGCTGCATCAATGCCAATGGAGTTGTGCTGATTTACATGAGCTGAACTTTAAGTCCTAGTGTTTAGTAAAAAGAAAAGGAGTACTTGTGGCACCTTAGAGACTAACCAATTTATTTGAGCATAAGCTTTCGTGAGCTACAGCTCACTTCATCGGATGCATACTGTGGAAAGTGTAGAAGATCTTTTTATATACACACAAAGCATGAAAAAATACCTCCTCCCACCCCACTCTCCTGCTGGTAATAGCTTATCTAAAGTGATCACTCTCCTTACAATGTGTATGATAATCAAGTTGGGCCATTTCCAGCACAAATCCAGGTTTTCTCACACTCCCCCCCTCCCCGACGTTCTTGTTAAACCCTGGATTTGTGCTGGAAATGGCCCAACTTGATTATCATACACATTGTAAGGAGAGTGATCACTTTAGATAAGCTATTACCAGCAGGAGAGTGGGGTGGGAGGAGGTATTTTTTCATGCTTTGTGTGTATATAAAAAGATCTTCTACACTTTCCACAGTATGCATCCGATGAAGTGAGCTGTAGCTCACGAAAGCTTATGCTCAAATAAATTGGTTAGTCTCTCAGGTGCCACAAGTCCTCCTTTTCTTTTTGCGAATACAGACTAACACGGCTGCTACTCTGAAACCTGTCATTATGCAAGGCACTCAGTGTTTAGTAAATTAATCTCAACTGTAGAAGAGACCCTACAAACATTTCATTGGGAGGATCTAATTTTTCCAGTATGTGTACAGCTTATTTCTAAGGATGAATCAGTCAAATATGTTGTAAATCCATTTAGCTTGGTGGCCTCAGCCCAGATTCTGATACACTGCGCATCTCTCAGCTCTAAACCATCTCAGATCTGGAAAGAACGTAGCCAGCCGATGGCTGGAGGATTATTCTGAACGCTTTGTTGCACTGTTGGTGCAATGGGTGGATATGTGCAGCCTGAGATTCCTATTTTTCTGGGCAATAGAAAGAATGTGAAGGAAAATGTTATTACAGGTGGTTATGTGGAGGAGAAGGAAGTGGTCATGTGTAGGTACTGGTGATAGATGAGAACGTTGTGAGGAACACAGGAAATCCACAAACTGGAGGAAATGCTGTGCTTTGTAAGCAGGGATGAGTGAGCTCCAAATGGAACTCAATGGGCCAGATATTTCATTGGTGTAAATGGGCACAGGTCCATTAAAACTACAGGGAGCTACACCCAATTACACTAACTGATCGCCTAGCTCAGTTTGCTTGGGCTGAGGTTATCCTCATTTACACCATCTGAGGATCTGGCCCACTAAATTCCTTTCTTTAATACAGGAGTAAAAGTACAGAAGGGGGAGGCCGTCTCCTCCTTGCTTTGTGGCCTCCATAACTCAGCTTGGTACGTGTTTGCTCTTCAAAATAAAATAAAAAAAGAGAAATTTATTCTCACAAACTGTCTGCCTACCCCTTGCTTGGCTCCCCTTCGTTGGCAATTCTCCAAAGCAGACAACTGGCTGGCTCTATTCTTTTTTCAGTTGTCGAGTACTGAGGTCTTCTGCAAACACATTTTCCAGAAGGTACCCAGCATTCATGTTAGCCTTTTAGCCTGCCCCCCAACAACCTAAGCCTCATGCCTACATCCTAGCATTCTAATTACCCTAGACCTCCCTCCTCCTCCTCCCTCCAAGCCATCTCCACAGACACAATGTTTTTTGTGACTTAGTCGTTAGTCTTTAAGTGATAAGAATTTACCAGAGACCACTAACTCATGTTAGGGTTGCTGTACGGCTACACTGCTCCAGGCCGCGCTTGCAGAGGGATAGTTTCCTGTGAGGCAGTCCCTCCCTGAGCTGCCTGATATCCCTAGCTGTTGCACATGGGCACAAGGGGGAAAGTCTTATTGCATTCTTTCCAGTACAAAATATAAAGGCCAAGGATTGTCTAGCCCAAAGTCTGACGCTCACTCGCTCAGTGCAGATGACGTAAACCCTCACTTCAACCATGATTTCACTTTAAAGAAACCATTCTTCATGCCACTTCCACTCCCTGCCTCTAGAATTCTGGTTCTCAACCTTTTAGGGCTCAGGGCCCATTTGTAAATGTTTATGGCCTGTTATGACTCAGTGAATAGTCTGGGGGGTGGAGGCGTTGGAGTGGTTTTGGTTGGGTCCTGCCCCCTGGGTGGGTTGGATCCTGCCTGATACTCACCCCACAGTGGCAGCTGCTCTAGCTCCTGTGCTGTGGGGCTGCCTGGGCTTGGCTCTTCGCTCTGGGTGTTGCAACCTCCGGGGTTGTCTGATCTTATCTGCTCAGGTTTGGCCCTGACCGGACGAAGTTTGTGTGAGTGGAATTGTGACCTGGCTTATGGGGTGGTAATGCTACTCGCTCAAATTTGTTCTACCTGGACTCCCGTCATCATGACAGCTGGGCCAAATCTGAGTGGGACCCCAGAGGTTGCAGTGACTGGAGCAGGGAGGCGAGCCCAGCCAGCCCTGTGGGACAGAAACCACAGAAGCTGTCATGTGACCCTTTGAAACAGTCTGGCAACCCAATTTTGGGTCCTGCTCTAGAAGGTAAGATAGAAACCCTGCTCTAGAAGGTAAGACAGCCTTGCTGCACTCATTCTCTGTCCAGGAGAGAAGACAGTTGACTATTTTCAAGACCAGTGTTAATGTTTCTCCGTAAATTAATATGCTGAGTTGCTTATAGAGCAGACACTCGACTGTCAGACTCTGCCAAGGTCCTAGACTGCCAGCTGCAGTATGTATCAGAGTCCCAGGAATCTCTTGTTTCCAGAACTAAGGTTTCTGGTGTGCCAGGATGCTCCCTCCAAGCCACTGGGATCTACACGAACTTCCCTTTCACAAGTTTTTATAAACATGCAAGTGACTTAATCTGCAAACAAAAAAGCCTGCTTGCATATTAAACTTTCTGATATCAATGTTATTAAATCAAATATTCTTACTGCCACAGGTTCCAGGTCACGATCTAAGTCATCGCACTCAGTTAAATTTAAGAAATAAATTATTGAAACGCAGGTCAAATTGCTTCTGATGGATTGGTGGTTATTTATTTTTCTTGATGGGGAATTATTGAAAATTGATGTATGCAGTTGAGAACTTTCTCCCTGTTGTAACCAACCTTTTACAGGTTGGATAGATTATTGTTTTAATAGTAGAGACTTGCATTTTGTAAACAGATGATGATTGTTACTGTCTGATCTTATCTGCAGTTATAGCAAATATTTTATTTTTTAAGCCACCTCATCTCTATCTGCACACCATTTTTGATGACCGTTGACTCTTGAGAGTCATTAATAATAACCTCTAGCACTTATATAGCACTTTACTCCTCGACTGAGGTTCTTTGCCTACCATGGCACTAACTTAGAGGAATCATTGTATTTAGGACCTGTCAAATCACTGGAGAGCATAGTAGGCATCTTTCAAACAGAAAGGAAGGTTCCTTTTAAGTTCTCCACAAGAACAGAGAATGTGGGGCAAGAGCAACTTGGTAAAGGAGCTTATCTGTTGGGTGGAAATTTGGAAGCTATATAACCTAGAAGTGTGTGGAAATTTAGCTGAGAGTCTCCTGACTGAGACAGGAAGTTTTGTTATCAGCTGGTGAGGAGGTAACTATGTTGCCCTGTGCCTGACACTTCATGCTTGCTCTTGTGGGGGAGAAGACAGAAATCTCTGATGCAACTTTCTTGTATGAACTTTAGTTTTAGCTCTGTGTAAATTTATTTTAAATGCTGAACAAGGAGAGCAGCACTTGCTTATTTTCTGGCTTGATAGCACTATTGGTCTTCTGTTGTAATGATCTGAGCGTTGGTAATTTTCCAGTCATTTTTTTAATGGTGGTGACTCCTGAAATGAAGAATAGCCCTGAGATGGGGTCCAATACATAAGTGCAGTACTGAATGTCATTAATGTAGCCCTGGATGCAGGTGGCTGTTAGTGTATCAGTGTCAAAAGGAGGGGATGGAACAGGCTTTTGAAATTCTTCTGGGTAGGATATTTTGCCTGATTCTCTACTCCACTGCAATTGAATGGAGTTACACTGGTGTAACAGAGTAGAGAATGTGGACCCAAGCCTTTCTGAATGGAGAAGATTGAGAAAGCAAATAATCTGTTTGCAGGAGTTGAGAATTAAGGCCCTGTATAAATGCCAAACTCGCTTAAAACTAAAGCTTGGAGGTTGGCATTGCTTTTTTAGTTTGATTATATGTGTAGTAATAATTACCATTCTGAAAATAAAATGTTCGCTGATCATTGTAGTGTACATGTCAGTGAGACTGATCCTAAAATGTCAATTTTTGTTACATTTGGCTTTCTTGTCAGCTATCCAAAAGGTATGTTGAAGAATAAGGTCCTAAATTTGCAAAGACTAACACACATGCTTAACTTTGTGCACAGTGAGTGGTCTTATTGAAGTCAACAGGTGGAATGATGGCCCCATTGAAGTCAATGGGAATTTTACCGTTGACTTGAGTGGGATTAGGGTTTCACCCAATGGACCTAGTCATGGTGCATAAAGTTAGCATGTGTGTAAGTCTTTGCTTGGTTGGGGCCTATGTGTGTAGCAGAAAGAATCAAATATAATTGGCTACAGTCTGCTTTTAGTTACACTGCTGTTAATCTGTAATACTTCTGGTGAAGTCAATGGAATAATCATGACCGACACTGGTTAAACAGAGAGCAGAATTTGGCCTTTTTTAAGTTGGCATCTCTTTTTAAATTTTTCTTTTTCAGGATGTGTATTTTTTTTTCTTTCAGACTCCTCAGCAGTACAGCCAAGCAGTGAATGAAAGCCACAAAGTTAACCTGTATTGTGCCTTTCTGGATTATAGGTATGTTAAGTGCTTCTAAATGTCTTTCTTGGATGTATTGTTACTGGTTACCTATGGTGAATGTGACATCATCAATGCACGCCAGACCTGACAAATACTCCCTTTTTCTTGTGTTCATGGGAATTATTAAAGCAATGAAACCACAGGGTTTACCACAAAAATAGCTTCATAGTCAGAGGAAAGAGGAAGAGAAAACAGCTTCCTCTTATTGTAGGTGGGGAAGTTCTCATTCTATTCACTGATTTCGGGATAAAGCAGATTATTGAGAGAATGAAAAACATTGAGATGAACACATAAGGATTGATTCTGGTTGCACTTGTATTGGTCTTTTGCAAGCATAACTCAGTTCGCCCGGAAACATGAGTGTTGTAAATCGGCATAGCTCTACTGAGGTAATTGTTTCCACTGGAGTTCCTCCTGATTCACATTGCGTACAAAGGAGATCAGAAAGAGGTGTATCGTATGCATTTCAGAGCAGTGAGTCATGTCTGGTACATATTCAATGATGAAATTAGATGCCACTGAATGCAAAGCAGGGCAAAAGTGCGCCTTAAGTTGCACTGTGTAAACAGCAAATATCCACAAAGAGTGGCTATTTTTCTGCTCACTTTGGGTAGCCAGGAATAGTATATCTGATGCATTGGTGATTTCTAAACATGCTGTTGATACTGAATTAATTGTGAAACAAGTCAAAATGAGCCCTGAGCCGGGACTGTCACATTTCTGAGTCATGGTATTCCAAGCACTACGCAGTGCATCAGTGGCACACAATTTTGTGATACCGCCTCTCCAATTTGCCTTTGGGCAAGATCAGCGTACCTGTTTTATTAAAGTTTCATTGTGATTACGTTGAGCTGTCCCAGCTGTTTGTAGTCACTAGCTTGTCTGCTTACTCACAAATTATAATAAATTAGAAACATGTTTTACTAAAGCTAGTCAATATGCTTCAGGGCATCATTCCCACAGTATGTGCTCTGGGGGATTAGGCCCTGGAGGCGTTGCCTGAGGATGAAAGACGATAGTGAAAGTCCCTCCTTCCAAAATGAGAGGTTTATTTACCTCAACACACTCTCTGTCTCAGATGTATTACTCCAATAAAAGGAGTCATTTGGCATTTGTATAATAGGAACAATATCGACACAATCCCCAGCTGGTATAATTCTGTGTAGCTCTGTTGAAGTCAACGGGCCAGGTCTTCAGCTAGTGTAAATTGGCATAGTTGTATTGAAGTCAATGAGCCAGATCTTTATATTGTTTATATCGGCATAGCTCCACGGAAGCCAATGGGCCAGCAAATTGGCATAGATCCAGTGAAAAGAGGTAACTAAATGCTGAATTTGACCCTCTCTCTCTCTCTCTTGTTGTTAGCCCACAATAGTTTTTTCAGACTTGATATTGCCCAGCTTACTTGAATGTTGAGTTGTGGGTAATTCCACTGAAACCAATGGGAGTGTACAAGGAGAGTGAGGCTGGTAAAAAACTGGTCCTTGGTAGTATTATTATTATTATTTTACTACACACAGCTGTTTGCCACCAAGACTAATATATTTTACTACACACAATCATTTGCCACTTCGAGTGCTGCAAACCACTCATCATTCCAGGCTTAGAAACACACCATGCAATATGGTTTACTGTGATTTGCTGCCATCACCATTAAACAGTCAGCATTTACTATCAGTTACTGTTCCACAGTATGTCAGAAACCACAATTATTTCCTGTGCTAAGTGTAAGGAGAAGCTGCTCTATCTCAGTGGTAACTGTTAGTAACTTCGGACTTTCTGACGTACTGAAATTGGAACATCAGCGCTGAGAGCATGTACTTTGGTTTAGATGTAATTAGGGTCCTGGGTAATATGAATGTTGATTACTAACTTCCATGATCAGCACACCAACTTCAGTGCTCTGATAAAGAATACCAGGCAAACCATTTAGTTCTAGGTTGCTATTTTCTTTCTTGTGTTGTATCTTTCTGGAGTATTTTAATGTTTGAAAGTTGCATTGAAAAGCTGTTGTGACATGCTTCATTCTTTCTGCTGATGGCTGCATAGGGTTATTTCTTTCCCTTTTAAAATGATCTTTACATTTGCAGCAGAAATGTAGACTTAACCTGCATGTTTAGTGTTACAACTGCTTTGTCAAAGTTTATAAATGGACCTGTCAAAGGAAACCTCTAGTCTTTGTGCAGATATTTGCCTGGTTGATTCTTGGTAGCTAAACTTTAGAAAAGAATTTGTTTAAGAAAAATATATCTTCTGTTTAATGAAATTCATGTCTAATTAGTGCCAGGAGAGTCAATTTTAATAGGGATCCCTCTCCATTTCCTGTGTGCTTTGCAGCAATGGAAGTGCCATGTGGTCTAATGAAGGCTGCGTGCGTGATAGCGGGGACCTCAACTATTCCGTCTGCCTGTGTAACCACCTCACCAACTTTGCCATTCTGATGCAAGTTGTACCCCTGAAGGTAAGAGTAAACAACGGAGTAAATCTAGGTGGTCAAAACTGAGCACAAACCAGTTCAGCCACTTGTATGGAATGAAATACTTTTTGAAGACAGAGATCCAAATTCAGCCCTTCTTTATATCTCACTTTCAGCCACACAATATAAGGCGGCGGGTGGCCGGAGAAGAATTGGGACCATTTTGCTCAAGTAGCTAAGCTCTGTTGCAAAATTCAGAGTTTGCTCTTGGAAATGTTGTTTTCATATTTCTTTCATTCATTTTCTTTTTTAACTGAAACGGAATGTGGGATGAAAGACGCTGCAGTCAGTAGGAATCAATATGTGCGGTACTTAATTCTCATCCCACTGGTATTATAGCCCTTAAATAACTGGGCAGGAAAAGCACTTACAGACATGCTCCATAGAACACTCCTATACTGGCCAAGTGGCGCATAGGCTAAAAGATGAGCGATAGGTCTTTTCTATCTCTAATTTCTTTGATTCAGTTTCAAGACAGAGGACATCTGAGACGTGACTGTTTAGGGTTGGGGTGGCGAATCACATGGGGTGGATCAGGGAGGATTTACAGCAGCAGAGATATGTGATAAGTTGGGATTCCTGCCTGGAGCAAGTCCCAATCTCTTCTGCTTCCCAGCTGGTCCCCGAACATGTATTCTGCTAGTGACTGGGAAGCAGTATGTCCCCTGCACTTATGTTGCATGATGCACATGATGCTCTTTCCTCACCTGGCTGCAAAGTTGGGTCTGGTTTGAGAAAAACAGAATGGGATCAAGAACTTGGGAGAAAGAGAGTTGAGGATGAATATCCTTATCTACAGTTGCTCATTGTATTTACTTGACTTCTTTGTTCAAAGAGTTAATGATTATATGCTTTTTTTCAGTGTGAATATATAACCATTCCTATCAGCAGGGGATAGGCTTTTTGCTTCCTACTCACAGTACTGAATGGTTTCAGCAGAACTTGTCCAATGCCAGTTGGCGAGGCAAGGACTCTCTTGGCCAAATCTGTCTCCTCACTAACCTTATTTCTGAAATTGGCTTACCGGGAAATATGATCCCTAGTGGGACATACAGAGTTCTTTGTCAGACCTGATAGCACGGATGCATTGACTATGAAGTAGTGTGTCTGACTTCTGTGTTAATTGGTATGAATGATGAGTTTGCTGTTGTTTCAGATAGTGGCTTTGCCATGAGACTGCTGGCAGGTTTGCGAATGGGTACAACATACTCATGAGAACAGCACAGAATTTGTTGCTAATGGAAACACAATACAAATCAACTGGCAAATAGTGACCCAATTTAAAGGAATTTTAATCAGTACTAAACAGCACATCAAGGTTTTCAGAAAATGAATGATGCATAACGTAACTTGCCATCTTTTCAGGAGTAGATGCTATATTAATATTATAAGAAGTATTAATCAAATCTTGCTTTCAATAAGTCAGTGACAAACTCAGTGTAACTCCACAGAAGTCAGAATCAGATTCTAGAATGGCAGTCACTATAATACTTTGCTTTTTTTAGTGTCTTATCCAAAGAGCTTATTAAAGCCCCAGAACACTCCTGAATTATTATAGCTATTTAACAGATGAGAGAAATGAGGCATGGGGGTGGAAGAGGGGTTAAGTAACTTGTGCAGGGTCACATGACTGTCATTGTGGAGCTGGTTATTAGTTCTGTAGTTAGCGACTTAGTTGTTTATTTACAAAAGCATCTAGAGGCCCAAGATGATATCAGGGCATCACTGTGCTAGTTGCTGTACATATACGTAATAAGTCCCTGCTCTGAAGAGCTTGACACCAAAAGAGACCAGAGGAACAAAGGGTGGCAGAAAGAAACTATTATTATCCCTTTGTTACAGAGGGGGAACTGAGGGATGAAGAGAGATTAAGTGACTCTCCCAGGATTACACTGGAGGTCTGTAACAGAGCCGGGAGTTAAACCTAAATATCCTGAGTCCCACCCTAGTGCCTGAACCATCAGGCTAGAAGAAAGTGAGTTAGTGAAAGAGTTGAATGTAGCACTGAAGAATCTGATTCTCAGTTCCCCTGCTCTAACTAGTAAGCCACATTTTTAATATAATTTTATTTGTAATGTTTGTTTTGTTTAGTTGGGGAATAATTCAGACTCTTAGTCAAGTCACGCACAGCAGACAGCCCCCCCTCCCACCCCCACACAGATATGAACAGGTTTTTATCCCCAGGCTTCCCAATAACTGTAGCTGGGCAACTCTCAGATGTGTTTTTGAGTTCCCTTGAAGCATGTTCAACATTTTTAGTTTGTTGATGCTAAAATGTATCATGACAGATATTATCCAACCAGTCAAATGCTGTGTGGTATTGTAAGATTAACTGATTCTATTCTTGGAAATGGTTCTGAATGGTCTAACACTTAAATGAATTGCCCAAACAGAATCCAGCAGTTATGATTAGCCAAAAGCTGGAATAAGTTTTAATATTGTGCAATCTTGGCAACTGGGGATCAAGCTTGTGTATTTTGGCCAAACTCCTTGCAGTTGATCAAGCGTGTACCTTCTTAAGGAGAACTCAACGACAGTAAATAGAAGAGGCTGGAACCCTGAATAAATTGTCCTATTCCCCATAGTCACTTAATCATGATTTTGTTTTCAGTATTGTCACTGGTTTGCTTTTTCTCTCCCTGAATGTTCTGTCCTAGTGTGTGCCCCATTGCCAATGTTTGCATAAGTTCTCCGTATTTGTGTTACCCTGGAGTATTTTTGTTTCCCTTTCTTTCTATAGAACTATTCAAAAAACAGCAGAAATGTTCCTGAGATGCTAAATGGGTGAGTGGGATGCTCAGACCTAATCACTCTGATGCAAGGAAAACTTCCCTACATTGTAATAGACAATGTCAGAGCTCTGGAAAATCTATCTGAATAGTTCTCCTGGACATTTAAAAAATCTGATTCCCTTAGGCCTCTACTGAATCCTTATGCCCTCTGCTTCGGAATACAATTTTCAACAAGGGGCATGGAGTAAATCAATAGCTCTTTAGCAGTCAGCAGAACGAGTGACGCACTGGAAGCTGAAAGGCATTGCCCTGTGATTGTGCGCCCATTGTGGAAACCATGTGTCCCTTGTGCAAATCTGAGAGATTTGGAAATGTTTGCAGCGGTTCAGAGTGGGCAGGTGAATGATGAGCTGCCAGATGCTCATTTCTAACCTCTCCAGGATCAGCCAAGGTTCAGACTTTGTTTCGAGAATTCAGAGTTAACCACTTGCCCACAAAACACAGGTTCCAGCCAGAGGGCTCAACCATGCCATTCAGATGCAGTTCTGGATCGGAAATTGTACAGACTCAAAGTAGCCCAGGGAAACTCGGCGAGGAATACTACTTCCTTGGCCCGTAGAGTGAAAGTGCTTGCTGCCCCATCTCTTCAGATGGTGCGGAATATGTCCTCTTGCTTTGGTGTAGGGAGGTGGGTATGGGGAGTATATTTTGAGACAGGACTCCAGCATGCAGGGCTGTGGAGACAGGGCAGTCAGGGAAGGCTGCCATAACTTAGACAAATGCCCCCCTCCACCCTGGGCTGTCTAAATTCCTCTGGGGGCTACTGTAGCCCCTGGAGCACCCCAGGATTGGAAGGGTTTAAAGCTGCCTTAATCCCCTTTCTCACTGTGCTGTGAGTGCTGCCTCTGTGGGGCTCGGCACAAAATCCCACCCTGGAGCCTCAGAACTTTGACCAAAGAGCTTCATTTTGAATTGATAGCCCCAAATTATTTGTTTTTATTTATTAGTTAATTAAAAACAGATAATAAATCTAGATGGGGATGTAAAAATAAGAGGGCAAAATCAGCACCAGCTGGGAAAGCATCCATTGTGCTTGTCATGAAACCAAATCTGAGTTAAAACAAATGTGGTAATTGTTTCACGCATATTAAGATATCTTTACATTGGGTCTGGGGTGAGGTTATGTGGCAGACAAAGACAAAACCACCTAGTTACTGAGCTTTATAAACAGGCGATGCTCAGTAGTATCTTCCTAAGAAATTTCCTAAAGAGTTTTATCATGTGCCAAAACAAGAGAGCCTATTGGAACCATTAAATACTGTAATATCTTCCCCTCTACTCCCTAGAAGTCTGTCAGTGAATGATATAATACTGAGGGTTATAAATGTGTATAAATATTTATTCACCTTTGGAACAATTTGGTGCTATCAAGTGCATGATATATGGTTTAAAAAAAATGCTGTAATCTCCTGTTTGCATAACAGACTGTCGAGGCTCCAAGGGAGTTGTTCTAGTCAAAAATATGTCAGATCTTGAACATTTATATATTCTTTTATGCCCCCCCTTCCCTTAAATTAGGACTTTCATATCGGCTTACATATGAAAGAAAGGAATGTGGGTGACAGAAAATAGTTTTTTGACTAACTGAAAACTTTCCTGAAAAGTGTCTGCTTTCCGTGGAAAATTTTGATGCATGAAAAACAAAAAAAATTTTGGCTGAAAACTGAAATGTTTCCATTTATAATTCATGGGAGTTTAGTTCAGGTTCCGTATGGTCCAGTTTCCCTCCATGAGCAGGACAGACCGACCAGGCTACATCTGTCAAGACAGCCAGTGACACCTCTGATGTATGTCCTCCCCGCACCAAGAAGGGAGAAAGTGATGCATCATGGGAAATGTAGTTGGCCTGAAGTCAGTCACCCAAAATCATTGGTCTGTGCATCTACTCTGCTTGGCTTAAGGTGTAGTGATCTGGGGTTGCCATTTTAGAGACCACACAGGCATGCGGGTAGGTGGGGACACAGGAGCAGTGAAGGGAGCTGACCCGATATAGGGGAACCTATGAAGGTGGTGACCTGCATGTACTTAGCAGCTTCAGCATTGGGGAAAATAGTCAGGAGGAAACCACATTCTTTGGTAAGAATTCTGTAAATTCCAGGGCAGGAGAGTAAACACCAGGCAGGCAGAAGAGCTGTTCAAGCTTGTGATGGAGTTGGGACTCACCACCGCAGCAACTCCTGCTGTTCACTCTGGGAATTAGCTCAGTTCATGCAGAGTGCCCTCTGCCGGTGGTGTCCTGTCCATCTCTCACCCTAGATTGGCATCTCAACCCACATTGCTCCCAGCTTGCACCGTCCTCTTCAGGACACTGCCCTCTGGCAGTGCCCACTGCCCCGGTCTCACCCCCTTCCAGGGGTTTGGTGTTATCAGCAGTCCTTCTCTTTGCCCCAGCCACAATGGCCAACCACACCCCAAAGTCTAACCCCTTTTGGCAGGGGTCCAGTGCAGTCTGTGATGGCCACTCCTAATGGCCAGGTGGAAGTGCAAGGGGGGGACCCAGGCCCACCCTCTACTCTGGGTCCTGACCCAGGGACCCTTTGGCAGCAGCCTTCCTGCCTGCCCTCCTTCTTTCCCTTTGTCCGTCTCTCTCCCTGGGCCGTTTCCCCTTCAGCCCCTTTACATCAGCTAGGCCCTTTTTCTCCCCTGCCCTGCCCTGCCCTGCCCTGCCCTGCCCTGCCCTGCCCTGCCCTGCCCTGCCCTGCCCTGCCCTGCCCTGCCCTGCCCTGGTGCTAGTCTCCTCACACAGGAGACAGACCTTCACCCTCTGAAAGCCTGGGAGAGACTGCCTGCTCCCTTCATGGGCAGCCTTTATATAGGACCTAGCCTAGCCCTGATTGGCTGGCTGTAATACTGGCCCTGATTGGCTCTCTAACAGGCCCTCCCTGATTGGCTGCCGCCTTGCACAGCTGCTCTGGCCTTTTGTAGCCCAATCTGGCATGGGGGTGGGGCATCGCCCCACCACAAAGCTAAAGGACAACGTTGGCCCAAGGACAAATGGATATACACTGGCCATGAATAAATTTAGGCTTGAAATTGGAAGAAGGTTTCCATCAGAGGAGTGAATTTCTGGAACAACCTCCCACTTAGAGTTGTGGGGGCAAACAACTGAGCTAGCTTTCAGATGGAGCTTGATAAATTTATGGATGGGATTATGTGCTGGGCTGACCGCAACAACAGGGGACTAGTCTGAATGACCCAGAAGGTCCCTTCCAGTTCTGTGTCCTGTGTTCCTATGCAGTTCCATCTCGGAGCTACTAAAACAGTTTGCCTTCCTTTGGTAGGTTTTTCTTTTTTTAGCCACATCTCAGATATTTAGAGTGAACAATTTGCCATTCACAATCTGAGAAAGAGACAGCTTCTCCAAGCAGTGCAAAGCCAGGATCTCTCTGAGCTGGCAACGTTGGAAATCAGAGACACCCCTGAGTAATAACCTGCTATGTAAATTCTTATAGTGAGTGTATCTAATGATGGAAAATGCACAGAAAGTGGAGTGAAGACTTGTTAGTTGACAGCAGAGTGCCAAAGACAATGAATGTTTCTTCTGAATCTCTCAAAGCTTGAGCAGAAAATGGCAAAGGGAAGCAGGTGTTCAAGAGACTGCATGTGCAAGCATTGATTCTTATTAAAGGCTACGGCAAGCCGCTGGTCCAGCAGGGGGATTTTTACCTGGAGAATGGATTTCTACAGTCTGCCTTCAGATTTTGTTTTGTTTTGCTTTATGTTCATAATTCTGAGAATCACACTAATGACTAGGAGTGTCACATTTCTGAGCTGATGACAATGAACTGTCTCTGTAGGGGTTTTGGTTTAGACCTTTTTCCTCAATGTGATTTCAATGTTGTTATCTCCTAATGATTATATTGGAGAAGAAAGCAAATTGACATTTATAAAAAAAAAAAAAAAAAGACAAAGATCCTTTGATTCCTCTCAGTCTGAATGGCTGATGGGTTAGATTCCAAAGGAATAAAAGAAAATATAAAATGCCCCAGTCCACACACACCATCAAGGCATTCAGGTGATACCATCAGCCCTGAGAGTTCATGTTGTGTTCTTGGCCCCAGGATCCCAATGCAGACTTATAGTCTAATATTTGACCTAAAGATTTACATATATTAAGGTTAATATAATGCTGCACATGGTTAAAAAGCTTCTCTGTGATTAGTTTCATTTCTTTTTAGCCTTCCATATTCCAGGTCTCGGTCTTTTGTTCTCTACTGCAATAAGAGCATGAGCCAAAGTCCACTGGCTTCAATGTACTTTGGATCAGCCCTGATCCCCCCATTTTGATAGTACTAATCCATTTCTTTCCATACCCAATGCTTTCTGAAAGCCACATACACATTTTTATGTATACTTTTCTAGGTCACTTTATTAGTAGGACTTTGGATACTAAATTATAATAATAAGGTTGTGACGCAGGGAGCGGGGAGTGTTGACCTGGGAATGTGGCAGGGGAGTTTCACTGGGGATGGGATACCTGAGAGCCTATAACCTGAGCCAGGAAGGGGAGGGGGAGGTAACACCTCTGCCCAGGAAACCGGACAAAGGCTGCAGGAGAGAGCCTGCGGGGGGTTGGTTTCAGTTTGGTGCTGGGTGGTGGAACTCAGGGAACCCCAGGGCTGGGGTCTGTACTCCCTGCCCCCCTTCCCCCGAAGGATTTGAATGAGGGGTCCTGGTGGTACCCACAAGCTCTGTTTTAGACTGTGTTCCTATTGTCGAATAAACCTTCCGCTTTACTAGCTGGCTGAGAGTCACAGTGAATCCCAGGAAGATGGGTGCAGGCCCTGGGCTCCCCCACACTCTGTGACAAAGGTAAAGACCTTTGTTTGTGACAGGGCTGTGCATTTAGGTTGTGCAGGAACCTATCTCAATATTTGTGTTTGTTTGTCCCAAACTTTATTTTGCCCCAGGGAGCCATTTACAGGGTCAAAATTATATGAGCGATGATCTTCCCACAGTGTTTCCTCATCAGGAACTGAAGTGCCATGAGAATAAAAATATCAGATGCTTCTTTTAGAGCTGTATCGGCCAGATTCTCCACTGGGCTTAGTTTTGGCTGAGCTCAGCACAGATGGGGGTCTAGCAGGGAACTGGTTATGGGTCCTTGATTCTCTGGCTATACCTCTGCCCCAGGGCAGGTTTGACCAGCCTGGGAGCTGCTCTAACTTATGCCTGCTGGTAGTGATCCCCAAGAAACCATTCCCCACGTAGGCATGCGAAAGTATCCATATCCCCATTTGTAGATGCAGAAACTGAAACACAATGAGGTAAAGAGGTAAATTTTAAAATCTGGAAGCATAAGCTATACATCCTGAAATGAACCAGCACCCTTATTACAGTGCCCGGGGCAGCAGTTCATGGTGAATGGGGGCTTGGAGTGCCATTAGCTGAAGCTGAGAGCTTGGCCTACAAGTGTGCTTGAGCACTATTGCACATTTCAAACTAGTTTGAGCAACAGCAAAGACACACAAAGATAAGTCTTGCCAGAGCACTGAGTGCGAAGAAGGAATACTAATAATACTGCTGATCAGCTCAACAGCCATTTATATAGTTTAGCTGCCTTCAGTGAATGCCAGGAATTAACACTTGTAACAATTTTATTTCAGGAAAGAAATAACAATGCTGGAAAAATTTGCAACCATGTGGCACTCAGATGTTAGGCTGGCACCGGTCTGTTAGCTTAGTGATGAATTGGCACCAGGCAAAGCTGAAATTATTTGTCTTTATCACTCTGCTGTTATGTCCATATCATGCTTGGCTGACATTCAGGTTTGCTGACTGAAACACATTTATCATATTGGTTTAAGGTTGAGAAGTAATAACATTTGCTAGAATTTTGTAACGAGTAGGCATTAATAAATAAAAAAAAACCCTACAAAGATAAGCCAAATATTCTTTAAAGGCCAAATTTCCCCCTTAATTTCACTAGTGGAGTTACATGGAAGTAATTAAAGTCAGAACACGGCTAGAATTTGGAACTTGAGCGAGAAAAAAATCTGTTTACCTCTGTAATCGTGTTATTAAAAATAAGGCTGCTATAAATGAAGCCATATATACGGCTTTGTCTGCCTAGACTGGGCATTCTGAATATGCTGGGCAGATATTAACTAATTAATCTTGACAACAACCCTGGAAGTTCAGTAAATATTATGAGCCCCCTTCTAAGCAATTTGTCCAAAGCCACGCAGCAAGTCAGTAACAAAGCTAAGATCTCAGGAATTCCTGGCTTTGTAATTCCTTGCTCAGCCAACCAGACTGTACACTACTGCAGGCTTGGAGCCTGATCCAAGACTCATTGAAGCCAGTGGGCGTCTTTCCATTGACTTCAGTGGGCTTTGGATCAGGCTTATAATGGCTACTACCCTGCCTTTGAGGGAGAGAGCAGTACATCAATGCAGTGATGGCAGCCAAAGAGATCTTCCACCTAGTTGAAGAGAATTCAAGGTTAGGGTTACCTTGACTTAAGTTTGCTTTTTGCTGGCATAAACCAGAGTGCAAGGCACCCACAGTAGCAAGGCCCCCCGGGTGTGATTGCCGTAATGCATTATGGTGGCAATCCTTCTGCCTGGAGAGAGCTAGCGCAGCCTGAAAGGTGGGTAGCAGTAGCATGTTGAGGCATGTGTGTTGGTGTGGGGAAGTATTTTCTCAGCACCTCTCTTCGGCAGCCTCTGTTGGCAGCACTCCTATTGAAACCCTATATGAAGGCAAGTGGTGGTGGACCTTCCCGCCCCAGTCCACCACCAGGACACAACAGTCCTTGCCAGTTAAGGCAAATCCAGCCCCAAATAATCTGACAGCTTCAAGCACAGGGGGGAGAAAGAGGAGCATAAAATATGCACATGGTGGAAAGTTAAACTGGAGCCTGATAAATCTGATGCTGAAAGAAATTCCTGCTGAGGAGGAGCATGTCTGTCACAAGGAGCTTCGCAGGCAGCAGAAATGAAAAATAATGAGCAAGCCACAGTCCAAAGAAAGCTAAGGCACAATTATTTTATTTTGGGCAGCTCCACTTAGCCTTATCAGCCAGTGGTGCCCTCTGTCAGGTGCCAAGGAACATGCTAGCTGTCTGGCAGTTTTTATTTTTACAATGATCCAACAAATACGCATCATGCCAGGCTATTTGTACCATCTGTCACATAAATGTCATTTTAGCAAAAGGAGGGTGGACACCTGGGGATATCAGTGCTCAGACACCATTTGAAAGGGGAATTGCTGGCTTCTGCAGCAAAATAGGAACCTTTATGGCCAGGAGATTGGCGCAAGTGTGACACAACAGTTCTCTTTGCGAATCCTAGAATATTCGTCTGAATTTTCTCCCAAGTGGTACCTCTCCTTTCACATTCTCTCTGGCATTACTGAGAATCCAAAGGGTGTGGGAGATGAAAGTGAAAACACCAGGGCTTTGTGCTGAGTAAATGCTAGTTGATTGTCCAAAGGAAATGGTGCCACATGACATGGTGACACTAAAAAGCAAGTTGACCGAGATTCCTCCATGACACACTTGAAGTTCACGTGTGGATTTACATTTCTATTTCATGCGGTTCCGAGCAAAGTGCATATAAAAGCCGTGGCTGCAGATGAATTGCTTTGTTCTCTTTGCCTTTTTAATGTCTTCAGCTTGTCAGAACAAAAAGAAAAGGAATGTCATGTCTTTGTGAAGCTGCACCTGTACCAGGGGCATTGCCATGGTGTTCCTCCTGTACCAGGCTGTGGTCCAATGTACCTATTGCTGGAACTGGCATGGGTGAGAAGACCCCTCCCTCAATTGAGGGGGAGGAACCACTGAGCCCAGTCAGCAAATGATTATGGGGGACAAACAATGAGAAAACAAGGACTGGAGTGAAGGTCACAGGGCCAGCAGAAGGGATCCAGTGGGGAACACTGAGCAGAGAATGCTGGAGAGCACCACGGCTTCTCAAAGGGGTCTGAGGAGATAGTGGACGTGACCCAGAGGAGCTCTGTCTGGATGCATGAAGTGACAAGGGACTGGAAGTAGGCCCCAAGGTCACGGAGCGGTCCCCCCGTCGAGCTTCCTCCTCCTCGTGTGATGAATGGCCATCTTGGCCATTGACAGGAGGAGGTGGATGAGGAGCACTTGCAACACTGTGGGGCCACGTACGGTGCATGCAAATGCAAGGAGGGGTGGGGCGATGTGCAGCCAGAGCCTCAGCACGTGATTCTGGAGGATCTGAAAATGTGGCTGCAGCCCGACACACCCTACACAGATGTGCACCAAAGACTCCCTTCCGTGGCCCAGTGTAGTGGGCAGACCCATCGGCTACACTCTAATCAGTCCCACAGCCAGCCCGCAGACAAACCCCTGGAGGCCTGCAGAGCCATCCTACCTAGCCTCTGCTTTCTGCCCATTCCCTGCATAATGCACACTCAGCATTTTTTGCCACTGTAGCAGCAGAAAAGGAAACGGGGTTTATCTATATGTGATGCAAGCAGAAAGGGATTCTGTTTTCTAGTGCCCTCTACTTACACTGTGAGCTTTTTAGGGCATGGACTGTCTTCTTGTTATGTGTTTGTACAGAACCTAGTACAGTGGTGTCCTCCTCCATGACTGAAGCCCCTAGGTGCTACATCAACACAAATGGAAACAATAATTAACACCACCATGGCTATGCCCACCACTTTCTGGCAGTAGATTACTTATTAGCACAGTTCATTGATTCAGGTTTTAGACCCCAATCTGGCAAAACACTTAAAGCGTGTGTTTAATTTTAAGCACGTGGGCACTCCTATTGAAATCAATTTAAGCTAACTTAATGAGAAATTATCACCTTGATTTAGGCTCAGAATAAAGCATGGTGGATTATCAACAGCACATCATGGGGTCATTGCTTGCAAATAACCACAGACCCACACGTGTACTGTATACTACAAAATTAATTGCATGTAAACAGTCTTTAATTTTTAATGATAGTTGATGATACAGATTACATCCAAAGAAAATATTAGAAATCTTCCTTGTGGAAATTCTTTGTAATACCCCTGGAGGAAGGAGTTTGCCACAGGAGTAAAATATCAAGGAGAGTTAAACAAAATGGAGCAAAATCCTTTTGTTAGTCAGACATAAAGCAGGGGTAATCCAGCTCATCACCTCCACTGAAGTCAGTGGTAAACCAGGGATGAATTTAGTCTAGTCTGCTTGTATAGATCCTTTTTAGGTAACCTGTAGCTATGAGAAATTGCTTGGTACTTAATCAAAGTAATAATGTTAAAATCCCCAGTAGAAATAGGGTTCAGACGATTAAAGAAGCGTTTTGCGTTTCCGTAACTAACAAATGACTTTGTTTTTCAACCTGACAGTCTGTAGTGCTTGTTCCATAATTCAGAAGGGGGACTCAGTCACTATGGTTCAGACTATCTGTCAGGAACCACAAAAGCATATACGAAGGGGGAAAAATATGAAGCTCCAGATCCTGCAGTTGGAACTATGTTGGCAGACCCTTGTGTCTATAGGAAAACCTGGGGCACAGAGACCTGGCTGTAGGGATCCAATTGCAAAATCAGAGCCATAACATTCTCTTTGTGAAGGTAAGTGGATGGTTTTATTTTTTTACTGTTACAGGTTGATATAGGTGATGCCAGTTTTAGATGGCATGGGTCGTGGAAGAAGAACAAAGTAATCTTTAAATAAAGTGTGTGCGTGTGTGTGTAAGTAAATGTACAGGTTTGGAACGTTATTTCCTTAAAGCAGATACTGCAGTTTTTACTAATCAAATACCACACTCAAAGGACCTGAGCAGTTACAGTCTAAAATGATAGCCTGTCTTCTCAAACTTTGTAGCAAGCTGAAATTCAAATTATGTGCTGTAATGGGACAATAAGTAATGGGACAATAAAATGGAACTGTCATGGCTTTCTCTCTGATCCCTGGTGTGTTGCAATTAATACTTTTCAGCCAGTTTCTCATTGTTGGGGATGTGAAAATGTCCTAGCTCAGTCATTTTTCCTTTGTGTTGCATATTTGAAAATTAGGTAAGCATTGTCATATTTTTCTCCCTTTTAATGACCAGTGACAGTAGTGAAACAGATCTTTTCAGACAGTTTGGACAAGCCTTACCCATCCAGTGAACAAAGACAAATCTGCCATCTCCCTTGTAGTCATTCCAGTATTCCTCTATAAACAGATTTTCCCCCCTCTTTAAATGTTATCATTGGAGATTTGCCATTAAAATGACCCTTGGATGAAAACAAGCCCTTTTCTGAAAATGGCATTGACTCTTAGAGGTGTCTTCTGCATTTTTTCATTTTAGTTGGGATTTCTGTGTATCATGTTTATTAGATCCCAACTTTTATCCACCTACAAGTTCAATGTGGATTTTTAATTATTTTTTTTAAATCACAGGCATCATTCCTCTACCACACGATTGCAGTTCTGCACTAGCGTAACTCCATTCATTTCAATGGGGGCCACTTGCCTATACACCATAAATACCTCATGTAGGGTGACCAGATGTCCCGATTTTATAGGGACAGTCCTGATTTTGGGGTCTTTTTCTCACCTAGGCACCAATTACCCGCCACCTCCTGTCCCGATTTTTGACACTTGCTATCTGGTCAGCCTAACCTCATGATCCGTTCTCCTGTATTCTCTGCTTGCAATCATGATTTCCATGGAGTTATATAGAGACAAAACTAGAATAATGCATTGGTGAACTGAGCTTATTTCTCCTTTGAACATATTTGTTGGTACTCAGATGACAGAGTGATTGCTTGGCGAGTACTGAATTTCCAATGGCAGAGGAGAAAGCTCACTGGTTTTTGTTTTTAATTTTTGGAAGGGCAGAAAAACCTAAAAGAACTATAGTGTAGTTTAAGTAAACTCTTCTGAATTAGGAATACTGACTAAAAATGCCTTTTTTATCTGCATACTGAGCAAAATAACACGGGCGTCCTCAACAACAAGGGTGGATGGTCCAAATCAATGCACTGTGTCACTTATACAATTGTTCTTCTTGCAGACTAAGTTGTCGTCTTCTGGGTCTTCTTCCCAAAAAAGTTTTGTAATATAATAAGATTCCAAACTACTGTGTACTGCATCTCATCATAAGACACTCAGTGGGTGATTCTGCCCTACCTCTGGCCCTTATATGTATAATGGTGTATAGAGACAATGAATAAACAGTCAGGGATCAGGGGAAAATTTCTCTGGTGCAGGAGCAGCATAGGGACAGCCTAAGTGACTGTGTGCTGCTTTCCCCTGCTCTCGTCCATAAGCCCTGGTGTATGGGGCATGCTTGGGTCAGGGCCATAGTACCAAGTGCCATAGGAATTCTGGGCTGCAGTGCAATCCATAAGCAGCTATAGGCAGGCTGCCATAAGTTAGAGCAGATTTGAGTCTTCTATAAATTATGTCAGGTGACGATTTGGTCTCTGGAGCAGTTGAGAATCCAGAGGCCTCAAAGATGACCTAAAGGTACCATTATCCTGACCCCCAAAACTGTGTCTTTTGTGCTGTCTCTCGCAGAGGCCATAGGACAGAATCTGCCCTTCAAACTACAGTGCACTGCTTGGTGCAAAGGGCAGCGTGAGAGCATCTGTATGTGTGGCTCTCTCTGTGCGGCTGGGTGTGCGCTCACGGGCGTAAGCACAAATTACAAAGCAGGAGTGTACCACTGCAGAGACACTCGTGTCCTGAAATGATTTGCTGCTGTCTTAGAGCAGATACTGTGGAATTACAGTGAAGATAGAAACAGTCTCTGCTACTTTGAGCTAGCACAGCTGTTGGTTTAGCTCAGCTAGTGGGTCACTTGTCCTAGAAGCCCAAGGAGCCATGGTTTTGTATTTCTTCTGTCAAACTACATTATTAATTGGCACAGATGCCGGCTCCTCTAGAGATGTACCCAGCAGTGACCACATCTGCTTGTGGTATAGGAACCTGTTGCTCTTGCAGCAGAATTGAGCTCACTTTTACCCCATGACACAAGCTGGGAAACATAATGTTGCTGCTTTCCATGTTGATATTGCTACATTTTTATTGCTTCCTCCTCCCACAGAAGACTTAAACAGTGAGTGTTCACAGACAAACACCACAGTTCTGTTTTCTGTGGGTCTTTATAGGGCTGGCAGAGCTTGAAGAAGGCTAGAATCCTTCCTTTCTTTCTTTCGTTCTTTCTTTCTTTCTTTCATCTAGGGTGGGCCACTGTCAACTCCTGATGGCCCTAAATTCAGCATGTATGGTTTCTAATTGCTTGTTATTATTTATTATTTATGGATTATCAATTTGTAATGTGGTGGTACTTAGGAGCCTCAGGCATGGACCAGGACCCTATTGTGTGAGGCTCTGTGTCCTCTGTGGCTCTGTGTCTCAGCTGTCCTGGTCTCACTAATATTCAAACTTCTGTCTTCTATCTTCCCGCAAGGGAGGTAGTGTGCTCTTATGGTTAAATTAGGGGATTGGGAGTTAGAGACTGGGGGCCGGATTCTGGGCTTTATCCTCCTTTGAAAACTCAGCCTAAGAGTTTTGTGAAAGACACAGCCCTTCTTTCCCCAACCGAATGGTCCCTCACTGAGTTTTCTTCCCCTTGTGGGCCTCTCCCCTGGACTTCCTTGATCTGGCCCCTGGACTTCCTTGATCTGGCCCTTAATTGTGAAGAAGGAGATGAGGTATCAAGTTTATTCTGCTAGAAGCAGAAAGGGAAGAAGCAATCAGATATATAGCTTCCAGGTCTGTGGGCAAAAGTAGCTCCTTCAGTTTAACAGAGGGTAAATATTATGCTAGATTTACTAATAAGACAGACTGGCTGAGAACATTGTAAGCCCTAGGCCTGAAAGAAATAAAGAGAAAAATCAAGAAAGAAGCAAAACAATGTGTGCTACATAACCAGACTTACAAGGATGGGCTTATAAATATCTGCCTCACTGCTCTCCAAACACTATAATAATCTGGTGGTAGTATTTCTTTGCAACTTGGCTCCATCCTCCCTACAGCTCTTCCTTACAGCTTCATTTAAACTAAAACCTCTCTATGTGAAAAGTTTAATGAGCAGATTACCTACTGTTTGATGACATCTTTCCCAGAACTCTTTTAAAAGACTACAAGGTCTCTTAAAAATGCTAATTAATAACTCGGCAGAAACCTTTGGAGACTTTAAGATTTGACTTGTCACAGTGAAAACTTTTTTAATAAGCAGCTGTGCAGCTGGGCTGCTGTGAAGAGAATGCTTCTTTAAAACATGACAAGTCCCCTCTGTAGCACTTTATGTCGATCGCTAGGAGACAGCGAGCTAATGGAGAACATGAATTCAAAGCAGAGCTGCTGGAAACAGCTGCTGTTGAGTGTCCTACTGCATAGTGTGACTCTCAGATGCTCCTTTACTTTATTCGTTTGGTATCTGATAAATTGTGGCTTCATTAAAAGAGAGTCTCTGTTGACTCTGTGTGGTGGACTTTTTCTTCTTTAAGTAGAAATTGTACAATGCCTGTGAGTTACGTGCTTACTCCTCCCAACAAATTCTCCCCACAAATTTCATTTTGTGCATGTCAAAGACATACTTATGGTCTCAGCAGGTCTATTTCCAAAGGGAGCCTTATAAAGTAAGCTCAGAATGTTAATTTGAAAATTGTAGTCCAAGGTCCCTAAGCAAAGTGCTCTGGCAAGCTGAAGGAAATCAGCAATTTGTATTAGTATTGCTGGTATTTTGTTACTGTATAAATAAAGCCCCCTCCGGATTGAAAGTCAATTTTAGCAACCTTTCTGGAGGCAATCTGAAACATTTGCCTCATCAGCCAGGGCCGGCATTGCAATGTCTCTGAAATACTCTTGCCACCAAAGTTAATTATTCATCCGTTTCTTAATTTGATTAAGATTGCATTTGAGAGGTGCATCTGCAATAGGGGCAGTTGGTTCCTAGTTTTTAACCCAACAGGAAGAAAAAAATGGTTTCACATGACATTTATTTTTGTTGGCACCTATTTAGAGTTGATTTACATCTAGGATGCAGTAGCCAGATTGTCTCTTGGTAGATCACAGTTCAGTTGTACAAATAGGGTCGCAAAATATGTAATTGTATGTGACTTCATGATATTAATGATTCTTTTGAGAACGGAGGTTTTTATAAAGGCTGATCAGAGGGGGCAGTGAAATATAACCTGCTACTGTGTCTGCATTCAGAGCAAGACTATAATTACCATGCCCCTCATTTCTACCAGACAGTCAAGGGAAAAAACAGCCTCATATTTTTATGTATGTACCATATAAAAGCAAAATAAACCCAACCCTGAATCCAACACAAATCTTCCTCTTCTTAAATAATTTGTCTCACCACACAAGGCAAAACACAGGGTGTATTTCATACCAGTAAGTAACGTTATAAAATGCAAACCCTAGTTTTGGGTAACATTCTCTACAGATTGCATTGTGCTCAGGGATCTTTTCTTGAGATCTTTAAAGTCACTATTTTTTTTGGCCTTTTTTTTAAAGTCAGGAACTTGTCTTTAAAAAAAGACACATTGATAATTGGAAAGAAAAAGGACAAAATAGTTTAACAAATCAACAAATGCCATTGCTTTTGGTGGCTATACTTGTAAAACTGTCAGCTGAAGTCTATAGCATTACAGATGTCTTCAGGATCAAAGCTGACAAAACATGACGCAAGTCTATAAGGTTTGGAAACTCAGCTCTCTGGCACTTTGTCTCTAAAGACAAATATTTTATATTATGAGATTTTTTTAAAAAAAGAATGTTTTAATTTAGTGCTTGTGAAAAATTCTGGCCTGTTTGGTCCCCGTGTACAAAACCAATAAATATCTGGGGAAAAGTCCAAAGAAAACATGGGGATCAACTAATTGAGGGGGACAAAGATTGAGAAAGAAGGGACAGGAGTACAGATTAAGGCCCAAAACAAGGGATCCAGAAAGAGGCATAGAACAGAGAGTCCTGGACAATGCCCACTGCCCTGAGAGAGAATCTACGGCAGTGGTTCTCCAAGTTATCTGATTCTGCCCCCCCTTCTTTGTGTCTGTAGGTGTTTACGCCCCTGCCCGCCACCCAAGCACATGTGCTGATTAAAAAAAAAAGCAAATCATGCAACTCTCACTAAATATTAAAAACAGTAAGGCATTGATTCAGACAGAGCCAATGATCCATTGTAATAAGAGCAAATCTACACTGTGGTTGATGCTTACAACTAAATGTACACATTGCGTCATAGCAAATGGATTGACGTACAGATGGCAACGACTTTGTATAATGCTATGCAAACTTAACAGAAATCTGTCAAAATGCACAGCGCCATCTAGAGTCAAAGGCACAGCACCATCTGAGGACCTGCTATGTCTGGAGGAATCAGCTTTGCTAGTTAATTCATTGCTCTGGGTAAAATTTGCTGTGTGCAGTAAGATATTTTTTCTCCCCTAAAGCTCCCCTTCCCCTCTGAATACATTCTGCCCCACACTCCTGTTGAGACCTCTGATCTAGGGAATCAGTGAATGCTAGTTTGACGGCCCTGGAGACTGAATCTTCTGTTTAAGCACAGAACAGATACAGCCTGGGTATGCACAGTGTAATGTGCCCGAGCTATCCCATGGAGGAGCCAGAGAGGATACTTCATAATTCCACGGCCCATTCCGTCTTTGGACAGTCTGAAGGGATCCCGAACATGATTGCCAGTTAGTGCCATATGTACTGGCGGTTTCTGTGATCTGGCATTTGTCTGTTGGGAACTAGATTTATATCAACAAATTAATTTTGTAACAATTTTTTAGCCACCCTTAGCTGGATTTGAACCAGTGACACAGAGGTGAAAGAGATATTCTGTCCCATCATAGAATTATAGAAATGTAGGGCTGGAAGGCACCTCAAGAGGTCATTTAGTCCATTCCCCTTATGCAAAGGCACGGTTAAATATACCTAGACCATCCCTAACAGATGCTTGTCTATCCTGTTCTTTAAAAACTCTAATGATAGGAATTCCTAGGTAGGAATTCTAGGTAACCAGTACCAGGTTTAACTATCCTTATAGCTAGAAAGTTTTTTTTTCCCCCAATAGCCAAACTAAATCTCCTTGCTGCAAGCTAAGCTGAATACTTCTCTTCCGACCCTCAGTGGACCTGAAGAACAATTGTTCCTCCTCTTCTTTATAACAGACTTTATATATTTTGTCCCATCCCCCTTAAGCTTCTCTTCTGTGACTAAACATGCCAATTCTTTCAACCTTTTCCCATAAGTTATGTTTTCTAAATATATCTTAATATTAACAACAATTATAACTTGCATTGGGTAATATTTTTGATTAGTGAGTAAAATTGTATTCGTTTTTTCATTATCATCATCATGATAAAGATAAGAGAATAAATGTTGTGCCTTAGGATTTCCAGGTTAGTTTTGTCCTTACAAGTCTCTGGAGTCATCTAGTCCCCTGAAACTTAGAGATAAATTTTTTACAGCCATGCACTTACTTTTCTTTCTTATGAGTAAATAACTGGGAAAAATATCAGCAGAAAATAATACTCTAGATGGATACAACTATGAAACTGTTGAGTGTTTTTGCTATAGAGTTATGGGCATTTTCAGGGAGAAAGTTGTCAACATGGGGGAAAAAAAGATGGAAGATCATCTGGACAGTGAGTTTTTGTTTTGGTGTTTTGAGAGTCTGTAAAGAGTGCCACTAGGAAACATCTGTATTTTATGTATTTATGATTACTAACACCCAAGGCTATATCAACTTGTATCTTAGCAATTCAACTTTCTACAGAGCATTACACGGTATGAAAATGACCCATACAGTCAGAGAAGTCATGAAGCAAAATCAGTCACAAGCAAGGAAAAATTCTTTGGTGAAATGGAACAATCCTGAGCCTTGGTCTCATCAGAATTCTTCACATATTGCTCAGGGTTGCCCTTGATGCTCTTTAATCTTCTTTCCTTTAGTTAGCTTCTTTGGAATGAAAAAGAAAGCCTTATGGCACAATATAATCTAGCTGCATCATTAATGGAACAGATGGTCATTTTTGTCTTGGACTACAAAATTGTATCGCTAGGTATCTGTCCTTTTTGGCAAGATTACCTGCTTGAATTTCATGTTTTACAATAAGCGATATTAAAAATCTGAAAAATCCACAAAAACATGACGAGGGGACAAATTTAAATGAAATCAGTGTATTAGGAATGATACTCTTTTTCCCCTCACCCTCAGGAAACTGTTTCTTTGTAACTCATGGTGCGTGGTCATTTGTGGTTCCAGGTCCCCTTTTAAAAAAATATGTATGTTATATTTCATAATGAGATCTATGTCTGGTTGGAACGTGTCATTGAGATAACAGCAGGTATGTATGAGAAGGCAGTAAAGAGCTGGTGCTTGAAATATGGTGTATCCACTCTCCCGCACCATTTTCTATGGCTATTCCAGTCTTCTGGAATAAGGCCCTGAGCCCCAGAGATCATCCCATGCCTTCCTATAGCATTGCATCCCACTCCCTGGAATTCACGTGGTAAAGAGCTTTTCTGTGTAATACCCATGCCCATTGATCACTATTGTTACTAGTTGGCATGTAAACTTCTCCTTGTCTGTCTCTGATCTGATGGTTTAGTTTTTTGTTTGAATGATAGCAGCCCACACATCTTTTCCAGCATATCCATGTGGCTGAAGGAGTATATTAATGGAAGATTGAGTACCAGAGCTTTGCCAGAGGCAGGTCATTACAAGACAGAGCTGGGGATTTATTAAGGGCCTAAGAGGCTGAGTACTTTCAAATCTCCATGGCTTCAGTGAGCTGAGGGTACTTGCCACCTCACAGAACTGGGCCCTAAATGAACCATTTTAGGTTTTAATGTATTCCTCACATCAACTGTTGTTGTGGACAGTAGTTTTCTTTTCATTCCTTGTTCTGAGGAATATAGGTTCAAGCCTGGAAATCCTAGATGCATGGAGCTCTCCTTGCCTTTAATAGGAGTGAGAGGTGTTGAGTGATTTGGAGTGTATACATCATCTTAATTCATTACTGTGGATAATTTCTGAGACTCATAAATTAGAGATGGAAAAGGCTTGTTAGGTAATTCTTGTTTATCTTTAACTTAACAAGAGTGAAAAAACTGAAGGCTTTGCCTTTATAAAAAAATAAAATAAAAACCTATGTTTACTTACTTCCATTAGGTGGATCCTCTGGGTCTCATATATTGACTCCCCAGACATGATAATAAGAGGTTACCTTTCAGTTACAGCCCTTATCTGCATTCCTTAATGCAAATGGTATCCCATGGTAGTGTAAATTTCAATCACTGGTGAGCAACTGTGACCTCTGGGTTGGGCATTTTCTGGCAGTTGGTGTCTGGCTGGAGGTATGGAGAGCCCAAGGCAGAGCTCTTAACCACTTGGAAATGTTGAGCCCAGTGGTCCTGTTTATCCAGTTGAAACTTACACTGTAAAATCCTAGCTCCCACAAAGCCTATGGACCGACAGGTGCCCCATAACAAAAGACATGAATGTCCTAGCAATCAGGGGATATGGTCTGTATGTTTTGTGCATGTACATCCCTGATCCAGAAACATCTCCTAAACCTTGCCCACCTCCCCCACAAATTATTTGTATTGCAGGAGTAATCTGAGGGGGGTGGCACACAGGGGGGCACAGTTGGGATGTTTTTGTAGGGTTAATGTGCACCCCTCTCTGTGGTCCAACATTTTGGCTCCATATTTGGAGCTAACCAAGTCAGTGGCAAGAAATGTGTCTTGTCTCTGGCTGAAAGAGAAAATACGAAAAGGCCATATCACATTTCCTAGGGACTGTAGTATCGTAGCAACGGTTGTCTGTCTCACTCCTGTGCTGCTGTATCATTTAATGTTTCACAGCTTTTCCTCAAGCGTGGAATCCATGCCACTGTAAAAATTACTGCCCATGAATTGGTACAGTTGTTGGATAATTACAGTACAAAAAATGTATATCTACAAAATACATCATTATTGACTCTATTTAGAGTGAACGGTTGCTTCTGCATAAGAATACGGGATTTTATCTCCCCCCCCCCCCCCAAGGACTTTTAATGGAAAGCTGATTATTAAAGCTGGTGAGAAATTTTTTATCAAAATGCTTTTTGTTGGAAAATGCTAATTTGTTGAAACTGAAACCCTTCATGGTGAAGGATCGGTTTCCACAAATTTCCCACATCAAAAAAATTATGCCAGAAAAGTTTCAAGATTATTAAAACATCCTTATTTTATTAAAACATCCCTATTTCTACATTTTTCAAGTGACAAATTCACTTTTTTTGGTTTGAAACAACCTTTTGTTTAGAAATATAAATTAATTTATTTGTTAGTTTTTTAAAAAGTGAAAAGGCCGTAATTGAAATGAAATGTTTTGAATTATCTAAACAAAACATTTTGTTTGACCGGATCTAGATGTGGAGTTTATGACTTTTAAACTGATTTACGATGGGGAATTTTTTATTTTTAATTCTTGCAGGATGGGAAAATGGTCCCCTGCCCAACTATCCTTTACTATATGTTAATAGTGCCTGGCTCCCTTAACTAGATGTGGCTTTTCTTGTCACTTTTCCTCCAAACTGAGGACTTTACATGGAAAATGAAAACACTGTTCCTGAATAATTTATGATCAACAGCAGAAACAGAGACTTTGTTCTACCCTAGCACTTGTGTTGGCAAAACTTTTTTGTTGGTCACAGAGGATGTGAAAAAACACACCCCTGGCCTACTTAAGTTTCACCGACTAAAGCACTGGTGTGGACAGCGCTGTCAGTGGGAGAGCTACTGCCGCTCGTTGGGGGTGGTTTAATTATCCCGGCGGGAGAGCTGAAGCAATACAGATTTGCCGCTGTAAGGTCCGTAGTGTAGACATAGCCAGAGTCCCTGCACTGAGGAACTAGAGAATATCCATGTCACAGAATGCATCACCTTAATGATCACCCTGATTAACACGGAGAGGCCAAGGATTCAGTGCTTATGGAAATTGAATTCCTTCTTTGCCCCTACAGAAGGTCCCTCCAGGTCAGAGTTGAGGGCGATGTGAGAGGTTCACATTTCTGCTGCCCGTGCTTTTGCTTGTTCTGTGATTCTGTGGAGGACTTCATATCACTAGTGCCAATCTGGCTTCTTTAACGGACACTACAAATACGACACATAAAAAAGATTACAGTATTGTTTGGAAACCACCTGTAAGCAGCCATGATTTACTGGCTGCCTTGGTTTGTCAGGTCTCACTATTGCGGAGCGCTGACAGCATTTATACGATGTAAGTTATTGCAGTGTGAGAGCATTTGCAAAGTGTCATAAAAGTTTTAAAAAAGCTAAACAACCCTTGCCTTTGTTTGTACAGCCTGGATAAATTGCTTTCTATTGCGTTATCTAATCTCAGGGTTGACACTATCACAGCAATGTAGATTGAACCAAACCTCTTCTGAGGAAATACAGTCATAGGAAATACAAGAGAGGAACCAAAATGACACAGAAATCTGAGAGCCCATGGTGTTTGACTTTAGGTTCAGATAGTTCAATACATTTCTCTTGCTAGAACTTGCTGATATAGGGATGTGTGCACAGGGGTGGAGCTACAGTCTAAGGAAGAACCAAAGCCACATTACCTGAATTACCACATAGAGTGGGCAGACCTTCACCAGAATATATGGTTCTCTAGCATACTAAATCAATTAATAGATAACATTTTTGTTTTCCCTTTTTGCACAGCTGACTCCTCAACACCAGATGGTGCTGTCATCCATCACTTACATCGGCTGCTCCCTGTCCATCTTCTGTTTGACTATCACTCTGGTCACGTTTGCTATACTGTCGTGAGTAATTTTAACTGTATACCTGCTGAGCAAATATCACCCTAAAAGTCTGGCAGTTTAATGCAAACATTTTCATTTCAGACCACCGAACTGGATATTTTCAGGTGTTCAAAGGTTATTAATTCCCTAAGCCCCTTTAATTAGATTCTACACATATATTTGTAACGGTTGGTTGTTCCTCAGTTTAATTTCCCAGAATGGGAAGGTCTTTAAATAGCAACTTACATCCTTGTAATATATATCCCATTTTGCTCTGGTTTTAGAATTTGAAAAGAGGGTTTGAGGCTGGTATCAGGGCTGATCCTGAGGTCGATGGGAGTTTAGCCTGAGTAAGGACTGCAGGATTGGAACTTCACGTTTGATTTTATGTTCATCCGAAGCAAGGCTGTATAAAGAGGCACGACAGGATGCAGGGGCAATGCTTCCTTCTTGTCGCCCATCCTCTTGTGCTGCAGGCATTTGGGAAGGGGTTATTAGAACGGCCACCGAAAGCCCAGAGAGAAGAGAATGCTGTGGCAAGGCCTCTGCACCAGCACTGCTTGAACTCTCACGGTGAAACACTGCACCTTCTGAGGTCAAGTTGAGTTTTGCAGTTGCATTCAATGGGGCCAGGGTAAGGAATGGTGGAAGCTCCCTAAAAGTCAGGGGGCCACCAGCTCCTGAACCATGGCCCTACTCCTTGTGCCGCCCCTTCTCCCTGAGCCCCCACCTTTGTGCTGCACCTTCCCCCGAAGCCCCACTTGTGCGCCACCTCTTTCCCCCAAGACTCTGCCCCCCTACCCCCCTGCTCGCTTCTCTCTGTTCCCTCCCCGCCATCACTCGCCCTTATGGCTGCTTTTAAAAGTGATGGGGCCATGGCCCCCGCCTTTTCTGCGGCCCCGGTGAGGATTTCACCCTCAGGGTTTAAGTGTGATGGAAGTGCTGCAAAGGACTTCTGCTGGCCCCACTGCATGGGGATGAATTTCACAGCAGGCTGGGAAGAGATTTTAATTTTTGGTTACGATGTTTTTTGCTTTCAGTCCACTGTGAATACATCGTTGCTTGCTGCTGCCTTATTTCTGTGGAGACGCTTCCCCACTCTTACTAAAGGCAACTTTATGGGGGTAACAATGTAATTGTTAATCAGCTTCTCTCTAGGATGCTCAGACAGCTCGCTAGTGACCTGTTTGGGGACTGATGCAGAGCCTTGCGTGGTCCTTTGCACAGGGGTGAATTCCACCCATTATTTTTTCAAAGAGCTTCGTCATCTAGACGTAGGGAAATGTGTAGTCACTCTTCTTCCAGCTGGATTTGCCTGCTCTACCATGTTTCTTTCATAGTTTAAGTGGCTGCCACTAACTTGTACCTAAAATTAAGGTTGAGTCAATTCTATACTGAGCCCGAAAAATTATCCAAGAGTCTTCTCAAAGCAATTTCTGAGTTGTGTTACTTGAGCCTTGACTTAGACAGTGAACAAAATACAGAGGGCAGCACACTGCAGTATAGAGACCAAAACCAAGGTGATGAAAATGAGAATAGGATGCACTCAGAAAGGACCCACATCATGCCAGCCAATTTGTTTACCACAGTGAGAATTCAGACAGAGAGTGAGACTCCCAGGGATGGATACAGAATATAATTTGGGGAGGTAGCAATTAATGCTGCATTTCCATATTCATAGATAAGTCACCCACCTGTAGATACTAGCACAATGCAGTATTATAAAAATATGGAAATGATGGGATTGATTCTCCACTCACTCACTTTGGTGTAACTCCTGTGACTTCACTGGAGTTATTCCTGGTTTACATCTGTGTAAGTGAGATGAAAATCAAGCCCAGTGTAGTTAATTGTGAAGAGCGGTAAGATGATTTGGCTATGAAAGATACCAGGTACAACCACATTAACACAGAAACTAATTGTTAAAAATGGAAATGGATTAAAATTCCATTTACATATTTAAAGAAAACCCCAACATCCCCAAATTGCTTGTTACTCTTCTGAAGAATCTATAGCCTAGACCCTGATCTCAAGTTTTATTGCCTAAAAGATGGTCTAGATAATACTTAGTCCTGCCATGAGTGCAGGGACCTGGACTTGACGACCTCTCAAGGTCCCTTCCAGTCCTATGATTCTATGTAGAACTTTAGAATTGACGCTGAAATATAAAACACTCAATAGGCTATAATCCTACATTGGCAGATAGGAATGGGCAAGATGATGGAATAAATCTTTCCTAAGTCTAATTTATATGAATTTGGCGTATATTTTTCACACAGAACTGAAACAATTATATCACATCATCCTACCTTTGTTTTCAAGCTCTTACTCTACCTCTGCTGGCCTCGTTTTCAAACAGTCCCTTAGTAGGACAAACAAATCCAACAAACCAAGTGAAATTCACTCCAGTGCTTGTGCTAAAGCCCTCTGCACAACTTCAGCCTCCTGTTAGTAATGTGAAAGCCCTTTAGTGGTCTCTCTGCCCTGGAAGACTTTTGCCATCGAGCTCTTGAGACAGTTAGGAGGATGAAATAGACATTTATCATTGTTTATTATTTGTATAACAGCAGTATCAACTGAAGTCAGGGCCCACTGTGCTCGGTGCTGTACAAACGCACAGTAAGATACAGTCCTTGCCCCAAAGAACTTACAATCTAAATAGATAAGGCAAAGGACGGGAAGGGAAACAGAGGCACAGAGAGAGGCAGTGACTTGCCCAAGGTCACACACCAAATCAGTGGCAGAGCTGGGAACAGAATCCTTGTCCATTGAGCCCAGTCCAGGGCCTTAGCCACTAGACCAACTGCCTCCTAATCATTCAAGGGCTTATCTGTTCACTCAAGTGTAATTTCTGAGCATCCTGTTAAGAGGACCAGGTTTAGAAGCTGGATTATATGAGGCATTTATTGCCCTACAGCAACAACAAAACACTAGTTGTCATGTTTGTTTAGTTTGTTCCAACACTGTGATATTCCTTCTAAGTCTCCTGGTCTGAGAGGCCATGCATGGACGCACTGTGCCCAGCTGGGGCTCTGAGGCACTATGATAATATAACACATGGAAACACCAGTTCTCAAAGGGCTCCAAAGGCTACATGTGTGTTCTTGGGCAGTCAGCACCTTTGCTAGTGGGAGATCTACTCCATGGATCCCTCGCTGCTTCTGACTGTGAGAGCAGAACAGCAGATGGGAGAAGGTTTGGGAAGGAAAGGAGCTATGTTACTTCATACAGCTCCCAGGAAGACACCTGGGCTGTGGAGCCTATAGGGAAATGGGAAACATCAGAAGACTTAAAAGAAGAGCTTGGACACAGCTTATAGTCACAAGGCTGAGTTACACCATTCATACATAGCATTTCTTTGAAACCATGCCATGTCACTTAAAATAATTTGATTAGTTTTTACTGGAGGACAGGGCCTCATTGGACAACTGAAGGGAAATGTTGCAAACTAGTTTTAAATGGCTGTGAGCTGAGCAGAGTGGAATCTATTGAGTTCTTAGCTTCTGTACACACTGGCAACAGATGGCCAGTGTCTAAGAGTGCTGCAGCCTTACTTGCTTTCTGGATTGGATGCTTCAGTTTATGTCTACATGAAGTTCATAACTAGAGAGACACTGGCACTGTGCAACACTACGTATCTTTGAATTACTTGTAGGACATAGATAGACAGACCTCTATGTCTCTTCAATAAACCCTTGATATTCTAAATGGATGTTGGCTAAAATGATGACAAAAAAAGCCAACACGACAAAAAGCTATACTTGTTTTCCACCTAGTCTGTGTCATTGTGTCATCTGGTGGCGGGCATTATATGATGTATCATCATGAGCAGTTGGCAATGCAGCGAGATGTGTAGGAAAGATGGAAGTGCCTATCTTTGTGTACAGACAGTACCATCATTCATGATGCCAAACATCCAGCCCAGTTACTGAAAGGGTTAAAACTGATAGATAGGGACTGGCAGGCACTGGATTAGATAAGAAAATCTGCTGTCCCTAAATCTTCTTCTCTTTTTAGAATCAAATTATGTTGAGGATCTGAAATATTCAGACAAGTGGAGGTTTTTCACTTCCTGGTTGTGGCTGGGAAACAAAGCAAGAGTGCCAGAAAACTTTTAAGAAAGTGTGTTCTCTTAGGATTTTCAGCCTGCTTTTCTAGAGCTAAGAGAGAAAGGTTCAGACTTTTTGTATTGTGTTAATGCCCAGGTGACATCACCAGGGTCAGGGCCCCTCTGAGCTAGGTATTGCACAGATACACAGAAAGATACAGTGCCCGCCCTGCCCCGAAGCTGGCAATCTTATCCAAGTCAAACCTAAATCTGAGCCTTTTTAGGGTCACTCATTCCTACTGAAATAGGCATAAAATGCTTGTGTTGAATACAAGTTAAAATCGAGCTGTGATGTCATTTGGGCTGGATTCTGCTAGATGTGGAGGGTCTTCTGCAAGGTGCTGATCTGCCTCTGTGCCCACTGACATCCTTCAGCGCTCAGCACCTTGCAGGATCGGGCCCTTTATTAATACTCTTCCACCCATTACTAGTAGAGCTACTTAATGTGCACCTCGATCCTTTTGGTTTGTTCAGTGTTGTGTCAGCATATTGGGGAACCTGATTAAACACAGCTTAATCCTGAAGGAAGAAAGAACTCAAAACCGCATCATAAAAAATAACCCCATGCAAATAAATCATAAATGTATTACTGCTTCTTGGAATATTGTTTTACTCATGAGCCTTTCCTCCTTCGCCCAGCTCTGTCAGCACCATGCGTAATCAGCGCTACCACATCCACGCCAACCTGTCCTTTGCCATCCTGGTGGCTCAGATCCTGCTTCTCATCAGCTTTCAATTCAGCCCTGGAATGGTAAGTATTGAAAAGCACATTTTGCCTTTTTTTTTTTTTTTTGGCAAGTCATCTCCATGAACGTAAATACAGCCTGCCAAGAGCAAGATTGTGTGTATTACAACCTTTCTCTTATTTTAAACACACCTCTAAGCCAAAAATCCTAACCCACAGCACAAGACAAAGCAAGTTAAAGGCTTTTATACCCCCAAACTATTTTATCACTGCATCCGTCCGTGCTTGGCATTTGAAAAATAAAAACAGAGATGCTGATCATCAAATGTATGAAACTATTTCTATTCTGTTCCATTCTACCTAGATTCTCATACTGCCCTCATCACCATAGTGTCCAAACACCTTAGTGCATTAATTAATCTAACTAACATCTATCACGTTTGGTTCATCCTTTCTCTCCAGGGAGGAAATTGCATGCGCTGTAGCATTTTGTATAGGTAGGATTTTTTCCCAGTATGTCCATATTGTATTAGACAAGGAAAATTGAAGAAGTGCCCCTTGCATTTTGAGTGGAAAGAGTTGAGGTTTCTGGTGGTCCTAGTTCCTGTGGCAGTTAAGTTCTTCAGTCTTGGACTAGCTCCTGAGAAAGCTCTGTCTCCTGCACAGATGAGCTTTACTTGTGTGGCAGAAAGTTCTGTTGTGCTAAGGAACATAATTGTTGACCACAGTCCTTATCGTGGAGTTTTAGATGATTTTTTGGCTGTCATGGCCTTAGGCAATTTGAGCAAATTGAAGATAAGGACCAAGACCTTAAACTTGATTCAGTATTCTATGGAAAACCAGTGCAGAGAGTGAGGACAGGTTCGATGTGCTTAGGATAGCCATGCTGCTGAAGAGACGCGCTGCAGGGTTCTGCACTGGCTGGAGTTTCCTAAGGGCTGATGGCTCCTTGCCCCAGGTATAAGCATTATTGTAGTTCAGTTGGAAGGTGATGAAGGTGTGCATAACCAAAGCCAGGTCATCGTCTACCAATATGGGACAGAGTTTCTTAGCCAGGCAGAGATGGTAGAGAGCATTACTTGAGGGTGCTGCTTTGTGAGTATGGACTGAATTGACCAATTGTAGGTGTGTACCTGTTTTCAGGAAGGGACCGCTCCCACCTTGAAGTTCTTATAAGACTTTGAAAGCAATGTACTAACTTTTCATTTAAAACTATGGGCCATATTGAACCCTGAGATGTACTGGTCTTCAGTCTATGGACACATCCTGCAGATGAAAAGTTCCTTGCTCCAAGCAGCTGCAGGATCAGGACTGATACCATTTGTTAGACCAGAATAATAGGGATGTGCCAAGTTACCCACAACAGATGTAATGAGCAAATAGATCTGGCTTCCCACCAGAGGAAGAACATGTAATTTGTTACCATTGATGTACTGGTGTTTGTGGCTTTTATTAAAAAAAGCTATTTAAAATTAACACAGGATCCTAAGATGTAAATTCCCTCCTGCATCAGGAGAAAACAAAATCTTATTTTTAGATAATGTTCCACAGCACTTCAGATTTTTAATAGAACAAAACTTGGCTGCTTTGGAGATCAGCGGCTGTACCATACTGCTTTTGACAACCAACATGCAGGTTCTTATTCATCTGTCATTCTTTCTGTTTTCAGTACAAGCACATATGAGAGTTGTGTGCTTTTCATTCGGGCAACACAAAACATAGGTAAATTTGTATTCAAATCAACTGGCATCCTGTGGGCTTCTGGTAAGTTGTTAATATCTGGCATTTACAGAGTTTTCATCTGAGGATCTAAAAGCACTTTGTAAAACTGGGTATCCTTATTTTCATTTTACAGAAGAGTGATCTGAAACACAGAGAGGGCAAAAAATAGTAGAAGATCACCCAGTGAATCAATAGCAGAGCCAGGAATAGAATATAGGGAATCCTGATTTCTAATATCACACCATCTGGAGTCGTCATAGAATCTCAGGGTTGGAAGGGACCTCAGAGGTCATCTAGTCCAACCCCCTGCTCAAAGCAGGACCAATCCCCAATTTTTAGCTGAGATCCCTAAATGGCCCCCTCAAGGATTGAACTCAGAACCCTGGGTTTAGCAGGCCAAATGCTCAAACCACTAAGCTATCCCTCCCCCTGTGGGAGGGAAGGAAGGAAGGATAGTCCATGGGCTATACTTTTCTCACTAGTGGTCCATGCTGCCCTTCTCTCACCACATCTGCCAATATGGCCCTGTGTTTCTCATGTCTTGGCACCCTTGCATTAGATGATGATGATTTTCAGGAGCAGTGTCATTTGTGGAGCCATGGCATTTGTCTCTCCACCCATGTGTCAGTCCCTGACGTGCACAGCTCAGGGATGAAGGTTGACATAAAAACATGAAAGAAAAATGAACAAGTCACTCCAAATTTCCTATCAGCTGAAACCTTAGCAGGTCCTGAGTGAATATGATAAGGTGCTGGGGAGAAAATGACAGCGAATGGTTTAACTTTAGATGGAAAATAAAATGCAGACTGCAGAAAACAGCAACAGTGATACAATCGGAAATAGAAAACAAGGGAAGCCTCACACTAAAATAATGCTCAATAGATCAGGAAGGCTGCTAAAACTTCACCTAGAGGACAGTCTTGGGGGAAATAAAATACATATAGGGAATAAAACAACATTGACAAAAAAGATGATCTCATTGTCATGGTCTCTCTCTTGCAATTTCCACTGATACAGGGTTTTGAACAAAAGCCCTTTGGCTCCTCACCTGCTCTCCCCACCTAGTCTTTTAAAATGCTAAGAATTCTCAGTTGCCTTTCTGGTGAAGGCTCCTTCTTTCTGGATGGCTGTTGCCAAAGCTGACCATGTTCATCAAGCTCTTGGCCTCTTATGGTACTGTGGCCCTGTCTGCACGCATACACGGATGGTTTAATTAAATCTGTTTAGTTAAGCTTATTCAGTGAAACCGATGCAAACTCCTGTGTAGACACTAATTTCATTTTAAGAGTTCTGTATTTCAATTTAGCTTAAACCTTCTCCAAGTTGACTTGAGCTAAACTGAACTAAGCCTGCTTTAAACCAGAATTAGAACAAAGCTGGTTTAACTGAACTGCTTTAATATCACCCCTTAAGTAAAGTGGAGCAACTTTGCCTACAGACAGTCCCTAAGCAGAAGCTCTGTAGGTGCAGGAGGAAATTTGCATCCTATGGCTTTGATTCTCCAATGCCCTGGGCTTTGTGCCGTCATTTAAATGGGCATGAAGTGCTTCCAAATCAGAAGGGTAGCACTGTACACTCACTTTGCCCTGATGTAAACATAATCTAGGACAAAGGAGAAATCAGCCTGTCAAACTGTTACTCAAGTTTACTTTCCTTTTCTCCTTTGTATTTTTAGCTTCAGGTATTCCCAGCACACCTATTTTAGTTAGTCAGTGCTCTAGATAGTGGGAAATTAAAGGCGCGAATTGATGTGAACCAATTTCAAGATAATTCCTTTCTTCCTTCCAACGCCTGCAACAATTTTTTTCAACATTTATTTAATTTCCCCTTCTGTGAGTCTAGAAGGGGCAGTCGGCGCCTACGATTTAATGGCTGAGCGATAGTAATGGGGTCTTATTCTTTTTCTTCATCCAGCTCATACAATTAAAATAGCAATTAAGAATAATCAATTTTAAAATTAATAACAGCAGAATATGCAGTAAGTAAAAACTTTCAAGTACACGGTATGTTATTCCATGCACAAATATCAGCCATTTTCATTCTGTCACCCAGATTATATTTATTTTATATTAAGAAAGCAACAAAGCAAGGAAAAAAGTCTCCCTAAGAGAGCACAGTATGCTTGTCTCTTCTATAGATGGCTGCAGCCAAGCACAAAATGGCCACTGCCTCCACAACAGTTAGGGGTCTTTTCTCCATTTAAAAGTACAGGAAACAGCATGTCATATATACCATATGAATCAAGGCCTGGATTTGTTCCTGGTTTTGCCATTTACTTTCTCTGAGACCTGAGCCAATGTATGTAGCCTCTCTGGGCTTCAGTTTCCCCACCAGTAAAATAAGGATAATTATATGTACACATCATTATAAAGGTCTTTAAGAGCTATGGATGAAAAGCTCCTTGTAAGTATTAACTACATGATTATTATTGTTTTCATTTGTTGCTGTGTTTGGATGGAAGATCCTTGGTGTTACAATTCATCCTTTTTATTATTCATGTGTCCTTGAAAGCTTTTACTTACTGAGTATTCTGCTGTTACTAATTTTAAAACTGATTACCCTTAATTGCTATTTTAATTGCATGGGCTGGAGGATACTGCACAAAAGAGAGAGAATTTACTCTCGGTGCTGTGGTTTGCTTCATCTTCTCTTTCTGCTAGAGATGGGCCTATCTAGTTAAGGCAAAAAAATTTCTATAAATCCTATATGCAACACAATGGTGTCTCTCACTCTTCAAATCCAAGAAGCTGGGACAGGATATCAGGGGAATCACCCAAAATTGCCCTGTTCTGAAACATCTGGCACTGGCCACTGTCAGAAGACAGGATACTGGGATAGATGGACCATTGGTTTGAATATTTTTATGTTCTTATATTTTCAAATAAAGTGTCAATTAGGTCCGTGTAGCCAAACTAAGTACAGCAAAGGCCTGGGAGTGGCATTATGTCAACAGATGACGCAGCAATACCTGAAATTACCACTGCCCTTGGATTTTATTCAGGATCTCTCTAACCCACCATGGAATCTGGGTGCTTCACTTGGATACCAAAGAGAGCTGCATGTAGCCCAGTGTTTGTGCCAATCAAGCAGATCTCAGTTACATTACCTGTCCATTTGCCATTTCTACTACATTAATTTCGTAGGGTGGGCACAAGTTTAGTCAATTCCATTATAACCATAAAACAGAGGAACTCTTTCCCTTAAATGTATTTAGCTCCTTGTAGAAAATTTAATCCCTAAGATTTAAACAATAGGGATAAACTGGCATTATATGTTCTAGAGCTCTCAGTACGGAATTAATCCTAAAGTCACCTGGGCCATTTTCTTAGAGATGATAGCTTCCGCACATACCATATTTTCTCCTACTGACAGGCACATCAAGCATCTTTGCCATCCAAACAGTGGCAGCCAGAGTGGATTTTTAAAAAAAATTAAAAATGTATGTTTTCACATGCTACCAAAAAAAAAAAAAAAAGAAGCAGCATCCAGCAGCATCCAGAGACCTGCATGTTTGTAAGGCAGAAGCACATGTATTTACACAAAATAAAATGAAGTCTACAGTGACCTAGAGGCAGTAAATAGCCTTATGTTTTACTGGCAAAACCCAGTGTGTATCCACAATTGTTTGAAGTTCTGTAGTGGGCATATTGAGCTGTTTTTCACTCTGTGCTCCTCTGAGCAGTACTGAACCACAGACACAGGAAAGAAAGGATAAAGCGACTCCGCAAGACGAGGAAAAAACAACTACCTTTACTTAGGCTACCGTCCTACGGGCATCTACCTAAACTGAAGATCAAATGAGGAATGCAGCAGTATAGCAGTATATAGAAACAGCACATTTTCATGGTGGTGGGTTTTTTGGTTGTTTTTCTTTGGTACTGTAGCAAAACTGCCACTCAAGTTAGAAGCACCATCACAAGCTGGATTCAGACAAGTGGCCCAAACGAACCTGTATTCATACTGCAGCCATGGATTGCGTCAGTCTTAATTTCCTTTGCTTCCACATTGGTTTTGCTTCGCTCAGCCACTTGCTGTTTCTGACACATCTGGTTGGCTGGGCAGCAAATGGATAGCTCACATTTTACAGATCTAGCCTCTATTGTAGGTTGGTTTTCTGTTGCATTTATTTTCTTTTGGGGGTGGGGGCAGCTTTCTTGTGTAAATCAGGTAGAATTTAAATGGACTCCATGTTATTGTTTGGCCCCTGATATTATGATAAAGAACTGAACCAGGATATTTTTTGTAGGTTTCATCAATGAACAGATCCAGTTGTGGTCCAATGTCACCAAAACATTTCAGAATTCCTTATGTATTAGTGGTATTGTTTGTTTGTATACTGATTTGGGTGTCTTGAAAGAATAGTGGGTCAGACACCAATCTCACATCCGTTAAATTCACCGTTATTTTGTTGCAGTCAGTGGAGTTTTTATGGATTTGTTATCGGTATATCAGAAAAACAGGAACTATGTCCCTGCTCCAGTGTAGAACCTCTAGAATGCAGCTCAGATAGGGCTAGGAGAGTTCAGCTCTCATTACATTATCGAGTCTCTACACACCCACATAAAGGGTGAAATGCCACAACATGGCAGCTAAGCTAATACAACAAAGGGAACTGCGTATTTACATTTGAAAGAAGTGGAGAGAGCAGACTGGTTCCCATTGGCAACGTTATTTCTGCACATAGGCATCCAGGCAATTGAAGCATGACTGTGGGCTTTGCCCAGGTGAAGGAAGGACACTAGGAAAGAAAATAATAACTGCTCTTTTGTCTTCTCACTTAAATGGGTTGTAAACTAGCAAAGACCCCTGTGAAATGCAGTAGGTGTCTAAAAGGTTTTTTGAGTGACGTTGTCAAAGCAAAGCAATCCAGACATCATCAGTGTGCTGGAAAAGATGCAATATGGAGACGTATCTGGGATTTATTCCAAGAAGGAGGCCTAAAATATACCTTAACCTAAAGCGGACGAAACAAGTGTGTCCTGCAGTAAATAATCTGCAGCCACATCTATCAGATGGCCATGTAACGAGAGAAACTAGGTATGATGGGACAGCCTTGCAAAGCAATTAACGGTGGAAGAGCAATGGGCTGTGTGCATACATGAGGAGTGGGGAAGAGCAAGGGATTAGGTTTTGCTGTTTTTATAAGACAGGCAGTTATGGGATTTGGCACAGAAAGTATCTCTTTGAGGAATAATCAGCGATAACAGTTATGGTCTCAGCCCCTTAGGGAAAGTTGACAATTAAAGCCCATGCTTATATTGCCTGTATTCTGTATGACGCTCATAAACATTGTCTAATTCAGCTGAATATGACCTAAGAAGAATGTTTCTAGTTCAGCTACATACTCCTAGCGCTGGCATTTCTTTCTTTGTCAAGAATTCATTTATCTTCAAAGCATTTTATAGATAAAACTGAAATTACTATTTCTCTTTACCTAAGTTGGACTCTCCTACTTTCTGGATGCCATGTTGGCCTGTGAGAATATTACTGTGTCCAACTGGGTTCTAAACGTTATATTATTCACAAAAATGCAGCCTCCCCTGGACCCTTCTCTATGGTCATCACTTTTCCTTTTCCCAGAATTTCTCTGGCTCACTGTGCTACACACACCATCAAGGAGTGTTTGAGATGTCTGAAAGAACTCAGTAGCCATGACTTCTTGTCCTCCTTCTTGTCCACTAGACCCATTTCTGGCAAATATGGCTTTGTACACTGGGCACTGTAACTTACTCTGGGAAATTGATGCTATTGGACAGGCAAGTGTGTAATACAAGCTAGATGACTACCATAAGTCAATTATAACTCATGACCCAACTATGGCTCATTATAAGCCAATTCTGACACTTTTTAGCATGTAATATAGTGAATGGAGAATCTTGTGAGACTTGCTGAATTGCTAATTGGGACAGACACAATTGGAAATACAATAAGTTTGAGTCTAAATGTCCTATTTTAAATATGAGGAACAGCAGACTAAGGAGGGACTCACTGGCAAGATAAAGTTAGAAACTAAGGCCCAGAGTTTTAAAGGTATTTAGGTCTTGCTGTGCTTAGCATTGCAATGCCTAACCGATTTAGGATAGTCAGTGGGATTTGGGCTCCTAAGTGCCTAAATCATGTTTGAAAATAAAACTTAGGCTCCTAAACCAGTTAGGTGTTGTAATGCTGCACACAGCAAAACACCTAAATAGCTTTTAAAAACCTGGACCTGAGTTAAATCTGTCACTTTGTTGAGGTTTCTCCTGAAAGCCACATGCACTGACTTTCACTAAACCCTTGGAGAAATTCAGCTTCTCCTCCTCCTTCCACAGGTCATGTCACCCCTTGCTTCCAAATCTCCTATTTATCTCATAGTCAGTTGTCTCTAGAACTGCCTCACCAGGGGAGTTGATCCTGCACTCGAGTGCCTCTAACTCTCATTGACTTCAGCGGGAATGATTGGTATGTTATGGGGGAAGGGGCAGAAATAGGCCTGTGATTTGGTTCTCTTAAGTCCATCTGGTACAAATGGGTTTGGCAACTAGTTTTTCTGATTATAGCATAGGCTCCTTAGATATGTCACTTTGAAGCTGTCTCTCTAATGCTTTATTATTTTTCTTTACTATCCTTTTACTCTAGTGTGTTTTTTTGTTTACTGTGAAAACACAAAAAACCCAAACTGATTGTGGAAAAAATTCACCAAGAATTTTGACTAATTTTTTTTTTTTGCTTCATATGGTAGGTGCCTTGCAAAATCTTGGCCATTCTCCTTCATTTCTTCTTCCTGAGTGCTTTTGCTTGGATGCTGGTGGAAGGATTTCATCTCTACAGCATGGTGATCAAAGTGTTTGGGTCAGAAGAGAGCAAGCATTTATACTACTATGGGATTGGATGGGGTAAGTGTTTAATAACAATCTCCTCCTCACCTCTTTTAAACCTGCGCTAAGAGCTCATATATGAATCCTGGCCACCGAATTTATATAGTACAGATAAAGCTGAACTTTGGGACAGCATTAAATAATATGGTACAATGTGATTTTATCTGATGTGCCATCTCTCATATTAAAAGTATCTCTGAAATAGACAAAAGAAGGAAGCAGCTGTAACAGTGATCACAGTCTGTTTTGCAAATAGCAGGTCTGTTAGGTAGGAAGATGCATCTTTTCTGACCACACTTTGAAGTATATAGATTCTAATCCAAATCCCATAGAAGCAAATGGAATCAATTCCTTTGACTTCTCTGTGAGCTGGATTCGATCCTTAGTCATAAAGCCAATATTGGACTAAGTGGGGCTCTTGCAATACCCCCGTGTTCTATTTCTGGTTCTGCCACTTACTCATTTTGTGACATTGGGAACATCACCCTATACCCCCCTATTTCCCTACCTGTGAAATGGATATAACCGTTCAGGAGATTTCATTAGCGGATGATTGTAATACACTTTGACATCCGTATGTGAAAGGGGCTACATAAGAACCCAGATTTAAGACTAAAAATGTGATCATAGGATTCAGGAATACTGAGCAGGGCCATTCACTACTTTTTCAAATGCAGGATCCAAAATATGAGCTGCATGCATGGGGAAATGAATAAAAACAGCCCACTACGCCTATCTTATTCAAAACTCTTTACACAAGACAAAAGATATCTTGCTCTCATTGTTTTGGAGACATATGAATGATGCTTGGCAAAGCTCCACAATTAGAAGAAGAAAAGAAAGTGATATACTGGGACAAAAGGAGGCGTGAGAAAAGATAACAAAGAATGGAATACCTATATCATTATGGATAAATTCAAAAATATTTTAAAACAGGCATTATCTTTTCTCCACTGATTCATTTGGAAGCTGACTCAAAACCAATTATAACAATAATACAAACCTACTGTCAGTCATAATTGGAATATTTAATACCTATTCCACACTGCAGGCCTTGGCAGTAGCAATGCCATTCATTTACATGTTTCAGCTGCTCCTACTTTACGTATTTTCAGCATGACCTTTTCATTCTGCTCATCACTTTCTTTTCCTTTTAAAAATGTTCTTCTAACGAATTTTCTTCCAAGTGCCTCTGGATACACATTCGTGGGTAACATGGAGGTCTCCATCATGTTGGGGGAGCAAACTCTAGATTAATTAGTTAAGACTCCCCGCCCCCCTTTGCCTCCCTGCAAAAGGTTAGAAATATCAGATCCATTGATAGCTTTGTCAGTTGCCTTGGAGAAAATCCCAGGGAGAACAGCTGGTGTTTATTGGACATGCCAGCTAATCAGGGACTCTTTTAGATAATGGAAGTCCTTGGAGAAAACAAACACTCTTATTGGTTGTTGGGGCATTTAATGCTCTTCTTATCATTCTCCAAATGTTCTTTAATTGGCTTGCATGAGCTGTGACTCCCACCACCACTTGGTTCCACTGCTGATGGCCAATGAATGTTCCTCACTGGCCAGCCTTCACTGTTGTGTCTGGGTGAAAATAGAAGTCGATTTTTCATTTTGAGTCAGCTTCCAAGCAAAACTGTCGAAGTTTGACTTCTAGTCAATCTTTTGAAAATCGCTTCATTTCGCAAGCGTTCTCAATGGTGCTACATTGTCTCTCCACCCTGCCCCCCCCCCGCGTGGTTCTATTGACTCACGTAATAATAAACAAACATGGAATCAGTCACCCCAACTAGAACATTGGTTACAAACAGAACTTCACTGCACATTGGACACTGGATCTAAGCTGACTTTTTCTAGGAGAAATAACCACCAAAAGAGAGACAGAAAGGGAGAAATCCTACTCTTTGTCCTTTTCCTAACTGATCTAAAATGAATTCAACAATCAGGAAAACAAATTCAGATAAGGTTTTTTTTGAGTCTGAATCTGTAGGTGAATATGAACCCTTGGGATAAGAGCTCTGAGAGAGAGAGAGAGAGAGAGAGAGGGATGGTTGAATGCAATAGTGCATTAAGCCATTGACCCTGAATTTCCATTTTCATGCATGTTTGACCTGATTGTCTAAAGCTTGTTTGTTGCTGTTACCTTTTCCACTTTATAAATTATAAGCGTACAAGCCTTTTGCATCTTGAAATTAAACTCACTTTGCTACTTCATCTGGCTGTTAGTGGACTGCCCATACTGTACCTGATTTGAGGGAAAAGTCTGCACTCCTCACAGCAGATTTGTTAAACTTGCTGAATTTAATTTAACTTAGGGCTGGGAAGATGTCCCTGACTGTACTTCCCTCCTACCTCCTATGGAGATGGTGAGATTAATGTGAATTAACAGGACTGTACTGACTAATGACAGCTGTGCAAATCACCATCTCTCCATGCCAGCTTTCTATGAATTAATGTCACGTACAGACTTATGGAATGCATCCTTCAATCTGATTGGTTTAAATGAGTTGTGTTCCTTAAAGAATGACCAATTTACATGCCTACAATGCCAATCATGCATCTTACAGCTGCTGTTTTCCAAAAAAGTTTTGAAGCTGTCCTACAGTGTTATCAGCAAAGTCCTGTAAAATATTTTCAGAGAAACCAAAGAACCACCAAGAAAAACTCCCCCATTTCAGGTTTTACTACAAACTTATACCAGGTTTACTGGGGTTCATAGATCATATGTGTGAATTTAGGCCCAATCACAAGAAAACCTGAGCTCATTTGTGGTCTGGGGTTTAAATCACATGAGATTCATGTGGTTCACATTCTTTCAGTGCTGATGTGAGAGAAACCTGGCAATTTTGGATTGAGAGTTGATTTGAGATTTTTGAACCCCTAATGTCAGGAATGCAAACCCAAATGGATCGAAATCTAAGAAAATGTTCTTACAAACTGTTGGGAAGTGAAATTGGCAAGTTTCACATGGTTCTTGTTTGAAGAGGCTTTTTAAAATATCTATTATTATGAAGAATAAGGATATGAATCTCATTCATAGGGGAATTGGCTTACAGCATAAGCTTTGATACATTAATTAACAAATAATTAATTATTAACTGCTGCTTGAAGATACATTCTTATGCATACAAATCACAGACAAATGTAAGTTTAGCCTTTTTTTCCTGCTCCCCTATGCTTAATATTAGCATTTATTATTTGTAAAGTGGCAGTGGTCTGCCCAGTAGTGTACCCAACACAGGAAAACCATGGTGTCCAAGTCGGCAAACACTTATTGTCAATCAAAGATAACTCACATGAGTGTGCCCCAGGCTATTGCAATGTGACCTGAAATACTGCAATATGATTACTATAATTAAATAAATGCTAATTATTGCACTGTGTCCTAACCTATTGCAGTGCATACACAATGACTTATAAATTAACGCCTTGAGTAGAGGTTTGTAGGATTAGGCCCATGGCCCGGGGCCTAGGAGCTTGCAGTATAAATAGACATCCAACACAAAATTCACTAGGGAATAAATGGTGGAAGGTTCTATATTAGAACAGGGCCTTTGTGCATTTTTTTCCTAGTGTTGTTGTTCTTGGCAGATAGAGTGTAAGTCAGACATGTTGGCATGCACTGATTGTCCATAGATTCCTGTGAAGTGTAGCTAAGACTCAGGCAGACAGCAGATAAGAGCGCATCCAACAATGATAAATTCCCTCATGAAAAATTTGCATTGAACATTTTTTTTTTACAGGTAGCTCAGTTTCTAAAATTGGTAGATTTTGACTGCCAATCCTACAGTGTTCTGAGACAAGTGAAATCTTCCCAAGGAATGTAAATGTCAGTACAAATCAGGTTGCTAGGAAATTGTTTTGTATTGCTTTAGAGAAACCTGCATTTGAATTGGCTGTTGGGTTTTCTTAATCACATTTGACATCTTGTCATTGTTGAAAATGTGTCAAAACAGTCCTGAAATAATTTAACTAGTCAGGTGTACCCCAGGCTATTTATCACTTGATGAATACCAGTGGGTACTTTCATAGTCTGTGCTATGAATACCATTCACTGCCTGTAATCTGGCTCTGGTATTCACTGAGTGGATAATGGATGCTGCTTAGTGGACCTCAGTATATATATCATTTTAAATTTTATTAGTGTGTCAGAACTATAAAGTGATTAGAAACTACAGTATACTGTAGGAACAGAGAGGTTTAATGCCAAAGAAGAAAGGGAATGCTATTGAAGTAACTGCTGCTTGAATTAAGGTGGACGTGCTAGGAGATGTAATATCTTTTATTGGACCAACTTCTGTGTGTGTGTGTGTGTGTATATATTATTCACATTGCAGTCTCTCACTTCCATACTAAACATATAGGGCCAACAAAGGGACAGGAGTGATGCGAATGAACCTATCAGTTGCTAACCCATATTATTGGCATCTTGACTTTGCATATGGATGGAAATGTTCAAGCCAGTCAATACTGCCGTCATTTGCAATGTGTTAATGTGTGCTCATGTATTAATGCACATAGAGGTTCAGTTTGAGTTGTTAGTTCATGAACACAAGGGAGGAAGTATATAATTGATGAGGGTTTTATACATCTTAACCAAGCCCTCTCAGCTCTGGAAAAAGACATTTGGCTCTGAAATAAGTGTTTGATAAATTGATAAATCAAGAACTGAACTGTGGTCATGCTTGTACTGGAGACATAAAAGCAGAGTCCCAAATGGATCTCTATTAGTCAAAAGAATCACAATGTGTTATTCCTCCCAACAGCAGCTGCCCTTTCTTTTTCTGACTTCTTAGAAGCTTTCACTGGTTGATATCTGCTTGCTAGACTTCCATTTTGGAGCAGGACAACTCATTGGTATAACAGTATAATTTAATAGCAGAAAACTTTGAATCCTGTTGAGTATTTTGTTTTCAAAATATTGCATCTCCATAAATATTTACTGTAGAAGCCATAAAGGTTTTGTCTCTTCATACAAATCTGTGTTCAACTGTGGAAGTTGTAGCACGTGAGTGAGTGAACCTCTTTTGACCACTGCAGTGCAAACTAGCCTGTTGCCCTCAGACATTTGTGTATGTGAATTTCCTGATGTCTGACAGCTGTGGCCAGTTTTTCACCAACTGGAGCATGATACTGACCCAAAGTGAATTAAAGCTGTTGAAGAGGATGACTCATCTTGGACCAGTCAAAGCAGATTGCCCTGTCTTCATCTTTCAGTCTTATCTCACATGTGAAGACGACCACCCTTTGCACATTCATAGGTCCTGGAGTGTGCAAAATGTGAGTCTGATTTTTACAAACCCAAGCAAATAGTCCTTGCATCAGCATTCCCATTGAATCTCTTGTGAGAGTACAGTTTTGCAGCATCTGGATTAATGAAGAGTTGAAACTAGGGGCAAAATCTGACAGGAGATGGGAACAAGTAAGCTCTGGATTGAATGTCAAGAAATATCCTACCATATTCTGTGATGGCTGAGAGAAATTACTTCAGTAAAATGAATTCAGCAGAGAGACAGATTACCAAATGTTCTGAATCATCTGAAGTCTCTGTGTATTATCATCAGTCCAAAGAGTGCTAGAATTACTTTGATACCTACAGTTGTCAGTAATTCAAAAGATGATTGATTCTAAGAAGGGAATACCTTTAAAAATAGCTAGAGACTGGTTGGAATAATGCTCTGTTGCCTTGGTGATTCAGGATAACATATAGAGATCAATATATCAAAACTTTCAAAACACCTTCCCCCTCTCACCCATTTGTCAGACATTGATGATATCGGTTGTTGTGTGGAAAGTTACTACAGTGGAATGTTGTACTTAACCCGTTCCCAGCATTGCAGGCATTTTTCTTTTCCCTTTGATTACTAGTTAGAATTGGGCATTTAGTTTCCATCCATTTGAATGTTGATTATTTGCTGCCACTTGGTTGAGTTAGATCCAGTGCCCTTCTCTAGGGCTGGGATAACCCAATGGGAAAAAAAAATCGTATCAGATGAGATTAACTCTACTCCTGCTAAACAAATTAGAGAATATACTTTTCCCAGCCAGGCAATAAATGGTCTTTCCAGGAGCTTGAAATAAATATACTTCTTCTTTGAGTAGTGTCCCTATGGGTGCTTCACTGTAAGCGCATGTGCACCCCTGCGCCTCTAATCAGAGATTTTGGGTAGCAGCGTTCATTGAGCCTGCACATGTGCTCTCCCTCCCTCGCGGCTATCTAGTCCCGCACGGGGGAATTCCCCTCACTTCCTGCTCAACTGCCCTCCCAATTTATGAGGTGATTCTAGATCCTACCAAAGTCATCTGGCAGACACCAGCCTCCATTGCATCAACCAGAAATAAAAAATAATTAAGAAAAAAAATACTACATCCCTCCCAAACAGGCAGACTGTTTCAATGTCTGCAACACAAATCCATCACAAGGGATGTGGTTAATGCATGAAGCAAGCAACATAATGCCAAACTGACCCCATATGATCGGGCTTGGCAAGATGGTGTATTTGTTGGCGACTTTACCAAATTGTCATGGCCAAATACAATTTCATTAATTATGGGAAACTCAGTGCATTTCTGGAACATTTACTGGAACATAAAAGGAACAGTTTCAGACCATTCTTAGAGAGGGTCAGTTAATAGCCAGACTGGTGCTAGAGACAGCACTGGATGTAGCTGATACAGCTGCCCGCTCGGTCTCCATGACAGTGGTACTGAGGTAGGCTTCTGGGCTACACCTTTCTGGATTGCCCAAAGAGCTGCAGAAGACTTCCAATTTGAAGGGCCCAAACTCTTCATGGAGAAGACAGATTCTTCTCTCCACATCCTGAAGGATTCCTGGAGCACATTACGCTCTCTGGGAATCTACACTGCAGGACAGAAGAGAAGATGTATCTCTTAGCCACAGCACAGGTCACAACCTCCTCAATACCCACCATCTCCACGCTGTTACGAGCCACAGTATAAGAGGACCAGGGTTCAAAAGCAGAAGCAGTCCGCAACCTCTCAAACCACCTCTGCTAAGCACTTTTGACAGGTTGGTCGAGGGCCTGAACAATTATACCTTGCAACATCAGCTGCCACCTACACACCTGCCACACCCTTTCAGAAGTCACCTGGCCCTACTTCACAGCAGTTGGGAGAATATCACCTCTGACAGGTGGGTTCTGGAGATAATTTTGAAGAGTTATGCCATTCAATTAATGTCCCTCCCTGATTCCAACCCTTCTTCCCCATCCCCCTTCCAGGGACCCTTCTCATGAGAACCTACTTCATCAGGAAATATATCATTTGTTATGCCTAGGGGCCCCTGAACCAGTCCCGGTGCAACTCAGGAGCAAGGGGTTTTACTCTCATTGTTTTCTGATCCCCAAGGCGAAGGGAAGTTGGAGGCCCATTCTAGATCTAAAGGCATTAAACAAATACAGGAAGGTGCAGATGTTCAAGATGGACACAAGAGGCAGCCATTATTCCAGCTCTAGAGCAAGGAGATTGATTTCCAGCACTCAACCTACAAGAAGTCTACTTCCATATCTCAATATAACCATTGTACGGGAGGTTTTCTATGGTTTACCTTTGGGGCAGGACCATTATCAGTACAGACTGCTCCACCCAGGATATTCTCTAAGGTTCTCTTCATTGTAGTGGTGCACTAACCCCGGTACAGCAACTGGAATTGATCAGCACCAACCTTGATGCAGTACAAGCGAGACATTCCTCCTGCTATGCAGACTCACCACCCTGGCATGGATGCCTCTCTAATAGGCTGGGGAGTTCACCTACACAATCACAAGGTTCAGGGCAAATGGCCTTCCAAAGAAGTGACCTTCCATAGCACTTTTTTGGAGCTAAGGGCGGTCAGGAATGCATGTGCACACTTTCTGCCTTTCATCAAGAACACCCACATAAAAGTCATGATAGTCTTAATATGACCTGTATGTTTTACATAAATTGCCAAGGGGGTGCCAGATCTCCCTCCTGCTGCAAGGAAGCACTCAAACTTTGGAATTGGTGCATCCACCACAATGTTCTCATCTCAGCTTGCTATCTACCAGGCATACAGAATGTGACAGCCGACAGTCTCAGTTGGAATTTTTGTCATGACCATGAGTGGGTATTGAACTCAGAGGTCCTTCAAGATATATTCGCCCTTTGGGGAACCCTGACTACAGATCTCTTTGCTACTTACCAGAACAAGAAATGTCCTCGTTACTGCTTCAGGGCTGGCCTGGGGAAACAGTCACTGGGAGATGCCCTCATCCTCCCATGGGACGGGGCCCTCTTGTATGCCTTTTCCCAGTTTCCTCTTCTGTTGAAGGTCCTGTTGAAAATTCAACAAGACAAAGGGAGAGTTATTCTGATTGCCCCTCCTGGCCATGACAAGTCTGGCTCCCTTACCTGACATAGATGGCAACATGCCCTCCTGTTCCTCTTTGGCCCATTCCTTACCTGCTCTCTCAAAACAATGGGCTGATCCTTCACCCCAACCTGTGGGTCTTCCGTCTCCAGGCATGGCTCCTTCTTAGTTCCAAGGCTTAGAGGCACAATGCTCTGAGGAGCTGAAAGACATGTTGCAACACAGCCAAAAGCTGACCACTCAACATACTTACCTACAAAATGGAAACGATTCCAAGTTTGTTGTCATTCTAAAAACATAGACCCAACCTCGTCTTCCCTATCTCTGATTTTGCACTACATTTTAGACCTCAAGAGATCAAAACTCTCACTCAGCTCTCTTAAGGTACATCTTGCAGTGAAAACGGCTTTCCACTGCCAGGTAGACAGATACTCGGTGTTTGCTTACCCACTGATGCATAGATTCCTTAAGGGCATTGAGAATCTCTTCCCACATGAGACATCACCTGCTCCCACCTAGGGCCTTAACCTAGTTCTCAGGGCTTTGACTAGACCTTCCTTTGAGTCCACAGCAACTTGCTCTCTCTCACACCTGTCCATGAAGACAGCATTTCTAATTGCCATCACCTCAGCTAGGCACATAGGAGAAATAAGAACAGGAGTACTTGTGGCACTTGGAGACTAACAAATTTATTTGAGCATAAGCTTTCGTGGGCTACAGCCTGCTTCATCGGATGCATAGAATGAAACATATAGTAAGAAGATATTTAAACATACAGAGAACACGAAAAGGTGGAAGTACCCATACCAACTGTAAGAGGCTAATTAATTAAGAGGAGCTATTATCAGCAGGGGAAAAAAAACTTTTCAAGTGATAATCAAGATGGCCCATTCCAGACAGTTGACACGAAGGTGTGAGGATACTTAATATGGGGAAATAGATTCAATTAGTGTAATGACTGAGCCATTCCCAGTCTCTGTTCAAACCTAAGTTAATGGTATCTAGTTTGCATATTAATATTAATAGATTTTCAGCCCAAGAAGTTCAGATACATTTTGGGTGACATCTGGGTGCTTATCTGAACTGAACCAAATGTCCTGAGGCTGACCCATCCTTGCTTATTCCCCAGAAGTCCAGAATTTGAGGCTATGTTGCAGTGTGGCTCATACTCACTTATTAATATGCAGTGCTGCATAGCATGCAATGATACTACAGAGGTGTGCATGTTGCAGATGCCACGGCTTAGATGACAGACTTGTGTAGTACAATATCCTGCATCTGATGCTGCACTTCCTAACGTAAAGCATATCGTGTCACGTTGTACGTTTGAAGGGTTGGGGTAAGGCTGGTGAACATGTTTAGAACATCTCAACCGAGGAAACAATCGAATACAGTATAAAAAAAGCACAACCGGCATTTTTACATGGATGATAAATAGCAGTAATAGCACTGCATTAGCACTTTTGCTATTGTGTCCCTAGAATTAACTATTATGAGATGTTGTCTGACTCTAACAGCTCATCTGCAGTTTTTACTCATAAGCCCAGGATTGAGCAAATACCCTTAATATCTTCGTGTACTATATTATCCATAGGAGTGTTCCAGGCCAGATCAAATCTTGTGACCTCATCAGGCTAAATATGTTTGATTCCTACCTTTACAGAATGTCTCAAATGGTTGGTTCTTCAGAGAACAATATGTTTCTTTCATGGTAACAAAATCCTAATTTATTTTAGATGCTAACCTCCACCCCCATCTATCTTTTAATAGCCTGTTACTGCAGAGTGAAGACAAATGCTGCACTGTAGGCTGTAGACCATTTTACATTCATTGAATTAACTGTTCTTGTTATCCAGATGACTGCACTACGCTTCATCTGTATACGTTTTATTATCTTGCTAGGGAACTCTGTATTTAATTTTCTTCTTCGTTGCAGATTAAAATGGATAAATAATCAAGTTAAATCCTGTGACTATCTGAAATTTGCCTCAGGCTAGCATCCTGAGGGATAGTAAGCACAAGTACTTTTTGTGTACGAGACAGATTATCTACATGTGAAGGCTGTTAGCCCTGGGAAGAAAACTCATACCACAAGATTATTAGCCAGTGCCAAGCAACTTCTTATTGTTATTTATATTACCGTAACACCTAGGAGCTCCATTCCTGGACCAGGACCTCATTGTGCAAAGTGCTGTACCAACACAGAAAAGAAAGACTGTCTCTGCCCCCTTAGGCTGTGTATACATTCAGTTAATTGGGTTTATTGAGTTTGAGTGCCTAGCCTAGCCTAGCTGTGAGCAGTCACACTACAAAGCCATACCCATTACTGGGTTCTCAATGTTTCTACACTTGCCTGTGTGTGTCTGTGAGCATATCCCTCATATTCTCTGTGTTGAGATGCTCTATGGTTCCTTTTGTGGTCAGCTGTGTCAATTGTGGGAGAATTTGTCCTTTTCTTCTGGGGGAACTGTGGGAAGGGCATTGGAAGACCATCAGCACTCTACTGATTCACCACACGCCCCCACTACAAAGTGGATGGGTTTCAGCCCAAGTTAAAGTGGACCCCAGATCCTTCCTGAGTCCCCGAGCTGGGTCAGCTAGCCTGGTCTTCAGGCACTTCCAACCCCAGGTCAGTGATTTTTCTTTGGGCAGGGGGGGAGAGGGGAGGGCCTTAGGACTAAAATCTGGGTAAATGGCCAGCTTAACTGTGCAGTGTAGACGTGCCCTTAGTCAGTTGTACTTGAAACAGTAAAAACCTGGGCTTTTGTCTTTCAGGGGTTGTCAAGAGTATGGCTTAGGTAAGATGATATGGGCCTCGTTTCAGCCAAGCACTCAAATGTGATGAATCAGGGTCATGTACAATTGATTATTCTGGGTATCACATGTTAGTGAACAGGGTTTTCCATTGTTTAAAAATACGACTGTCTACGACAGTATTTTAGACTTTAGAATTCACTTTGTAGTGCGGCACTTAGGAGACCGTGGGCCTGATTCTGCTCTCATTTGCACTGATGTAATTCAGGAGTAACTCCACCCTGAAGTTATTCTGGTATAACACTGAAGCAAGCACGTTTACTGGCTGGCTGTTGAATATTTTTGTCATTGATAAATATGTATTGTTCCTGGCAATGATCACTTAAGAATTGAAACACCTCTGCCTAAAACTGCAGGTTTGCCCTTCTGGAAACATCCTATGGAATTTAATTGGGATGAAACCAATAAAGTTCTATGGAAATTAATTTTAAAAGGTTTTGTAGAAATTACTGCAAAACTCCATAGGTTTTATTACTGAATTATCTCCCTTCCATGGTATTTTTTTAAAAAACATCTTGTACATCTTATTCTTTAGCAGGAGTATAGTTATTAAATCTATAAAATGATTTAAAAAGCCACCCTATTTCCACATCGTTTTCTGTTCGCTACATGCGACATTTATAGGGGCCTGACAGACAATCCTTTGCTAGGTAAAGAGTTCCTGCTTTACCCTGTTCAAAACCGTTGGTAGCAGAAACCTTGCTTCCTTTCTAACTACTCGCTTGGAAAACTATTAAAGTGACACAACAAGACGTCATTATGCTCTGGGCCAGCTGCACGCAGTTACCATTGAAGGCAGAAGCACAGTAGCCTGAATCTGTATAATACTTACGTAACGTTGTCAAGTGTTCCCTCCCTCCTGGCAGTAATGATAGAAAATGTAATTTATTTACTTTAAGCAAATACATCTCCCACTAGAAATCTCTCATACATTCATATTAGGAAACATACCCTCTGAGGGCATCTGAATGGGATCTTAACTTGGTTCAATTTATTCAAGACTCTCTCTCTCCCTACCCATTTGTGATGCTCAAAAGAGTAACTGGGTGTTGACATTTCTAGGCTATCTCCATGCTAATTGTGAACCCTCTTGGGAGATTTGACTCTGTTTTCTAGGACTATTTTTGGATGCTTGGATTAGGATCATTGACTCGGCATGTATGACTGAAGTAGATAAGCCTGAAGAAGAGCTCTGTGTACGCTCGAAAGCTTCTCTGTCTCGCCAACAGAAGTTGGTCCAGTAAAAGATATTATCTCACCCACCTTGTCTGTGTAATTTAGCTGCACAAAGGGCTCTACGGCACATGTAACTCTGAAACACGTGAGCTGTTTGCTGCCTGTGAAGATTTCTTCTGGGCACATTGATTGAATTTACCTGGTTTTCTGAAGGGAAGCATCAGGTGCAGTTTTGACACTGTCGCCATCTCTGAATTTTGCAGGGTGCCCACTGGTGATCTGCATCATCTCTGCAGCTTCAGCCATGGACTATTATGGAGAACATGAGAAGTGAGTACAGAAAGATCTACCTCTGTTTAAAATATGAAAACAAGTAAGATATATGGGGAGGGCAGGACTAATGCTAAATATCTTCCCACAGGGCCTGATTCTGGGCTCCAACAACTCCCATTGACTTTAGTGGGAATTGAGGGTGTCTAGCACTATTTATCACTTATGCATTGCACATTAGGTCTATATATTGAGGCTATTTGCACATCTGCCAGGGATGGGCTCAACTTTGAAAGTTCAGATCCATAATCAGAGCTGAGTGTGAACTTCCTCAGAGTTTGGGGATGAGATGGTGGAAGAGATTCTTAGATCTAGAGTTCCGGTTTGGATCCATCTCTTTGGGCACTACTGTAATACAACCAATAATAGTAATAAATACACATGCGTATGTAAGGGTATTTATATACGTTCACTTTTGTTTTGAGCATATTTATTTTACTAATAAAACTGAATTGCTCAAGGATTCTTTGTTTGGACTGAAACAGCTAACCAGCTCTCCTGCTCTTAGTCTTTATTGTTGATGTACTTTTCCCCATTTAAAATGTGTTAGGAAACAGCCACCCACAAATAGTTCTCTATGAGATTGCTCAACATTATAGTGTTCTGTTCCATAAAGAGATACTGCCTCCGGCAATAGTGATGGTGGAAGTTCATGCTAGGTAATCTTTATTGTTTTTAACATGTATGTTACATCTGAACTCCAGTTTTGACTAAACACGGATCAGAGAGCAACAAAACTAACCAAAATACTTGGTGTAAGCAATGTAGTTGTAGCCTATGACTGCAGAGGTGTTAATGGGCCACTCTAGCTTGAATAGTCCCTTACAATATGTGCTAACTACTTATGTTAAACAGTCTGTTCCATCTTGCATTTTGGTGTGACATTGGGGGTACCCTTCCCAGACCTGAAGAGGAGCCCTGTGTAAGCTCCCAAACTTGTCTCTCTGACCAGCAGAAGTTGGTCCAATAAAATATATAACCTCACCCACCCTGTCTCTCAAAATACTTGGTGTCAAGTCAGCTGGGAGGTTGCTCTTTGTTTCGATCTAATGTGCAGGGACAGGAGGAGTAGTGAGGCAGGATTGGAGGACTGAAGACGCCCCGGAGGACATAAAAGCTCTCTATAAATATATCTTATTGGGGAGCAGGATTTTGAGAAGGAAGAGCAATCTACCTCCAGGAATTACAGGGCTTGGGGGGAGGGTTACTACCTCTGGCTTTTAGGGAAAGATATGGATCTAATTCAGTGAGGAAGTATTGGGGCCATTGCTGGAGATAATGGTGCATCTTTTAAAAGGTGTAGTAAATGCTGCTTCTGAACCCTCTCCACTTCTAAATCACACCCGCTCAGCATAGCACTCTGCCCCCTCTACTGCTGGCTAAGCCACAGATAGAGCTTGATTAGCCAGGTACAGCCTTGGCTAACAGAGGTGGGCCTTTTATCTCAGGCAGTTGAGGCTCATGGGTTTAGAATAATAGATCACAGGTTCAATCCCCATGGCTGACAACCTACCCGAGGGCCCGATATTACACACCCAGCAGTCTCCTAGGCAGTATGACTTTCTCTATGTGGACATAAATGTTTCCATCCATCAGTGTTACACATGCTCTGAGAACCCCTCTGGCTGTGCTTTGTCAGAAGGATCCAATAATGTAGAGGCTGGGAATGTCTGTAGTAAGAGAAAAGATGATTGACTGATTAAACAAATTAGTAAAACAGATTTAGAGATGGTTTGGGGATTAAAATTCTGAACATGGAGTATGGGGCATTGTAAGCAGAAAAAGCAAACTGACCTGAGAGAATACCATAGGGCCTGATCCTTTCGATGGGTAAGGTTTCAGAGTGGTAGCCGTGTTAGTCTGTATCAGCAAAAAAGCAAACAAACAAAACGAGGAGTACTTGTGGCACCTTAGAGACTAACTATTTGGACTATTTATGCCCAAATAAATTTGTTATTCTCTAAGGTGCCACAAGTACTCCTCGGTTTTTTTGATGGGTAAGGTAATTCATGTGTTTAAGTCATTACAGGATGATACAGGTTTTTGTTAAATGAATAGATTACTCCTTCGTTCCGTTTTTGTCCATTCCAAACTGTAGATGTAAGAACTAAGCTGAAAGTTGTCATCCCCTTTCCCAATCCCTTCCTCATCTCCCAGCAGCCTGAAGAACAAGAGAGGAAGTCTTCGATTTTGTTCTTGCTGCAAAGACAACGGGAATCCTCTCTTCTGATAAACACCATATTACACGGTGCAGTTGCCAGAAAGGACAGCTTAGATATTCTCTCTCTGTGTCTCCTTCACACCATCTTGAAGCACACTACAGCAGATAATTACAGGCAGACTTCCCTATGCAATTTACAAATCCAAGAGAGATCCTGCCGGAGACTCCTTGAGTAGGAGGAGTGGGGGGAAGCAAGAGGATGCAATTAGCTCCATCGATGTTTCCTGTTTTAGAATTTCGCAGCCATTCTGTACCATACTTTCTTCTCTTTCTCATTAAGTGCATTGCTAATTAAATGACCTCATGTTTGATCTTCCACTAGTGAGTAGATAGTAACCATTCTGCCTTCTCCCTGCAGTTGCTGGCTTTCACTGAAGAACGGCGCAATCTGGGCTTTTGCGGCCCCAGCATTGTTTGTAATTGTGGTATGTATATTCCCTTGCTGCTGTCAGCCTCTCATTGCACATGCGTTTCAGTCCCACAGTAAGGTTTTACTTGAAGGCACAGGCCTAAATTCCATCCTCAGTAACATTGGGCAGCCCCACTGAAGTCGATGGTATGGCATGGTGCCTGTCTGAGCTATTTTCTTTCTGTTCATTCAAATGCCCTCATTGTACTTTGATTGACATGTTACTATTTGTTTAGGTGAGCAGATTCCTACACGGCTCATTTCACTAGTCCCCAGTGCATGTCTTCATGCTGATAGGCCTTAAGCTGCAACAGCCACCAGCCACTGAAATTCTAATGGGAAAAATTACATGAAAACTACCAGTAAAGCCTGCTGTAGTCTAAATGTACCATTGTACCTATGTCCCTCCAATCAAACGCTATGGGCTAGATTCACAAAGGGACTTAGGCGCCTAACTGCCACTTTAGGTGCCTGAATCCTAGAACCAGACACTGGTATTCACAAAACCACTCCTCAGCTGCCGCTGAACCCTGGAGGTGCCTAAATTCACTTGGCACCTAAGTTTTTGCAGCATGTGCATTGTTACACCCTTTTGGTGTCTGGATGCCTAAGCCCCAGTGAGACTCACAAACCAGGGGAAGAGAGCTCTTCCTCCACTAACTCCCCTGCGGGGCCCAAGCCGGGAGGTACGCTCTGGTCATGCTTACCGCATTGGTCCCCTCACCTGAGCTCACCAAAATGGCTGGGGATGGGGAAAGAGGAGGAGCAGCAGGAGGCACGCACCCGGGAATTGAACTGGGCTCTCCCACCTCTCAGAGGATTGCTATAACTCCTGCGTTATGGGATAGTCCGATGTGGGGGCTCCCTCAGCCTCTCCCATTGAAGCTGTGCCACCATGAGAACGACTCCATAGCCTGGTGGTCAGAGCACTCACCCAGGATCCAGTCCCCTTGCACCAATGACTCTTATCCAAAATGGAACAGAGCCTGGGGGAGCCTCACATCAGAATATTGCATAGCCCAGCAGTTAGGGCTCTCACCTGAGAGGTGGCAAATCCCTTCTCCCCGCCAGGCAGAGTGGGGACTTGAAGGAGGCTCCCACATCCCAAGTGCTTTTCTAACCACTGGGCTAAAAGTTTGGAGGGAGGTCTACTGCCACCTTGCAAGAAATTCCTTAGGTACCTCCTGACTCCAGGAGAGGTTTCACAGCTGAGACTCCCAAGCAGAGGAAGGTGTGTCCCTCCAGCCCAGTCTTAGGCACCAAACTCCCTGATAGCAGTGAGGCTTAGGACATGCCCCCTCTTCTTGGCATCTTCCATGGGCTAGCTTAGGCAGCTACCTCCCACAGTGTGCTGGCTTTTGTGAAACCCAGACTTAGGTACTTATCTCCCTCCGTTCATTGCATAGGAAGCCTGAGAGCTGAATTCAGGATATGTGAAGCCCAGTCATTTTCTAAGTGCCGCACTTAGAAAAATTCGGCATGTCTGCAGATCGGCCTGATCCTAGAACACGGACTCTGACCCCATGCAAACTTTGAGGCTGGTCAGATTTGGATCCAAACTTCTCAGCTTAAGTTCATCTCTCTAAGATGAATCCAAAGCTCCTCCTCCTTTGTGGAGACTTGGGTCCAAATTCAAACTTCATGGCTCATTTCTATGTATGAAGTTCCATAGCCAGATCCTCAAAGTTATTTAGGTGCCTAGCTTCAAAACAATGGGATTGTTACTATGTTATTAAATTGTCTTTAGTGTTTATGGGACCAGTAGTATCAGCCTTACTCATATGAATTACTCACATGAATAATGATCTTCATTGTGAGTAATGGATGCATAGTTAGGCCCTATGTTATTAAAATAGCAATAATATATCTTTTAAATACATGTTACCAACATATTTAAAAAATGAAAAGTTCTGTATTAGTAAAGTCTCTTTTTCCCCCTCTGGTTTATTTATAAACAACATAATATGCAGTATTTGAAATAAACTGCAAATAAGAGCATAGCTATTTTTATCAATTATAGGAAAATCACAGATACTACTATATGCAGCTATTAAAGCAATAAAGTTTATTAATTTAAAACCAGAAACTATTTTGTTACTATAGTAACACTCAAATCAAACTATGGTGGCTGCCATTAAAATCTTTATAACCTTGCCTTTGCATGTACATTACATAATTGCAGTATTCACAATGTTCCATATTTGTAGTATTGTGAATACCTAGGGAATAATGCAAATACCATGGTAACAGTAACTACTTGCAAGAGAATTTATTGGAATTTTAATGGGAATCATTGTACACAAAGCATCTCAGATAATAGCTATAAATTAGCACTAGAATACAGTCTTGTGATAATCAACAATCAGAAATTACATCTACAGGCCCTGCAGAAATGCCTAAGAAACATAGTAATATGAGAGAGAGAGATTTAGTGGTTTACTGAACTGGTGGTGAAAAGTTCTATATAGCATTATTATTCACAACTGCTTCTTCAGCCACTAAGCAAGCATCAGAAACAAGTCTTAGTTCAAATCTAGCCCAGGTTATATAGTGACTAACACTCTAGAGGTGCATGAATCTATGTTTCTCTCCTGAGCTATCCAGTGTTTTAAAATACATATTCAAATAATCAAAGTAAATATTTATGATCAATAAACAAAACAAAATCTTTGCCAAAATAGTTGCCTGCTGGAGGAAACAGTAATATTGTAAATGTAAAAGTTAATTAAAAACATTCAAAGCAGAGGATATTAATGAGCATGGTTGAGCCATCATTTATTATGAATGCTATCGCTGTCAAGTGTAAGAGCAATTGAAATCCTCCTTGGCCAATGTTGACATCCGAGGAGAGAGGGGCAGGTATGGAAAGAAAATACCTGCAAACCACTTATACAGTGGATGCCTATTATATTTCATGGGCCAGATTCTCTGCCCTGCTCTACTCCCTTTGTGCCACTCTGGCAGTGCAAAGGGATCAGAGACTGGACCTGTCCCTCCAGCCAGGGATACCCTAGGTAATGTAGCTGGATCCTAAGCAACCCCCTGTGGTGTAGGGGGAGAGTTATTGGTGTGGCCAGAGCCGCAGCTGTTGGATGGTTCTTCAGGATCACTTACCACCTGGTGGAGATCAGAGCAGCCCCCACATTGCTCTTAATTCTGAAAGAGTCAATGGTGGGGAAATTTGTGCAAAGTTACTGGAGCAAGCCTCTGCTCTTATGAACAAGTGACCTGGGATCATTAATGACTGTGCAGAACGGACAGCTCTTGGATTTTTAAATGTCTTATCAAAACAATCCCCACACAGAGCAAACTACAGGGCATTGATTTTCTGCACCTCAGAGGGCTGAGTCCCTTCACTAGTATTCAAATCTATTGTTCCTTCCATGCCTGGGTGTTCCAAACGTGGGGCTCTGTGCCCTCAAATCCCATTGCAGTCAGTGGAGTTTGGGGGCACTCAGCACATTGCAGAAATGGGTAACAAATCACTAGATGAGCTATTCCCACCAGCAGAATTCTGGGGACAGTATCATATGGCCTGCACATTCCCCTTCCCTGTAACCATGTGTTAGAACTATACAGTGATATGAGATTCAGGCTGTTCCTTCCACTTTGGAATGGAACATCAGGCACTACAGTTTAAACTCTTGGTGAAAGAATGGCTTGTTAAAGCAGGCCTGTTATGTTCAGATGGCTGCTGTGGGTACATCTCTCGGTTGTAATGATTTTAATCTTTCCAGAGAAGAGTGCAGGTTCATGACTCAGTTACTGATACATGAATGTATTACAACGGTTTAATTATGCCCACACATTAAATTACAGTGAACTGGTGCTTAATCGCTTTGATTATTCGAGGAGTCAGGGTTGTTTTCTGGGATTAAGGAGAGCATTACTTGGCCGAAAACCTCTCTATAGCAGCATCCTCTGATACTGTAATCAATGAGGCCTCTCTGACTCCTGTAGTAGGGTTGTAGGATCAGGACAATAATGCAAATGAGAAATAGATAAACATATTAATAAACACATCTACCAGTGTGATATATGCCATCATGTGCCAGCAATGCCCCTTTGCCATGTACATTGGCCAAACTGGACAGTCTCTATGTAAAAGAATAAATGGACACAAATCAGACATCAAGAATTATAACATTCAAAAACCAGTCGGAGAACACTTCAATCTCTTTGGTCACTCGATTACAGACCTAAAAGTTGCAATTCTTCAACAAAAAAAAAACTTCAAAAACAGACTCCAACGAGAGCCTGCTGAATTGGAATCAATTTGCAAACTGGATACAATTAACTGAGGCTTGAATAAAGACTGGGAGTGGATGGGTCATTACACAAACTAAAACTATTTCCCCATGTTTATCCTCCCCCCTGCCCCCGCTGTTCCTCACATGTTCTTGTCAACTGCTGGAAATGGCCCACCTTGATTATCACTACAAAAGGTTTCCACCACTCCCCCCCGGCTCTCCTGCTGGTAATAGCTCACCTTACCTGATCACTCTCGTTACAGTGTGTGTGGTAACAGCCATTGTTTCATGTTCTCTATGTATATAAATCTCCCCACTGTATTTTCCACTGAATGCATCCGATGACGTGAGCTGTAGCTCACAAAAGCTTATGCTCAAATAAATTTGTTAGTCTCTAAGGTGCCACAAATCCTCCTTTTCTTTTTATATTGAGTAGAGTAACCACACTTCTGTGTTAAAGGCCTTACTTTGATTTTTAAGTCATGAGTCCAGATTCTGGGCCATCTTTTCAGTGTTGGAGAGGGGCTGAGTGGCATGGAATGCCCGTGGTCCAAGAGCTCTATGCCCCTTTCCTGCATGGACACCAGCGGGGGGTCTGTGGTGGGGACTTGCAGGAGAGAGCAGGATGGAAATTTGAATCATGTTTTGCTAAAGGGGGAAATGGGAACAGGGAATGGGAGTAAGGAAATTGGAATCATGTTTGGCTAAGGGCAGGAATGGGAACAGGGACACAGGTGTAAAGCTCTGTGGTGTCAGAGCTGGGAAGGAGGATACTAAGGAAGGAAACTGGAATCATGCTTGCTGGAAGTTCACCCCAATAAACATCGAATTGTTTGCACCTTTGGACTTCGGGTATTGTTGCTCTCTGTTCATGAGAGAAGGACCAGGGAAGGAATAAGCCGCCTAAGAACTGGCAATGCCAAACTACACGTGTCCCCCACAAACTGTGCCTTCTGTGCACACTGAGGAGGCACAGCACAAAAATCATGCCCCCATTATTTTCCTGGAGGAGCAGCAGAATGGGGGCATCGACTTTACCATAGTGGGCTAGAATAGCAAAAGGAAAGTTCCAGTGAGATGCCCCCAAATGCTCCTGCACCTTGAGAACCTCCCACCCATTGCATTTGCAAATGAGCATTGACACAAGCCAAGAGGAGAGCTGCACATACACCAAATTCACCACATCACGGCATTTTACAAGCATTTAAGCGCCTACAAAGGGCTTGATTCACTCATGGTAAACTGGCCATTACAGCTGCACCCAAAGGGGGATGGCAGTTGGTGGTTCCGCTGCTTCCCTCTGCCCGTGGGGCTGCAGCCAGGCATCTGCTGGAGCCTGGCTGCTGGAGAGTGGTCAGGAGATCTGATGAATCAGGACATTTCATGGGCAGTGTAGCCCAGCCCCGCTCCCACTCACTCTACATGCTGTGAAAAGTCATAGGGAAGTTAATATTAATGGAAGTGCTTGCTAGGACTCTAGAGACATTTAACAGGCAAGGTGAAAAAGCTCATGTCTCAGTTTTACAAGGTTAGTATGTTGACATGGCAGAAATTGCCTGATACCAACAGCTTAATGATGAGATTAATGGCATAGCTAAAGAATCCCTAGTGATAGGTGGAGAATTTCTCTGTCATGTTAAAGGAAAGCACGGATGTGCAAGTGACAGTGTAGATGGGTGGCTGTGGGTATGGCAGAGTTGGTGGAAGAATCCTGGGCTTGTTTTCATAACATGTTCATTTTTTTCGTGCGTGATATAATTAAAACTGACCTAAGCCTAAGTGTAGACATTACCATGTTGATAGAAGAATTATTCTCTTGACCTACCTTCTGCCTCTTGGAGAGATGGATTTACTAGAGCCCTTCTGTGGCTTTAGTAAGTGTCTACAGTACAATCTGCAGTTGTACCGCTGTCGTGTTTCTAGTGTAGAGAAACCCACAAATGGTGAAGGACTGAAATAATCCAATTGTCAAATTGTTTCCTCATTGACTCAGCACTTGCTGTCTTGCCGTGTAGGACATGTGAGGCGATCAGCATAATCAAGTCCTCCTATACTAATGCCCAAAGACAGCATTAAATACAAAGGGGAAGATGGCGAAGCACTTACTGCCAGGGGTGAATTTTGACATCAGAGGCACTATTCGTCTGAGTAACTGCTCACCAGTGTGAATTAGAGCAAAACTACTTGGCCCTAACTTTTTATTTGTTAGATAGTATTCTTGGCAGGACAAGTTATATTCTTATGTGGATTCAAATATTTGAAGAAAGAAAGAGCGAGCCAAATGGAGGGAGAATAAATGAACTGGGGTAGTGTTCTTACAATAATTTGCAAAATATTCCAAATCCAGCTCGGCCCAAAAGAGCAGCTAATAGTGCCAACTGAATATTCTACTTGAGAAATGGATTAATACCCTAGGGAATAACAGCAAGGCTAACTTGTGTTTTCAGTGTGTGTGTATTTGTATTTATTTAGTCATCCTGTTATTTAGCAGCAAAAGCTCTTTAAGTAGCAAACTAGCCATTAGCTGCCTGAAATGTTGTTTTGCTAGGAAAGTACAGCTCAAAAGGCAGTACTTAAAAGCCTGACGGCTCCCACCCACAGGGTTTCCATGTAGGGGGCCTCAGCAGAGGAAAATGGCATATAGGCAATCATTCCATGGGGGGAGCAGGCTTTGCAGCCCCCTCCCGCATGGAATGGGTGCCTCTCTCCACAAGATCGGTGTAGCTCCTATGCCTCTGCCTGCCAGGCAGTGGAGCCATGCTGCTAGAGCTGCTTCCACCAGGAGCTGCCCCCTTAAAAGGGAGTTACAGAGTGATGGGAGTTGTGTCTGTGGAAAAAGTTAAAAGCCTCTGGTAGTTTCCCCATAAGGGCCACAAATCGACCCACCATCTCCCACACTCTGACCACGTGTGGATTCGCAGCCCCCAAAAGTGGTCGCTTTAGGATTTGAGGCAAGGGACATGAGGGGATGGTGCCATGAAGAGCTGTAGGGCACCCTTCTAATCCCTAGATCTTAGGCCTTTAAGAACATGAAGAAACCCCCCATGCAGTATCCTGAAAATATCAAACTTTGCTATTCGCTCTTTCCGCTGATTTGAAAAGCAAATTAATCTTAGTCAGACTGTGCTCAAGGAAACATCTCTCCAAAAGAATCTGTATATTTGGAACAAGGTAGTAAAGACTTCTGGCAGACGGCTTTGTTCATTATCAGGCATCTGTAACCCTTGGTGTGTTTTCATAGATATGATAGAGTTAAGGCAATTCTAGTGAAAACCCAAACTCCTGTGCTTCCTGGGTGATGGGTAGTAGCAAAGACATCGAACAGACCAAGAAGGTAGCAATCATGCTGAGGAAAATTTTGGACAGTAGTTTGCTGGTCCTTTATGTTGCTTTGACATAAATCATTACTTTCCTAGGCTGATCCCATCCCCTGTTACAAGAATTTCTCTTCAACACCAATTTTGTAGATGAGTGTGCACATCTGAGTAAAACGTCATCACAACAAAGAATTCTGTGCTCCATGGGGACATGGGCTAATTGCTTTTTCATTAGTGGCCCGGACATTCCTTTGGGAATTGGGGCTCTTGTCTCACTGTGCAATCCATGCCTACGAATGGTACCACTTTGTAAATACTAAACACTGAAGGCAACTTGCTGACACACTCACGCTGAATAGTACCTAGTACCCAATTCTGTAATAACAGCTAGCTCTTACACAGCACTTTCCAGCAATCGGTCTCAAAGCAATTTACAAAGGAGGTCAATCTCATTATCCCCATTTTACTGATGGGAAAACAAAGGCACAGGAAGGTGAAGTGACTTGCCAAGGTCACAGGCAGAGCTGAGACTAGAACCCAAGACTCCCAAGTCCCAGTACAGTGCCCTACACTGAAATGCCTCCCTCCACTGACTTCAAGGTACTCTTTATTATGAGTAAGGGAGCACCTAGGGGGCTGATCACCCCGCAGGCCCGATGTTCCGCTCTTGGTCTCATTACGTAGTGCCTTGCTCTGCAAGTAGCCCCACTGATTTAAGTCAGTCTGCTTGAGGAGTAAGTGGCGGACAGAACTTGGCCCCTAATGCTTAGAGGCCCTGAAGCAAGAAGGCACTTAAGCATATGCTTAATTTGAAGCAGGCAAATAGTTTCACTGAAGTCAAGCACATTCTAAGGTGCTTTGCTGGATGGGGGCACAACTCTCAGGAGTTGAGCTTCCTTAATTTTATCCACATCAGTGCCTGAGCCCTCGCACTTTTTCTCGTTTAAAATAAAGCTCCTCATTCCTTTTTTTCTACACAAAAACATGCAGCATTTTTGTCAAAGAATTAAACTGATGATAAGAAATCAAACGTGAAAGACTAAAGCTAGGAAAGACGACAAATAAGGGTCTGATTAGACCTTTCCATCAGTGCTTGCTTTACTGTATATCTCCTCCGTTCCCAACCCTTCTGCCATGCCCTGACTGGTGAGGCAGAACTTCCAGGTGTGAATTCTTTAAGCTGCACTTGTGAAAATCCAAAGTAACTCCCTTTAAATCAACATAATGACCCCACAATTGGTCTGGGGTCACTGAGAGCAAAATTAGGCCCCTTGTTCTTCCAACTTTGAACATCCATCTGCTTTAACTGATTAGCAGCAGATGGAAATGCATAACATCCACTACAGATTTCCCATGTGATTTAGCGATGGACCTTTGCCACAATAACTTGAGATGTTAGTGTTGCTATTAATGATGTTGTGATGACAAGAAAATTAACTCATGTCCCCAGGAAATACATTAAAGCTAAGGATGGGTGAATCTGTTCAGTTAACCCGCTGACATTTTGCTTGAAACTCATGTGGAACCTAAAAGAGTGTATGTTTTAAAGAAGTTTGGTCAATGGATTTAATTAACTTAATGTATTGGAAACTTTTTTTGAATGTGTCTGCACCTTCCAGGGTCCGACCTAGAGTGGATGCAAAAGTCCCAAAATGCCAGGCATAAAGCTTTGTTCATGGAGTTTCTGGAGTGCACAAGAGAAGCAACAAAAATCTAATGAGATTTGGAGGGAATCTGGATGAAACATAAATAAATTCAGATTAAAATTTTGGCTAAATAAAGGAAAGAGCCTGTTCCTGCCAAATTTCCAGCCCAGCTTTGTTGTAGACCTGTATTTCAGATGAGCAACCTTTGGATTGTTACTCATCTCTAACTGGAACCTAAGCCCCATTGTGGTCAATGGCAAAACGCCCACTGACTTATTTTAGAGGCAGGATCCTGCAGTCAAGTCACCCCTTAGATACCTGTGGAAGATTTGACAAAGGCTTGCAGCATCAGGTCCTGCAACAGCAGACATTCCACTGAAATTCCAGTTGTGGGGCCAAGCCTTGCTTACCTGTTGGGGACCCCCCTTCCCTTAAACAGAACTACTTTTTCATAGATTCATAGATATTTAGGTCAGAAGGGACCATTATGATCATCTAGTCTGACCTCCTGCACAACGCAGGCCACAGAATTTCACCCACCACTCGTACAAAAAAAATCCCTCACACCTATATCTGTGCTATTGAAGTCCTCAAATGGTAGTTTAAAGACTTCAAGGAGCAGAGAATCCTCCAGCAAGTGACCCGTGCCCCATGCTACAGAGGAAGGCGAAAAACGTCCAGGGCCTCTTCCAATCTGCCCTGGAGGAAAATTCCTTCCCGACCCCAAATATGGCGATCAGCTAAACCCTGAGCATATGGGCAAGATTCACCAGCCAGATACTACAGAAAATTCTTTCCTGCGTAACTCGGATCTCACCCCATCTAATAGCCCATCACAGGCCATTGGACCTATTTACCATGAATATTTAATTACCAAAACCATGTTATCCCATCATACCATCTCCTCCATAAACTTATCGAGTTTAATCTTAAAGCCAGATAGATCTTTTGCCCCCACTGCTTCCCGTGGAAGGCTATTCCAAAATTTCACTCCTCTGATGGTTAAAAACCTTCGTCTAATTTCTAGTCTAAATTTCCTAGTGGCCAGTTTATATCCATTTGTTCTTGTGTCCACTTGCATGAATAAGGACTGCAGGATGTGGCCCATATACTTCAACTTTTCAGAAACTGGTTCTGGGAAAAAAGTCTCATAAAGAGAGAAAAGTGATGCTGAAAGGACTTAGAAACAGCCTTGGTTGCCTTTGTAACTGTGGTCCCAACCCTGCAGTCTTCACTCAGGTGAAATGTTCTTCAGCCTTATCCAAAGCTCATTGAAGTCTATGAGAGATTTGCCATGGACTTTGGCTCACCTGTCACTCCCACTCACTTTGCTTAGACTAGCAGCTGCTCATCACCTCCTAGGATGTGTCCCATTGGCTTTAATGGGAGTTTTGCCCGAATATAAGCCCTGTAAATCAGGAGATCTGGCTATTGTTATTAACTGTGTTTTTAAAAAAGCAGTACAAGCAAGTTCATGAGTAATTATAAGGCAGAATAACTGCAACTCTGAAGTCAATTCTGGTCTTTCAGAAAAATAAGAAATAGGAGCAGCATTCAATTCCCTTATCTAAACGTTTATTCCTCTAGCTTCAACATTCTAATATGTGAGGCTTCTGTATGTGTGTCTCTCATATTTGGTTGTAAATCTGCAGCAATTTTAAGGTTGTGTTATTTTGTAAGTTAAAATACAATGGTGTTTCATCAACCCAACATTCTCCTATTCATATTGTTGACAAGGTATTAATGCCAGATGTCAAAAAAATCATTGGTGGAACAATTCAGTGGCTGAATTTCAGTTTCATATTATAATTGGAGTGCAATTGCTTCCATACTTTGCTTGCTAGCACATTAATAAAGTAAGAAGTTCATATCTAATCCGTTTATTCAGGCTAGATGTGAACACTAATTTCCCAAATAGCTTATCTGCCCTAAAACTACTTCTTAACGTTCTTGCACAAAACTCATTTCTTGATTTAACCCAGTGCTTTTAGAGAGCTTTTGTCCTCTGAGTATTGTAAGAAAATCCAAACTGTAGTGCAATTAGCCTTTGGGAATACAAGACATTTCAGCAGATGCAGGGTACAAGGCACTAAAATATGGTGCTCTGGAAATTTAAGAATTTCTTTGCTGATTTTATGATGGGTCTTTATTTTTTTTGTAGTAAGATCATAGTGTTCTCTTGCTATGTGATAGCAATCTCTCTGACATACAGCAAAGGGGACATGGTGATAGCGACTTCACAGGAGGAGAAGATAAAAGAATTTATAAACAACTAGCATTTCAGAAGTCCCAAAATATCAGTGAAGTTTAGGCTTCAAATAGTTTCTCATTTATATATAATTCTGAAACTGAAATTCAGCTACAAATGCTAAACATCCTGTGTTTTAGAAAACAGGTTTTGTTTGCATTTGCTTTGAAAGTGCAGTCTGCTGGACTTACTCACACAAGTGGTTCTGATAACCGGATCATATGGTCCATATTCAGTGTGGGCTCAATTCTGCAAGGTGTGGAGCATTTTCTGATTGATCCCACAACTTCCATTGAAGCTAATATGAGTTGAGGACGCTCTGCTCCTCTCAAGGAACAGTCAACACCATTGGGGGAACAGACCCTTTTCACTGAGCCCATACCAAAGCAAACCTTGCATTGGCTACATTGGGAATTTTTCCTGAGTAAAATCTGAGTAAAGACCATAGCCATTGGCTTATTGCCTTCAGTTGGACTCTCACATGAATACAATCAGTATGATTTGACCCTGTGTTTGTGTACAAATATATGAAATAGAGATAGGGGGACCAAAACAATGAAATCTTTAACACATGCTTAAAATATCATCCACGATTAAAAGTAAGGATATGCAATGCAAAGGGTTTCGAAACAGATTGAAACAGCTTACATTAAATGGTAACTAGAACTGCTTCAGTGAATGGTGTACCTGTCAGATCAAAAGTAAGCTGCTCATGACTGCCCGTTACAGCCTGGTAAATAAAATAAAATTGTATTTCCAAATGATGGGGAAGGAGACAGGGAATGCCCAAATTCCTACTGAATAATATTCAGATTATCCAACTTCATAGAGACCAGTGAATGAAAATGGTGCCAGCTTTCACAAGGAATTATTCAAATGGCTCTCGATCCAGTCCAGAGTGGGATTCTTGATTTCCTACTACCTGTTGTCCTGCAGTAATGATGGGCCAGATCCTCAGCTGCTGTGAATAATCATAGCTATGACTGGCCACATGAGCTGAGGATCTGCACCTACATGCCTAAAGTCGATGAGAAACAGGGCTTGGGGGCAATGAAGGAAAAGATCTTGAGAAGCCTCAGTGGCCATTAAACTTCAAAAATCTTAAATATTTTCTCATTCTAAAAATCATAATTAAAGCACATATGTACAAATAACTACTTCTGCTCATTTTGAGGTGAAAAATAATTAGTAGCAGCCACTACGGTCTGCATCCCCCTCCTCCTCCTCCTCCTCCTCCTGTTCAGACCTATTCTATTCTTCTTCCTTCATGGTACTTACTCTATGGTAAACACCACACACTGTAATTAGGGCTGCCTCGGCAGTAACCGGACCCCCAAGGCTCCGCCCTGCCCCTTCCCCCAAGGTCCCATCCCTGCTTCACCACTTGCCCCAGGCCCCGCCCCACCCCTCCTCTTCCCCACAGCCCTGCCCCTGCACGCCACAAGCCTTGTGAGCAACTTGGCCCCGGAGGTGGTGACGGCTGCTGCTGCTGCGCTGCCTCCTTCCTTCTCCTTAGGGTTGCCACAGATTAAAAAAACGGACCTCGGGGCTTGTCAAATGGCCCCCGGACACACAAGCCGAAACCCGGCCTGTCCTGGTGAAAACTGGACAGGCGGCAACACTAACTGTAGTTGGTATCTGACTTTAGACTAGAAGGGGGAACTGTACTTTCCCTGCCTCCCAGCTCCCTCTTTCTCTCGCTCTCAAAAAGCTAAGGTGTTTTGACAGCAAGAGTGTCCCTCCAATAGTAAAGCTTCCTTCTCCTTTTCTTCACCTATGACTCTAGACGGGATGACAAACAAGCCTTTGTTCTGTCTTTCCATGTCAATCTTTTCAAGATTCCCCGGGAATTCTTTTCACTACATGGATGTTTTTCTGCTGGGCCTGTCATCAAATGCAGCATGCCTTTGTGTAAAGCAGAGTTCAGGCTTAACATTTTTCCTTAATTCTGTTTCGAAATGATCTCATGCCAACATTGCAAGCAAATTTTGGTAACTGTCAAGAATTCAGCACTGAAAGGTCTAAAGGAAGGTGCTTTCTAAAACACAGATGCACACACATTGCAGTTTCCATGGCCAGTTTCTCAGCTGCTGGTAGGAACCTAAGATATTCACATATAGAATAGGGTTTTTTGGCCTTGCAGTTGTGGTCAAATCATACTTCTGATGAGGGGATGCAAAGTTTCTAACTAATGGTCAATTCTCATTCAGCACATCTAACCCAAATCTCAATGTGCAGATAGTGGACATCCATTAAACAAACAAACAAAGTCCCCAATAAGATGCTTTAAAAAAAAAAGTGGGTCCAGATCTTAGCCCCCCACTTCTGCTGCTTTGTGCAAAACAGCCAGAGAACCAGTGGGTTTAGGTTTCTTAGAATTTCCCCTGCACAGGGGAATTTGTGGGTGGCACAGAACTGCTAAAATGGCATCTAGGGGGAAAAGAGTACAAGCTACCAGAACTATCCTTGGGACCACTGTCAGCCTAGCCTAAGTAAGAACAGACCAAAATTATAGCTCTATGGTTGGAAAGTTAATATAAAAGGCAAAGGTTACCCTTTTCTGCTGGATTTGTAGAATACATACTCAGGGCACTCTGCATCTCTGACCAGGACGGCTCTAGGCAAAGCAAGCACGTGTTTGGGGCAGCATTCCGGCCACCTCCTGCCCCCCCCCCCCCGGCCTTTTTTTCCCCCCCCTTCTTGGACAGTTGCGCTCTCTGAGCTTGGGGCAGCAAAAAACCTAGAGCCGGCCCTGCCTCTGATATATTCCATGCTCATTTCCCTGACTAAGCTCTGTTTTTTCTTATTTAGGTCAATATTGGCATTCTCATTGCCGTCACCAGAGTCATCTCGAGAATCAGCGCAGACAACTATAAGGTGCACGGAGATGCCAATGCAGTCAAGTAAGTCATTCTGTTCACATTGCTTTGCAATAAGGGACCCACCTAGAACGAGGTTAGGTCACAGATGGCTATATCATGTGCTCATCTCTGTACATTGGTAGGATGACTCAATAGAAAAAAAAACAGTCACAGTCAGCAAATTAACCCCCCATTTTTAATGCAGCAACTGTGCTATGGAAGGGGGAAGCGAAGCTGGAGTTAACCCCTTGTTTGCCAGGAGCTAGGTAGTTCCCCTACCATCCCATCACAATCCCCTTCACATACCGACTCATGATTGTGCCTTCTATTAACACTTTGGTTTCTTTCCCCTTAGAGAATAAGTACATTCAAAAGTACATTGCACAGAATGCAACAGTCATTTAATTAGTTTACACTGGAACATTTCAATACTCCCTGGCTTTCTGAGGATAATCCTTGATTTTGATCCTAACTCAGCAAAATATTTAAGCATGTGTTTACCTCTAAGTCCATCCCTATTGAAAAGCACCTAGGCCCATGCTTAACTTTAATTTTGAGCTTAAGTCCTAATGCTCTTATATATCAAAGCAGTTTACACACTATGGTAGTGGCCTTTTTGATGGCCTAGCCAAAACACTGCCTTATTAAAGTGCCATCCCATCGCCAGAAGCTTGGAAGTGACACTTTAACTTAGATACATCTCTGATATCTGAACACATGGGGCTAAATTCTAACCTCAGTCCAAACCGATGGGGTTGCATAAGTGCAACTGACAGCAGAATTTAGCCCACTGAATTTAATTGAAACACAGTATTGTACAGTCCAGAGAGACATTCTTGTATCTCCTAAACATGCTTTCCTCCAAATATAAAGAGGGCAGATTTAATGTGTCTATTACTGAGTCACTCTAAAATGTGTTGACAATTTGCTTTTTATGTTTCTGAGCCACGAGGCACAGTACACTTAGGATTTGGTGAGGCTGTCCTGAAATTGTGACATGAAGAGTCATTTTATGATTGAATTATTCACCTAATTTTTAAAACACCAGCAACTTTCCAATATTGGTGGCACTGATCTAATTAAAGTGAGTTTAGTTATTGTATATCTTCCGGAGTGAAGGGAAAAACAGTAAATATGTCTACACAAAAATCTATAAGATAATTATTCTGTGATGAATTCAGAACACTGGAAATTAAAATGACTGGTGATTCGAGCCTGGGTGAGTCCCTGTGACCTTCAGAAACATGAAGGAATTACAGTACCTAAGGAGACAAATGGCCATCTCTGCCAATAACTATTTTTATTTTCCATCAGAGCTATGAAAATAAAGAAACAATGTCCATAAGTTAATACAAGCTATATAGATACCATTGAGTACCTAGATACTTTGGTGGCTGGTAAATATATATTGAGAGAGAGAGAGAGAGATTATGAATCAATACATACCATAGGAAGATGTATAAATCAATACATACCATTGGTATCTTTATGACACTTGTGAGCAGTGCAGGTGGGAGCACAGTGAAGTGCAAACGAGTAGAGCTTAAGGTCCTTTGTTTAAATAACACTAGGGACAGAGTTAGAATGCCTGACATACAGACTGAAAATGTGATTTTTTTTTTCTTCGTCCTGCTCTAGGCCATTTAGGGGTGTGGCCATCCACGAATCCGTGCATCCAACCTAAGTCTGCCTCTGACATTATCCTTACTGTTAATAGTATGCTGATGACATAGATAATTATTTCTTATTAATTTTTCAGTGTCCCAAACTGTGCTAGGCACCTGGCAGCACAGACAAAGATGCAGTCCTTTCTCATAGCAGCTTCCAAGCTTATTTATTATCATGTGTGGCAGTGGCCTCCAGAAGCCCCAGTCATACACCAGGACCCCATGGTCCCAGGCACTGTAAAAACCAAACAAAAAAGCCCCCAGAGAACTTGCAATCTACTTTCAGACCTGACATAATGAGGAGGATTTTAAAAAAAAGAACAAAACAATAAGGAGGTGTGGCAGGAGGATGCAAAGCAGTAGGATTATGAAGTTATTCAGTTATGGACTGTATATCATGGTAGCACAACTCTTCGGTTAAGTATAGGTAAAATAGATATTACAGAGACTGGGTGGGCAAGGTAATATCTGTTATTTGTCCAGCTTCTGTTGGTGAGAGACAAGTAGGTCCAATAAAATATATTACCTGATGATTACCTATTCTGTTCATTCCCTCTCTGCCACCTGGCTTTGGCCACTGTTGGAAGACAGGATACTGGGCTAGATGGACCTTTGGTCTGACCCAGTATGGCTGTTCTTATGTTACCTCACCCACCTAGTCTCTCTAATATCTTGGGATCAACATGGCTACAATCATGCTGCAGACAGTAATGTAAAATAGATATGTCATTGTTGGCTAATTTCCTGTGGGTGTTATTGCAGAAGTGGGTCTTCCAGAGAGATTTGAATGAGAAGATAAGTGGCTTTCAGGACCAGGTCCGGGAGTCCCTAAGTCAGCAAAGCACTTAATCACATGCTTACCTTTCAGTTAAGGCACAAGTTTGTGTGTTATTGCTTTGCTGAATCAGGGCTTCCATGTTTAGAAGACGTCATGGAAAAGGGCACTGATGTGGGTTGTTGGAGAAATGAGGCGTTGAACCTGATGCTATTAGCAAAATCCAATTTCTTGCCTTTGCAGTTGGTATTCCTTGCATGCTTAGGGGAGTTTATACATTTTTGTGTTAAAGGAGAGATGATCCCTTTCATGTTAAAGTTTTCCCAGGAAGAAGAAAGCTAATCCCACCAAACCGAACAGGATTCTCTGGTGTTCTCACAGCTGCATGGGAGACTTTTTTCAGTATAAGATAAGAACCAAATACCAGAAAATCCTGGATGTTGATTAGCTGATTTATTATGTGAGCATGTTGGAGTGAGTGAGCGTAGCAAGCTGAGACAATGACACAGAGCAAAGGGAAATAAAAATAAGGCAATAACCTCTGTAGTTTCCGTCAAGCTACTGTCACCAAGGACTACAAGGTAGCATTTGAGTCGACAAGTTAAATCAGTGGGGGAGAAATCACTGAAGGCTGCAAAATACTTCATGTAATGGCATCCTTAAAGAAAGGGCCTGTCAGGCATCCATCTGGATCGTACACTTCATTTGACATTAGCTGTGGTGGAAAGTGGATGATGTTAGAAAGAATTCATCAGGTGTATTTTTAGAAAATCCAGCTTGATTGCAATGGGACAAGGTGGTTTTTGCAAGGCAAGGAAGCACTGAAAACAAGTTGAAATTTTTGGTGCAGTTATGTATTGTCTCGGGGGATAAGGGGGATTTTGCAGGCACATAAAGTGCTCAGGGTATCAGAAACCATCAGACAAAGGTGAAAGGATAAGAATTACAGTACAGGGGAAATTGTGGTACCAGGGAAGGTCTGCCCAGTGCGGCGAATTGCCCTAGCTAAGGGGCAGAAAAAGAGGGAAGGATTTAACTTGTGTCTTTTCAAGATGGGAAGAAATTAAAGACAGGGAAGCCCAAGGGTGAATGCTGAGTTTTTGTCTGAAAGAATTTGGATGATGATATTTAAATAGAAAGATTTCTAAGTTGGCAGGTGATAATGAACTGGAGGGCACAGCGCAATGAATGAAAAACAAGTAAGAGGTGGCAGAAGGAATATAGCAGGGCTGCCAAATGCTTGCTCGCTTCTCCTTGGTAAGAAAATAGGATCAACATTTACAAGTGTGGATGTGTAAAATATATCTATCGGCACCTAAATAAGTGGCCTGATTTGCAGACATTCTCAGTACCTACAACTCCCATTGACATCAACATGAACGTAGGTCCTTAAATTTCAACATCTGAGTCTGAAAATTCTAGCCTGCAATTCTTAAGCCCACCTTCTTCCAGGTTTTGCTGCCAGAGGAAAACTTTAACCAGATTGAGGGGAGCTGATGTGCTATGTGAAAAGAAAGCCAATTAAAGGGATGCTATATTGTGGTCCAAAGAAAAAAATATCAAGTGATGGAGCCTCATGACAAAATGTAAAAGTTAACGAAGACTAACTGCACTAGAAGCACATTTTAGATGGTACATGGAACATAAAATAAAAGAAGAGATATATTTCTACTTAATACAGGGCCCAATCTTCCAAGGTACCAAACACACTGGTTACAAGGTCTTGAGTATTTTACACTTCCATTGAGTGCATTAGGACTGGAAGGCACTTAGTGCCTTGAAATATCAAGGTAGAGATTATCTGAAGTACTTGATAGAATAAGAATGCAATCATGATCACGATGATACCAGTCAGAAAGGATAATATATTGGTAGAGATGCGTTGGTTTGTCCATGGTGTATTGAGGTTCCCTAAAGATGAGGTTACTTGGCAATGCAAGTGGATATTACCAATGGGAACCTGTTTCTCTTGGCAACAGACAGTAATAAACTGATGTAATTATTTATAGTAATTGATCATGATTTTCCATATGGCAGTGATCTGAGTCAGCATGCTGATTGGATTATGACTACAGAACAGCATATGCCAGCTCTTTGCTGTAAGTGCAACATGCACTGAAACCATATACTAGTTGGGCAGTTTGCTAGCTCTTCCTGCCTATGAAATACCCCAGTATAGTTCTTGTTCAGAAAGCTGGCATTTGCTTTTGGCAAACTGAATTTCCTCAAAAATTCAACTTTATGGGAAAAAGTCCTGAATTTCAAAACGAAAACAGTAGTACAAAAAGGGAGAAGGAAGTTGCTTTCTGTAATATTCAGAGTCTAGCTGTAAAGTGAATCAACTCCATGTCTTGTCCAATATTTAAATTCCTCTTGCAGCATGGTGCAATATGGGTGAAGTGACCTTCTCAGTTCCAGTTGTTGCATGTCCCACTGAAGGGAGCAGACATATCCTTAGCTAATCACTTTACTCCAGTTTCAAAGACACAGGGCAGGTGCACATTAACCAACCCCTATGAACTAAATAAAAAAACAACCCAAATTAAAAAACAATTGGCTGAAGTTCAAGAAGAAACATCAAAGAGAAAAACTCATGTGTCTTTGGGATGCAAATGTGCAGGAATCATGGTAAAATTACCCATTTGAAGGTCCAATGCTTAAGACATTTTTTGGAGCAAAAGGGGGGTGAAATTCAAGATTTCTGGAAATCTGATTCGAGTAGCAGTCCAGATACTAAATGTTCAGTAGGTAGGTTCTTTTTTCGGTCACAGTCTGAGCTTGTATCAAATCATCTATTCCTGCATGTGAAAATACTCAGAACTGGTCACTTTTATGGACATCTAAGGGGTGCCTGAATTCTAGCACAGAAATACAAACTAGTAATTAGGGCTGAGTGAAGAATTTCCCACAATTGTTTATTATCTGAATTTATTCAGTTGTTTCATGAATTATTTAATGATGTACGGTTTATTTACAGGTTTCAGAGTAGCAGCCGTGTTAGTCTGTATTCGCAAAAAGAAAAGGAGGATTTGTGGCACCTTAGAGACTAACAAATTTATTTGAGCATAAGCTTTTGTGAGCTACAGCTCACTTCATCGGATGCGTTCAGTGGAAAATACAGTGGGGAGATTTATGTACATAGAGAACATGAAACAATGGGTGTTACCGTACACACTGTAACCAGAGTGATCAGGAAAGGTGAGCTATTACCAGCAGGAGAGCTGGGGGGGGGGGGGGAGGGGGTGACCTTTTGTAGTGATTATAGGCCCTCCCCCCCCCCCCCCCACTCTCCTACTGGTAATAGCTCACCTTAAGTGATGACTCTCGTTACAGTGTGTACGGTAACACCCATTGTTTCATGTTCTCTGTGTATATAAATCTCCCCACTGTATTTTCCACGGAATGCATCCGATGAAGTGAGCTGTAGCTCACAAAAGCTTATGCTCAAATAAATTTGTTAGTCTCTAAGGTGCCACAAGTACTCCTTTTCTTTTTGGTTTATTTACAAATATTCAGAATATGAACTCTGTTGCTTAGTTGTGGTTGGTCAAACAAATCACACAAGCACTTCCAGCACAAATAATTCTGTGTATGAATTCAGATGTTGTGTTCCATGAATAATCTTGTTATGCCTTTGTGATTTGCTCCCTGGGAACGTTTTTGCCACTGAAACTTAATCACTTGAATCCGTTCATAAGGAGCGAACACAGAATGGGCACAAACATAGCTGAAGGGAATGCATTAAAATATTTAAAGGAATATTGATAGACTATTTTTTGCATTTTCCACCTAGCTCAAATAGGGTGAATTTTGGGAAAGTACTTAAGCATGTGCCTAACCTTAAGCACATGAATAGTTCCACTGAGTTCAATGAAATAGCTGAGTTCAGTGGGAGTACTCATGTGCTTAAGTACCTTCCTGAATCAGGGTCCTACTGAACAATTAAAATAAAAACCTCTTGTCTTTATTTATTCATGCAGTATGCAACTTTTTAAATGCAGGGTTCACACAGAGACACTGAGTTTTACTGCCTTTTTGTTTTATACATGTATCCACTTTATAATACATGATGTTAGAGCTGACTGAAGATTTGTAGACAATAGTTTTCTGCTAGAAAATGCTGATTTGAGAAAATTGAAATGTTTAATGCGAAGTATCAGTTTTGTCGAAATTTTGGTGGGAAATTATCAAAATGTTTGATTCCAATGAGGGTGAAAGATTTAATTTCAACGTTATCACTTTTACTTTTATATTCTATTCTACCTGAAATTATTGTCAAATCAAAGCATTTTGACATTATTGAAAGGTCAAAAGAAATATTTCAAAAATATTGCATTTTGCAAAAAGTCCAGAGATTTAGAATTTTCGGCCAATTCAGGTGAAAACCAAATTTTTCAAAATACTGAATTTTGACCAGCCCTACATGGAGTAGTTGATCTTGGATGCAAATGTAAGAGTTCAAGGTCTCAGCTGGGGGAAGTTTGGGGTGAAATACTGGATGTTGAAAGAGAGATTTCCCCTAACGAAAACTTCAGTTTTTGGTGAGTTTACTGTAGAGATTGACTCCAACGTTCCCATAGCCTGCTGGGCACAGGACATGATTTTACAAAGCATTTAAGCACGTGCTTAAGTGTTCTGCTGAATTGGGGCCTTAGTGGAGTGGACATACTTCAGTTAAGATCCCACTTGCTTAACTGAACACCATATAAGCACCTTGAATCTGTTATAAAGCCCATCATAGTCAATGGAAAAACTCCCATGGACACCAGTGGGCCTATGGATCCACTTTTCAGCACCTAATGGATGGAGATTGGGTGAGGGAGAGTTGCCTTCCTATGCTTGGGTGAGGAAAGATGTCCAGTTTGACTGTATTGTCATAAATAAACTTGATCAGAGAAAAGACTCCTTTATCACATGTAATCATTTTCATCATATAAGTGGGGTGGGGCTTCTGAATATATTTGGGTTAAAAGAATGTGCAGTTTTTCAAAAAGACTTAATTACAATACTTTCAGGAGACATAGTGGACATACAAAAGTAAATACGAAATGCAAAACGCCTTTCTCCATCTCTACTTCCACAGAAGTGGTTTTAGGCTTGAAACAAAGCTACTGGGCGTAGCTATATCATTGGGCTTCCCAGCATGCTCAAATTTACACCACATTTGTCCCACAGATAGAGTTTCATTAGCTTGCTCTCAAATAAACAGCCAAATCAAACTCTTGCTGACTGCTTCCCCACTGTCTTCTCAGAAATGGCCCAATGAGTTGGAACAATCAGTATCATTTATATAAAATGTAGACTTCATAAGCTAGTGAACCAGAAATGATAGCTATCACAATCAGCCAGGGAGAAAGCAATTACAATATAATTAGAAAATTTCCTTAGCATTTTACTTTGTTTCACTATACACGTTCTCTTTGTCCTGCGAAGCTCAATGTTCACTCAATAAAATGATCAAAACAGTCCCTTAGATCTCTAGAGAGGGAATAAGTTTTTTTCCCCCATTTTGTTAAATTAATGATTGAAATCAGGAATACGTGAAAAAATGGTTTGTTTTCCCATGATGGCTTGCAGTATAGGCCCAATTCCGCTCCCATTGAAGCGAATACGGATTTTGCCATCAACTTCAGTGAGAACAACTCATATGTTCCCTTTCCCAGAAAACTGTATGACAGATTTAGGATACATGTATCCATTTGGACATGTTTGACACAGGAGTTACATATGTGCTATTATGTGTTGTGATTCACATGACGTTGATCCAAATTTTTGAAGGAATCTCCAACTCCTACATGAAGAGCTATCGCATTAGCAACCATGCAGAATTTTTTTTTTTAATTAAAGAGACTCTTACTAAATTCTACAAAGCTGAACAGGCATAAAGTCACAGAAAATAAATGCCAAGATATCTAATGTTGTTAAATCCTCCACATAAAAAAAAAGAGGTCACTGGCTTAATTAAGTGCTTTGTTTTTTCTACTTATCTAAACAATAATAAAAAAAAGGAAGCCTTGCGTTTTCTAATTTAGAATAGCTGCTCTATTATCTATTTACATTAGCTAAAGATTTACAGCTAAATCATTCACATGTTTTTCATTTCCTTGAACTATGCATTCTTATTTTCTGATAGGAGATACCCACACGTACGGTCTGCACACAGACACCCTCACTGATGGCACAGCTATTTGCGAGGGTTTTGCCAAACACACTGAGTTACTCTTGTTCAAAGGCCTCCCAAACGTTTCTAAGAGCGCTTTTGTTGGTACATAGATATGTTTCCGTTTACTGTGGACAGGGCAGCGGATAGGGGAGTCTTTTAGTGGTCTGCACGCCAACAAACGGAGGCAAGCAGACTCTGCCATTTACCATTTGCTAAATTATTTGCACGTTCTTGTACACAACAGAATCCATTTCAGAGACATTTCCCTTAGAAGAAAAACAAGAAATGGATCCCCTCTGCTCATTCAAGTCCTATGTTTCTGTGTTTTGGATCGAGGCTGGAGTTCCTGGTGGGATGCGATGCTGTGGGAACCAGTTAATATAACCCCTTTGCTGGAGTGGGAACACGTCCCATCTACCTCTCCCCTGCCCTAAATGTAGTGCTGGTAGAAAGTGCCATATAGTTATCTGAGGAAATCTCCTGTGCACCACTGAATCAGATTACCACAGCTGTCATATTGATTTGGTGTCACTACTGAGACTTCCAGCACAGCTTCCAATGGCGCCAGCTGAGGCATGTAGACCTTCATCCATTAGGAACTGTGCTGAAATCCACTAACTCAGTGGTGCCCAACCTTATTACACAGGAGGGCCACATAAACATAAGCACAACCTCGTGTGGGCCAAACATATTAAGATTTAAAGTCACCTGTAACAATTCATATTTTAAGTTCAGCTTGTTTCGTATATATTTAGATAGGTTGTTTTTATGTACAGTATTGTCTATTTACACACTTGCGTAAACTAAAATGATATAAACATGAAAAAACGCTAAAGAATCAGCTGTTAGCATATTGTGTTGAAGCAGGTCATGGGCCTTATGAATGCTCTGGTGGGCTGAGTACGGCCCATGGGCCATAGGTTGGGCATCCCTGCACTAACTCATTGAGATCATTGAGATATCAGGAGGGCCAAATCGCACCTGGAGCTGCAGCTAGCAAGAGATGTCAAGAGTAACAAGAAGGGTTTCTTCAGGTATGTTGGCAACAAGAAGAAAGCCAAGGAAAGTGTGGGCCCCTTACTGAATGAGGGAGGCAACCTAGTGACAGAGGATGTGGAAAAAGCTAATGTACTCAATGCTTTTTTTGCCTCTGTTTTCACTAACAAGGTCAGCTCCCAGACTGCTGCGCTGGGCATCACAAAATGGGGAAGAGATGGCCAGCCCTCTGTAGAGATAGAGGTGGTTAGGGACTATTTAGAAAAGCTGGACGTGCACAAGTCCATGGGGCCGGACGAATTGCATCCGAGAGTGCTGAAGGAATTGGCGGCTGTGATTGCAGAGCCCTTGGCCATTATCTTTGAAAACTCGTGGCGAACGGGGGAAGTCCCGGATGACTGGAAAAAGGCTAATGTAGTGCCCATCTTTAAAAAAGGGAAGAAGGAGGATCCTGGGAACTACAGGCCAGTCAGCCTCACCTCAGTCCCTGGAAAAATCATGGAGCAGGTCCTCAAAGAATCAATCCTGAAGCACTTAGAGGAGAGGAAAGTGATCAGGAACAGTCAGCATGGATTCACCAAGGGAAGGTCATGCCTGACTAATCTAATCGCCTTTTATGATGAGATTACTGGTTCTGTGGATGAAGGGAAAGCAGTGGATGTATTGTTTCTTGACTTTAGCAAAGCTTTTGACACGGTCTCCCACAGCATTCTTGTCAGCAAGTTAAGGAAGTATGGGCTGGATGAATGCACTATAAGGTGGGTAGAAAGCTGGCTAGATTGTCGGGCTCAACGGGTAGTGATCAATGGCTCCATGTCTAGTTGGCAGCCGGTGTCAAGTGGAGTGCCCCAGGGGTCGGTCCTGGGGCCGGTTTTGTTCAATATCTTCATAAATGATCTGGAGGATGGTGTGGATTGCACTCTCAGCAAATTTGCGGATGATACTAAACTGGGAGGAGTGGTAGATACGCTGGAGGGGAGGGATAGGATACAGAAGGACCTAGACAAATTGGAGGATTGGGCCAAAAGAAATCTGATGAGGTTCAATAAGGATAAGTGCAGGGTCCTGCACTTAGGACGGAAGAACCCAATGCACCGCTACAGACTAGGGACCGAATGGCTAGGCAGCAGTTCTGCGGAAAAGGACCTAGGGGTGACAGTGGACGAGAAGCTGGATATGAGTCAGCAGTGTGCCCTTGTTGCCAAGAAGGCCAATGGCATTTTGGGATGTATAAGTAGGGGCATAGCGAGCAGATCGAGGGACGTGATCGTTCCCCTCTATTCGACACTGGTGAGGCCTCATCTGGAGTACTGTGTCCAGTTTTGGGCCCCACACTACAAGAAGGATGTGGATAAATTGGAAAGAGTCCAGCGAAGGGCAACAAAAATGATTAGGGGTCTAGAGCACATGACTTATGAGGAGAGGCTGAGGGAGCTGGGATTGTTTAGTCTGCAGAAGAGAAGAATGAGGGGGGATTTGATAGCTGCTTTCAACTACCTGAAAGGGGGTTCCAAAGAGGATGGCTCTAGACTGTTCTCAATGGTAGCAGATGACAGAACGAGGAGTAATGGTCTCAAGTTGCAATGGGGGAGGTTTAGATTGGATATTAGGAAAAACTTTTTCACTAAGAGGGTGGTGAAACACTGGAATGCGTTACCTAGGGAGGTGGTAGAATCTCCTTCCTTAGAGGTTTTTAAGGTCAGGCTTGACAAAGCCCTGGCTGGGATGATTTAACTGGGACTTGGTCCTGCTTTGAGCAGGGGGTTGGACTAGATGACCTTCTGGGGTCCCTTCCAACCCTGATATTCTATGATTCTATGATTCTATGATCCCAGTTTTCAGGCCTAGGCCATTGAAGAATCACAGAGATCACAGGGAAAACATACATTTACATGGCTCTTAAATGTAATTTAACCTACTTTTTGGTTGTTTCAAAGAATAAGCAGACAAAGGGCTTGACCGAGTGCCCATGGAAGGTGGTGGGAGACCTTCCTTTGACTCAGATGGGAGCTGGATCAAGCACCCAATAAGCAATGCTGACTAAAGGTGCAAAAAACTCTTAGAAGGCAGAGAAACCAGTAGGCATTAGAAACATAGTGCATCCAGCATTTGCTGCAAAAACTGTTCAGCCACGCTGAAAACATATTCAAAGAGGTGCATGACACCTGGAAACGGCAGTTTGCTTTTTATTTCACCATGTACAAGGGCTCAATGTATTAGGAAAATGGAAGCGGGTACTATGCAACAGGATACATGAGTGTGTATGCACACAAAGCTATTCCTCTCCCATGTCAGTTTTTAATTATGTTCTACATTTTAACTTTTGGCGTAGCAGCCACCTTTGCATTTGCTTTGGGTTTTCCCTGCGTCTGTCAGTATTCGTTGCTAAAGTGTTTCTTGCATGATCGGCTTTGGTATGCTTCACACAGAAAGTTTTCCTATCTATATGGACAGATAGCGATTAGTAAAGTTATCTTCTAACAGATGTAACTAAAAGTGGGCTCTGCTCCAGCAGCTCTCAATGCTGCACACATCCATAGGGTTTGTCCGTGGACTCGAACATTCCAAAGCACTTTGCAAAGCCATAAATTATATCCCAGAAGCACACTGATTGCATTAAGGCAAATTGCACATCCATTTTGTCAATGGTACATTGCCTGTCATGGTTCTTCATGCCAGCCTCCAGCAGTGCACTCTGCTTATAAAGATTCCCCATCTTTCTTTCAGCACAGACACCTTTTGTCTCAGATCATCGTAGAGGATGCGGAGTCACCTGATTATTTTTGCCAGCTTTGTTTTTTTCTCTAAGCAGGCATCAATCAATGAGGTACTGCTCTGTATATTTGTCTCCTTTTTTTTGTAAATGCTCTCACAAATAAGATGAAGCGGGAGCTGGAAGACTTCTTTAAAGATTATCTTAATTCATCCTTTGCCCAATATCCACTGGTCAATCACAGCACCTCTTGGAAGCAGCGGATTGACCAATAGCAGCGTCTCTAGCGTCTCCATTGGCCAGAAGGTGCTGAGATACCACACTGTGATTGAATCCTGCCCCTCCGTGACAGCCATCTGTGAAATGCCTCTTCTATAAGAAGATTAGCAATGAGTCTGGGTCCAAACTTTCTCATAGGGTTCAAGCTGTTTAAAAATGATCTGTGCCTCACTGGGCAATGAAAACTACAGATGCAACACTTAGTGCATTTAAAAAAAAAATTTATCCGAGTTCCCGCTTATATTTGTTCCTTTAAAAATGAAAAGCAGCTTTTCCTGTTTGCTGAAGGAAATCTATCCACTAGAAAGAGCGCTCTGGCAAGTCAAATCTGCTTCCAGCAGCTATTTTTCTTGACAATTTCTAATGGCATGTAATCACATTCCCCACACATGGCTTCAAAGGGCATGAGGAATGTATCTCATTGAAGCTCTCTGAAGGGAGAGTAAGGGGGAGGACTATAAAGAAAATACATTGATGAGAGTATTAAGATGTTAATTAGTGACCTGAAGTCCTACTACTGATGATAATGTCTTAAATCTAATTAAATCTTTGGCTCTATGGATATGACAAAATAAAAATGCTGTTTGGGTCATATTTGATTAAACACATGGGGAAGAATCCAGAGATAAGTATACATACATGAGTTTAAACATGAGCAATGAAAGAACTACCAGTGCAATGTTAATGTGCAAGGGACAGATTGAATTTATAAGTGTTTCCAGTTTGTCTATTTCCATGAGCCAACATATTCAGTTATCACCATACTAAGGCTCCAGTTCAGCAAAATGTTTACGTATGTGTTTAAGTCCATCTCTCTTCAGCACTTGAGTTAGGTTTATGTTGAGAGAGCAAAAAATTTTCCCATACTAAATCAGGACCAAGAAAATCAATCTAGACATTTTTTGCAAATAAAATTTTTGAAAAAATTCAATTTGGATCAACTGAAATGTTTCATTTTTGATAATTTTGAAATGTTTTATTTATATTTTGACTATTTAAAAATATAAGCAGCTTAAATTTCAAAACAAAGTTATTTTGTACTATAAAGCTGGGATTTTCTACTTTAAAAATGTCAAAATATTTTGAAAATTTCAAATCTTTTTTCTGAAAATATTTTCAAATTGAAAAATTGGTCTAAACTGATCTGTTCCTGCAAAAAGTTTCAATTTCAACGAATCAGCATTTTCCTACGAAGAAAGTGTTTAGTCAAAAAATTTCCCAACCAGCTCTGTTTAGCACAGCACTTAAGAGCATGCTTAAGGGATGTACCAAACGAGAATGGATTGCAACTTAAGTGTCACCAATGACTTAGCTGGAATTCAAACTGCTGACTTCCCCATCCTTTGAGTCATCCAGTCCCCTGCAATAAGCATGATAGAGTGATAGTTCTTACTTTAATACAAAAGACTGGGATTTTCAAAGGAAACTAGTTAGGTGCCTAACTCTCATAAAAATTGAACAGGCGCTGGTGCCTAATACAAGGCCTGGGATTTTAAAAGGAATCATCTAATAAAGTTATTTTAAAATCTGAGTTTTCAGGGCCTGATCATATTGACTTAAATGGGCTTTGGCTCTGGCCCTTTATTTCTAAATCCCATGTGAATTGTACATTTTTGTAGGTAATACAACATAGCTACAAAAATAAGCAAGTACAGTGGATCTAGCTGAAAAATTTTGCTCTGCACAATACAATTTAAGACATACTATAGGAGATCTCCATTGTAATACACTGGGTACCATTCACCACAGAGATGACTGGCAGATATTTATTTTTGATGTTTCATAGTTTAATGACTCCTATTCATCAGAGCTGAATGTAGATGAATTACAAGGAGGGTCACTGATGGAGAGAGAGTTGTTTTGTATGACTTTAGTACTGACAGACACCTGTACGTACAGAATGTACCAGCATGATTAAATATTCATGAAGCACTGGATTGTCTGAATAGAGAAATGTTGTAATTTTCATCAGGACTGCTTAATGTATGTCTGCTTTCATATTTTAATGCCTAGAAAGAGCAGATTTTGTTAAAATTTGGTTAATTACATCCCTTTTATGAACCCCTCAAATTGCTTTTGGCAAGGAGACAGAAACGGATGAGGACACATGCAAATTTGGAATCAAAGTGGCCAAAAGACTGCAACTAGAAGATTTGTTCTTGCAAGATGCTGAGCATTTGTTGCAGGTGCTGAACAAGCTAAACTCCCCCTAAAGTCAGTGGGAGTTAAAGGGGCTCAGAAACCCAAAGGTGCGTGCAGGACCATGCCAGATCAATATCTTATTGAGCTGAATCTGGTGACCTAATCAGTGGGGACAGATAGAGGGCAAAGATAAAGAGGGAGCTTTCACCTAGCACCACTTTATGTGGGTACGGCTGAGCCACCTGCCAGCTAGCCCTCACCTTTAATAGCTGGAGAGCACTGCACTACCATTCCTGGGTGGAGTCAGGATGCTTTGATACACATCCAACAATCAATAAGCTGTTGGTAACTCTGATATTACACCCCTGAGGGTAAAACAGACTCTCTGCAATTTGTCAACACAAAGCCTATGCACCACTTAAGACAACGTAGAGTTTACGTGGCATTTAAATGGTATGTGACCCTTGTGCTGGCCCCTTGCATGAAGCTGAATTGCATCCTGGGAGACTTGCTAAAACTCCAGAGGATTCAGCAAAGGAAGGGATCCATATTAAATTCCAGAGTACACATGACAGCTATGAGTGTTAAGATTTCGCCAGAAATCTGAAATTGTAATATTGGAACAAAAATCAACATGTTTTTTGAAAAAGAAAATTAGGAATAATCTTTAATATAATTTAAGTTGCATGGTAAAAACAGTATGACTTTTTTGGCTTTTCTCTTATGATTTGACATATTCAGAGCTTGTGTAGTTTCTCCAGATTTAACTGCTAGCATAATGATTTTTTTCCCCTTGGTGGAAGGTGCTCATGCTGGTTTTGCTGGCAAATCTCCCTTCAGTTTCACAGATAGGGAGTATTATTTTTGTTCCAGTTGAAAGAATCAAAGGCTTGGGATGGTCTGATTTATAAATAGTTCACTTCTTGATAAGAATAAATGCATTAGTGCAAATTTGCCCTCTCTACAACATAGCGTACATCCACACTAGAGCTGGAGTGTAATTTCCAGCTCGGACAGACATACATACATTAGCTTTGATTGAGCTAGCACGCTCAAAAGAGAAGCGTAGCCTCGGCAGCATGGGCAGCGGGATGGCTAAGTACTTAAGGTCCTAAGTGGGATTGTACTTGTGGTGGCTAGTCCATCCTGCCCTCTGCACCATTATGGCTTCATTTCCTTTTCATTATGGGCCTGATCTAAAGCCCATTGACTTCTATAGGTTTTGAGTTAGGATCTGTTGGTTTATAGAGCATCCAGCTGAATATGATCCCAATATTGATTGGGGTCTCTAGGCACCACTGTAATACAAATAACATTTTAGATGTTAAGTATCAGAGGGGTAGCCGTGTTAGTCTGGATCTGTAAAAGCAGCAAAGAGTCCTGTGGCACCTTATAGGCTAACAGACGTATTGGAGCATAAGCTTTCGTGGGTGAATACCCACTTCATCAGATGCATGTAGTGTTGAAATCTACAATGCATAGCGAAGGCCTTTGAAGCTCACATTCCTTTTTCACCCTAATTGGCTTTAGTTTTCAGTCCTGAAGTATCCTGTTTATGTTTTTGTTTATTGCCCAAGAACTCCGATTTTGAGCTATGGAAATTTCAATAGGAGAAGGACAATGTTATATGAGGTGTATCTCTATGCATGGCACCACAATTAAACACTCATCGTTCATCGTGAAATGGTGCAACTCATGGTGAATAGCGATAACTTAAAACTTTGCTTGGAGTGTTACATTTACATCCTTGGCCCCATTTATAATCCTAGAACTCTATGTCAGCTTTATGCAGAATAATAAGACAAATATTAAAGTTATTCCATCACATAAAGTAAACACTTATTCAAACAAGCACCTTGTGCAGCACTGTAGACAACTACATAAATCACCCCAGAAGTCTGAAAAAGCTCTTAGCTACACTGTCTGATTTGCATATTTCCCCCGCACTGCTCTCTCAAAATAAAGTAAACGAAAAATACAGGGTCATTACAGCAGAGAAAAGTTAATATTTTAGCATGAAAGTCCTTTCAAAGTTTTATGCCTTATTTTTGGATAAGTAATATGACTCCATTAACGGTAACTATTTTATGTGGGTTTCAGAAAAAGAAACAGCCATGTATACATTGAAAATAAAATTCCCAACTGCTGCAAACTCAAAGAATAAAAGCAGGAACATTTATTTTACTGAAATATTGAATGAAAGCATTTTTCATTAAAGCCCATGTTAGATATAATTCAGTTAAAAAAACAATTAATCAGAACATATGGATGCCTGATACGTTGGGATTTTCAAAATGGCATGAGGAAATGACTCTGTGAAGAACCATATTCTTTAACCCTACATTGGTTTTTCAAAGGTGTGTGTCACATCGTTATGGTTTCACTCAATATATTTTCTACTTGAAACTTAGGGTCTGTCTACACAGCAAAGAAAATCTACAGCTGGCCTGTGCCAGCTGACTCAGGCTCTTGGGGTTCGGGCTGTGGGGCTGTTTCATTTCTGTGTAGATTTCCAGACTCAGGATGTACGCAGGCTCTAGGACCCTGCAGGGTGGGAGAGTCTCAGAGAGCCCACGATTGGAAGTCTATGCACCAATGAAACAACCCCGCAGCCTGAGTTGGCTGGCACGAGGCAGTGGCGGGTTTTTCTTTGCTGTATAGACATACTCGTAGTCTCTTTGGAATTTCAGTTCTGGAAAGCAGTGCAGAGAGCCAAAGTTTTCAAAATTGAGCATGAGAACCAGCTTTGCCTGCAGTACTTCTGCATTTTTCCTGCAAGTTGGGAATTAAAAATGCAGTGGCCCCTGAAAATCACAATAATGTTTTTAATGTTTTCTAACATCTTTTGAACCTCATAACATTTCTGTCAGCTTGGACATCAGGTCTGATGAGAGTTGTGCAATAGGGGTTTAGGTTGACTCTTGTTTTGTCTGAACTGGTTCACCAGTCCCTAGGACCAACCTCCAAGAGCTGGAGATTGGTCACTGCTATCTAAACGTAGCTTGATAGGTGATTTTAGCAAATCCAGACGTGTTTTGAGGTCAAGATAGGAGACAATGAATAGATCCAGTCTGACATAAATAGACTTAGCGTGAGATATCCTCCTCAGTTCCACGTAGGATCTGATCCAGCACCCATTGAAGTCAATAGAAAGACTCCCATTGCCCTAAAGAGCAGTATGAGAAATCTTGATTTGTACGCAAACTCCCCTTAAAAACAGAAGGCAAGCTTCTCAAGACTCAAACGTACCACCCTCTTCTTTTTCTTCTTCCGCCTATGGATAGTATCTGACTTAGATCTCTTTTTTGTTCCCACTCTGGAACTATTTGGTGAATATTCACAGCTTCTCCTAGGGATCAGTGTTGCTTCACATTGATTGCAACAGACTCTGGGACCAGCCTAGAGTGCACTGAAGCTGTTAGCAGCAACAGTCCCTCCAAGTAGTACTGGCAATGGACCAGCCTGGTCCTCTACTGCGTATGCAGCGAAGTTCGCAGGTTGGCCACCTCATCTCAATAAAAATCCTGCTGAAACAAGGAACATCCAAACTGAGGTAGCAGAACTAAGCAAAAACTTTGGGAGCTTCCATATGAGCAGAGATTATAATGACTAGGATTATTTATTCAGAAAAGTAAGAGTGACCAGTAATGAGACACTGATAAATAAATAGGGAATGGAATAGAGAAGGCTGGTAAGGAACTGTTTTTGACCTTTTCTATAGAATAAGAGAATCAGTTGATTCTCTTTAGACTTAAAAGGCAAGAAATTAAAAATGAATGTTTAGGAAAGCTTTTTTTGTTTGTTTTTGCAATATGTAGGAAAACCTGTGGGACTCATTGCTGCAGGATTTTATTGAAGCAAATAGCTAATAAAAGTTCAAAATCTTCAGACAATTATATGAATAACTTAGCATCTGCAGTTACACCAGCTAAGATAAATAATAAAAGCTATAAATTCCCATTTTTGTAATGTTTTTTAAGAACTGGGGTTAAGAAGAAACCCCCCTCCTTACATGCTACAATATTGCACAGTTAGATGTATTTATTTGGTTATATGTCACCCTCTGAAGCACTGGGTACTATTGATCGTTTTCAGAAACAGGATACCAAGCTAGAAGGATTGTAGGACTGTTCCAGCAATTTTTTTTCCTTATGTAAATTTAAAAAAGAAAGTTCAAGCAAATATATGCCTAATAATTTAGCAGCACTGCAGTTAAAGCTCATATGAGCTATTACATAGAAAATTACTTTCCTTTCTTTGTCAGTTTATATGCCTGACCTTGGTATCTTTGCTATTTACTAGCGCTGTTGTCATGGAAATGCAAAACCAACATTTTTGCTGGTATCATTTCATTAATAAAGATCATTAAGGCTGTTATGGTCAAGAAATCATTTTCAGAGTTCAGCTCCTGTGGCTGAGGTGTTATTTCTGCAGAAATGTCAGGCACAGGCTAAAACGATTTTTACTCCATTGGTCAATCTACAAGCATCATTGACCTCAAGGTAAGAAACAGAAACATTTGCTAAACCTAAAGATTTCCAATAAACAGCTTTCTGATGCTTTTCTGTGAGGCTTTTCTCTCCATCTTTTACTTCAACAACCTTTGCTGTTCTCAGATAATTCCCTAGCTCAGTTGTTAATCAACTGAGTAGCATAAGTAAGAAAGGAACAAGATGCACATTGTCTATGAAGTCTTCTCTGAGCACAATATTACAGATCTTTAATACAGGTCTGTCTACACTGTGATAAAAAACCTGCGGCACCGAGTCTCAGAACCCAGGCCAGCTGACTGAGGCTCGTGGGGCTCAGGCTTGGGGGACTAAAAATTGCAGTTGTAGATATTTGGGCTCAGGCTGCGCTCTGAGCTCTAAGACCCTCTCCCCTTGCGGAGTCTCAGAGTCTGGTGTCTACCCCAAGCCTGAACATCTACACTGCAATTTAGCCCCACACTCTAACCCCTGCAAGCCCAAGTCAGCTGACCTGGACCAGCCATGGCGCTGCCGAGGATCTTTGTGTAGACATACCCTACGAAATTTATACCGGCCTTGCTCTCCTCTGACTTATATCAGTGTAAATCAGTAGTAATTCCACTGAAACCAATACCATCACACCCACGTAAAGCTGGACTGAGTAAAGAATGAGGCCCAGAGGGCCAAGTATACAAGTTATATAAATGAATCTAAGCTGGTGTGATGTGCATTCTTCTAGCCACCTCAATGGGCTTATTTCACCAACATAAACTTCCTTTAGAGCAGGGGTTCTCAAACTGGGGGTTGGGACCCCTTAGGGGGTTGCAAGGTTATTACATGGAGCGGTCGTGAGCGGTCAGCCTACATCCCAAACCCCACTTTGCCTCCAGCATTTATAATAGTGTTAAATATATTAAAGAGTGTTTTTAATTTATAAGGGGGGGTTCGCACTCAGAGGCTTGCTACGTGAAAGGGGGTCACCAGTACAAAAGTTTGAGAACCACTGCTCTAGAGCCTGACTCAGAGTCACAGGCAAACAGCTACTTATTGTGCATTGTACTCTTTCCCCCCTTACGTATCACCTATGACTCTGGCCTACTGCCTCTAATTAGGTCTGATCGCACGAGAGCCTTAGGGATTATTGACACTACCGCTTACGTCAATGTAACTTACATAACTCATGGGGGTGAAAAAATCACCCCCCCGAGCAACGTAAGGCACACTGACTTCAAGCGGTGTCTACACTGCACTATGTTGGTGGGAGACACTCTTCTGCCAACATAGCGTCCATCTCTCGTTGCAGTGTAGTAATTACGCTCTCCCATCACTGTCTCTTGATCAGATGCACTGCAGCGATGCAGCAGTGCCAATGTAGCGCGATAGCGAAGACAAGCCCTAAGTTGGCCGCATGAGGAAGGGGCCAGAAGAGAGGAGCGTAACAAGAAAATCAGTTACCAGGAGAGTGTAAGAATATGCAGATTAAGAAAGGCCCCATCCTGCTTTAACATACATCTTTTCTCAACTCCGCATTGTGTAAGCTACACAAGCATAAAACTCCCTTGCACATGACTGAGGCTATGTCTACACTTACCAGAGATCGACGCTGCTGTTATCGATACAGCGGGTCTGGTACAGACCCGCTAAATCAATGGCAGAGTGCTCTCTGATCGACTCTGGTACTCCACCAGAACGAGAAGAGTAAAGTAAATCGATGGGAGTGTCTCCCGTCAATGCAGTGCAGTGGAGACACTGCGGTAAGTCGACTTAAGCTATGTCGACTCCAGTTAAGTTATTTACATAGCTGGAGTAGCGTAACTTAGGTCAACTTACCACAGTAGTGTAGACAAGGCCTAGGTGGCTGTAAAGGGTGTCTAACTTACACCATCTTACATGGTTCCTCTGAATTTGGCTTGGGTTCCCTGTCTTATGGTATTTTTCAGCATGCCCTTTGTGTTGAAACCTGCGTCACTGTTAGGTTTGATGTCAGCTGAATGCTTTCAGATTGCAAATGCCCTGTAAAAGGTAATGGCTTCACAATCACACCCTGTTTGTTAGAAGGAGAAAGGAGAGCACTAAGAGGTCTTTTTATAAAAAAAATAAATCTATAATTTGACAAGTCGTCTTTATGAAGTCTGGGTCTGCCATTCTGGTTTACTGCATGGAAACTAGAAAACAAAGATTTGTACTGCCTGGTATAACAACTATAAAAAAGATTCAGATGGTTGTAAACAGACCAACTGTAAATAGCACAATGGGCCCAATTTCAGGATATCCTTTCATGATGACTCACAGAGATTTAGCCAATTTACTTTAATTAAAACTAGTAAGAATAGAGCTGCTACAGATCCATTCTTCAAACTGAGACTACACCCAGACAATAGAGAATGGGTAGGGAGCTGTGATGAGGCGGAAGCTTCACCTTGAAACCATTTGATATTAGATGGGATAAAGCAAGGAAGAAATATATTGCAGGGAACTATCCTGCAGAGATGGGGTAAGGAAGATGGCTCAGATAACCTAGAATGTTGTTTCCCTCTCTAACTTTATGGTTCTATGATGAAAATTGTGATGAACAAACCAGATTTAAATTAGCTCTCCATTGCCTTGCCTTTACCAAGCAGCTCCCCTAACTGATGTAATGATTCTGGGCCCAATTCTCCAGCCCTTACTACCCTGAGACTGATAGCCCATCCCAAGAGGACATACATCCTATGCAAAATAATCTAAATACTGTACTTTAATGTAAACAAATCCTCCTGCATACTTTTTGTTATCTGGGCTGATAGAGAAATGTTGTACCACTCTGGAGTGCTTGCTGTGCAAGGTATAATCAGCCTGTGGAAACAAGATGACTAATGATAATTACACATATTGCCTCCTACAAGATAAAAGCAAGTTGACCTATTGAAACATTGCAGTTTAGTTTTCTAACAATAAATGGAACCCCACTTCCCTGAGAAGAACAAAGTACCCCTAAGGAGAAAAAGGTTAATTTTCTTCTTGCCCTCTTTGCCTTATTTGCTACCTCCCCTGGCAGAAATTCCACTGACCGCTTTCAAACAGGGGCAAAACAATCAAGCTGGGGAAACAAACAAACAATGGGTGCATAGGAAATTAATAAATCTTCAACGTTCTGAGGACCAGACCCTGTCCTGTTAAAAATTGCTTTTAGATTTCATGTGCATTTCTGAGCACTTGATTACTCTGACTTCTCGCCACCACCATCACTACCAGCTGCTAGGGGAATTCATACTTCTGTCACCCAATTTCAAGTCTCCTAATAAACTTCTCCATGTTATTTGCAACCACCATTGCACATTATTTGGACTCATGATTAACTGAACATGTTGCTGTGCAATAAAAAAAAAACAGCCTGACAAGTCTGTTTTAAAGAACCATACCACTGATGACTGATTTGCTGTAAATGACCATTCCCTAAAAGTGGTATTCCAGTGGTAACCCAACAGGATGCTAGACAAACCTTAAGTGCTTTGCATTGCCCATTCTTGCAGTGGTCGGTAGGGGGACAGGGAAGATGTATACTCAGTTACCCTGCGGCTGAGTCAGTGACTCAAGTGATTAGCAAATAGAGATGGGGCATGATAGGCAACACTATGCAAACACAAACACAGCTCTTGACTGCTTAAAGCACAAATATATGGCCAGCCTCCAAAAGGCTCAGCTCCCTGTGAGAACAATGGAGACCCTCCCCCCTTTCCACCTCATTCGTAACAATGCAAGCGGTTGGGTGCTGAGCTCTAGAAAGTCTTGTCTAAAGGATACAGAGTGGCGCAAAGACCCAAAACAGGAAACGTCATCAATCCCACCCTCCTGCCATGACAGACCCTATTGTTGGAAGCATAACAACCTCATGCTATGAGATTAGGTTCTTCAGTGTTTTCTCCCAGACCTTTCTTCAAAGGCAAAGGTTGGTGAAAAAGGAGAGTCATCCTTAGGCTTGGGTGCTGAGACCCAGGGAGTGATACAGAAGCTCAAGAGCAGTAAGAGAGAGATGATGTCAGGAAAGCTGAGAAATGAAGGAGCTGTAGGAGCAATAGAAAAAGAGATGGAAAAGTCCCAGTTCAGAAAATGGATTTGCCCAGGGAGCTAACCCTTGAAAATCCATCAGCCAGGACAGTAAATCTGAGCGTTTGATATTCAGTTCATGGCTTCAGATGGACAGAAGCGGGGGTGGGGGTTGGGGGGGGTGTTGTGTTTTGTAGTTGAAGCACTGGGATGGGAGCGAGCAGACCTGGGTTCTATTCTTACCTCTGTCACTGATCTGCTGTGGGAACTTAAACAAGACTTTCTAGAGCTCAGCACCCAACAGCTTGTATTGTTACAAATGAGGTGGAACGGGGGGACGGTCTCCATTGTTCTGATTATATCACTTATAATTCCTAATGTCCGTGTCCACACACACACACACGTGCGTGCGGGCACCACCTTATTCCTGTCTATACACATTCTAGAGCATTTTGGGGAATGCCAAAATGTTTGTCATCAGCAAATCAGCACTGAAGGGCTCCTGAAGATGCACATCACATCACATATCAGCAAAATATAATACTCTGTAGTTCAGTTACAGGGTTCAGACCAAAGAACTAATGGCAGCTTATTTCAAAGAGCAGGAGACTGAGTTCCTGCTCTCCCCAGCCAGACTCCAGTTGCAGGGAAGGAACCTTTTTTAATTTCATGTGTTGGACTGGATGCTAAAAACAGCTTTAGGTTTCTGGAAGCTGTGTAGGAACCGCCAACACTTCAGCAGAGCATCTGCTTTCCTCTGGGATTCCTTGGTGACATGCTGGCTATTGTTCTCAAAGCCTCCCCAAAAAAGAAAAAACAATTTCAGGAGCGAATCCAGCATTAGAAAAATTCTTTGCAGTTAGAAGCTGTAACAATTTGTACTAAGAGCACCTTTCAACAGCACAAGCTGTGGGCCTGGGCCCTAGAATGCAGTAAGCAAAGGATTTACAGTGTTTTACAAACATTATTAATTTAAGTCTCACAACACCTCTGCAAAGAGGGAAATAGCACCTCTCCCTGGGGAAACTGAGGCACAGTGAAGTCGAGGACCTGATTTTCAGAAGCACTGAGCAGCTGCTACCAGTGACTTCATATATGGTTATTCTTTGTATTACTGTAGTGTTTAGAAGCCGCAGTCTTTCTTCATGGAGCTTACAGGCTAAATAGACAAAGGTGGGAGGGAAAACAGGTGCTAAAACTTGCCCAAGATCACCCAGCAGATCAGTGACAAAGCCAGAATTGAAAGCCAGGTCTCTTGATTCTGAGGCCAGGACTCTATCCACAAGACCAAGGGTCCGGGGTGAAAATAAGTCGAGTGACTTACCGGTATGCTGGAGCCAGCTCTGGCCCCCAGAAAGGGCGGGGCCTAGGGCAGAAGGGGCGGAGTTGAAGGGGTCAGAGCCCGCCCCAGCCCACCCTGTAATGTAAGTGCCGCCCCACCACCACCTGGGTAGCAGCAGCAGCAGCCCGGGGCTCTGGGGGCTATTTAAAGGGCCTGGGGCTCCCCTCTTCTACTGCCCCGGTCCTTTAAATAGCTGCTGGAGCCCCGCTGCTTCCCCAGGTAGAAGCAGGGGAGCTGCAGGCCCATAAATAGCCCCCGGAGCCCTGGGGAAGCGGTGGGGCTCCAGCAGCTATTTAAAGGACTGGGGCTGCAGAGGCAGCTGGAGCCCCTGCTACCCCAGGGCTCCGGGGGCTATTTAAAGGGCCTGCGGCTCCCCTGCTTCTACTGCCCTGGTCCGTTAAATAGCTGCTGGAGCCCTAGGGAAGGAGCCCTGGCCCTTTAAATAGCCCCCGGAAGCCCCCCCACCCTACGGCTCTGGGGGCTGTTTAAAGGGCCTGGGGCTCCCCTGCTTCTACCGCCCCAGCCCTTTAAATAGCCCCCAGAGCCCTGCAGCCACTACCCCAGGGCTCCAGCAGCGGGGTTCTGGAGGCAATTTAAAGGGCCTGGGGCTCCAGCCTTTGCTGGGAGCCCCAAGCCCTTTAAATTGCCCCCTGGGGAAGCCGGGCTGCCCCAGTACGGCTCTTGCCAGTATCCCGTACTGGGGCGTACTGGCTTACTTTCACCTCTGCCAAGGGGCCTTCCAGAGTTCATAGATTAATTTAATTTCTGAAAATCATGCTCCAGTTGACTTGCTCAATGAGTTGGTGGTTGAGCTTGGAGGAGAACCAAGAAATTTTGACTCTGAACTCTCTCTTTTGACCCCTAGTTTACGTTCCTTGAGCTGGTCAAATTATTCATTGTGACTATTTTTGGGTGTGAATTTATCTCATTTTTTATTTTTAGGTCATAAAAGGCTTGGTCCCAAAGATTCCCATTGATGGGAACCAACTCTGGCTCAGGTCCAAATGGTTTGTAAATCTGTCCACATTTCTGTGAATGTGTTTGTAGCAACACACTGGCTAGGTTGCTCCAACAATTTCCAGCAAATGTTTTTTTCTAATACTGTTCAGCTGGACTATTTGTGGTGGGTAATTTTGCTCCCTGACTAGATGATTGAATAAATAATAGCAAACAACAACATGCTCTTGTTCACTCATGACTCCCACTCTGTGAAGAACAGCCATTCCTCATGCATCAAAGGGGATAAAATCCTGAAGGCTGGTGAATACCAAGCATAAAAAGGAGGTAAGAACATAGCTGAATTGAATGGCAGTTCTGACTGTGAAGGAAAGTTTGCAAACACTGTTTGTTTCACAGATTTTAATCAGCTCTTAGGTTGGAGTTTGATGATTACAAGTTGTAGCAAACTGAAAACAGTCCAAGTTCATCTCCTTCCAGTATTAATCTGAACTCTGTTAGATTTTGAGAGAGCTGCTAGTGGTGGGTGTCTGAAGTAAACCGCAAAAAGAGAAAATTCAGTTAAAAGGACCATTCATCAAAGTAACAATGTGACTTGCTATGGAAAAGTGTCTGCTTTTATAGACCATACCTCTTCCTGCTATTTATATAATCTTGGTTTATGGGTCTCAATTTAGTCCCTAATTTAGCAGACAGGATGTCTGAAGTTGTGGAGGTCAGATGCCTTAAACGGATTAGCTCCTCATATATAACTAATAAAACTGATTCGTGAGTTATAGATCTCATTCTTAATAGCAATACAGTTTGCTTCCTGCAAGCAGTAAAGTTACTGCCTAGGGGCTGCTAGTTCAATCATCAGTATTTGATATGGACAGTGTCCTCAGAGCAATAGGAAAGAGGGAAAAATTAAATAAGGGCAAGAAGAAAGCTATAGTGAGTAGAACTGTTCCAAACCAATTGCAAATATAATAAAACTATAAGGTCCGACCCTGCTCCTTGGCAAAAATCCCAATGAATTTAACAATAAGAAGATTGAACGCCTATTTCATATTATGTCGTTGACAGAAATGATATCCCACAGGACCTGACCCATACATTTCTTGCACACTTTGCCATCAATGCAGCAAAGACAGATTACACCAGCTCCAGGATCTTCCCCTCATGTTCCTATTGACCAGAATTTGGGACCAGGATTTCAGCCGGTATAAATAAGTGTAGCTTCAGTGACTTCGCTGGAGCTACACCAGTTAACACCAGCTGAAGATCTGGCATTGCCTGTGCAAGTATTGGATGTTATGCAAAATTGAACAATAAATAGGAACTGGAGAGTAAAACGAAGACTTAAGTGGGATGTCTCAGATGAGTAAGGTTACTCTCTTGAGTAAGGGTTATAGAATTGGCCCCTAAGGGGAGCAGGCAAAGGAGACAAGATTTTTGTTTTTTTAGATGGAGGTTTAAAGAGATGGAGAGTCAATTAGAAAACCCAGGAAAGGCTGATTGAGGCATCAGGAACTATAAAGAAAGTTGCAGGGTTCATACAGGTAGGCCCAGTGAATAGATTTTGCACAATTGCCAGCAACTACCCTGAAGGAACCCCACTGATTGTAAGGGAGCCAGTTGCAGCATGATGGCCGTATGTAGTACAAGTTCGTTGCTGTTGGCTCGTAAAGTCAAAACCATTCTTTTGGCTCTGCATAGGAATTAAATCAGCCCACATCAAAGCATCTATTGCTGAATGATGCTTTGCACAGCTTGTGCCTTCTGTGTAACTTGTAACCCATCCATCCAGATTGTTATCATTTTGACACAGTGAGAAACAAGTCCTAGCAGTAGAACAGCTGATAGATACACTGTGCACAAGCAATAATATTCCAAAGGCTGCGAAACACAGACTGGATATAAAAATGTAATCAGAACAAAAATAGCTCTGCAGTTTCCAGAAGTCACCTGTTAACGAAGGAATAAGTGGTACATATTTGTTAAAAGAAAACTGAAAAAGAAAGTAAAAAGGATGAAGAAAAGCAAATTCCCCCTTGGTGCCTGCTTTGTCTTCCTCCCAGTCAATTCAGTGCAGGGCTGATCAACACACACTCACACGGAAGCTGGAAGCAAAAACAGTTTAACAGAGCTAGACTGCGAGAGAGCAATAGTGATTGAACTTTTATCAGCTTGTGTGAGAAATAAACCCTTATATGGCTTCTAAAATTCTATGGGCCAGCTCATCATCACCTAGAATGTGACCAAACAGACGTCTAAGGGTGAGTAAGTCCTCCCTTTATGCTGCCTGCCCACATTTCTACTGCAAGCAGGGGGAGAAAGAGGAGGTTAAGGGCTAGATTCACCAAGGAACCAGCGATGCTTAGCGTGGCCACGGCTAACTTTTCAGCACCTAGAAAATCACTGGGATTCACGTCCTTGGGCTTCCTATCCAATGAATGCAGAACGATAGGTTCCTCAAAATGGGGTTCACAAAGGTCAGCAGGCTAGGTGGCTGCCCGCCTAAGATAGACAATGGGAGATGTCAAGGAGAAGGGAGTGTCCTAAATCTTGCCCCTCTCAGGGAGTTTGGCTTTTAAATCCAGGCTGCAGGGAGGCGCCTCCCTCTGCTTGGGATTCTCAGCTGCAAACTCTTGTTTGGAATTAGTCATCTACAGCATTTCTTGCAAGAAGCGGTGGGGCGGCACTCTCCCCCTATAACTAGTAGCCCAGTGGTTAGGGTACTCACCTGGGATGTGGGAGACTACGGGTTCAAATCCTCCCTCTGTCTGAGGGGGAGAAGGGATTTGACCAGGGATCTGCCAATGCTCAGGTGAGCACCCTAAATGCTGGGCTATGAGATATTCTGATGCTCAGAGTTTACCTGTGGGATTAGGCCTCACGGGCATGTTAGTCAGAAGAACACTTATCATCCCTTGGTTCATGCATTGCACTGGGGCAAGGCATCCAAACAACTGCTGGAGTGCTCATGTGCAGAGGCAGAAATGGAGGCACCTAAAGAACTTTGCAAAAAGTTAGATGCTGAATGAGCTTAGGCTCCTACTGGGTTCGGTTGCAGTTAAGTGGGGGTACTGTGAATACCAGTGGTGCCTAACCCTAGGATTTAGGTGCCTAAGTCCCTTTGTGAATCTAGCCCGCCATTGTCCTGTATTCCCTCCCTCCCCCGGCACAAGATTCTATATTTGTACTGGCCAGGGGGAATAGTGATCTGCTATTGGCATGGGAAAATAAGATAGTTAACCTTTCCCTGGGTTGTGCCTCTGAGCAGCATTCCTCACCTGGACTGCTTCTGGGGACGGCCACCTACATGGCTACCTCTTTCTCTGCACTAGTGGTAAAAGACAACCTACACCTATATTAATTGCACAGGACATTGCTTATTGTCATCCAGCACAGCTGGGTGACAGAAATCAGGCTTTCCCATTCAGTGTCTTGAGGTATCAAACTCAGTATTACACCATCCTAGTTACCAAACTTCATAGACAGCATCAAATCCAAAGGACCATGTTGATGCATTATTAAAGTTGCTCAATCTGAATATTCAAACACTAGCTAAAGTTCCAAAACCAACATGTACTTGGCTGTGTTGTATGGTTTAAATTATTAGGGCTAGTCTCCTCAACTATGCATGTAGCCAGAAACACAGGAATAAAAAATAAGAACATATAAGTGCAATGCATTGGAATTAATGTAGCTACGGGACCCATATCTTTTGCAATTTCTGAATTGTTTTGACCTTATTGTTGCTTAATGCAGCTTTTTGCATTTAATTTGCTATGCTTTTTTTTTAAAGGTCAAAGAGGCAATGAAACGAAGTTTGGGGAAGTGGGGGCAGAGGAGGAGGGAAGAAAATAAAAAAGGTCAAGGAAAAAATGCTGCCAAGCTTCTAGCTTGGTTAGTGGAAGCTCATAACTCCTTGAACCAGTCATTCACACTTAGGGTGAAATACACCCGTGCAGCAGACTGGCATAAGATCTATGCACCGCCTAAGCAAAATAGGTCTTAAATTGGATGCAAGTGACACACAGACCTTGTGCTGATCCTGTGCATGGGATGAATTTCACCCCTAAACAGCACCCAGTCTAAATGGATGTGCACTTAAAAAGATGCACATGTACTGAGTGCCTTCCTAATTAGTGTTCGTTCATCTCCTGCCCTCATACATTTTTCTACTGCACATGGTCAGTGTTCAGTCTTCAAAGGCCTATGATCTTTGTTAAATCAAAACCTGTTAAAAACAAAGGGCCAGATTTAGTGTTTAGGTGACTAAAGACGTAGATAGATGCCTAACAGATAGGGATTTATAAAAGCACCTAACTGAATAAAGTATTTAACTCCCATTGACTGTCAGTGGGAGTTAAACACGTGACCTGCTTTGATGCTTTTGTACATTACACTACATGACTATCTATATCATTAGGCACCTTTATCACTTTGTAAAATCTGGCCCAAACTGATTAGTCCTCAGTGAAAACTCTGTCTAGCCCACGTTTCAGTTACAGTTTTCATGTCATTCACTATTACTGAAGCATTGTTCGGATAGTGTGTTTAGAATAGCTTGCAATGGGAAAAGTATATTTGTTGTGGTCTAACGACTCCAAATATGGCTGAAGTCATTTTGCTCAAACTTAAAATAAAAATTAAAACAAACTCCCCTTTATCCCAGAAGGCAAATTTCATAAAAATTGGATGTGTCTGAGACAGCAGAAGGGTAAGAGTGATGGGTTCATAATGGAAAGTGTTTTTCAATATCGGATTAGATGAGAGACCTAAAATGTCTAAATGCCCAGATTCCATTTTCCACATGTTTGCTATGGCCCCTCTCCTGCAATGAGTCCTATGCAGGTGGACCCTCATCGAAATCAGTGGGGCTTAGCCCAGTCACAAGGTTTTTGTTTGGTTCCCCTCACCCCAACAAGAGTTCATTGCAGGATCTGGGTCCTTGGCAATGTGTCAGTGGGAAATATTTCCTGTGTTACTGTTGAAGTGAAGGACTTTAGCCTTGGGAAAAAAATATCATCCTTGCATTATGAAATAATTCTGCTCCATTGATCAAGTTGCTCTCAAGACCGGATTCTTTGAAATGTATATTGTAAGTGAATAATAGACCTCAGGGTTTATTGTATTCCTTCAGTTCCTGGCTGACAGACCCTTTACAGAATCAAACTGAATTGTACTGAAATATTTGTGGCTAAGGACACCAAGATTCTCCTCAATACACACATTTAAAGAAATCTAGGCTTTCTTCGGTGACCCATATTTTCCAGCAATCCTTGACCCCATGGCACTCAGTATTTAAAGAGAGTTTTCCATTGAGTTATGTGAAACGGCAGCCTCATTTTTCTCCAGTTGTTTTCTGTAATCATCATGGAGCCTTGCCCTAACAAAAGATATGCAGATGTAGGCACTGCTCTCCTGCACCTACACCCTAGCCCCACCAAAGGGGAAGTTAATATTGCTTGAGACAACATGATCTCCTGCATGGATTTCCTACTAGCAATCTGCAAGCTCCTCAGTGATGCAATAGTTGAGAGGGTGGGCTGATCCTTGGCTCCACCCTTCCCTCACTCAATATGCCCCCATCCTGACCTACTGATCCCCAACTTCACCACAGCCCCAGTTCAGTAAGGAATTTAACTTTAAGCATGTGCTTAAATCCCATTGGCCTCAATAGGAGTTAAGCATGTGCTTACATTTAAACACGTTTAAGGGCAATGCTCACGAGGAATTGGATTACTCACTTGCTTTGGGGACTTGGGGTCATGTGCCTTTGTTAGGACTTAGACAGCTCTGGGAAGGAGTCTTTTTTCTCCACTTCCACTCTCCCCACCCCGGTTCCACCTGCGTTGCTTCCCTCTGCCAATGGAAGGCAGCATCTGGTCCTTGGTATCTTTCAGGATTTCAGTAATTTGAGGCATAGGGCATGCAAATCTCCTACATCCTTCCACCTTGCATAATAGAACTGCACAGGTACCAGTTAATAGGCTAATAGGCTTTGTGCCCATGGAGAAAACTAGGAGGTTTTGCCCCAATGACTTCCATGAGAGTTCTGAGTGAGCAAACCCTTGCTGAATACTTCCTGGTTGTCCAAAGCTTTGGCCCAGGCATGTAGCCGCTGAATCATTTGTTAGGAGAAAGTGGATTGTGACTGAATTACTATGTACATATTCACAAGCAACCTGGCTGCATTCCAACTCAGACCAACTTTCAGCAAGTAGAAATAAAATAAAAAATTAACCGCAAGTTATTTTGTTGTACATTGTAAGTTGTATATTGTTTTAACTGAATGCAGATGGAATGAGCTGTTCTCATGCTTTCCATACTTAGAAACAGACCAGGTACTTCTTGCTGAATGCTCTTACTACTGCTACACTCAGTATGGATGTTTACATGCACAAATGAAAGTTTCTTTTGTACAATTTATTGCCGAGAATCACTCTCTCTCAAGAGAAAGAACAATGACTGAAATAAGGACTTTTGGAGAGTAGACAATTGTGTAAGACAAACAGTAATGCTTTGAGACTTCAGTCTGGTCAGAGGTCCATGTCCTACATGCAGGCTGGCTGGTGTTCTGCTGCAGCAAAGACATTAGACCATCCTGAGTAAAACCAGCAAACAAATCCCAGAACAGCAAGTTACCCTTCTGGAAATGCCTGATCATGCAAGGTCTCAAGCACCCCATGTGAGGTGCTGATCACCCTTAATTCCTTTTGGTAATGAAGAGAAACATCTTGCAGGAGACTGAAAGCATGTTGCACCTCACACCATTGGGCCCTAATTTAGGAGGCTATAGGTGCAGAGACACAAGGCCTAATTCTGACGTCACATCTGTCTATATCCATCTGTTGTCTCTTGTCTTATACTTAGATTTTAAGTCCCTTGGGGCAAGGGCTGTTTTTTTGCTCTGTTTGTACAGCGTCTGACACAATGGAGTCCTGGTCCGTAACTAGGGCTCCTCAGCACTACAGTGATAATAATAAATAATAATAATATTTCCACAGTATCTGAATGCCTCACAATCTTTAATGAATTGATCCTCACAAAATCCCTGTGAGGTAGGGAAGTGCTGTTATTCCCATTTTACAGCTCAGGAACTGAAGCACAGAGCAAAAAGCCTGAAAAGTATTTTAGTATTTTGATCTCAATGGGAGTTAGGTACCTAAATGCTTTTGAGGACCTGGGATGGACAGACTAAGCAACTTGCCCCAAGTTACACAGGAAATCTCTGGTGGTGCTGGCAACTGTACCCACAGTTCCTTGACCACTGGACCATCAATCTTCTCTACTTATATATAGATGCATGAGCACTTGACAAGAGTTGTCTCCCTGAGTTCAGTGGGCTTCAGTTGCATATAGTCTGGAAGGCACTTTTGGATCCTAGGAGAGGAAAGCACGTTCTACATTGAAGATATTACTCTTATTTAAGTGCAACCAATGCGCTCTTATGAAATGACTCATAAGAACAATATTGATGAAGTTCTTTCTTTGTGCTGTGAACATAAATAGGTCCTACTTCATTTTTTTTCCAGTGATCAAAAAAGGCTGACACGGCTACTCATTTATACAGCAATAAAGTTGAGCAACCATCTGATGGCAGTGTCTGTCAGAAGACTTTTTTTTTTTTTTTTTGCACAATCACTCGTATGCCAAGAAATAATTGTTAAAAATCTTCCCTTGGATGTGTTAAAAACTTACTGTTTGCCTGGCAGTTCTGTTAAATTTCCTGTCATTTTATCTTTCAGGTTGACAGCTAAGGCAGTTGCTGTATTGTTACCTATCTTGGGAAGTTCATGGATCTTTGGAGTTCTAGCTGTCAATGACCATGCAGTAGTATTTCAGTACATGTTTGCAATATTCAATTCCTTGCAAGTACGTACATAATGCAGGCTCTGAGGGTTCAGACAACAGCTGTAGAGCACCACAAGCTTGCACTGACAGATCTTTAGCAATGTTTTCATTTGTGTATATTTTTCTGATCTTCCATACCCCTTTATCTCATAAGCCTGTACAATCAATGATATTTCTCCAGTCTCTGCATAGACAGTAAAAATATTGAGCAATTGATTAAGGCTTCTAACAGCCACCAGATAAACAGGTACTGATCACTGCCCTTGACAGAGTTTATTCAAAGTTCATTTTCAAGAGTGAGGCATCAAGGACTAGATTTAACAGTGGATGCACCGCTGACATTTTTCAGGTTTGTAAAGTCAACTTAAGATTCTGTGATCCAGAAGGAGCCAAATAAGACAATCCTAAGTGGCTGGGTAGATCTCATCAGGTTGAGCAACAGGATATGTGTGTTGCATTTGACAAAAGTTAGTAGGAAAGAGGCCCACTGATGCAGCATACAGCACTTGTGATAGGACGACAAGATAAAAGGGTCCTGAATAAGCATCCCTAGCCAGGAAAGGACTTAAGAATCTGCCTAACTATAAGCAGGTGCTTGAGTACAGACATACAGTTACAAGCGTGTTTAAGTTCTCTCCTGGATCAGAGAGGTAAAAGCAGCACTTGTGAATTTTTTGTCATCTCACAAAGGAGTTCCACAGATAATCAAACCAATACTACATCAGAGGGTCCCAGCTAGAGCTGGTTGGAAAAGGGCTTTGATTGCCAACAACCAAAACATTTTTGATTTTTAAACTTTTGGATTTGGAGGCAGACACTTTCTGTGAAAATTTTGTTGAAAACCCAAGTTCCTTAAAAATAAAGTAAAAGTTTTAGATGGAAAAATTTTGACCAGTCCTATCAGTAGCCTAATGTTGTCACTGATTAAGTTAGGGAAGAATTTGACCCATTCGTGCTCAATTGTAAATCTCAGACTGTTGCACACATGCTTAGTGCAATACTTCAAGTAACCTGTAATATTATTCTTCCCTTCTTTGTTTTATTTTAGGGATTTTTCATCTTCCTGTTTCACTGTCTTCTGAATTCAGAGGTATGTTCTTCCCTTCTCCCCCAATAAACATCCAGTAAGAGCTCTTTCTGTAGTAAAACCAAGAGCCAAATGATGCTAAAATATTGTTAGGATGGTATAAAGTTTGTAAATCTGCTTTGGTATTTTAGGAAACCCTTGTTTAATGCTGTTGCTTTAAGTACTGCCCTTTATTCCTCAGTCACAGTTGCTTAGCAATGTGATTTTTTTTTTTATGTAGTCACTGTTATTACAATTTATGAAATCTTCAGGAAAGTAGGAACTCAGTAAAAAACTCTAGTGCTCTGGGTGTAAAATAAACAGTGAATGAACCCATTATGGGCACTTTCTTTGTCACTGATATTTGTAAGTTTCTGTGTGAGAAACATGAAACTATCAGTGATTTTATGGTTCAGAGGACTCCTGGCCACACATGACCCCACTTTGTAGCAATGTATGTCATTTAGTGCATTTAACCTAAAGAAGCAGAGTTTCCTGATATGTGATAATAGATCAGAATTCAAGTCTAAGGGGAAAGATACTGCTTGGGCATGGATGGAGACTAGCATTCTATGGGCAACATTTCTGAAGTGAGAATTTTTGGGTTTCAGAGCCAGAAGGGAAAATAAATATTAATCTCAGCAAAACAAACTTTTAGAATCCCTTTATTAATGAGAAACCAGAATAGAACATTTCACACTTTTCTTGGCAGGATGCTAGGTCCTTTACAGTGGACTAAAGGGGGATCTTTTCATGTAAGGATCGTGTCACTGGATTGACTCCTTTAGAGCCAAAGCTTTAGCCAGATAAATAGGCCTTGCACAGGGAATCTCTACATGGACTGGAGCTGCCAGAATGCTCCCCTCTCCCAGGGCACTGGGCACAAAAGCCCAGCAATATGCCATTGTTACTGTAAATCAAAGGCGGTGATGGAAGTCGCTGTCAGTACCATGTGGTTGTTTTAATCAGTGGATCAGCATATACACATATACCTCCTACTGACCACTCTTCTGCTTGTCCCATGCCTCTTCCCTCCATGCCGCACATAAACACTGGAACCATTCCATTCTGCAGCGTTAAGGGCCTTCTCTGCCAGTGCAGGGGCAGGGAGGACATGGTGTTTGCAATAATCAGGTATTTGCTGACCACCATCATCATGACCATTGTTGAATGTAATCATGGTCTCTGCCCCAGTGACTTCATAGTGTTGGGTACTGAATTCTCTAGCTGCACTGGGATCAGAAGGAGACACCAATGTGTAAAGATAGGAGGGCTGGTAAAAGTTAAAAAGGAAAAATATTTAAATATCCTATTATTCCCTGTGCTCAGAGAGCCTCCTTCTCTCCATGACCCATCTGATTCCCAGACAAAACAATCCAATGGCCAGATATAAATATCTGGCCATTGGATTGTTTTGCTGACACCTACTAAGGAAGGGAATTCATAAACTCCTCCGAGTGCTCTTAGAGGCACTAGGTACTATACTTCAGAGTCTGAATCCCTGGCAAACAGCAGAAATGAGCAGTTGCCTTTTGGAGAATATTTCTTACTAGCTCCATGTACAGTCTCTGTGAGGTGTCTCTATTTAAAATACACCTTCCAAAAAAATTTTTTTTTAAATGCTTTACTCCTCAAAACTTTGTGTAACAGGGAATCCCAGACGTAGGAAAGCAAAACCGCTAGCAATATTTCAAATCAGTAGGGTAAAGCAGAGATATCGGATTTTACAAGCAATACATAAGACCTGTATGAAGAAATACTGTGAAAAATGGCAGTACTTTTGATTGCCTGAGGACCTTGGCAATGCCGGAACTACAGAGCAGACTACATCCCTTTTTTCCCCCCCCAGTTATTTTTTGTTTTGTTTTTCAAAGTAAAAAGGAGAACAACAACAAAAGTAGAGGGAGAATATAAACAACAATTATAGCATGCAATCATAGTGGGAGAAATATAAAAAGGTACATATACAGCACCACAGGAACTACAAATATACAGACCACCTTACCCTAATTTTAATTGTACCTGTCAGCAAAATAAGAATATGTTCACTTGTTTTAAAAATCCCCAACAATTGGCTCCCTTCTGCTTTCAGAATGGCAAAACTGCCACTCGCTTCAAAGGGTGCCAGATCAATACAGTGATAATTAATTCTCTCCAGATTTACTAAATCTCACAGATTGACATGCCACTGAGCTAGTTAGTTAATTTTCCTGGTTTTTCTCCACTAGCAATTTAGCAATTAGCATTTTGTAAATCATGCTAGATTCTAACATCTAGGGGCAGTATGGCTTAGTGACAAGAGCCATTCCTGGCTCTGGTTCTATTCCTGGCTCTGCCACTACCCTGCTGGGTGGCCTTGGGCAAGTCACTTCCCTGTTCTGTGCCTCCATTTCCCAATCTCTGAAATGGGGATACTAATATTGCCCCCATATTAGCATTTAAGGATCATGTTTAATTGCTTCGTCACCGCCTTCTAAAATGGAAGCACAATAAACTGACATACACCCATCACCACATTTCTGCGTGGCATGGTTTTATTTTATTCAACTAGAGAGGAGTTGAATTTCATTGGAAAGCATCATGTAGTTCATAAATATAAGGGTACATATAAAGCTGTAGCTAGGGTGGTGAGTATTTTGTTCCCTGCCACAAATGTGATCACTCAAGTGCCAAATTAAAGGCAGTGCTTTTAGAGAATGACAAGGCAGAGCTAGGGCTTAATGACATGGACAGTCCCTTTGACTTCAGGGGGACTGTTTGAATGAGAAAGGTGAGCTGGAGTGGCGTGGGGATATGATCCCTGTATTGTCACTATGAGGACATACTTCTTTAGGACTCCAGTGGAGCGGTGGGTATTTGGAGGATCACGGTGGGTGAGTTTTTCATTGACTTCAGTGGGCCAAGATTTCACCCTGTGTGTGCAAAGTGAACATTATTGTTAAAGTGTGAAATTCACCTCTGTCTGGACTGGCCAGCACCTTTAAGTCCCACTCAGGCTCTCCAGATAAGTGGTGCCTAGGCCTCATGCTGGAATTTTAGCTATGCCACAGCCCTGCTCTGAAAAGTGACTAGATAAGATGGCACCTTTTGCTCAACAGATCCCTCTGCATTTCAGTGACAAAAATAGGTACTTCTTCCCATTTTTACTTCCATGGAGCTGGCACAGCACTGGGGGAGCAGGCTGCATTCGAGTCTGGCTCACAACCATCAACAGAATTATTTACTAAGCTCCCAGTGCTGGACCAAAGCCTCTCTGGACAGACACCTGTGCAGCCATAAAGTAGAAGGTGATGGAGTTGCACTCGTGTTACTTGATTATTAGAATCTGCAGGGCTGGCAGTTTGGAAAAAACAACAGCCTGGATCATCTCCCGCCAGGGAAAAAGTTGTCAGGAGGGCTTCTGGAGGAGGAATTCCGCATGCCAGATCCCCTCATCCCATCAGAGAGGGATGGGTGTGCGTGTGCATTGTCAGAGTTTGAATCTAGTGAAAAAAGCCCACAGGGCCCACCCACAAAGTTGGTGACTCACATAGAACCTAGGGGCTCCCCGGAAGGCCAGGATAAACTGCACAAAGCCCCTTCGGTCTCTGCGGGTGCGCCAAGAGGCCAGAGCCATTGCTGGCTCCTGGCAGAGCAGTTATTTTGGGACTGCATGGAGTCCGGGGAAGCGCCCACCTGAGTGCACAGATTAGCTGACACAATCGGAGCTTATATTTTTACTTATTAAATGTGCAAATCTGATCATGGACCTATTGGTAAACACTAAAATGGAACCCCATGATATTATTATTATTATTACACAGTAGAATGGCAAATATTCCACAGTAACGTATGCGTATGAACCCTCGTCCATTTATAATGGAAAGACAATACTTTGTACCTGAGAAATAAATAAAACCAGATTAGGATCATCATTTCCTGACTGCCTTCTAATGCTTCTTTCCAAAGGTTAGAGCCGCCTTTAAGCACAAAACCAAGGTGTGGTCCCTCACCAGCAGTTCAATTCGAAACATCAATGTGAAACCCTTCAACTCCGATATCGTAAGTACTCCCATCAATGCCATTTTTATCCTATTGTACTGGCTGGAAGGTTGTAGAGCAAGCTGTGAGACTAACTGATTTTTTGGTTCACTGGCAGTTCTAAAAAATCAGAAGAATTGTGTGATTTGGTCAAGATGAAGTTAAAAAAATATATTTTGGGGGAAGAGTGGGGGATTTTCAGCAAAGTGAAAAAGTTGGGAAAACTTCATTTTGTGTTGAAGGAAACGTTTTTGTTCAGCCTGAAACTATGTTTCATTTTGAACATAAGCAAAGGAGTTGAAGGGCTGCATTCACAAAACCAGGGAGCAGGAGATATAGGATTCAACAAAAGAGATATAGAGAGGCCCAACCCAGAATAGCCAATAGCCTGGTGGTTAGGACACACACCTGGGAGGGGAATGATTGGGGGTTGCAGTCCCTGCTCCTGAGCTGGGATTCAAACCTGAGTCTCCCACACCACCAGTGAGTGCTCTGAGCACGAGGCTAAAAGTTATGGGGGAGAGGAGGATGGTGACACCACCTTCTCCTTCACAGCTTTGTGTAGCCCAAAAAATGGAAATGTTTCACGTTTTCAAAATATTAAAACTATTTGTTTAGACGTTTCCAAACTTTTCTTTTGTTTTGACTGAAACATTTTGCCCAAATTGACACAAATTGTGGCAAAATATTTCATTGGATCCGGATTTGCTTTTTTTTTTTTTGGTGGAAAAAAAGTTTCAGCTGAAAAATGTTGCCCAGCTCTAGAGTGATCTTGTGGAAAGAAAGATGAGATGACGGGGGCACAGGAGTTAATTAGCACTTGTCTCTACTGTGTGTTCTAGAGCCAGTTGCGATGGGCAAGGGTTGTGTGGTGACTATAGGAGATACTCTGAAAGCAGAGGACTAAATTCTGTTCTCTGATAAGTCAGTGCGTAAAATTTCTAAAAACATCAGACTTGGGGCCTGATCCAAAGCCTACTGAAGTCAATGAGAGTCTTTCCATTGACTTCCACGACCTTTGAACCAGGCCCTTGAAGAATGTTCTCGTTATTAACTTCAGCTGATGACCATTGGTTTTGGTTAGGGTTAGAGCTGGTTGAAAGTCAGAATTTTTGTTTCATGGGAAATTTCGTTATATCAAAATTTTTGAAATTTTCAACCAAATGGAAATGTTGCAATCATGTTGGTTTCAGCCATCAGCTGGCAAGGCTTCCAGGATCCTTGATTCCAGGGCAGCCCTGCCATGCAGACTCCCCCGGGGCCAGGGACTCCATGGCTTGCAGGCTCCTGGGCCAGCTTGCTCTTCAATGCTCACAGTAGTTGGCTCCCCGACTGCTCAACTCTGACAACCTTGGAAGCCATCTGCCCCAAGATTTGGACAGGCCAAGGAGCTGGCTGGCCCAAGATTTTGGAAGCTCGGAGGCCAGTCTGCCTGGCGGGTATGCCCTGGAACCACAGACCCTGAAGTCTGTCCCAGGACCTTCCAGACTCCCAGCTTTGTGGCAGGGAACCTGGAAGCCCTGTGCGCCCCATCTAGAGCCTGGCTGTCGGGCTTCTGTGCCAGCTGATTCCCCAGGCTGCCTGACTCGCAGGGCAACTGGCTCCCCAGCCTGCAGGGGTCGGTCAGTCCAGGGAGCCAACTGGCCTGAGAATCTGGAAGCCCTGGCATCCCCAACCCTGGGGACGGTCACCATCGCAAGGCTGTCCTGGAGCTGCAAATCCTGGAAGACCTGGAGTCCCGACTCCAAGGCAGTCCTTCAGATGTGTGGGCAAGGTGGCAGGGAGAGATGTGAAACCTTCCTGACAGGCCGGGTTCTGCCGGTGTTCCTTCATGAGACTTGTCAAAAGTGACAGGTTGGCGTGAAACATTTTACTTCTGACGAACTGGCATTTTCTGATGCAAAATTGTTCCAGCAGACAATTTCCAACCAGCTCCCGTCCTTTACATTTGAGGACCTTTACATTTGAGTCCCACGAGTGAACATTTATATAAACAAATCAGTGTGTATATATGCATTCCCCTCTCTCTCCCCGACTCAAGGAGAGCTTAAGATGTCTTGAGACAAAATACATTTATTTTATGAGAAAACTGGCTATTAGAAATGATAGCTTCTGAAATGATTGGCAATGATCACTGAATAATACCTGACAATACATGTTAAATGGCTCCTTTATGGCTTGTGCTCTCAAGAGTCTAAGGTAATGTGGAGTCTAGATTGATGCTTTCAGGCTTTCATGTCCTCCAGTCAATAGTGATTTACCAAAAGAAGTAAATCCAGTTTCAATACTATTTTGTCTTCCAGATGACTGGGAATAGGCCAGGTACAACTCCTACGAAGATGAACACCTGGGACAAGAGTACCAATTCAGCCAATCAGATTGATTTATCAGCAGTCTGATATTAGACCCAGATTCTCTCTGAAAAATCAAGCCATACCTTCAGGATCTCCAGTACAGTGCCCCCCCCCCCCAGTATTTTCTCACCGTTAATGCCAGTAGGAACTGCTCTTCTAATCAATGCCTAATAAATTGGAAATTGCCATATTGCTTTGCCGAGTATGTACAAGTCTGTCTTCATCTGCCTCCCTTCCAGGGTGTAATGCAATCGACCATTAGCAATAGCTAATTCGCAATAGCTGCAGAGTAACTAGCACTACTGTACACTGGATGGTTTTGTCAGTGACGATGACAACACTAGGGATGGGAAGGTTATTGCGATCTAAATCTAAAGGTCACGTATTTCAGGAAAAATGCATTTTTGTGCTCTGAAAATGAAATGCTTCCAATTGTGATGTTGTAACAGGGCTATTCTTGTTTAGCTGTGCACTCTCTGTTTACATGTCATATCTTAAGTAATCCAATTATCCCAGAGAAACTTATTAACACCACATACTGCCAACAGGCATTTTATGGGAACACTGTAAAGAAGCCAGACCGTGAGGGAAAAAAAGAAAAATTCCAGCCATTCAGCCCACTCTGTAGACTTGGGACTAGTGAAGCAGATATACACTAGCTCTACATACACACAAATCACGTGTGCACACACACAGACTGCTAACTTTTTAGATATTCCTTTTTCCAGATCTGCAATAGATACAAAAGGCTCTGACTGCCCTGCTCCAATCCGCAATGTTAGTTTCATTTAAAGGGTGATTTCTGTCTGCTGACTAACCGTACTAGAAGCTAGTTGTCTCAGTCTTTCAGACAGATCAACAATGGTACATCACACGCATTTCACAAATGGAATTGATCTGTAGCTTCTGGAAATCAAAACCCACACTGTGACTTATCTTTCTCCTTTTAGTGGTCAGAATGAGACACTGAATTCCAACAAAATACTGTGAAGGTAGCAAGACTGAAGATCAGTCTGTGTATTGGTATCTACAGACAGCTTTTAAACAGACCTCAAGACAGTCTTTTGTGGTTTAGACTCTACTCAGCATTCAGCAGCTTTTGCTTCTAATACAATTATGTAGTATCTTCATGGGGGGGCGGGGGGGACTCCTTTTTTCACTGGAGCAATGTCTTCCTGGTTCTTGTAGATTGTGTCAGTGGATAATTCACCGAAGGTAGTTTGGACACACTGAGGCAGACCCTCAGCCGCACTATTATTATGCCCACCCAGCGGGGTTGGTGGGGGAGGACAAGGTGGCTTTTGCCATGAATATGCCCCTATTATCTTGAGGCTGCCCAGGGGCTAATTTGGCCTCAAAAACATGCACCTTGCTCTATTTGCTCAGCAACAATGGTCCCAAAGGGAACACTCCACCAGCTCAGTCTGCTCAGACAAAAACGCCATTGCAGCCACGTCTTTTCTCCTCGCCATATCTCTAACACCCCCTCCCTATGCTGCCCCCATCTCACCCGGGGATTCCCCTTCAGTAGGCAAACCCCTAGGTAGTTGGTGCTTGCTTTCCCAATGCTTTGTGCCACCAGCTGTAAGGGGGCTGAGGATTTGACCCAGTATTTTCAAAGTATCTTTCCCTACTTAATTTAATGTTTATACCTTCCAAAGTTAAGGCCAAGGCTGATCCACTGAAATCAGTGACAATCTCCCATTGAAGTTAGTGGGAGTTTTATCATTGATTTTAGGGGACCAGGATTTGTTCCCTAACTAACTAAAAAGTGAATCAAATTCTGCAGTTATTGCATTAACTTAAACAAATTTACTCCAGATTCACACAGGCAAAACAGAGCAGAATTTGGCCCACTGTGTCTATCATAAATACATGTAAATACAGCCATTTATTAATTCTAATCCTGTGAGCAGAATAATTCTATTTTGTTGACAGCTAAATGTAAAAGCAGGGAAAGAAGAAAGCTAAATATTTAAGTGGCTCTCTCTCTATATTGGCTTTTGTGCATAGGCTTGCTCTTAGCTCTTTGAGCATTGGAATAATTATCACAACTGTGTAAATATAGCAGACCCTTGTGGAAAGAGAATGTCTGTTCCAAAAGATACAATAGAAAGCGCGACTGGAATATATGGAAGCAGGTTGTTGTAACAGAACTGTACTGTGATAACAGGGTTCAGAGTGTCTGTGTTGTGTGCTGATAAAATATTTAAACATATTTTTGATACCGGAGGACATTTTAAAAAAAAACCTGTGACCATGGATATAGATTTTAACCCTATTAGGCGATTTCCATTCTAATCATTATGTTGTAGTAAAAGTGACGTTGTGAATGAGTCATAAAAAATACAGGGGTTTTAAGAAAAAACGGGATTTTAAAATATTTATAATTCCCACTGTGCCATTTCTCACTTTGAACGTTACTCCTATGCTAAATTTACAGCAGTCACCTAAGTTACTGTCAGTAACAATGATTATCATAGATTCATTTGAAAATAACATTTGACATACAGTACAACAGCATCTACTATAAAGGGTTAAGTCTATTTTTTTTATCCAGGTATAACATATAACGTAGTCCCCAAAATACATAAGCAGACTCAATGAATCATGAACATGATTTTTTAAACATTTTGGACTATGACATAGATGTATTATATAAGGAGTGAACATTCATTAACCCATATGTATTGAGACCTATTGTAGATACTGCAATGTTTTCCAGTACATAACCTGTGTCCCATGCTTTATCTGTGCATTTTGAACATAAAGTAGTATATTTTGGTTATGTCACGTGAGTTTAGGAGTTAGAACACTGTATTATTAGTAATGGCAATGGAGTTTCTTTTATTTGCCTCTTTAGTTTCTGATAAAGTAGTAAAAAACCACAAGCATACTGTAAATGTCCATCCCCACCTAAGTCTGTTCATCTTGTTTGATTCTATGTATTTTTCATAGTTTTACTGAATGCAGAAAATATACTGAAATAGAAATGCTTGAAATGAATCTTATCCTCAGTCTTTTAAAGCATGAAAATCATGCAGTTTATTTATGGGCTTGCATATGGCAACTTTTGTAGTATTTCTTCAGGACAGCATCATTTTCTCAATGGTATGAAATCTTAATTGAATGAGATGTGAGTTTTAAAGTAGATTATGTAGCAAGAATGACTTTGCAAGTAAGTAATAATTAAATGTTTTTTTCCAAAATAAAACAAAACATTTAATTTTCTAACAAGATTTTGTGTTTGTTCTATTTATTCACATGGGTTAAAGAACATTGGAAATATATAGTTTCTTAGGGAAGTACAAACACTGTGCCTAAGCATATCAATCCTTACTTATGTGAGAAATCCCCCTGAAGTACTCACAACATGTGGCCTAGTATAGTATCACCAAGATACTATGTAGGCAACATTTTTGTTTTAAACTTTATATCCACAGAATATACTGGGGAATGTCATTCCCGCACCTTAAGAAGGAGCGTGTTTGCCGAGGCTGCAGTTGAAGGATTACTTTTTGTAACGTGGTCATTCCAATAGCCGAGCCAGGACTGATTCCTAGCGGGTCAATTGGCCTTCACATTGTAGGTTATGTTTGGATGACCTGATACCACTGAGATCATGGATAGTGATTGCTGTAATTGCCCTCATTCAGACAATGGGTGTGACAAATAGCATTCTGGTTTGTCATAGTAGGGTAGAGCGTCATCGTCCGTGGTAAAATCCGGAAAGGAGCAGATTTCTAGGTGCATGAAGCTGCTCAATGAGTTGGGACAGTGACCGCTCAGATGGTGCAGTGCTAGTGGCTGCACGCATCCAGCCAGCGATCTCTGAGAAATGTAGGAACATGCCCTGCACATACCTGGCTGGATACAACGAGCTCATGGCCCTTCTCTTATGCTAAAGCTCCCTGATCTCTTGTAAGCCCATTCTACCCCCACGCCACTGTCTCCCCCACAGAGACTGGAAACACCTAGCCTCTCCACTAGAGAGAGAGAGGGAGACAGAGAGGGTGTGTGTGAGTGTGTAAAATGCTACAGAACAGGAGAAGACTGATGCAAGGAGCACCAATTAACATTCCATGGCAATTTGCAGTCTTACTCCGGGGAGCATCCATATTGAGCGGCTGCTCCCTGACTGTCTCTCTCTGCATCTTGGGTGCTTACACCCCGATCCCCACAATATATTTTTTTGCCCAGGGACTACTATTGGCTCAAGTGGTGTGAGAGGGGAAATCATGAAATATAGCCACCAGCCGTCCCTGTTTTCCCACCACCTCCCATTCCATTTCCTTAGCTCCTTCCCCTCCTCCAGGCCCTGCAGTGAGAGAGAGAGCGCGCACCTGTTAACCACTGAGGGAGACACATTCTCCCTAACTTTTTACTTTGCTGTGTACATCCCCCCTGAGGTGGCGGTCAGACTAATGAATGCACCATGGCACACGAGCATGGAGAAGCAGGGCCCAGTAGATCAGCAAGGAGCCGTTAAATTTCCCACTACAGGAGGTCACAGAAGCAGCAAAAATGTACAGAAACCTTTAGAATCAGTAGAGTAATGCCTGATGGGAAGGATTCAATGATTCCAAGGCCAGAAGGAACCGTTGTGATCATCCAGTCTAATCTCCTCTATAACACAAGCCATAGAACTCCTCCAAAATAATTTCTTAAGCATATATTTAAAAAAAAAAATCCAAACTTGATTTTAAAATTACCAGTGATGGAGAATCCACCAAGACCCCTGGTATATTGTTCCAGTGGTGAATTACTCTCACCATTAAAAAAGTACACCATATTTCCAGTCTGAATTTGTCTAGCTTCTAGCCAGTGGATTGTGTTATTCCTTTCTCTGCCAGAGTGAAAAGCCCATCAGTAACTATTTGTTCCCCATGTAGATACTTACAGACCGTATTCAAGGATTCCCCTAATTGCTGCGGAATTCTCAACACACAACCCCTGTGCTCAGGCTTGTGAGCTATGCAGTGAAATTAAGGTGACCAGATGTCTCGATTTTATAGGGACAGTCCTGATACTCAGGGCTTTGTCTTATATAGGCCCCTATTGCCCCTCACCTCCTGTCCTGATTTTTTACACTTGCTATCCTGTCACTCTAGGTGAAATTCACCTGTGCAGAAGCGCAGCACAAGGTTTAGGTCTCACTTGAGCCCTCAGAAGTGGGACTTCAGTGGCACATGGGCCTCTTGCTGACCCTCTATACATGACAGAATTTCATCCTGGAATGAGGATTCAGGCCATAACAAAGTATATCACAAAAGCTACAAGCTTTTGCCACCCCTTACTACTTTCACATTTTGGATCCAGTTTCTTTTTCCTCCTCCTTATTTTAAACAACAGATAATATAAACGTAGACCAGAAGTACAATATCTCCATGATGAAACTCAGACAGCTGCAAGAAGCTTAATCATCACACAAGTGCAAAAGCACAGATGTCAAATGGTTTCAAGGTTAGAGAGAGATCTAGCATAATTAATACACCACACTAATTCAATTCCCACTGGGGGCTGGGTGGGTGGGTGTGTGTGTGTGAGAGAGAGAGAGAGAGCGCGAGAGCGAGAGAGCATAATTAGAGTGATTATATTCCAGGAAGTTAAAATGGAAGTTTGGGCTTTAGATGACAAGGATTCTACTGTAGGGACTGAAATACTCTCTGTATATGCTACAAAACCTTACTTCTTTTGCCTAAAGGAAAGCAGCAGGGAATATACTGTAGGTATCTTTTCCTTCTATCTTGTGAAAAAAAGAGATTTTCTTTTACCTTTATCATCCCCAACAGAGTAATAAATGATATTATATTGCTGTAAATCAGACACATGTTTGCCTTTGAAGTATTTTCATTACATCTTAGGTTATGCTTGTATGACCTGATACCATTTACGTCATGGATAGTTATTGCTGTAATTGCCCTCGTTCAGACAATTTTCTTCCTCAATAATTCCTTATGTTCTTTGAATTGGGAGACTATCTTTCATCTTGTGAGGGTTGGTTGCAATGCTAAATATGCTACAGACATCAGCATTTTCCCAGAGCTCGAATGCGTCAAATAAATTGTGAGTTGAAAGGATGGTTCTTGCTTACTGTTCAGCATGTAAATAACCAAGCAGCTTCCATGATTGGATGACAATTCTCAGATAGTTAGCCAATAAGAATCAGAAGAGAGAGGAACAGATTATCTAATTTACCCAGATTTTTTAAAAAAGGGTAATTTATCTTCCCCACTATTCTCCGGTGCTTGTTGTGTGAAAATTGGATCGACTGGGAGTTTCACTTTCCCATTTGAGCATTCCCCTAGATGGGTATATGCCTAACACCAAGCAAGCAGAATGATGCGTATAGCAGGCAAGGCACTAAAATCCGAAGCCAAGATTTCACTAGTGATTCTGAGTGCCCTACTTGATACTTGATATAAAGGGGCCAGATTTTCAGAGGGTGGGTAGTCAGCACCTTCTCAAAATCATGCCCTTTCAAGGTGTCTCAAGTTGGCCAACCAAAAACAGAGGCACCCAAAATCACTAGCCCTCTTTGAACATGTTGGTCTAATTTATTAGGACCTTGACATTTTAGAAAAAGGATTAGGACAACAATAGTATTGCTGCTTTCTGCAATTTTGTTTTTAAGATTCGCCCCCGACGACTTGACCAAATGTACGGAAGTCTCATCACTGAGCCCCAACCATTCATGCTCTATCCTCTAAAAGTAGGTTACTGGGGGAATAGAGAACAATAGATTATTGGGAAAAAGACTCCAAAGCCCTGCTGTCACTGACTCAGAGCTCCAGGTTTTAATCTCTGGAGACAACTGAGTTGATGGCTGTTACAGTAACCTTCCTCACAGGAGGCTTAAGTAGTATTTGTCAAGGTTTCAGGGACGCTTAGAGGAATGAGAGATTATAAAAAAAAAAACACCCCAACTTTGTGCCTATGCTATATTTTGCGCACAATAAACTAAACATCGTGCATTAAGACTTGCAGATGACTAATTAATAGAGAGCACTCTGCCTACATGCGATTTTATACATCTTTGAGATAAATCAGAGAGGCAAATATAAAACCCAGCATTTAGGGACACCCTGGAATGTGTCTTTCTTAGGGATCATTAGGTCCATGCATGAATTAATGTCCTGTGTTCGTTGATATGTACTTTTCCACTCCTGACACTTCTCATAGGGAGATTACGCTTCAGTGATGAAATGCAATCAAAACAAGTTATTAATACAAATTTAAAATATTGATTTAATTATTTTTAAAAAACCCAACAAACCCACCCATAAGACTTTCTGCTTTTTAATGCCTTTCATTTATCTGACTTGTATGCTACAGGCCACAAAATGCAACAACCATTGCCACTTCATCTGGAACCTAACTTCTGGGACAGTGGGTGAAATTCGCCTATACACCACTTAAATCCTCAAGGTTAAATGCAAGGTGGAACAGATTATTTAGCATATTCTAAGGGACCATTCAAGGTAGAGTTGCCCTTTAACATCTCTGCAACAGACATGCCAAACCCGCAAAAAACCCCGCAGAAATTGGGCTTGTTTTTGGCTTAATTGGCTTGTGTGTTGCTTGTTGGCTAGTTTTTGGATTGTAGCTTTCTGCTTGTTTGGCTTGTAGCTTCTTTTTTTTTGATCGGCTCCCGGAAAGCTGGGACGGGAGGGGGGTGAGAATCAGGGGTGCACGGCAGGCCCACCACAGTCCCAGACTGCATGCTGGGGGGATCTAGTCACAGAGTGTTGGGGTTCTTAGGGATTGGCTTGTTTTGGCCTTGTTTTGAAATGGGATTAGCTTGATTTCTGGTTTATTGTGAAAGTCGGGGTGCTTATTTACCACGTGAAAGTTGGCAACTGTGCTCTGCAGTCATAGGACATAAAAAGTGGGGTAGTGGGTTCCAGACCTTGAATGGTCCCTTAGAATATATACTAACTACTTATGCTAAACAATCTTTTCCACCTTGGATTTAGCTGCGATGTGGGAGTACCTTTCCCAGATCTGGAGAAGAGCTGTGTGTGGCTCAAAAGCTTGTCTCTCTCACCAACAGAAGTTGGCCTAATCAAAGATATTACCTCACCCACCTTGTCTCTCTCTAATATCCTGGGACCAACATGGCTACAACTATACTGCATACAACTTTTGGTATAGACTGTTTAGTAGGGAATACATATGCCAGATTGACCTCCTGTAGAGCTTCTGCAGAAATAGAACTAAATTTCTGATCATAGCTTCCAGTTGAGATGAGGAGCAATTTGCATCTGCAACAACTGTAAGATGAACACAATGACCTCAAAACTGATATAAACATCCCATTCCTGTGAAAACACAGAGAGAGGGGTCAAATTATCTCATTTGTGCAGTTTGTCTTCAAAAGGGTCAGATTTGGCCCATGTGTTTTTGCAACCAGTTCTGTGCATAGAAGGGGGTCACTGTTGTCAATAACAGAGATCATTTGTCTAAATCTTTCAAGTCTGACTTTGAGAAATAATTCCCTCTTGTAACATTAGACTGTTCCTTTTTTGTCTGTCATCATTGCTGGGTTGGAGGTGGAAAGTGTACTATGCGTGGGTGTATCTAAAAAAACCAAACATGCAGAAGATTGCTCAACAATATGTTCTTCCAACACCAACAAGTAAATGCTACATTTAATATGCAGATGATCACTCAGCATCAGCCTTAAAAGCCAAATAATAAACACCACCCACAATTATTTTGTAAGATCACTGTATATACACACAACAGACTAAATGTTTAAATCAGAAAGCTGATTAACATCCAGCAAAATCAATTAGGTTAGTGCTGGCAAGTGTATACGCAACTTGACTAAGCCTTTGCCATTATTCATGAATTCCAGAGGAGTGTCTCATCCCAGCTTGAAATAGAAGCTTTCGTAATGTTTTTGATTAGCTTATCTATGTAAGGCAAAATAGCCCACAGAGAAGTCTCTTGATCTAAAAGATTTGCATTGCATAAATAAAATAGTTTCTGTTCACTTCTAAGTAGTAACACATGGCAATCACATAATGAACTAAATATTACTAGTTTGAAGATCTGCATCTATAGATGAGTGGATAGATAATGAGGTGATTGAGGCTCTCTAAATACACAGGGATGGGAAGATAGATGGATGTTTATTTTATAATGTTCAATGGACCATTGAGTGTGTCTAAGGGCTGGATCCAAAGCCCACTGAAACGAAGAGAATGACGTCCACTGATTTCAGTGGGCTTTGGGTCAAGGTTTAAGGTAGCAGCACTTACGACTTTTTAAAATTGCACAGATCTCTTGGTATGGGTCAGGCTGTGGATGGAATTTCCAAACATACATGCCCACTGTGTGTTCCTTTTGATATGTTTTTGTGCATTCCGTTCAGACTGCCCAAAAACCAGCAGCTGCTCCAACATATGCAACGCAGATAGGGGTGAGAACGTATGACCATTATTCATGATGATGAGCTCTATCCCACTAATCCATGGGCATAGACAACTGTGAGGCTGGGGAGGAGCTCTAGTTCCTCCTAAAATTTAAGGATAACGTTAAGAAAGGAAATCCTGTGTTTGGAACAGAAGCTTATCTCATTTTATTAAAAGTGGGAAAATTTAGTTATGGTACAAAACTACTCATTAAAGTGATGTCCAAAAGCTGTCATGTTAGCACATTTACACTAGCTCCCCCCGGAATAAAAGAAAAAGGTTTCTTTGCCTCCATCTATCCAGGTGACTTCAAGTGCTGTACCTGAATGCAAGTGTTTCTCATTGTGAGTCCAGGTTGCACAATGGGTGCTTATTGTATCCAACTGTCCCCTACCCCCTCAGTTTGTATATCCTTATCATGAGTGATTCTCCCCTGCCCCCCCTCCCCCAACCACTAAATACATGCAGCCCAGCAATACATGACCAGTGTGTATTGCTTACATTTTGTAGTGGGGATCAAGGCATATCACGGTGTGACACATCTGTATAGCAGGCATGTATCCACTTTGTTGACTGCCATAATACACATGCGAAGAACCTCTGCAATCCCTTTCCCTGTTTTCTCTAAGCAACCTCCTCTCCATTGTGAGCTCTCTTTGGTAAAATGAAGACTGGTATCAATATATCTGTCACTGCTGAGAAAAAACCCAAACTACGTTTATGGAGCAGTGTGATCCAGTCATTGATTCTGGGACCAGGGATCCTCCAGGGAGCACCACAAATCCACACAATGTTCTAGATTTTTTCACTTGGATCTGTGATTTAGCTGGAAAAATGTATAAAACAGCTCCCCATTGGTCTGAGGTGGCTCAGGAGTACAAGTCATTTCTTCCAAAGTCAGTGATATTTTACACTCCCTAAATTGCTGGATTCAGACACTGGAATAGGAATGGTATTTATTGTACAAAAATGAACAACAAAATAAGGGACAAAACCTGCCCCATACTCAACTATCACAAGACCAAAGCTTATTTGGAGCAGAGTAGCCGCTTAGGAGGAAGCAGTGGGGTCTGAGCTGAGAGTCAGGAGTTAGCTCTCTCTCACCTGCTGTATGAACTTGGGCAAGTCACTTCACTTCTCTGGGCCTCTGTTTTCCCTCCCACCCTCCATCTGTCTTGTCTATTAAGACTCTGACATACGCTCTTTGGGACAGGGACTCTCTCTCACTCTGTACAGTCTGTACAGCGCTCAGGACACTAAGTGCCGCTGCAGTACAAATAATAGTAACAATGAACACTGAGCAATCTAGGTCTGCTGAGGAGGCCACCATCAGCCTCTTGAAGGCAAGATGTATTCCAAGGTGATGAGAGAAGGTTCCAGTGTGAAAGACCCACCTGACTACACACAAAGGACACGATCCAGCTAATGCTTAATCACATGAGCAAAGTTAAATGCATGAGTAAATCCTATTTAAGTCCGAGATGGCTGAAGTCAAAAGGAACTGCTTGTGTGCTTGAAGTCAGGCAGTTTGTTGGATTGAGCCACAAGGGCTGTTCCATGCACCAAATAACGTGAAAGAGAGAAAAACGTTTCTTCTTCAATCTTTGTTGTTACTTTAGGTATTTCCAGACAAATATGCTTTTTATGGGGACATCATGCCCCTTTGGTTTCTGTGCGGTGTACATAAAACAGTGCCTTCTGCAAGAACAAAACATTCCCTCTTGGATGTACAACAACTTATTGTGAAAAGAAACAGAAGAGAATTTTCTATCTGGGTATCAAAACTCTTAATGTAATAGAGCTGCTCTTCAGATAATATACCTGGTGAATGGAGCTGGTTCACTATGAACACTTCGGACAAACTGCCTGGAATTGGGTTTCCATACAAATATGAAATTTGGCCCACACTTTCAAAAATTGGGACTTTCCAGTTTTGAGCAAATTTGGGCTGATGTACAATTGGCTTATCAAAAGCCATGTGAAATTTGTGTGTGTGTGGAATCTGCATTTATGCCAAGAAAAATCATTTTGATGGAGAACTCCTCTACGCTGTTGATTCTAGAAAAGGGAGCAGCCACAATTCATTACAGCCCTGACTGATACCCCCCTATTCTCCACCCCGATGACAGCCCCCTGCATGTTCTGCCCTCTCCCGTGGGACAGGAATTCATGACGAGCAAAAGGAGCTAACTGTACAAAGGTTAATGCTGCTGATCCTAGTGGACGTCTAATGTCCACCCTTGGCAAGAACTTCAGAGAGAGTTTGTTGTGGGAAAGAGAACTGGAGGCCTGGTGCACATTGCTGTACATCTTGCTGGTGAGGGGTTTTGGTAGGGGCTCAAAAAGATCGGGCTGGTGTTCCCACGCCCTTGCTGCTCTGCAGCCCCCACGGATGGTTTAAGGCCAGCTCTAGGAGGAGGTCAGGCTGCTCTATGAGGGCTAGCACTGGTCTTCTCATAAAAGGCTAGAATTTGTGATGTGAAATTTCAACTTGTTTGGAGTTTGGGCTTGGCTTGGACTAAGCAGGGTGCTTATTCAAAGCTTGGCCAAGACACCTGAGTCTGCCAAATTGAGCTGGAAGTCTTCTGGGAAGAGTCTCTCCCACCAGATTTATGCTGTTTCTCATTTGTTGCTGGGATGCAAGAACAGCTAGGTGAGTTTTGGCCCTTCCAATTTCAGTTCGAGCCAGCACCTATAAGGCCCCTGGGCATAGCGAGATGAACAATAATGAAAACAAATGACTGACATTTAACACCCTTCAGTGCGCTTCAGTCCAATAATGGGTTTGGGCGAGAGGAAGACACAGGCAGGCAGAGAGAGAATTAATAATTTTTCTGCCAGTAGGTAGTCTGCAAAAACTCCAGCATTCATTATAGTTATCTAGTCTCACTCATTTCAGCATAACTGGGAAGTCTTTGTGCAATAATTCTGCTGCATTTCATATACCCTCTACAGATGGTTCTTTTACTCCAATATTAATTTTATGGATTGATGGAGGCAGTTTAACACAGTGGAAAGGCTATGCTCACAATGCTTCTACCTTCTGCTTTTTTGTTCCTACAGATGGTGTTTTTATACAGTAAAATCAATTACAAGGTAAATGTTGGCCAACCAGGCTCTGTTCATGGTAATCACATTTATTTACAGTTCTTGTTCCCCTGTTCATTCTTTCAGGTATGAACCTCTTGTTATTTTATGTAACTTGCTCCCAGACACTTCTTCCTCCCCCACCCCTACCTTACAAATCAATTAGTTAGCCATTGTGGGAGTGAGTGTTAATAGCTGTTAGACTTCCCCCTCTCCCTCTTTCACATTTACATCCATTGTTCTGCCACACAAGGGAAACAGATGTTGGGCCCCTGTGATAAAAATCTGAGGATGTCTATAAAGCAGATTAAGTGGTTTATTAGTAAAATGATTCATTTACTGATATAATCCTTGTAATTTAACTGGCCTTGAGTTTCCTCAAAATGTTGTCCTGATGAACCAACCAGACACCAGACTCTAAGGTATAGATCCTCAGCTGGCATAAACTATCATAAGTTCATTGGCTTCAGTTTATGCCATTTGAGGATCGGCCCCTATGTAATTTGTATATTGATTAACAAATTGTATGTCTCATTTATTTACTTACTTACAATAAATAACTGCGGGGCATAAAGAGAAGTAATGTATCTACCAACCCTAGATAAACTGATTAAGAACAAAAGGGCCAAATCGTGATTCGGGGATTACACCATATCACTATCTTTTGTCCCCCAACAGAAGAAGGCAAAAGTCTATTCATTTAGGTCCCCTTTCTCCATACTGTGCTTGCTCGCCAAGTGCTGATTACTCCAGTTATTCAGTACCCAAACACTAAATGGCAGTCAATGCTTTGTGTGACACACCTTGGTGTGACATTGGATAGGTCATTAATGTACCATAACCATTTGAAGAAGATGGCAGCAAAACTCAGCACTAGAAACAACCTGCTCAGAAAATTGGCCAGTTCAACCTGGGGCATGAGTGCCCAGATGCTTAGAACATCAGCCCTTGCCCTCTACTATTCAACAGCAGAGTACTGCGCTCCTGCCTGGTGTCACTTGTCTCATTCAAGGCTGGTCAATGTACAGCTGAACAAAGCTACCTGCATTTTACTGGGACGTTACGTGCAATTCTGTTCCCAAAACTTAGTAACATAGCACTGCCCCATCTTCACTGTGAGAGGGCCTCTATCATGGTGCTGGCTAAGATCTGTGAGAACAGCGACCTGCATTTGTACACAGACCTCTTCAACTACCCGCCAGCTCACCTGTCTTCTAGGCGCCCTGTATGGTCATTTATGCCACCACAGGACATGACGGTGTATCTGCTTGGCGCAACGAGTGCTCAGTGACAACTGCTGTTAATCACTCTCTCGTCACTGACCCAATCATCTGGCCACCAGGTTTTGCTCTGCCATGGTACCTGTGGTCATCTCTGAACCGGTTTTGCACAGGACAGGGCAACTGCGTGGCCAATCTCTTTAAATGGGGTTTTTCCAATGACCGGCGATGCCCCTGCAGTCAATTCAGACTATGTCACATTTCCTTGACAAGTGCTCACTGACTTATTTTGATGGTAGGCAACCGACTCACCTCCTGGCTGATGACGATGCCATCAAATGGCTGAGTAAATTGTGCCTATGCTGAGGTAGCTCATATTCAGTTGTGCAGTTTTGTATGAAATATGTTACAGATGGTTTGGACTCAGATAATATCAGTATCCAGGAAATGTATTTCTCCTGTACATATCTAGGACATATCCTTGCATTCAGTTGATTTGAACTGACACCCCCTTCAAAGGTTAAAAGTGCTGAAATGTCATAAACAAGGCACTCAAGCCTAGATTCACAAAAGTACTCAGCATCACAACACCTAAAACTTTAGTTGCATAGAAAAATCACAGGAATGCACTGCAATTCACAAAGCCTGAGTTGGGTGCCTGACTCTCTACACAGTGAATGCGGAGAGAGAGGCATCAGATTGCAATTTACAAAAGCCAGCATGATAGATGGGAAGCTGCCTAAACTAGCCAATAGGAGATGCCACTGAGAGGGGAGTGTTCCTTGTGATGGCTGGATGGTTTGTAAGATGAGAGTTTTGAGAATTTATCTACAACTAAAAGCTATTCTTTGTAAGACTTCTTATCAGAGATTATTATTAATCTTGTCATGTGTAAATGACAAATTGAGACCAGTGCTTCATTGCGCTAGGCTAACAAAATGATCCCACCCCCAAAGAGCCCAACATCTAAATACACAAGACCAAAAAATGGTGGGAGAAAGAAATGTTAATATCCCCATTTTATAGATGGAGAACTGAGGCCCAGAGAGATTAAGCTATGCGTGCAAGGTCACACAGGAAATCAGACAGACAGCTGAGAATTGAATGAAGGCCACCTGTATCCCAATCCAGTGCCAAAGGTATTGTTTATAACAGAGGTTTTTCTGAAGGGGGCAAGATATAGTCTTTCAGTAATCTAGTAATGGAATACATTAATATGAATTAGAGTTACTGGCTAGTAAATTCTCTTTATAAAATGGCCAGGAATGAGAAGGATGGTGGGGGAATTGACTTGTTAACTAAGGTTCCAACTTGTGTGATTACAAGAGAGCAATCATGAGGATTAGAACTGCTGAGTTTTATTTTTCCCCTTCCAGCACTAAAAGTCAGCTATTAAACTTCTCCATCCAGGATTTAGCTGGTAACAAACTGAGCCTTGTCTACACTGGCAATTTATAGCACTGCAACTTTCTCGCTCAGGGGTGTGGAAAAAGCCACCCCCCTGAGCACAGCAATTTTCAGTGCTGTAAAGCGCCAGTGTGCACAGTGCCCCAGCGCTGGATGCTACACCCCTCGTGGAGGTGGGTTTGTTTGTTTTTTTATAAGAGTGCTGGGAGAGCTGTCTCCCAGCACTGCACTGCAACCACACAAGGCACGTTAAAGCACTGCCACGGCAGTGCTTTAGCATTGCTAGTGTAGACTAGCCCTGAATGTTTGTGACTGAAATTAAACTATCCAGGGCAGGGGTTAGTTGAAATCCAGAGTTCAGTTTCACTGTAGGTTTATGTTAACCTATGTGTAGTGAGAGAGAGAGAGAGTGTGTATCACAGTGGTGTGGGAAAAGATCTTCAGAACCTGTTCTTTTCCCATCCATTTTTCCCTCTGGGTGTCTTTTGGACGCCCCATCCTCTGTGCCACACACTGCAATGATCTTCCTGGTGGAGAGCACTTAGAAGAAGGCCTTTTCAGAACCCCTTAGTGTTACTCCTTCTGTAGAATGACACTACCATCTCTTGGTTTGGGGGCACTTTTGGAGTGAAACAATGGACCCAGGAATCAGACCCAGGGGCCTCATGGTCCTGTTCCATAACAAGATTTTGAGCCTGATCCAAAGGCCATTGAAGTCAATGGAAATTTCTCGCATTGACTTCAGTGAGCTTTGGATCAAGCCATACCTCACGTTCCCTTCACTGGAATAACTTGCTTCACTAATACAGTGGGACATAACACTGACTAGAGGGCCCCCATGTTAAAGGGCCCAAAAATATCACTCTGAAAAGCAAAGGAGAATAAAATATTTTTCATTCCTGCTTCTTCTATTGCAGTATGAATTTATTTCCAATACCCCACTGAATGCCTAAACACTTTGTGGAAAAAGAGCCACCATGCATCCAACAGGAAAACTCTACCAGCCATTATATTATCCAGCGTTCTTGGGGGGTGGGGGGAGACACTATTTGGGTTTATGATCCAAATTACAGATAGGAGCTGGCAACAAAGCAAGTAGAATAAAAAAATGTTCTCTCTTAAAAGGCGGGGGGGACTTTGTCAGTCATCTTGCTCAAAGCAGCCCAGTCCTCTGTCAGAAAAGGGGACGCTTATAATCGTAAGGAAAATGAGAGAAAAATAAGGGATGAAAAATGGTTGAAAAAAAAAGAGATGGGTTGTTCCTTCCCTGTGTAAGGCACCAATATAGGAAAGCATCAACAGAGCACTTTCAGCATATGCTTAATTTTAAGCATATGGTTAAGCCCCATTGAAGTCAATGAACTTTAGTGATGCAAGTTCAGGACCTTCTTCTCCAAATATATGACACTGTTTGAGGCCCAAATTCAGCAAGGCACTTAAACATGTGCCTGATTTCAAGCACATGAGTAATCTCATAGAGATGCTTAAAGTTAGGTATTTGTCTAATTAGGACCATAATAAGGTTAAGGGTGAGCTGCTTTGGATAATCAAAATTGACCTGAACCTCCACCTCAAACTCACACTTGGAGCTTTGATTACACTGAAGAAGCTAGGGTAACGTTTGATTTTTATGACATGCTAGGGCTGGAACCAATGCCCACTGACGTGAATGGAAAGACTCATTGCCTTCACTGGGTCAGTTAGGCCCTCAGTGCATCCAGCCAATTATAGCTGTCTCCTGCACATGTACATCAGAGGAACAAAAAGATTTCCTATTCCTTCTCCTCCAGTTAGTGAAATTCCATGAGAGTGGTTATAACTAAGCCTAAATGTTCAATGTAGCTTTCACCAATTCCCTGGGATACTCAGTCAGACTTTAAATTAGCATTCTCTGATATACATCCAAATATTTTCCTAATCTTATTCTATTACTCCTAGCTATAACACCACAGACTTTTCTCTTCCTGGTGTCTACACCTTTCAGATATCTGTAGCTGGTTATCATGTCCCTCTACTTTATAGTTAGGAGGAAGAATTAAGGGCTTATGTCCTGTTGGACATAACTGACTCATATAATATTGCTCTCAGATTCTGTTCAAATGAGTGATTTGTGATCACCCTCTCTTGGCCTCCCATCCAGCCAGAAATTGTTAGGGAAGATTTAATCAAGAAAGAGTAACAAATTTGATAGAAACTAACCAAACAAACAAGATAATCATTTGACTCCTGCCTGTTATGCTCTCTGTTAAAAGAACCTGGATATTTTTAATTAATGTCTACTTTTTATATTAAGTTAATACAGCTTCCATTGTCAGTTTGATATGAACTCTTGATTCCAATCCATCCATAAGTCTGCTCTGTTACTCTTTAGATTTATTATATTTATATCTATCTATCTATATATACACACACACACAAAATATACGTATATATCTTTTCAATTACATTTAAGCTTGTGGCTTTAAAACCTGAGCTATATTAGGTCCCGAAAGATCAGAGTGTGTTATCTGAAAATCCACCCTGATGCAAATCACAAATCCAGAAGTGCAGTGATGCCAGCACAGGATGCTTATGTAAGCTGCCAGGATTTAGAATGTGCAGTTTTTTCATACCAGCCAATCTTACTTGGCAAAAACTTGGATCTGGTGTTTGTTTGCTAAATAAGAACTGTAGGATTTGATTAACTGAATCTGACCTTGATCCATCCAGGCTAGCGTCCCGCCTCTTGCTACAGCCAATACCTGATGCTTAGAGATGGGTGACATATTCCCCACTTCCATAATCATCTGTATGGAAGGGTCCACTACACAGTAACAAGTGCATGGGGATGAGAGCCTCTAAGAGCTTTCCTTCATGGAGTTTCTTCCTGATTGTTTTATTGGAGGTGGACAAGGTTTATTCTGCCTATGAGGGGTCAGCCCCCAGATCCCCTGGCTCTAAGGTGATCCTGCAGAAGCCCTGTGTCTCCACACTGCCTCCCAGCTCCCTGAAGCTGTCCCCATCCCTACCAGCACAGCTCAGTAGGAGCCATTCTGACTGGGTCTATCCTGCTAGTAGCTTACCCAGGTACCCCCACTAAATGGGAAGATGCAGAGGGCAGGTCTGCATCAAAGCGGATACAGACTCAGCTAGTATTAAGTTTACCAAGGATTCCCTGCCGATTTCCAGAGGGACAATGTATGCAGTGTACCAATCCCACCCTTCACACAAGTTCTTCGGCTCAGAGGCAACATGTAACTGTGGATGGGAGGGTAACAACTGAAAGATTTTGGGGGTGCGTCACTGCCCCATGAGTTGTCTCTGCCTCCATGCCCTGAAACTCGATATGTATGTTAGACAACATACATTAGCAACTACCTCCTCCTCCTGCTCTCTGTCCTGTGGCTGCCCTGCCCCTTGCAGGAAACCTCCCTGCCTGAACTATCCTCAATTTAGCAAGTGTTCAAAACAAGACCAACAAAAGGGGCAACACAGCTGGGATGCACAGTCCTCCATGGACCATCAGGGTGGGATGGTGCTTGGGGCTGGATCATCTCCGCTAACAAGAAGTTGGAGAATTATCAGTCACTTTTTTTTTGGAGGGGTGAATACGACAACCCCAAATCGCCTTTGCCTTGATAGACACATTGGAGGCTGCTACTGTTTCAATGCACCCTCAGCAGTAGCAGCAAGCACTGAAGCACCCAGCATCAGGATCTGTCCCCCCCTTCCCTCTCTGTCCCCAGCCTGCTCCCCTCACTTACCCCCGGGGCTCTTGTGCTGGATGGGACTCCCCCTGAGCTGCCGGGCGCTGAGCACTGCATTGCAGCTCCCGACCTTTTCCCAATCTCAAAGATGCCTCCCTCCCCCCCGACTCCCCTCAGTGGGCGGTCTGCAAAGCAGGCAGCGGGAAGCGCTTGGACTCCAGCGGCAGAGAAGGAGAAGCAGCCCCGTGTAGCAGGGAGGGGAACTCAGCCCGCAGCCAGCCTCCCTGCTGCGATCTCAGAATCCTCCCTCCCCACGCTGCACAGTAAGTGCCAGCACCGCCAGGGGGAGCCTCTGCCTCCTCGCCGCTAGGCATCCCGGCTAGGGGTGGCCTGAGAAATCTGGGGGGGGCATGTGACCCCCGCTAGGGCAACCACCTGTCCCGGATTGGGTGGGACAGTCCCGAAATGCAGAGTTCAAGTACCAGTCCCGTGCTGAATGACTCCGGGAGAGCATTTGTCCCAGATTTCCTGCAGTGTTGCTTCAGGCCTGCCCAAGGTTCAGGGGTGGCACCAGCCTCTTCCCAGTGGTGGTGGTGGTGGTGCGGGGGGGACACAGAAGGCTGAGGTGGGCCTTCACCCCCCTTGCCATGAGGCCCCGTCCCCTGGCTCGTCCTCTTTTCCGCAAGACCCTGCCCCCTGACCAGAGTGGTGTGCCCTGGGGGGTGAGGATATGGGCTGGGAGCTGCTCTTGGTCCCCCATGCCTTCTGTCTAGGGCAGGTGGAGGGTTAGGGTCTCCCCACAGAGATCTGGGGTCCCTGGGCAGCTCTTACCGTGGCCCTGCTCTGGCTTCCGGCTTGGCCATGGGGCGGGGCCTCAGAGGACGAGGAGGCGGAGCATCAGGGGAAGAGGAGAAGTGGGAGAGGGGCTCCTGCACGTTTCCCACTTTTGCCTTTTGGCAAGGTGGTCACCCTAGACCCTGCATGCCCCCCGCCACACGTCACCTCTGCCTCAGCTCCATCCTTCCCAATACACAGATCCCTGACCCTACAGAGAAGCGCTATTGGCATGGTCCAGACACAGCAGGTTAACAGCCTTCAGAGGTAACTGATCCTTTTTCGTACCCCTGGCTGAGCATCTAGTGGTGTTTTTCTCCCCATGCCTGTGGTTTGGTGCAATGTGGGGCACTGAGGCTGCCCATTTACGGCTGGTTTAGCTGTTGCCAGAAATGGAGCAGAGGACCTAGGACACTTAATGTGTCCATGCTTCAGGGAGAGCAGGCAGCTCTACCATCCGTGAGACTGACCCACGCTTCACTTGCTAATTATACCAGTGCTGTCTTAGTAACAATCCTCCCTTCCTGGGCAAGAGGATAACCATTTTTGTACTAGCTCAATGCTTCAGCAAAAGTGCCAGCTGGACCAAATTGTGCTGAATGACAGCAATGCTTTTGAAATGCCAAATGTTATTCACAAGAGTCTGGCAGAGAGGTTATAAAGCTAATTTCACATCTAGTGGATACACAGGCTGGATGGAAACAGGCCATTATCCCAGAGGTGAAAAGCTGGTGGTTTATCTGAAAATCCATCTTGTTGCACATCATAAAAACAGACATGCAAATGATACCGGTACTAAACTATCTCACTGCTTATGTAAGCTGAAAAACCTGGATATTTTACGGTACCACCCAAACTTGCTGTCTGGCCCAAAACCTCAGATCGAATATTTGTTGTCTAAATAGAAAGCATAGGATTTGCTGTACTGGTCAGTTAACCATTCAGAAAGGAATATTCAGTATGCGGGCAAAGAATAATTGGGCTGTTGTCAAATGCCAGTTAACACAAATTCCCTCTTGCTCTATTTGTTTCCAGGAAACAGAACTTTAAAAGACGGAGCCTTGTTTTTTTTCCTGCTCATAACTGCAGCAGTAGCATGTGCCTGGTGTGACCAGTGAAGATCATTACTGAAAGTGAATAACGTTGAACCAACAACATTGTTGAGCAATCAAAATGCTAGCGTCGAGTAGCAGAAGTTACCACATTGTTAATCTCCTTTTAAAAAGGTAAAGCCCTGATTCTGTTCTCACTTAGCCAGTGTAACCCTTCTGATTTCAAAGGGGTCATCCTTGGTTTACACCGATTTGAGAGCACAATCAGGTACTAAAGATCTAGAAGAGTGGGAAGCTCAGATCCAGGGGCAAGCTCGGCCCAGATCCAGGGAACTCAAAATCTTAGGCCATGTCTACACTAGCAAGGTTACGGTGGCACAGCTGTACCCACGCAGCTGCGCTGCTGTAAGATCGCTCCTGTTACCACTCTATGCCGATGGGAGAGAGCTCTCCTGTCAGCATAATACAACCACCTCCACGAGTGGCTATGTCGGCGGCAGAAGCTCTCCCACCGCCATAGCGCTGTGCACAATACCAATTATGTCAGAGAAATTGATGCCACTTCGGGAGTGTTATTTTCACACCCCTGAACGACATAAGTTTTGCCAATGTAAGTGGTAGTGTGGACGTGGCCTAATATGTTCTCTTTAGGCCCCAGCTGAGCACTCACAAATTCATTGTTGGAAATCAGCCAGTGTCACCTGTGTGTTTGTATTGTTAAGATTGTTGTAACTTCTATACCCATCAGTTTAGTTATCTAGTGTTTAGACATTATGAAAAGATTGTAAGTTGCTGCATGCATTAATTTCACTTATAGCATGTGATAAAGATATTATAACAGGCATGGGCAAACTTTTTGGCCCGAGGGCCACATCGGGGTTGCGCACCTGTATGGAAGGCCGGGTAGGGAAGGCTGTGCTTCCCCAAACAGCCTGGCCCCCTATCCACCCCTCCCACTTCCCACCCCCCTCAGAACCCCCCGACCCATCCAACCCCCCTGCTCCTTGACCTCTGACTGCCCCCTCCCAGGACCCCTCACCTCCTATCCAACCCCCCCCCCCCGCCCCCTGTCCCCTAACTGCCACGACCCCTATCCACACCCCGGGACCCTGCCCCCTATCCAACTCCCCCTGCCCCCTGACTGCCCCTGGGGACCTCCTACCCCTTATTCAACCCTCCCGCTCCCCGCCCCCTTACCATGCCGGAGCCAGCCACACCACCGCGCTGCCCGACAGGAGCGGCGGGCCAGAGAGCTGCCTGCAAGGCAGCAGGGACAGCAGGGAAGGGGCTCAAGAAGCACTATCAAAACTAAATGGGCCATTGTGGAACACCATAATACAAAAATTTTGTTAATTGCTCCCTCATACCATGAGGAGGCTACATGCAAAAGGGCTCGTCCTATCAGCTTGAATTCTGAAAGATGGAAATAAAAATAGCTGACAAGAAAATGTTTAATTGCTTTTTCTGTTTGGACTCTCACAGGGCTGGAGCTATGAAACAGAAGCAGAGATTCCCCAGGGTCAACTTGGATTAACCCTAAAAGACATTCAGAGCTGACAGATAACTGTCACCTTTTAAAACCATCAACTGCAACTCCTCTGTGTATATGTGTTTGCTTGCTTTAACCTAGTAATAATTCATTTCTTTTCTTCGTTAATAAATCCTTGCGTAGTTTACAATAGTATTGGATATAGGCATGGTTTTTGGTGTGAGATAAGGTATAAATTAACCTGGGGTAAGTGACTGGTCTCTTGGGTCTGGAAGCAATCTGAATATTTTGTGATCTTTGGTGTAGCGCAATGGTTCTCAACTCGTAGCCCAAGTGTGTGCTTTAAAAAAAAAGAAAAAAAAATCTGGGTCCCCGCTGCCTGGCCCTGTGCATGATGTGTTCCAGGTCCCGGCTGCCTGGCCCTGCTCTATGGAGGGGGTCTCTGGGTGGGGGGCTCTGGGATTCTCAACCTATGGCCCACAATGATAAATAGGCTGAGAACCATTGCTGTATAGCAACCAACTATCACTAAGTCCAGCTTGCCTGGGGGGGCAAGATCGACAGTAGCCTTGGACATTCCAGTTTGTGAGGACAATTGGATACTAAAGGTCTATAAGAGTGGCAAGGTCAGCCCAGATCCAGGGAACTCAAAATCTTAGGCCATGCCTAGACTAGCAAACTTACAGTGGCACAGCTCTACCAATACAGCTGCATGCAGTTACATGGTAAGACGTTATAGTGCTTTCCAAGTTCACACTCGTTACTGGGGTGGTGAAATCTAATGATCAACACACAACCAGCTTGGCATCTGTGCCCTACTTCTTGACAGTCTGTCCTGAGGTTGGCGCTTATGGTCATGAACCGCTCCAGGCAGCATGACTCCCATAGTGAGGTCCAGGGATCCCTTGAAGAGTGTCCGAGGACTTAAAGATAGAAACAGGGACAGACTAAATAAGAACAGCCCAAACTTGAATAAACTCTGATCCAAAATTTTACTGATGTTAATGTATTTGAAGGGGATTGTGAAAATTCAGAATAATGCACTTCCAGGTTGCTGGAGAAAACAGGAGAAGATATAAGATTGGAGCTGTGTGGAGAAAGGTAATTCTGTTTCATAGAGGATTTCACTGGTTTTGAAATTTGGCTTCATTAAGATTTGGAACCAAAACCAAAATCTGTGAAATTCTTCATGGAAGCAAATAGAGCCCTGTCTCTGGGGAAGTCTGCAACGAGGGCTTCCCCAGACCTGCAGACCCTGGAAGCTGCTAAGAAGCTACAAGCCTGGGAGCTGGAGCTCCCAGGGCTTTTGGGCTCCTTGTCCTCCTGCCTAATGAACTGGAAACTTGGAAGCCCTGGGAGTACTGGCTGAGCTGGGATTCTCAGACTTTGGCAGCTGTGGCTTATAGGCCTTCCAACTAGTGGGTTGACAGGGAGCCGGAAATCTGGAACTCTCACTCCCCCTCAGCCTGTCAGGCAGGTGGTTGAAGAACTGGACAGGTTGCCTGGCAGGAAACCAGGCAAGTTTTGAAACCTGCCTGTGTTCTCTCAAAACTTCCTGGAAATTGAACCATCTCCATAAAATGTTTCAATTATGACTGAACAACATTCCACCAGAGAATTTCTGAGCAGCTACAGTGAAAATGCGACAAGAAAGACAATTCCCATAGCCTGACTGGCAGCACGAAGCACTTGAAATCTCATGGCATCTGTCATAAATATAAAGGGAAGGGCAAACACCTTTCTGTATAAAGTGCTATAAAATCCCTCCTGGCCAGAAGCAAAACCCTTTCATCTGTAAAGGGTTAAGCAGCTAAGGTAACCTCACTGGCACCTGACCCAAAATGACTAATGAGGGGATAAGGTACTTTCAAATCTGGAGGTGGGGGGGAACAAAGGGTTCTGTCTGTGTGTGTGATGCTTTTGCTGGGAACAGATCAGAAATGCAAGCCTTCCAACTCCTGTTAAATTAGTAAGTAAGTAATCTAGCTAGAAAATATGTTAGATTTTCTTTTGTTTCATGGCTGGTAAAATAAGCTGTGCTGGAGGGAATGTATATTCCTGTTTTTGTGTCTTTTCTTTTTATAACTTAAGGTTTTGCCTAGAGGGATTCTCTATGTTTTGAATATGATTACTCTGTAAGGTATTTACCATCCTGATTTTACAGAGGTGATTCTTTTACCTTTTCTTTAATTAAAATTCTTCTTCTAAGAACCTGATTGATTTTTCATTGTTCTTAAGATCCAAGGGTTGGGGGTCTGTGTTCACCTGTACCAATTGGTGAGGATTATTATCAAGCCTTCCCCAGGAACGGGAGTGTAGTGCTTGGGGGGATATTTCAGGGGAAGACGTCTCCAAGTGGTCTCTTTCCCTGTTCTTTGGTTAAAACGCTTGGTGGTGCCAGCATACTGTTCAAGGACAAGGCAAAGTTTGTACCTTGGGGAAGCTTTTAACCTAAGCTGGTAAGAATAAGCTTAGGGGGTCTTTCATGCAGGTCCCCACATCTGTACCCTAGAGTTCAGAGTGGGGAAGGAACCTTGACAGCATCTGTGGTCCAGTTTTGCACATTCAAGAGGTCCAGACTCTTTGAATGCATATCTCATCTTTGGGTGCTTAAACAAACCTGGGGGCCATTTCTTATGTTCCTTGCTTTTCCCAAACATCCATTTTGCAGGCTTGGGTTCCTGAACCCTGAATTGTTTAAGTAATAATAATTTGCTACAAACAACATATTCAATGAATATGGACTCCCCCCTTTTTCTGTTCCATTAACACCCCAATCCAAAGCCTACTGAAGTAGATGGAAAGACTCACACTGACTTTCAATAGGCTTTGGATCATGCCCTAATTGTTGACAGAGCATGGCATTCTACTACTAGGATGATGCCATATAAACACCTAAAAACAGACTGAAATTTTCACTAATGACTTTCATTAATAATTCTTTTTCTGCAGATTATTGCAAATATTCACAATTTGCAGTTTATGAGTTACATAAGTCATGGGGTATTTTCTATTCCTTGATTTCGATGACATATGTAATGACAGCACACACAGTGAATACTACAAATGAATACAAGCTGTGTCAGTTTCTGATGGTACATAACTCACATGATATTGCTTCTATTCCCTGATTGGATGATTTATATGACTAAACAGCAAAGCCTATTTCAAAATTTGCTCTTAGAGCTAAATAATCACTTTTCTTGAGCATTTGTGCTATTTAGGTCAAATACTTGAGTGCTCATACAAAGCAAACACAAAAGGGTCAAGGATACTGTTGAACCAAAATTTACTGCTAAATTCAAATAAATAAACTTAGTCAATTTTCTTGCATCATTCACCTCAGCACTATGCTTATATTTCACTCATTGCTATTATGGACTGCAGAACGAGCCATTTGGGCTTACATAAGACATCCATTAAAAGTCTGTTGCTTTTTACTTAAGAAAAAAAACATGCAAGAGCCCTTACAGAGAGAAGCAGTTTCCAAATGGAAATGTTAGGGGGAGGAGGGAAAACATCAATAGAAAGCAAGCACGGGACGTTAAATCTTTAGAATATTGCTATACAGGATATGAAAGAATCTCTCTTTCTAGCTCAATATTAAAGGAGTACTTGTGGCACCTTAGAGACTAACCAATTTATCTGAGCATAAGCTTTCGTGAGCTACAGCTCACAAATAAATTGGTTAGTCTCTAAGGTGCCACAAGTACTCCTTTTCTTTTTGCGAATACAGACTAACACGGCTGTTACTCTGAAACCTAGCTCAATATTGTGCTTTAAAAACAAATCATCTCTCTTGATGCATACCCTATTCTAGCACTGTGCCATGCTGTTCCTTTCCAGTCTCTAATGAATGCATTAGCGACATTACTGAGCAATCTGGAAGTTCAGAGGTGAAAGAAGAATCTTCTGTTGTGCTCAGGTATTTATTCTCCATAGTGCCACTTCTTTTCAGACCACATTTTATCATGAAGAATTTTCCTTCAGGACAAGGTCTTCTCATCTCAAAAGGGAATTACACAGCAGCCCATCAGCCTTAAATCATTTACTTTACACAGATAGATCTGTCCTGGGAACCATTCAAAATGAAATGCTTCCATTTGGGGGCCTGAATGATTTGGGTAAAAGGCAGCATTAAAGTCAGCATTAAGGAGGTCAATACTGGCTCCGTATTCTCCTCAGACTCCTATTAGGCCAAAACAATTCAGAGAAAACGGAGTCTGTGCAATCATGCAGACACAGCAGAATATTTACTGAGGTATAGGGCACTGGACTGGGAATCAGGACTTCTGACTTCTAGGTCAGCTCTGCCACTGAACTGCTGTATGATCTGGGGCAAGTCACTTCACCTCATTCTGCCTCTGTTTCTCCTACCACCTTATTTGTCTGGACTGTCTATATTGAATTTGTAAGCACTTTGAACCAGTGTTCCCTATGCATTTTCTTTTACAGCACAATGTGTTTACAGCATAACACATTTTCTTTTACAGCACAACCAACCAGTTTTAGTTGGTGATTTTAGACACTATCATAATACCAGTAATATTCACTCCCACAGAGACCATTGAAACCACATAATCCTATTCTACCCTTCTAGATCTCCTTCCAGAGGAGGATCTCAAAGGACTTTAAATTTATTAATTTGCCACTGACTTCAACAGAAGCAGTGTAAGGCCCTCAATGACATCCATCCACTAGGTAATTCACATAAATAAGAGGCAGATTTCCCCCCTCCCCCATACCTTGCAGAACAGACAAGTATAAATTATTGGCTCAGTATCAAGTGTTACTAATGAAGGGATGTTATCCCTCTCTGCCTCATATTGTGGTAGTAACAAGATGTTCTCTTTCAGCTATTTGTGTTTCCTTAATCAGATCACGTCAAACAGTGTCAGTCTATTTTATTTCCAGGATGAACAGGAAGGAATAGACCTTGGTTACATTATCCAAGTAATAAACACATGAATTGGCCATTCTGGATACCTGCTCGGTGCAAGATTACTATGAGGCACAAAGCCAAGTGCTTTAACTGCCTGAGAGAAGTGTGGGTGGCTGGTATCTGTGAAAACCTGAAGGACTCAATTGCTTTAACAAAATCTCTCTTCCATCTTCACAATGGCTCCTGTCTTGTAAAAAGCACATCATACTAGAACCTCTCCTCCCCACCCCCACCATTCCCACAGTGGGAGGTCTCATCCACCAGCTACATTTCTTCTTTGACAAAATTCAGAGGTGTATGTGGGGGGGTGGGGGGGAATAGAAATTGAATTAACCAGTCACATTTAGCTGTGCTAATCATTATTGTTTGATTCTTCACCTTACACACCCAAATTTGTTTTATCCGTCTCTAGTGTCTAGTCACATGTAATGATCTTTATTTTGTGTGTGAACAATAGGGCCCAGATACAGGAATAGCACCAAAAGGCCCAGATTCTTATTCAGTGAGTGTAGGTGCTATTGTAATATAAATGAATTAAAATACTACTAATAATTTCCGAGTAATTACAAAGGTGCAGTTAGGGTTCATTTCTAGATATGATGCTTCCATTTCCCAAACCAGTTCACCACTCTTTAGCAGTGATCCTTTTCAACTTCCTTACAAAATACCACCCTTTCACTTGGTCCAGAATATAGAGAACCTGGGTAGATGTTAATCACAGTATGGATAGAGAATGGTTTTGGATTCACTTCTGCAGCAAGTGAAAGGGAAATATTTGGGCAAACCATCTCCATGCACTATAGACTACTAGGCAGTAACAGTACATATTGCTTAAATCTTCAGGAATGAATGGAAAACTGCCTATGGGGTACTTTTGTGGCCCTCATCACCATAGTACCTGAGCACTTCACAATTATTAAATTGAGTTTATCTTCACAACAACCCTCTGAAGCAGGGAAGTACTACACCCATTTTACAGATAGGGAATGGAGATATGGCGTCAATTAAACAATTTACCCAAGATCTTAGGTTTAGCGTGTCACAGAGCTGGGAATTAAACCCAGGTATCCCAAGCCCCCGTCCAGTAGCTTAACCCCAACACAGTACTCCCACTCCACCCTTGTCCAGTTCTAACATACATAATACAGCACATGCCTGATTGCCAAGACATGCACAAAGAACTCAGCAGCAGAAACAGGGACAAGAGTGTGTTCAAACAAAGGCAGTTTTAATCTTGGGGAACCTTGTAGGCAACAAAGAAATTTTAGGAATAAATGAAGGCACCAAATACTTGCAAAAATTGCTCTTTGGTCAGAAATGGCAGCTAATATATTTCAGAGTAACAGCCATGTTTGTCTGTATTCGCAAAAAGAAAAGGAGTACTTGTGGCACCTTAGAGACTAACCAATTTATTTGAGCATGAGCTTTCGTGAGCTACAACTCACTTCATCGGTTGCATCTGATGAAGTGAGCTTTAGCTCACGAAAGCTCATGCTCAAATAAATTGGTTAGTCTCTAAGGTGCCACAAGTACTCCTTTTCTTTTAGCTAATATATTGCCTTTCCTTGTCTGGGTGCATTTGCAAATCTCTCATTTGAAACATAGGCAGCACCGAACTATTTTGAAGGAAAACTGTAGCACTCGTGTAACATATTGGAGACCTAGAAAGGATAATGTGGCTCGGTTAATAATTTATATTAATGCAGTTCTTTACTCTGAGAACACTCCAAGGAATTAGAGTCGCTTTTAGTGAAGTTTTTTATACTGCTATAGAACCTAAACAGATTTTTGTATACTTACTTTTTTTTATTAAAGGGAAACAGAATTGTTGACAGTTCACATTATTTTCTTAGATAAGAAGCAAGAGTGGTGACAGACTGTAAAGAAAGGATTGTATTTATATAGCTTGATCAGGGGAACCTGAATTAAAATCCCCAGTAAAATATCCTGAGAATGTTTTGTATGTTTATGTGAACGGTGTGAATTCCTACTTCACAGAAAAGGCCTGATTCTCAGTTACAATTAAATCCCTTTTACATCACTCTGTCCAAATAAAGGGGCTTTAAATTAGGCAGATATGGCCCCGAGAATACCACACGTTGAGATGGCCTCCCCAGCTTGTGAACAGCTGGTCTAAGGGCTCTGTTCCCAGCCTCCACCACAGGATGCATCAGAGACATGGCTGGAATTCACTCCAATATGGCTGTTTTCTTCCAGGCTCCAAAGGGAGCCATAGCATGCAAAGTAGAAGTTAAAGCAGCCCTGCGGTTTCTCTAAGTTAGAGTGGGGGCCTGGCAAGCCCCTCCACAGCTTCAGAACATGGGGGAGCACAAAGGGGACTTAAAAGTCACATTAACCCCTCCTCTCAGTCGCTGATGCTTCTTCCTACCCCTAAAAAGCTCCTGAACAAATGCAGAACTCTCCAGTCAGCAAAACAATAACAGAACAATTGATTTATTACCACCCAAGTGAAAGAGCAGACAGAACTTGCAGGCCAAAATGTTAGCATGTGCAACAAGTCTTCTTCCAGGTGAGCATGAGTAATCGAGACTATTGTGGATAACACCCCTATCTACTGCACAGTGTTCTGTTGTAATTTAGAAAGGTAGCTAAGGATGTGTCTACCTCAGGATATGTCTGCTCTGGAACTAGAGGTGTAATTTCCAGCTCAAGTAGAAATACCCATGCTAGCTCTGACTGATCACTAAAAACAGACGCATAACCTGGATGGTACAAGCAGTGGGATGGACTAGCCACCTGAGTACATACATAGGGTTTCAGACAGGATCAGACTTGGGGTGGCTTCCCCTCCTGCTGCTTGTTCTGCTGAAGTTACACTGATATTTTGGGCGTGCTAGCTCGATGAGAGTGAGGGTGGGTACACCTACCTGAGATGGAAATTACACCTCTAGCTACAGTGTAGACATACTCTTAGAAAAACATCACACATAGTGAGCCATGGTGGCATTGAATGGTCCCAAAAATATTGGAGATGTGGAGCATACAAGGCAAGGCATTCCTTTCTGTGCCTAAACGGTCCTCCCTGCACTTACATCTCAAACTGCTGTCAAACAAAGCAGGGAGAAATTCACCATTTGCAGGATGATATACAGAACCTGATAACCATCTCAGATTCCTGTGATGGATTAGAGACCATTAAATAAATACCATGAGCACTTCTGTAGTTTACACTCAGACTTGAAATCAATAGGAGTTAGCTGCCTAACCTGCGTAGGTGCTTTTGAAAATGCCACTGCCGATATTAATCTTTAGATTTCTAAAGATCTTTAAAAATCTGGCTCAAGGTCTAAATCACATTTGAAAAAGGGACTTAAGTGCCTTTGAAAATGTTACTCCTAATCTCTGTTCCCACTCTGTAAAATGGGGATCGTAATGATACTTTATACTCGCTATGTCTCTCACTTCTGAGGTTGTATTTATTTGAGCTATAACATTCTTGAAAGGTATTATGCACTGAAGCCACTGCTAGGTGCCTGCAGATTTAACTCCAGTCTGGTAGAGATTTTTGTGTGGGAATTTATTTTGTATTCTCTTAGAGCTGTGTTTTATTTAAGTCCCTAAAGGAAGGGTAACTGAACTGCACTGCATTCAGGGCAGTTCATTTATTTCCAGAGCTCTTTGTATATCCTTTGAAAAAGGAAAATAAATCTTGTTCCAGGAGAAGAGAAAAGGGTTTTGTGATAGTTTCATTGTCTATTGGTCTGTGTAACCAAAAAACAACCACCATTACCTATTATCTTGTGCAAGAAACAGTCCCTTTTCTCTGTTGAGCTGAACTGTCAATCCCTCCCTGACAACAGAAATAGCATGATTCAGATTTGTTGGCACCATCCATTTGCTGTGGCAGAGCTGTGAGTCAGTCAAAGGGCAAGTTGCTGCATGATCCTTGGTGGTTTACTTTGAAGTCAAAAGCAAAGAAGGTGCATTTGTATGAAAGACTTAAAAAAAATCATTTAGATTCAGAAAGCCACTTAACTTACTCACTTAACTGGAAACCTGACTGTTCCAAAACAGTGTGTGTTGGAGACAGGGGAGAGAACACCCACCCTTAGATGAAAGAAAGCTCCATTCCATTTCACAGCTCCTGTGGTCAGGATGACCTTACAGTAACCAGACTCCAGACAGAGATACACAGTGTTGAGCAATAGCATCTGTGTTCTTAGCCTGCTCATATTTAGTAGAATAAGTCTACTTTCAGACCAGGAGTCTTAAGCAGAGTTAAAGAAAATAATACAGAAGGGACTTGAAGGCAGTTTTCTTATTTGTTTGTTTGTTTTTAAAGAAAGCTTACAGTTCTAGATAATGTATTTTATACTAGTCTTATAATGTAACATATCAGAAAAATTACTTTGACTTTATGGTAAAATGTAGTGTTACAACAGCACAGTCAAAACAACTTTAGTTATTGGTAGGGAATCAATCCTGGCCATACAGGAACAAAGACACAGGTCTTTCCCACTTGAACAAAAAAGGATATAAACTATATTCTATCTAGTTGGGGTTGGGAAGAAACTGTCCCAGTGGACGGATTATTCTGTAACTAACTACTGTAGGATTACATTCATCTTCCTTTGGAGCACCTGCTACTGCATGCTATTTGACACAGCGCCACTTACGCTATTACCAATGGGGATTTTATTCTTTATAGAATAGTGAATTTTAAAGACAGGACCAAATAATAATTTAGGATCTTAACATTCATACTCTGTGAAAGAGCCAAAACTAAAAAAACTTTGTTAAATTTTCAGGGGTTTTTCTACCCTGAACATTTTTTAGCAACATTTTGCAACAAAACGTCATTTTGAAATGAAAAGTCAGAACATTGGATACAAAAGCCAAAATTAAATTTTTTTACTTGTTGGGAATTTTTCTCCCCATATTTTTGGTGAACTATTCGCCGAATTTGATCCAAATTTGCAAATAGTTTTGGCTGACCTGTAAACTGCATTTTTTGGATGAATCAACTATTTGTCTGAAAGTTTTGCCCAGCTCTAGATACGAACGTGTTCAAGGCTCAGACTAATCTTATTCCATTGTCAGGCGCCTGCTACTGAAAACACTCCTCTTGCTTCCCAGAGCCTGAATCTGGGCTTGTCTGGTTTCAGCATCCCTGTGCAATAAAGCTGTTTTCTGGGTCGTGGATGGATAGGTCTTCTCCGAGGTAACTGTAATCCCTTATGGGCCTTATATAATATGAAAATGACTTTGAATTCAAACCAGAAATGGGTAAGTAGCTAGTGCAGTTCACATATTCCTGCAGGATGCTCACATTGTCCGTTGTTGCTCGACAGCAAAAGGCAGCTAAGTGCAGTTGTAGTTTTCATGTTTCACATACATTTAATCTCAGACAGAGTGAAGCTCAGTGGCCTAAACTGGAGGCAATGAAGGCATGTATCATAGTGGCAAGGACACAGTCTGAGAGCAAAGGTCTGACTGAAGCGGGTGGAGAAAATTCCTTGCCAATGTTGAGATCTGTGTCTCTGGGCACATTTCAGCCTCCCTCCCCATGGGAATTTTTCACACCTAAAAAAGTGGTTATAATACAAACTGGTTTGCAACCTCAGCAGCAGTCACTACCACCCACGGCTACACTGTCCAGACTCTCCAGCCATCAGCTTGTCCTGATGCTTCTTCCCAGCTGGATGGGCTTTCTGCCACCCAGGACCGTGCACCCAGTTTTCTGCCAGCAAAAGCCAGTGGGACCTGTTAAGTCAAGCCCACTGCATGAAGAGTAAGAATTCCAGCAATCATTAGTTTGAAGATGTGTCTTCACTATTTACAGGTACTTATACAAGGAACATCTGCACAAGCCAGACTGTCAAAAACAGGAGAAAATTTAGTATGATTCAATGTATGGGGGGGAAAGTGCTTCAGGGAGCTAAAATTGATTTCTATGCCCATTAATCTGGGAAAAAACAAGGAAAATCAATAGTGGGAAAGACTTATGGTGAGTAAAACAGGTTTTTAGCTAGGTAAATTAAAACACAAGCTACTTGAGCAAGGCCTTTGAAAGAAAGTTACAGCAACAAGCCACAATCAATGTGACCACTTAGGGAACAGCCAGGTTTAACCTTCAGTTCTCTGCCAGCTATTTTGTAAAAATCAAGACATTAAATCATGAAACTTGAACACAGGCTGAAAACACTTTAATTTTTGCAGAATCTGAAGGAGGGGGGAATAGCACTATTGTTCAACTGCTTAACTATCTGTGTTCCTTAGGTCTAGGACACACAGCTCCACACCTGAGAGAGGGCTTTAGAGTTGTTCCATAGAGAGGAAATACAAACACTGACCTGATTCCTCTGCGCTACTCTGTTAAAAACCACCATGCACATACACAAAAAAAGAATAACTAATGGTCTACCTAGACATGTGGTACGCAAAAACCAGAAACAGCATAACATGGAATGTTGTACTTTAATAATGATGATAGAAGCTCCGATGCTAAAGTGATGAGCGCCAGAGAAATGCCCACAAACCAGTACTTTTACTAAGTGTATCATCTGGAGGCCTCAGACTGCTGTATAAACATTATCAGCCCTAATTCTAGAAGGGCTGTAGCTGTGATTTTCACAAGTCCTGGGCAATTGCTATGCAATGGACACCCCACAAGGGTTAACTCAGGGAAATTCCTTGTCATTCTTCTGAGGGTGAAATAATCCCAGTAACCCCACTCCTTCTAGAAGTGGCTGGGGGGGGGGGGAGTTTCTGAGGGGGATCTGTTAGAAGCAAGGAATTCTGGACCAAGGTCCCTTACCTCCACGCTGCTGCTGCTGCCCAAACCATCCTTTGCTGAACTCACTTCAGCCTCTACACCGTACGACTCATACAGGAGCTTTGCTTCCAGGACTTTCCCCTACTGCCAAATACTGCAAGAACTTCCCTCCCTGAGATGGGATCTAGACAGTGAAGGAGAAAACAGCATAAGTCCCTGTTGACTCCATCTGTAGTCCCTTAAACTGGTTTCCCCCATTGGTTTATGGGAGGGACAATGAGGGAGATACACAAGACCACCACTCTCTCCATACCTGCAGAGATCCCTGGGAGTGCTTCCTGAGGGGCAGAGGCAGCAGTCTCGCCTTCTCTGCACAGGATTAAGGAATTTAGGATATGGCACTAAATGAATAACTACTACAGAATTTAGTAAGTGAATAATTCTGCTAAGTGCGGAATTCTTTATCTATTAGAGGTTTAACTATTGTGCAATTTTGATTTACATTTAAATTGAAGTGGAGCCATTCAGCTCTGAGACAGAGTCCATAGAAGTTGTTAAAAGCATTTGCAATATTTCCAAATGCAAGGTAATAGTAATATTATGCTACAAAAGTACTTTCTGTTCCCGAGAGTGGCAATTGACAGTGATGTCTTTAGTGATCTTTAATTGATATGCCATTACCTCTACTATTTCAGTTTCGCTCAGCAGGAGCATAACCAGATGTTGTATTTTCAGAACAGGAAAATGAGGTGTCAAAGCGAAGGGGAGGGAAGATGATTGCACCAACTCCCCAACACAGTAAAAGATAAGGTGAGAGCTGAGATCAGGGTGAAAGAGAAAATAGCATAAGAAACATGGGACTTGTTACGAATTATACCTGGTAGGCCACGCACACAAATGCTGCGAATTATACCTGGTAGGACACGCACAGGAACTGCTGCGAAGTATACCCGATAGGTCATGCACAGTTCGAGTCTAGGCTGAGGCACGCGAACAAAGTCCACAATTGCAGAGTTCCCAAAGATACTAAGTTTATTACGCTCAAGCGTGGTGCCCCCTGCTAATCAGGAGGGGACCCCGAATGCAGATTATACAGAGATTATGTACCTTTTAGCAAAGCATGTTGCCCTCGTGCATCGGAAACCTTAGCCAATAGACAAACCCTTCCCTTATCTACCACCTATCCCTTCTAAGTGCATCCCCTGTGTTAAACCATTACTTCAACTACACAACATGATCCTAAAGCAATGCACCAGTAGCCTTTCTTATCAGGATGAGAGGCTCGCATCAAGGCCAGGAGGCAGGGAGTTAGGAACAGACAAAGAACAGAAACCGGGAGTCAAGACAGGCTGGAAACAAGGGGGGGGGGGGGGGTTTCACAGGAATGCAGTATCTAAGGAACACTCCTCCTGGTACATGATGTGTTTGCTTTTAGACAATGGTGGGCCCCAAACCAAAATGAAGTCACATATGCTAATTTTTCCTTAACAGATTGCTGCCTTTTGGTCAAAGCACAAGCCTGGGGACCAAAATATTTAGGTAGAGCTGTGTACAATGTCCAGCACAACACTCACTCGTGTTTTAGGATTCATTACAAAATTGAATTTCAGAAGACGTTTAGAAAAATGGATAAACTAAGGTTCAAGTAAATGGGTCCTGATTTCTTGTGAACTCGGGCTGGGGAATGGTTGCGCATTGAAAATAACATGGAACTGAGGGGAAATACGAAGCACAGAGAGAGGCATAAAGCATTCACTACTTTTGAACTCTTAACTAGAAACAATTAGGACTTGATTTGCAGAGTGACTGAAGACTAGCATCTCAATTAGAATGAGTGCTCAGGTTTCAGAGTAACAGCCGTGTTAGTCTGTATTCGCAAAAAGAAAAGGAGTACTTGTGGCACCTTAGAGACTAACCAACCTTTATTTGCACATAAGCCATGCGATGAAGTGAGCTGTAGCTCACGAAAGCTTATGCTCAAATAAATTGGTTAGTCTCTAAGGTGCCACAAGTACTCCTTTTCTTTTTAATGAGTGCTTAGTAACCCTGTATAACAAATTGGGCACTCAAGTTTTGAGGTGCTCAAACTTAGTGGACATTTTTGAAAATGTAGACCTCTGTATGCCTCCCTTTGACATGGTGACAGGTGACTCTTCCATGTGTATATGAATCTGGGAAATGTTTTTTTCCACACCTCTGAGCGATGTACCAGTAAGTTATGCCAACAAAAGTGCTAGTGCAGAACTCTCATAAAACAGAGGAAACAAGAAGCTCCCCAAAGTAAACATACCAAACAGGACTTCTAAAAATACCATTTTTATCAGCTGGTTGTTAGATTTTCTGTCAGCCTCTTACTTTTTTTCTTGTCATATTAATAATAAAGGACGCAGGGCCAATCTTTATGCCCAGTTACATCAGTGTAAATCTAGAGTACCTCCATTTGCTCTTGTAACTATGAAATAACTGCACTGATTTCAGAGGAGTCACTATAGATTTACACTTCTGTGGCTGAGAGTAGAATTCCAAGGACACAATTTGGCCCACTGCATGCAAACAAATATACGTACATGAAATCATCCTGCATTTATTAGCAACCAACTAAATTTAATGGTCATGTATTGCTCCATTACAATCCACAATGATGCCTTAACATTTAAGCTCTTGACTTTTTTTTTTTTTTTTTTTTTTAAAGTGGAAGACCAATCTAGATTTAAACTTGGGCAAGTACACTAGAGAGATTCATGCCTCAAGTCAAAACTGCAGCTCGCATTTAACCTATTTTTTTAAAAAAAATCTAAATAGGAAAGGTGATCACAAAGTTTTACTACAACCAGGAAAAAAGGAAGAAATGGAAGCAGCTTATTTTATTTAAACCACGTGGATGTACTTGACTCTGTCTGCAGATCGAATAAAAATAATTTAAAGTGGTGATGAACGTGTACAGTAAAAAGAGGAATGATCTAACTAGAAGAAAATTGCCTCATCCTACTGTCGTCTCAGAAGAAAGGACTGCAGCCAATTTTACTGCCACAATCTCCGCATCTACTTTTGGTTTAAAAACACACGCTCTTTAGCAGCACTGAAGTTTCTCACATCAGTGGTCGTTTGCTCAGCCTATGCAGTAAACAGATTTAACCTAAATTTTCTTTTAATTTCCTAGTTATAACATCAGCTCCTCATTCTCCTGTCAATTGCCAGCACGAAACATGAACTGGTCTCAATTCTATCTGATCCTTGGGACAAGCATAATGCTGGGACCCATGCATAATATATATCTCCATTCAGGTAGAAATTCTCACTATTTATGTACCACTTAAGACCTATTGTGAGGGCTTCAACTGGACATCTGCTGAATGCTGAATTACACCCCAGATGCACTGTATGGGTTTGTATTTTGTGTGCCATTGTCTAAAAGACACAGTCTCACAGCATGGACTAATTTTCATATCCAAGGTATTTGTTGTCACATCATACACTTTAAAACAGTCAGTTTTGGAATAAGCAGAATATTTTTGGTTGGTCAGCCAGCTATAGATCTGATCAAAAATCTTCCAATGGAACATTCTTCCGTTGAAAAGATACCAATTAGTTGAAAGCAAAATGTTTCAGAGACATATGTAGATTTTGACTAATCTTCTGAACCAACGCAGCCCAAGCAAGTTCCCTAATTTCCTGCCAGCTTGCTTGCTTGACACCTCAGCAGCCTGCCTGAAGGACTGCATTGAAGCTGGGGCCCCAGGCTTTCAGCGTCCATGGCTCTGGTGTAGCTCTGCCATGCAGATAGGATGAATCCTTGAAGGAATCTGGTTTTGCTGCTACTCCGTTTATTCCTGTTGGAATATACATGCTCAGAGACAAACATAGGTGCCAGAGAATATGTATTCGGGCTATAGAAGTTACAGGCATCCAGGTAAGAAATATAAAACCTGTGGCATGGGTTTCCCCATGACATGCGACGCCACAGAACAATCACACTGCTCCAATAACCAATAAAGAATACTTGCGATCAACAGTTCATAAGCAAAACAAGCCGGAGGCTGAATTTGGTCACATAAATCACTCACAAAACTATTGTGAATAGCCCAAAAAAAAAAAAAAAAAAAAAAAAAAAAGGCAAATCTAAACCAAAGTTACCAGACAATTCACCAAGCACTAACTTAATAGAATAAGTTATTCAACCAGCTCTAGTTTGATTTATCTATCCGTATTAGGGTTTTTATAGAGCCCACCAACTTAGTATCTAAGCTGCTGTATTCTTTCCAGTTAGCTGACATTACTAGGTTTTTCATTTTCCCCAAGGCTCATCATTCTGTGCATTTATAAGGAGTCCCTTCTGCCCCTCTGAGTGTGGAATTATAAAATGATATATCTTGTTGTTTGATCAATACTAAGAAACGCTCACTTGTGGTTCATTATATTTTCTATGACCAGAGAGAGCATTTTATAATGCCAGAAAGAGACAGGCCTTATAATGATATTATTAGGTGTTGAAACACAGACAAGATAATGTCGTTTTGTGAACAGACCAGGAGGAGGTAGTTATTTTAATCTCCTGCAGTTTCTGCTATATTGGAATGTTCCAAACCAAATGCTCCTTATCTGTCCATTTGCCTCTTTTCAGTGCTGTTTTGACTACCACACCTTTTACAACTCTAACCTCCATATGAAGATTCTGTTTTATGAAATATCATTTCTTGGATATGAAGATGTACTTACAATGTCAATGGTGTTGCAATTTGTGGGATTTCTCCAAGAGATTTAAAGTGAAATAACTTTACAAGAATCTGCATTTTGTTACCCTAAAACTTAATTTCTTAACTGTTACTTTCAAAACCAATATACAGCAAGTATCAGCAGGTTCATGTCTTTTTTCCAAATATAGAGAGCGCTCTATATTTTTTGAAGACTGTGAAATTGTTGAATTGGTTTATAATCTTTAACCTAAATACCTGTGTAATTTGAATACGAGATCAGCAAGCCATTTGCAGCCATTATAAAAATGAATCCAAATAATACATGCTATGTTGGGAGCCATTACAACTGGACTACATTTCACTTGGGATTGATTTGTTTCATTTGGAATTAAGCCACAATCAGACTTTTCACTGGAGTAAAAGGAAACTGACAGTGAGGGGGGGAAAAATAAATAAAAAATGAATGTCTTCTGAAAAACCATCTGATTTTGTTTCAAATGAGCATAATTAGATTTGGTAAAAATGCCCTAGTGCTTTGACTGTTTTGTCCTAAACTGATAGTTCCCTGTCAGATATGCAACACACTGGACCGGTAGAGGCAATCATGGCTTCCTCTAGCGTCTGGTGGCATCGACCATAACAGCTTCCCCACTAAAGGAGCTCTCCATTATCTCAAATGGTGTAACCGTGTGTTTTTGGCACTGAAGGTCACTGGATTCTGCTGATGAATGTGGTGTCTCTATCTGTATGGCCATGGAGCATTACAGATACACAGGGCCCAAAGCTTCTACTTTGCATGTCTGTTTTTCCATATTCAAAGGGACAGCTGAACACATATTGGTTAGTTCAGGAACACAACTACCAAGTTTGCATGGGCAGATAACCATATGCCTGTATGGACAGTTTAGCTCATGCAAATAAATACTCAGGCATGTTTTGGGGGCACATTAGTGTAAGATGTGAAAACTTGAGAACTGTACTTTACAGGCTCATATAAGCTATGGAAGTATCAGCAAGACTAAAGGCCACTGCAATATATGGGTGTTGCCACTGGATACCTCAGCTTTGCCAAAAAGGCTGCACTGAAACTTGTGGACAATGTAGAAAGGAAGGCAATTTGGAAGCCAGCTGCAATCATGGCCATATAGTTCCAAAATAAATAAATCCCAGTTTGCATTCCTGGCTGAGGCACTGGCTGACTGGGAAAAGGCATGGGGTGCTTAGTGTTTGGAAGCCCTATGCATTGTATTTTTGAGCTATAAATCTAAGCCATTTGATGTCAAACTCCAAACAGGATTGATGCAACTCTGATTTTTAGATTGATGTCTGTGCAGTGAACATTGCATAAAATGATTAATGCGTCTTGTCAAGTTTGAGGCATATTACTGAACTTATACTTTTAAGGGCCTGACTCCAGAAGTCCCATGTCCTGCTTACATAGTGTGAAAAAACAATACAACAAAACCTTCATAAAACTGCATATGACTCAGAAAATCCATTTCTGGAGCTCACACAGATTTCCCTGTATAGAACTCAGAGTAAGCTTTTTTGCAGAAATGAGCCCTGTTACTTAAATCATCTGAAATGGCAATGGGAGGATGGCTATTATGCAGATCTGCTGGCCAAAATGGGAGAGTACAGAACCACAACACAAGCTACTGCAAAGTTCAGGCTCCACTAGTATCTGCAGAGCAATTCCACTTCCATCTTTCCTTTCCACCCTGGCCACTCACAAAATGAGGAGAGACCCTGCAATGGGCCTGCGAGGTCATCCCCTGCTTAGGAAACATGGAAGAAGATACAGAGATAGGAGTGGGAGAACAAAAGACATGTGGTGGTGAGGCTGGCAGTGTTGCTAAAGTGAAAGAGATGATGGGGAAGTAGCATAATTAATGAGCTCCAAGAGGTAGCCCAGGCTGCAAAGCCAAGCAAAGCTGCACAAGAGATTTGAGATGGTGGACAAGGGGGTGACAAGGTCTAATTTCTGAGCAAAAAGGGCCAGCAGCAGAGAGAGAGAGTGTGTGTGTGTGTACACGTACGTATACGCACAGGCAAAGCAGAGAGCTGTACTTTGGCTGTAAGGATCAAACATGCCATAAACTGATAAAATATAAAGGGGAGACTATTATTATACTATTAATTCAGTATTACATCTGTATTTATTTAACAAGATATAGCTTTACTCGTTGAGGATGTGAAAAAACAAAGTTGCTTCTGACACCTGCAGAATATGAGCTTTGGAGGACGGAGTGGCATTTCCACAGCAGTGCAGATGGAAAATAGCATTCTGATGGACAAGCAGACAGATGAGAATCTTATAAGGATCTGGTGTTTGGTTTGGTTTTTCTTCCCCCCCACAAAAATGGAATTTACAAGATAAATGGAGGCTTTTGATCTTAAAACAGATTTATTCTGATATGCAGTCTTCATTCAAGGGAGCACTACATAGATGGGATCGATCATTCTGAAAAAAACTTCCAATTGTTCACTAATCAGTCTTTGTCTTTTCTTTTCCTTTTTCTTATTTTTATCTGAATTTAGTACTGGTGTCAGCCTGAGAGTCATGGACACTGATGACACCTATTTACCAACAGAACAGGTAAAATGCAGGCAGTAACAGTGCATGCTTCCCCACACTGAAATAAGCAATATGCTTCAAGCGCAGCTTGGCTGGATCATTTGTAAGGTTGAGAGGTGACTTCAACCTTCATGTCCATTGAGTCCTTGATGCCTCTGAGACGACAAACAGGCTCCAATCAGCGACATCAATCACAACTGTACATTAGCAACTGCTGCGAAACAGCTACCTCATTTCCCATAGGCCGCTAAATAGCCAAAGATGGCAACTAGTAGCTTGGCTTTTTCATATTTGGTATTTGACCTCAAAATAATATTTACTTGGTGTAAGGAGTATTGTTTGACAGATGCACCTGATAAACTAATAGCTGAAAAATGAACGAATGATCCAATCTCTGGAATGAAGTGATGACACCTTTTCATTAAAGTGAGATTTGATGAATATGGTTATTATCTATTAAACACAAGAGCATAATGAGAAAGCATTAGAAGACGGTGAACAAATTAATTTATAAAGCAGAGAGGTTGTTATGATGGGGAGAGACAGATACAAATGGCTGGGTGCCTTTTCTTATCAATATGAACCTTTTGGTTTTAAGATTTATGTAGAACACATTTCAGCTTTCAACTAGGTAGCAAAATGCTTCTTGCTTGAAAAGCTGAAGAACATATTTTGGAGAGAACAGATCAACTCATTCAGGATTTCTTAGCAATTCTGATATTGTGGTGGATCTATAAACTCACTAATAAATGTACCACTGAAGTGGTTTGCAACAGCAAGAGGTCCCTGAATTGAATTTTGAAGTTCTCAATGTAGACATAGTGAATGTCAGTGTAGTCAGATTTAGTTTGAAGCATGCCTCAAAAAAATGCAACACAATTTATATTGTGCAGAAAATATTAAGAAATATCCAAGGTGTGAGCTCAAATTCCTGAATGTTGATCCCTCCCTCCTGTACTTTCATGCTACTGCTCTGGGATGTAAGATACCAGCCTACTTGGACGAGTGGTTTGGTGGATAGAGCACTGGACTGAGCTCAGGAGACCTAGATCCTATTCCCAGGTCTGCCACCGACCTGTTGGGTAGCCTTGGGTAAGTCACTTCACCTACCTGTGCCTTGGTTTCCTCATCTGTAAAATGGGGATAATGATACTGACCTCCTTAGTAAAGTGCACTATAAAAGCACAGTATTATAACATCATTATCCTTCAAGTGCCAAGTGTGATGTAGTGCCCAGTTTACCCATTTTAGCAGTGTGCCATGGTCCCAAGACAGTATGGTAAGACAAATGCAAGGGGATAATAGAAGCTGCCAGCAGCAAGTTTTGAGGGAAGTGCATGGTGCTCTTTTAGGCCCTTCACTGACTTCAACGGGCTTTGGGTCAGAGCCCTATGGAGCAGTAGTCAGGGTGTACTGCCCCCATGTCTTACCGTGCCCATGCCAGATGGCTCAGGCATTCTCTGTGTAACTACTTTCACTCAATTGTCCTGCTCACCCCCTCCATGCCTCACACCCAGAAGGGCAGAATTTTGCCATCAGTTCTACTGCTCTTGCACGTTAAGACTTCCTTGGAGGTGCTTTTAAGATGGCAGTTACTGGATTATGAATGCATTGTATTATTTTACTACCTACAGTGCTGGGACTGTTCCTCCAGACAGTCTACAATAACATCACTTCAGATTGTTTCAGGGTTGTAATGGTATGCTCTACATCATTCCATTATGAGCCCATATTCTAAGGTGCTTCTGAGTTAAGAAACTACATCCTGATTGAACTATGTTCTGCTATGAGTTATACAGGTTTCAATCATGACATTACTTTGGATTTACACCAGAGTAAATCAGCCCCAAACCTAGCCCATTATCTTTTACATATTGCTTATTTTCTGAGCCCAATAGAAACATATTTTTTAAAGTCTGATATAATTCCATTTGACTTATCAGATTGGAAAATGGCTTAGCCACTGAAAGCCACCATTTTTATAGAGACTTTCTTTTTTGTGCTCTGGGCTAACTTAAGAAATGGCCTTTTAAAAGCATTTCAAATTCTCCCCAATGCACACAAGTGCCTGTGGTGCAAATTAAGGGACAGATTTTCAAAAGAGCTTAAAAGCAAAAGTGCTATTGAAAAAAATAATCAATAGGATTTACACTCCTAAATCAGTTTGGAACTTTTGAAAGTCTCCCCCTAAGACATTTATTTTGGAAATAAAGTTACAATTTTAAAATCATGTTCTACACATACACAGCATGCTATTTCCAAATGCATTTTTGCTGACACCTTGATCTCTGGATATTCGCGCATGCAAGCGTGCAGGTATCTGGAGCTGTGTTTTATTTCAGCAATGAGAATGCTCATTGCCATGACAGGGTTAGTGCTCTCCCCACCCCCCACACACAGACAATTCCGCATACATGTGAGATCATTCAAATAGATGCAGCCCAGTCAACTTATTTGAATCTCACCACAGAAATTTACTGCAGTATCCCCACCACCTCTCATACAAACACACCGTCTAACTTGACAGTAACATTTTCAGTTAACAGTAAAGTGTGCCCATCTCCTTGGTTACAGTAGATGGAATTTTTCAGATGCTGCATCAACACATCATTTGCTGAAGTCATTTAAATGCAGGTCATTTTCTCTAAACTATTTCTTTAATAATCAAAATTGCTAATGCAATGCACTTCATTCTCCTTTATAACTTCCAGAGTATTAAATTAAAGAGTAATAAAACTAGGAAATGCCATTATTTGACCAAAGAAGAGAAACCCCAGCTGGCCCTTGGCTGAAAGGCTGTTAAACTGTGCCAGTTTGCTATACCACACTACACGCAACACCAGACGTTGTCCCTCCTGCCTATGAGTTCTTGACCTTCACATTCCCTGCATGCTGTTACAACTGCATTCCTCCCTTACCAGTAAAATAGAGTAGATTCTGATACAAGGCTGAGGAAAGCCTATTGTAATGCAGAAAATCACCGCTCACTACAACACATCATTTCTTGGTAACTAGCATAAATTAGTCCTCAAAGATATATTTACTGAACGAGACAGCTGTACAGGAACAGAAGTGGCATGCCTCTGCCCATAGGTGGTGGTAAAAATGACATGCAATGTATCATTAGACTAGTGGAAGTTTAAGAGAGGAAAAAATGAAATTGTTCTCTGCAATGCTTTAAAACCATAGATAGTGCCTTTGCTAAATTATAGTGGGAGGCAAGATGCCAGACTAACAAGAAGTGCTGCTTAATTCATCTGCTGTGCCAGTCAGTACAAACCCATTAAAACAAAGGGGTCATTAAAATGCAATTCTTCAAATCTCTGTAATTAAAAAACACCACCAAACAAAAACAGCCAAAACATTGTTAATGTACCTGCAAGAAGATTAGGGCCATGTGGCTGTACCACGGTTCTTGCCGAGTAAACAGCACACTGCCGTGCACCTTGGTGTAAGAAGGTGCACTGAATCTCCAAGTAGAATTTTACACTAAATTGTGACTATGTCCCAAATACAAAACTCGCTTCCAGAGAGGTAATTGGGATTAGATCTTGTAGTTCTGTGCCTCTTTATCACCTCTGCTTTTACCCCTACATCAAAACATTTGGCCTTAATTGGCTAAACTCTGTGTCCCAGGTCCACAGCTGCAAGCCCACTGACTGTTCCATCAGAGAACACAATTTGGCTCTCTCAAAAGGTTGCGAGAAAGGATTAAACTAAGATAAGTGGCAGATTCTTGACTTGCTTGAAATAAAAATGTGCCAAGTAAGACCAGGAGCAGAATCCGGGAGTACTGAAAGCTAACAGGTTGCATGCACCATTAATTATTTACATAATACTACTACTTTGTAGTAATAAAAATGACAATTCAATAATAATCAATAGCCATAATAATTTGTCCTTATGTAGTGCTTCTCATCCATGGATCTCAAAGTGTTTTGCCAACACTAACTGGCACTCTGATTTGGCAAAGCATTTAAGCACATGCTTAAGTCCATCCCTAGTTAGCAAAGCATTTAAGCATGTGCTTAAGTCTCATGAAGGTCAGTGGGATTTAACCATATGTTGAAGCACTTTGCTGAATTAGGACCTAATGCTTTCAACACCAGAGATCATTTGATCCACTGCTCACATGCAGAATACTGAGCATGTAGTCAAGAGAAGGAGAATGAGTGATAAACAGAACTAATTAATGCTGTGGAGGCCTTTCCAATTTCAGGGTTTCACTGGAATCTATGTGGATATATTTTCTACCAAGAACACAGTGTTCAAAACCCAATTCCTACTGCTCTGAGCTGCTTCTTTGTAGGAATCTGGAAAGATTAATATCCAAATAAAGTGCATGGTCTTTATCATGCCTTGGGCCAATATTCCAGAAAGCCTCCATGGCTTTTATACTGTAGCAGTACAAGGGGAAGTATCATGGGGGTAGCCATGTGTCAAGGTTCCTCCCCCACTCTGAACTCTAGGATACAGATGTGGGGACGTGCATGAAAACCTCCAAAGCTTACTTTTACCAGCTTAGGTTAAAACTTCCCCAAGGTACAAATTAATTTTACCCTTTGCCCTTGGAATTTTCACTGCCACCACCAAACTTTAACTGGGTTTACTGGGAAACTTAGTTTGGACACGTCTTTCCCCCCAAAATCCTCCCAATCCTTGCACCCCACTTCCTGGGGAAGGTTTGGTAAAAATCCTCACCAATTTGCATAGGTGACCACAGACCCAAACCCTTGGATCTTAGAACAATGAAAAAGCATTCAGTTCTCTTACAAGAAGACTTTTAATAGAAGTAAAGGAATCACCTCTGTAAAATCAGGATGGTAGATACCTTACGGGATAATTAGATTCAAAACAGAGAAAAAAACCCACTTCTTCAGATGCATGGAGTGAAAATTACAGATACAGGCATTATATATAGACACATGAAGAGAAGGGAGTTACCTCACAAGTGGAGAACTAGTGTTGACAGGGCCAATTCTATCAGCGTGGATGTAGTCCACTCCCAATAATTGATGAAGAGGTGTCAATTTCAGGAGAGACATAGCTGCTTTTGTAGTGAGCCAGCCACTCCCAGTCCCTAATCAAGCCCAAGTTAATGCTGTTAAATTTACAAATAAATTTTAGTTCTGCAGTTTCTCTTTGAAGTCTGTTTCTGAAGTTTTTTTGTTCAAGTATAGCTACTTTTAAATCGGTTATAGAATATCCAGGAAGAAACTGCAGAACTAAAATTCATTTGCAAATTTATCACCATTAATTTTCAGACCAGAGCTGGATGAAGTTTTTCCATTTGACCTGAAACAAAATGTCATTTGACTTTTTGGTTTACCAAAATTTTGAAAAATTTTCATGATGCTCTAGTGAAGAAGGAAAGACAGATGCTCAAATTTGCACTTTGAACTGTGGTTCGGTCCATCAGGTGCAAGCAGCAGTTCATCTTCTCTCTAATATAATTCTGCCCCTGCACGCATCTCTCTCTTCAAAATAATTGGAGAAAACCAGATCTTTTTATTGTGTTAGAAATGAAGAGTTTTACATTAAAACTAATCTACCTACATTCTAGTTGCTAGCTGTCCTAAGAAAGCACATATCCACCTGCCTCTCAGCTGTCCCTCATTTTAAGAAACGCTTCTTATTCTAGTCCCAGAGTTACCTATGTTCCACATCAATCTGGTTTTTCTTCTTACTTCTATGCTGAAGAGTACTTACATCAGAAATACAGAATCATGAAACAAAGTTATATAATGACTCCCGCAACATTTTAACTTTCCTGCATAAACAGTTTCCCTCATTTTGAGTGTTTTTTCCATATGGAGTCTCACATGTGAATCTTAGCTGGTTGAGAGGCATAAGTATCCACACTGGAATGATTAACTTTTGCCAATCTCAACTTATGATCCAAACTTTGACCAATCTGCCAATTATTCCTAAAAATTTTCAGCCTGATCTTTCTGTATTTTGAACACACTTTGATAAAGGCCAAATACCCTGAAAAATGATGAGTTGAATTCAGGTTGGCTTAATTGATGTATTTAATAAGGGGAAAAAATAGCTGCACATTAGGCCTTTTGATCTTTGCCTGGTTACTGACATATAGTTTCATTTCATATGCCATGTCGGAGATTGTAGATTTTCTGAAGCACAAAAATAAAACTAAGAAAGTGGCACTACTGATATTGTCTGTTTAAACAGACATTTGCTCCTGGGTTTTAAATGTAGTAGTCCTTTTATGTGTTTACCCTGGAACTTAGGCTCCATTTAGATGTTATTCTTTTAATGGGATTCTGCTGTTGCCCAGTTTCTAACAGGGCTGATTTAGGCATAAAGGCTGAAATTTTCAAAGGGGTTGAAGGGAATTAGGCACTTTAGTCCCATTGAATTTCAGTGGCAATTGGGCACCTTATTCCCTTACCCCTACCCCCACCCCTCCTTTGGGGCCCCCATTGGCCACCCTCAACTTCTGTATAGCCCAGTGGAGCCAAATCTCACAGTGCACTCAGCAAACAGGGTGGACCTGCTCTGGGAACAGATTAGGATTGTGTCGTAAAGCAGACTGTTGTCTTTAGGACTCTTGCTCTATTTGTTGCAGAAGTTGTAAGGTATGTTGTGAATGAAGCACAGCACTGAATGGGTCAGGAAGAATTCCATCGGTCACCTGAACCTACAATTGGTCAGCTGAATTATTTAGGGGTTAGGGGAATTTGGTTTCCTCTGAAGCTTTAGGCCTTGTTTATACTGTAGTGTTTTAAGTGTAGACATTACCTATGCTGATGGAGTGGTTCTGCTGTCAGCAGAGCCGTCCCTTGCGTAGGGCGAATCGGGGCGACCGCCCCAGGCCATGTGCTTTGGGGGACGCCGTGCTTCGATAAAATTGGGACTTGCCCAATATTTAGCCCTTTGTCCCGAATGATGTACGATCATTGCTCCACCTTTTGGGTGGTCTGAGCCCTAGAGGTGTGCAGCAAGGAGCATTTTCCATTGAAAGGAAAGTACAGGCACTCTCCTATTGCAGTTGGCCTCTGCCTATCCATGCAGGGACCAGCCAAAATTTGGCCCTAATATATTTCCCTTTAGTACATCATCTTCAAACACTTACACAAAAAGATGCTCAACTGCCATGATTACTAGTAGGCAGCATCTAAAAATTTCATGGATTTTAAAGAACAAACAATTGTCATAGCCCTGAACAGGATGAAAAGAATCCTGGCCATCATTCCTCTCTGTCTTTTGAAAACCTATATAACCCTCACCTATTTGTTCTGACTGTCAAAGAAACAAATCGTAACTTTCCTGAGAGTGTCACAGTCCTGTTTTAGTCATCATGATCCCAACTGCTTTGAAGTTTTGTCAGGCTCTTCTGGATACATTCTTCCCACACTATCATCATAACTTCATTTAGCAGGGCTGTGTGACATCCATCTGCTGTAATGTGGCTGCAGCTGTAGGTTCATGGCTGACAACTTCATCTTATGCCTCGAAGTGGGGAGAAGAAGAAAAAACACAATAGAAGAAAACCTTGTTCCAAGCTTGATGTGAAGACTTAGGGCAAGATACACCGATAAATGTATGCCTTCCTTATTTGCTTATTTCAGCCTTCTCACTAGTGCTTAGTATTTGGCAGATGGTCTGGATACTTAACATATGAAGTGTAACATCCTGACAATATCCTCTCCAGCTTCTGAACTAAGACTTTGGAACAATCAGAGAAGAGATTGCCCCCACAAAATTCTCAGCAGGTTTTACACTGACCATAGAGCATGCTGGCACAGGACTGGGAGCTTAGAAAAGACTCACGAGGCTATGGTGTCAAATACCCAGCTTCTGGGCCGGATCTGGCACACTTGATGTCTTTATGTGGCCCATGTGGTGTAGTAAGCTCTTTGGGGCCAGCACCATTTTTTGTTCTGTGTTAGTACAGCGCCTAGCACAATGGAGTCCTGTTACCGGGTTGGGGTACCTAGGCGCTACTGCAACACAAAGCATAAATAAGATTCTCCAGAATCTAAGTTTTCATTTAAGAATAAAAACATGTGCCTTGCCTTTATAGCTGCAAAGGTCACCTTCCAAATGTGAACTAAACTCTCAGCAGCTTGTTTAGAGACACTTGGATCTGAATCTCATTTACACTAAGGCCCCTTTACACGAGCCTGGGTATTAGAATGGGAGTACATCATTTACTTCCACTTTAATGTTCCTTACATGGCCTGAATACAGCTTCAGTGTAAATGAGGATCAAACCATTGTCACTGGCCAAGAGCACACCACAATAAAAAGCATAGCTAAGGGCTTGTCTACACAGGAAAGTTAGCGTGCAGTAAGCTAGGTTGTGAATTTAAAGTGCACTAGCTACTCTGCACTAATTCCCCATGTGGATACACTTAAAGCTCACTAAGAGAGACCTTGGGTGGCTTAATGCACTTCTTTTAAAAATAAAAAAACATATATAGTGAAAGAAACTGGAAGAGAAAATCTGAAAAGCTGTCATTCAATAAGTGACACAGAAAAATATTTGTACTTGTACTAGACTTTGGTAATGAGTCATATTAAGCACTGTAAAAGGAAAAGCACAGAGGGAGGATACTGAAAACCTATTTAGAAGTAAAAAAAAAAAAAAAAAAAAAATTCCAAAGAAGATAGAAGCTTTAGCAAACTACTGAAGATAGGTGACTGATTTCAGTCTTCTCTCCAAAGTTAAAACTACATTTGACAATCTGCTGCTGGAAGAACTATGAATGAGGCTCATGTCAGAATGATGGACAGCAGACAGAGGATGAAGAGATACCCTTGCCTCTTCTCTCAGATTTAGATAGTTTGAGAATAAACACTAATGATGGCTCAGTGTGTGAAGATGCAAAGCTGGAAGAAGGAAGAAAATACAGAAAGCATTCAAAAATAATTCAAATGTCAAAAGAGAAAATATATATAAAAACAGGCTCCATTTTACGTGTGGTTTTAAAAAATCAGGGTTTATGGGTAAAGTCGCAGCACTTTATGGGTGTTTTGGATGAATATTCTGAATTGCTGTAGGTTAGAGTATGGATTATTCAAGAGCTGGAGGACAAAGTCATTGGCTGAAACCAGAGACCAATGGAGAAATGAAGGCTAATTGAATCACATTAGATCAGAAGGAAACTGCATAAGAGGGTAAGAAAGAGAAAATAGAAGAATATTAAGAAATATGAGCCGTCGGCTGGTCTTCACCAAGGGGAGATCGACGCTGCTGCAATCCAGTCAACCCTGGTAATTCCAGCTCTCCGAGAAGAGTAAGGGAAGTCAACAGGAGAGTCTCTCCCGTTGATGCAGCGCAGTGAAGACACCGTGGTAAGTCGACCTAAGCTACGTTATTCATGTTATTCACGTAACTGGAGTAGCGTAACTTACCCCGGTAATGAAGACAAGCCCTGAGGAGGTCAAAGGGGCAGAAAACAAGGAAGTGCAAGGAAGGGAAATGTTTCATTAAAACTGGACCTCTGCAGTCAAGTATTTGTACTGCTGCTTGCAGGAACAGTTGGCCCGAGAGTTACCAAAAGAAACTACAGCATTTGCTCAAGAAACTCCCTGAAAAAGCACAAGATCAAATCCGCACAGACACACCCCTGGAACCCCGACCTGGGATATTCTATCTACTACCCAAGATCCATAAACCTGGAAATCCTGGGCGCCCCATCATCTCAGGCATTGGCACCCTGACAGCAGGATTGTCTGGCTATGTAGACTCCCTCCTCAGGCCCTACGCTACCAGCACTCCCAGCTATCTTCAAGACACCACTGACTTCCTGAGGAAACTACAATCCATCGGTGATCTTCCTGATAACACCATCCTGGCCACTATGGATGTAGAAGCCCTCTACACCAACATTCCACACAAAGATGGACTACAAACCATCAAGAACACTATCCCCGATAATGTCACGGCTAACCTGGTGGCTGAACTTTGTGTCTTTGTCCTTACCCATAACTATTTTATATTTGGGGACAATGTATACCTTCAAATCAGCGGCACTGCTATGGGTAACCGCATGGTCCCACAGTATGCCAACATTTTTATGGATGACTTAGAACAACGCTTCCTCAGCTCTCGTCCCTAGCGCCCCTACTCTACTTGCACTATATTGATGACATCATCATCTGAACCCATGGAAAAAAAGCTCTTGAGGAATTCCACCATGATTTCAACAATTTCCGTCCCACCATCAACCTCAGCCTGGTCCAGTCCACACAAGAGATCCACTTCCTGGACACTACAGTGCTAATAAACGATGGTCACATAAACACCACCCTATACCAGAAACCTACTGACCGCTATTCCTACCTACATGCCTCCAGCTTTCACCCTGACCACACCACACGATCCATTGTCTACAGCCAAGCTCTGCGATACAACCGCATTTGCTCCAACCCCTCAGACAGAGACAAACACCTACAAGATCTCTATCAGGTTTCAGAGTAGCAGCCGTGTTAGTCTGTATTCGCAAAAAGAAAAGGAGTACTTGTGGCACCTTAGAGACTAACCAATTTATTTGAGCATAAGCTTTCGTGAGCTACAGCATCCGATGAAGTGAGCTGTAGCTCACGAAAGCTTATGCTCAAATAAATTGGTTAGTCTCTAAGGTGCCACAAGTACTCCTTTTCTTTTTAAGATCTCTATCAAGCATTCTTACAACTACAATACCCACCTGCGGAAGTGAAGAAACAGATTGATAGAGCCGGAAGAGTTCCCAGAAGTCACCTACTACAGGACAGGCCTAACAAAGAAAACAACAGAACACCACTAGCCGTCGCCTTCAACCCCCAACTAAAACCCCTCCAACGCATTATCAAGGATCTACAACCTATCCTGAAGGATGACCCAACACTCTCACAAATCTGGGGAGACAGGCCAGTCCTTGCCTACAGACAGCCCCCCAACCACCAGCAACTCACCAACTCACCAGCAACCACATACCACACAACAGAACCACTAACCCAGGAACCTATCCTTGCAACAAAGCCCGTTGCCAACTGTGCCCACATACCTATTCAGGGGACACCATCACAGGGCCTAATAACATCAGCTACACTATCAGAGGCTCGTTCACCTGCACATCTACCAGTGTGATATATGCCATCATTTGCCAGCAATGCCCCTCTGCCATGTACATTGGTCAAACTGGACAGTCTCTACGTAAAAGGAATAAATGGACACAAATCAGATGTCAAGAATTATAACATTCATAAACCAGTCGGAGAACATTTCAATCTCTCTGGTCACGCGATTACAGACATGAAAGTTGCAATATTACAACAGAAAAACTTCAAATCCAGACTCCAGCGAGAGACTGCTAAATTGGAATTCATTTGCAAATTGGATACAATTAACTTAGGCTTGAATAGAGATCAGGAGTGGCTAAGTCATTATGCAAGGTAACCTATTTCCCCTTGTTTTCCTAACCCCCCCCCACCCCCCTTCCTCAGACGTTCTTGTTAAATCCTGCATAATGGCAGGCTTTAGAGTAACAGCCGTGTTAGTCTGTATTTGCAAAAAGAAAAGGAGTACTTGTGGCACCTTAGAGACTAACCAATTTATTTGAGCGTAAGCTTTCGTGAGCTACAGCTCACTTCATCCGATGAAGTGAGCTGTAGCTCACGAAAGCTTACGCTCAAATAAATTGGTTAGTCTCTAAGGTGCCACAAGTACTCCTTTTCTTTTTGTTAAACCCTGGATTTGTGCTGGAAATGGCCCACCTTGATTATCATACACATTGTAAGGAGAGTGATCACTTTACATAAGCTATTACCAGCAGGAGAGTGGGGTGGGGGGAGAGAAAACCTTTTGTAGTGATAAACACCCATTTTTTCATGATTTGTGTGTATAAAAACAAACATCTTCTGTATTTTCCACAGTATGCATCCGATGAAGTGAGCTGTAGCTCACGAAAGCTTATGCTCAGATAAATTGGTTAGTCTCTAAGGTGCCACAAGTACTCCTTTTCTTTTTGTGAATACAGACTAACACGGCTGTTACTCTGAAACCTATAAATACATCCTGATTCAGATCCAGATATCACCAGCACCCAGATCCTGGGTCTGCGTCGAGGTCACTCTCTTTGTTTAACTGAATGAGAAAAGTTATCTGTTCATGGAGAAGAGGGATCAATAGACAGAGGAGGATCGATAATAAAGAAGACTGAAATGCGCTGGTGAGAGCTGATGAGCTATACAAGATTTAAACTCAGAAAGAAAGTAGAATTACCAAGCATTGTACTAGGTGAAATACTCTAATCTGAATAACAAGGATGAATAATGGGAAGGTAGCAGGGGGGAAAATGTCTTTTGTGAAGGCACAGCTATAATTACATCAGCAAGCAGTATACAGGCTTGCTAACCTTTATATACTGCATGTACAATTAGACGATGCTATTTCATTCTTCTAATCCTTCCTCACTACAATTACCATCCAAGGCAGAACAGTTTAACAAACAGGTACTATTGTAAAGTGTTATAGTGAGGAGGTGTTATTGAGATGACTAAAAATCTTGTTCATGATAGCTACAGTTCCCTTGGGGCAGAGCTAATTCACTGCAAAGTCAATATCCATAGGATGCTGCAAATCTCTCTCACAAGATTACACAAGGAAATACACAATGCCTGAACCAGTGCCCACTGAAGCCCGTGCAATCACTTCCATTGGAATTAATGGGCCATGAATCAAGGCCCCATTCTACTCCCACCGAAGTCATACCAAATCTCCCTTTGACTTTACTGACAGCAGGATTCAGCCTCATATATGCATAGATTATGATAGGAGAGTCAATGGGAGTTAGGCACCTAACTCACTCACAGACTTTTGTAAATCCCACTGAAAGGAAAAGTTCCACTGCCATATTTGAGTATTTCCAAATACTCTAGGAGGACCCTAGAAGTTACTTGTACGTGACAGGTGAACATACCCCGGTATTTATTCAAGACCTAAAAAATACTGTTAAATAGCACTTTGCCTTGGAAGTCAGCAGACAAAGGCACAGACTGGTCACTTTAGTATTTACTTTTAGTGCTGAGAACAAGACTAATAGGTATTAATTGGCTTTGTGAGAAGACAGGAAGGATAGTCCCACCATGTTGCTCAATATTTTCATGTTGTTATCCAATAATGGCAAGAAGCACTGGCTTTGTGCTGTTTCTTATGTGGTCCTGCTGTGCGATACCACGGTCAGCCACTCTGTATTGTAGCAGCAATAATCAGTCTGCCCTCTTGCTAACATTAGATTGGTGTCAAATAACCTGCAGAGTCTGTTCGCTTTGTGATTGGAAATGTATTATGTTTGGGACTAAGCTTTGATTTACACTTGTATGATAGCTGCGATGAGACATCAGTGAGATACAGAACAAGATACAAAAAAAAAAAAGTGTGCTAAATCTGAACAAGGGTAACCCCATCTTAATCTCCCTTACCCATGACTACTATCCCCCTCTTTCATCAAGTTTTTCTACCGATATTTTTGCCAACCCCAAACACAATGAATTAGCCCAGCTCCCCAAGGTATTTTTAAAATCTCATGACTGTAAAGAAATAAGCGTTGGTCTTTACATTTGTCTTCTGGCTTTTGAGACGTTAGGGTTCACGTTTTCAAGCTTCTTACCCTAACCACGAAGGCTAGAAAAATACTGTTGTGCCTTTTGCTCTTTACACAACATACGAAATATGAAGAAATCCCACAGGCACCTTGGGGTCATCGAATCATAGGGTTGGAAGACACCTCAGGAGGTCATCTAGTCCAACCCCCTGCCCAAAGCAGGACCAACCCCAACTAAATCATCTCAGCTAGGGCTTTGTCAAGCCAGGCCTTAAAAACCTCTAAGGATGGAGATTCCACCACTTCCCTAGGTAACCCATTCCAGTGCTTCACCACCCTCCTAGTGAAATAGTGTTTCCTAATATCCAACCTAGACCTCCCCCACTGCAACTTGAAATCATTGCTCCTTGTTCTGTCATCTGCCACCACTGACAGTCTAGCTCCATCCTCTTTGGAACCTCCCTTCAGGTAGTTGAAGGCTGCTATCAAATCCCCTCCCCCCAGTTCCCTCAACCTCTCCTCATAAGTCATGTGCCCCAGCCCCCTAATCATTTTCACTGCCCACCGCTGAACTCTATCCAATTTGTCCATCTCCTCTCTGTAGCGGAGGGCCCAAAACTGGATGCCATACTCCAGATGTGACCTCACCAGTGCCGAACAGTGGGGAATAATCACTTCCCTCGATCTGCTGGCAATGCTCCTACTAACGCAAATATCCAAGTTTACTAAACATACAAGGTCTAGCTACATATATACATCTAACTGCTGTGGTAAGGTTCATGTGCCTCCAGAAAGGTAGTGAGGGCCACTAAAAGACTTGCAAATTATTTAAAGGAATATTTCCCAATTGCTACACAACACTTTACTGCTAAGAGTCTCATATAATCACATGACTCTATGGGTTGGGGCTTTTAGGCAATTGCCAGAGATTGTAACACTTGCGATGATCGTGGGAGTTGGCAACACTGGTCTCCTCCTAGTTGCTGCCCTCACCTCTGTAGGGCAAGTTAAGAAGAGCAACACATGAATCTATGCTAATAAACAGAACATGTCATCAGTTGGCCACACGGTAATTTTCAATTTAATGTTAACACAAATAAACAGTCACCCAAAATTCAACCAGTTCCATTGGTGTCTTAGTTTACACTGCATACTCTATTCTATGCCCAACTAGTCCTACTACAGAGAGCTAAGGCTGAGCCAGTATATTGTGCACCAAATGTATCTACAGTGGGTTAGCTGGTTTGCTGCAGGGTGGAGGGCTGTGCTGCTGACTTTTACATGGGCACCCTTTAGATAGATCACTTATGTCCAGTTTGGGTACAAATCCTGCACCCAGAACCACCCTGCCAACAACAAGAAAAGAGCCTGTAGCATAGAGCGCAGGGCAATAAGTAGTATTCAGGCCTGTAATTCCTAAAGCTCCAATTCATTAAGTTATTCAGGGTACCTGAAGTCAACAGACTATACATCTGCTTAAGCTAGTAGTCATGCTGAAATACCTTCCTGAATAGGGCCTAAACACACACTCAGACAACACTGTCCTCAAGTCCAACAAAAAAAATCTTTCACTTTAATTGCCGACCTCCAAATCAACTTGCACAGGTAGAGTAATGCAGGACAAATATATTCTTAACCTTTATTTTCCCCCTAAAATGTGATTTCAGTTTTTCTTTGAAAATGCGCCATTTCCATTACTAGAGAGAGACAAGGCAGGGGAGGTAATACCTTGTATTGGACCAACTTCTGTTGGGGAGAGAGACAAGCTTTCGAACCACACAGATTTGAAGAGGAGCTCTGTGTGGCTCAAAAGCTTGTCTCTCCCCTCAACAGAAGTTGGTCCAATACGAGATATTATCTCACCCACCTTGTCTCTATAATAGCCTGGGACTGACATGGCTACAACTATCGTGCACACACATTTCAATTAAGTCTTTTTAAATGGAAAGATAATCCATCAGATACAATCACTCCTCTGATTACTCTCCCTCTGGTGTGTTCTTCTATCCTCAGCATTCAGAAGAGTTACCGCATAAAAACATAAAACTAACAATAAACATGTACAACACTCATGGGTGTCTGGCTCTAAGTTTCTCCTTATCTAATCAACACTCAGCTCCCCAGCTGAAGCAAGACATAATATTCACTTACCATAAACAATCCAATTTAAACACCATTTAGATTCCTTTGTATTCAAAGCTTTATTTTTTTTACCCTCTCCCTCCCCTCACTTAATAGGAATTTCTTTTCTTTTCTGCTCACAGGAATTCTCCATGGAACTCAGTCAAATAAAATGGCTACCCCTTGATTTCTCCTGACCCTTCCATGTCCTACTCTACATATCAACAAGGTAACTTTAAGCACATTAATAACTTTAATCAGGAGTAGCTCCCACTGGAGCAGATGGAACTGCTCATGTACTTCAGTCCTTTGCTGAATCAGAAATTTAATGGCTTAAGGCCTATCTAGAGTTGAAAGAGCCAATTTGGGAATAATTTTTAAAGAGTGCAACCCTCTGAAAGTTTTCATACCATGTTGATGTATGTTTCATTAAGCTGAAATTATTTTAATTGAACTGGTTTGACAGTAGGTTCCTGATTTTCCACCTAACTGTTCATTTTCTCTTTCATCTGTGTGGTTAGGACTTGTTAGATGCCAGAGAGTGGGCAACGTCCAACCCATCATCCAGAAGCAGCTGCTTTTCCACTCAACAGATATTCTCCCAAATCCCTACTTTGACACTCAAATGCATTTATCGCCCTTTCCTACAGGGTCAGGAGATGAGGAGCTCTGACTAAGGCTGAAATTAGTACTGCTCAATGGGCGAGCTACTGTAAGTGGTGAGGAAAATGGTGTACTACACTAATCTGAGAAGCAGCCAGGATAGCCTACGTACTCTCCAGAGACCAAGGGTGAAATCCTGCCCTCACTGAAGTAACTGGCAAAACTTCCATTGACTTCAACAAGGTCAAGACTTATCCTGAGGATATGGTCTTCATGGAGCATTATTTCTACCAACAATGAGAACGAGTCTTGTACTTGTTCCTCAAGATGAGCCTCCAACATATCTAGAGAGACCCTGTTTTTTCAGCATACTACACTATGATATGTTCCTTATTCTAAAGATCCAGAGAATTAATCTTCTGCTCCAGGTAATCACGTAGGCTCTGCAACTTTCTCACACAAGAAATAAAATGTGCTTAAATAACTTTGCAAATGTGCCCTTTGATCTAAAATTCCTGTTAGGTTCCATTATCCCAAATAGAGATGGTAATAGCTCCCCTGGGCACCATTATCTAACATATAAATGGAAACAATATATTGTTTTACTGTCTCCCTAGAGATTTTCTGAAAAAGATACTTCCACTGGAAAATCATTCAGCAATTGCATGTCTCATCATTATAGCTTCAATTCCGTGGGAGAGTTGGTTAGATAGCTGATGGCAAACATCAACACTTAGTTCAAAAATGAGATGACACAGATGAAATAAAGTGCAAATCTCCCTATTAAACCACATTCATTCATCATCCATAAGTAATAGTGTTTCTACTCCACCTCCTGTACCTATATGGATAGCTGCTTGTTTTGCTTTATGCAAAGCAAGCAGAGGCTGGGAGTTTTAAAGACCATCTTCATTTCACCAGAGGGACTTAGCTAATTGTTATAACTACTCATGCCAGTAATACTAATGAATTCCTTTCTGCCTGGCACTGTAATTGCCCATGGCTATTTGACAACATTCTACAGGTGTTCTGTGAATTGCTCTGCAAACCTATTTCCTCAGATGTTCAATGTAATGAAAAGAGGGTTTTTACTTATTGGTATTGGGGAAAAGAATTTTTAATGAAAACAACACTTCTCCTGTATCTTTCCAACTAGAGGATTCTTTTATCCCTAGGTCAGGAATAACAAACCCTAGAGCCTTTGTCACCTCTGCCCTCTGTCACTTATTAACATCCAGATACTGTATTTGTCATAGATTTGGTTGAAAAAGGAGGATTCTTGAAAAGTGATTCTTATTGGAGCATTGATATGCAAAGGGTGCTTCTTTTAAACTGGGCTTGAACATTGAGCAAGCAGAAGGCTGGTCATATGGTTAAGAGACTAGACAGGGAGATCAGAGATAAATTACAAGCTCTGTCACACACCAACTTGTGCAAAGCATTTAACCTTTCTGCACCTCCGTTCTCCACCTGTAAAGTGGGGATAATAGTACTTCCTTTTGCTAGACTTACTTCTCATATTTTACCAGGCGGACTGGAAACCAGTGCTTCATATTTAGGTCCAAGTATGATGCCTGCAAATTGATTATTATGACCATCAGCTGCATAGCTACATTTTGAAGTAAAAATTCAAACATCCATATTAGCTTCTGTTGAAAACTTCAATAGAAAATTGTGACCTTGGCAGCATCCCAGTGCAAGAGGTTCACTGGTATATGGTGGTATGTTTCAGCTGGCCTGTCCAGTTGAGTGTACCCCAACTCACTGATGTCATAACTTGTATCAAATAGGTGTCATGAGAGATCTATAGAAAGCTAAAATCATACTGATCATTATTATTATTTTCGTGTGTACGAATGGAGGACAAATTAAAAATTACAAACACGCTGTAAAGTTTGTCTGCAAGGCAGGGCTAAAGTTACCTCAGCCTAGCAAAATCAATGTGATTTTGCCACCTTGAAACTATTTCCAAGGTATAAAGAGACAATGGGAATGCAATGTACGTAGAAGGTAAACAGGATCATCAAGGCAACAAGGGCAGGAGAAAGCCACTTAGTATCACAGCCTGGAGGAGACTGCAGGAAACAGATCAATTTGCATTTTAGCAAACACCAGCAGGGGAAGAAACCAGCATGAAACTTCCCTCACCAGGAGGCTCCATGTCACCTTCCCCACAGCTTGAGTGATCTTCACTTTGTGGGGAAGGGTAATGGTCCAAAGAATCCATTTCAAGAGAGGGACAATGAACCGCAAGGCATCTTTCATCTAAGATGACAAAGGAATTGAGCACTTTGGACTTTGTGGAAGATCCTGACCAGAGGGGTGGTCAGCCATCTTGCTGGAAGGTAGATTGGGAAGGAAACTACCTTGAAAAAAAGGTTGTTGTGTTAAGTCTTAGCACTTAGAAATGATAATAAAATAAAAGTGAAAACACTTGCATTTTATTATTAATCATTTCTAACTGGGGGGGCATGGATCAGTGTTCATGTTGTACCCCTCCCCCCCCGATCAGTACCCGGCCCAAGCTGGGGAAGTTAATGATCCATCTAGTGGACCAAATTCAGTGATGAATCCTGGTCATGTGCCACCTGAGGCACATATGCTAATAAGATTTATAACTATCTTTATACTTGATGTTAATTAAAATTCTATCTCCTTTTGTTAACGAACGTTTTACTTTTAATCTAAACCAACCCAGTGCTGTGTTTGAATTAAAGTGAATGTTAACTACGGTTGCTAACTCACGCCATCCCCCCTCCCTCGGTCACTCGCTCTCCCCCATTCTCACTCATTTTCACTGGGTGGGGCAGTGGGTTCAGGTGCGGGGGGGGGGGGGTTAGAAATGAGAGGTTCAGGGTATGGGAGGGGCCTCCGGGCTGGGGCAGGGGGTTGTGGTGCGGGAAGAGGTGAGGGCTATGGCTGGGGCCGGGGATGAGGGGTCTGGGCTGTATGAGGGGGTTTGGGGTACAGGCTCCGGAATGGAGTTTGGGTGTGGGAGGTCGTTCCGAGCTGGGTCAGGGGTTTGGGGTGCAGGCCTTGGCTGGGTGGTGCTTACCTCACATGGCTCCCAGTTGGCGGTGCAGCATGGCTAAGGCAGGCTCCCTGCCTACCTTGGCACTGCGCGGCTCTCGGAAGCGGCCGGTATGTCCAACTCCTAGGCACAGGGACCAGGGGGCTCTGCCTGCTGCCCATGCCCACAGGTGCTGCCTCCACAGCTCTCATTGGCTGCAGTTCCCAGCCAATGGGAGCTGTGGAGGCAGCGCTCAAGGCACAGCCACCCAGGCCCCTGAGCCTAGGAGTTGGACATGCTGGCTGCTTCCAGGAGCTGCACGGAGCCAGAAAGCCTGCTTAGGCCTGCTGCGCCACCGATTGGACTTTTAGCGGCCCTGTCAGTGGTGCTGACCTGAGCCACCAGGGTCCCTTTTTGACCACATGTCCTGGTCGAAAACTAGACGCCTGGCAACCCTAATGTTAATTCCAGTTAATGTGTCAAGTTGTTGGGCATTGCACCTTTAAAGGGACAAACAAACCTTAATCTCTTTTCCAATGGTCCAGGAGAGGGCTGGACATTGTAGAACACATGGCTTTGGGAAAATTTGGGACTTGGGTAGGGTGTTGGGGCCATGTTGCTAGGTGTAACCACAGCTGGTGGAAGCCAGAATGTGGAAGTGGTGTAACAAGCAGGCCTCTTTTATCAGAGTTACTGAGTCAATGCTGCTTAACGCATGTGCGCGTGCACACACCCACACGACTGTAAGGTGGCTGGAAGCATCCAGACACTGGTGGTACAGCAGCTGCGCACTGAGGCACTTAAGGTTACAGGACTGGCAGTGACATAACCCCTCACTGGTGTGACTGCATTCCAGAGGAGGTCAATAAACAAATCAATGTTAACGTACAGTAAAGAAGAAAATCTCTTCAGAGGGCAAGGGAGAGAGGAAAGTAACAATAATTGTGTGGCCCATAATATTTGCCGTTAGTGTGCCATGAAACTACATTATGTGAAATCTAGGCAACTTGAAAAGTAATTCTAATTATGTGAGCAAACTGCCCTGTATAATTAAGGGTCAAGCATCTTCATTGGTTTAAAAATTATTATTACTGTTCATGTTATACAGTCAAATCTGCATGCACTCAGATCCTTTCAATAAGGAAATCAGTCTTAATTTACAAAGGATAATTTAAAGATGTCAAGTTTCCACATAGTTTTGTTTGACCTTTAATTAAAGACTAGCCTCTATAAGGAACCAATTTTTGCTGGTTTATCAAGCTGGCAGATGAAGAGGTGCACGAAAAACTGTTTTTTCAGTTCAGTAGCCATTCGAAAAAATTGTCGAACATGTTTTGTGAATTGAAGTCAAAACCAAATTTCACACTGGATCAACTGAAACATTGTTTCCATTTCAAGTACTTTTAAACATTTTTGAAGTTTTAAAAAGGTAAAAATCAAAGGAATTTCAAAATAAAAAGTCATTTCAAACAGAAAAAAATACTTCATAAAAAAAAGTGTCAAAACAAAAGCTTTCTGGTTCTGTTTTGTCTTTTTCAGCACAAACAATTTGGTGAAACAGACAAGAATTCATGAAACGTTTGGTGTTGCCAAATCTGCATTTTTCATCCAAGTCTTTTGGACAATTTTTTTTTTACCCAGCTCAAGCCAGATGTTTCGCTGTACTTACATAGAATCTCTGATCCTGCTATGATTTACATACACACCATCGTTAAACAGATTAATAGCCCCCTTGAGTTCAGTGGAGTGACTCATGTTTAGGCCTAAGCATATGCATAAATCTTTGCAGGATTACAAATGTCTATTTTATGCTTGTTAAACATAGAACCACAAACCACAACTAGAATATCTAATCTTAAAGCTACAATCCAACCAGGCTGAGTATCAGCTCTCTCATTCCTGTTTTTACTGGTGAGGGAGCCCAATGTTAATTTTCATGTCTTGACCTTTCAGCAATTATTAAGGATCATTTTATTTAATTTTACAGACTGCAATAGTCCTTGCTTCTCACTCAAATTCTGGTACCTATTCTGTGAGTTCCTAAGCGGAAAGCTCCATATAAAAAAAAGTTCAGGTCTGGAATATTAAAATAAAGCTTATTGACGATTGCCCCATGCCTGTGAGCTTCTTATTGGTTAAGTAAATATACAAACAAGGCAAAGTAAACAACAGTGAAACTGAAAGTTTTCATCTTCAGGAAAAGTTGTGGTACATTTAAAGAAGCCAGCAGGTAGAATGGACCTGGTAAAAATGTTACATTTTCAGAAGTTATATACATTTTACTCCCTCAACAGATTATGCTTTTTGATATATTTATTTCCTTTCAGTTTAGAAGAAAACGCATCCATACACAAGCTCTGAATGCTCTGCCAATTATTTAATATTAAAAAAACTAATATAAATTTTAAATCAGCTCACACTTCCACCAAGCAGCAGCTCTACATGCAAACTACAGCACGTTGTCCAGTACTTCAGTCTCCCTTAACTCTCTTCAAAGGCCAAGTGGGTCCTGCAACAGGACCTAAAAGTATAGTGTCACTTTCATAATGTAACTAATTTTTTTTATTTATTCATAAATTTTGAAGTCAAAAGGAAATACTGTGGTCTAATTTGACCTTCTGCCTGACACAGGCCATAGGACTTCCTTGAATTAATTGTTGTTTGAACTAGACCAGATTTTAGAAAATCATCAAATTCTGATTTAAAATTTTCCAGCGAAGGAGACTCCACTGTGCCCCTTGGGAACATGTTCCAGTGGTAAATTACCCTCACTATTAAAAATTTGCACCTTATTTTTATTGTGTTTGTGTCTAGCTTCAACTTCTAGCCATTAGATCTCGTTATACCTTTGTCTCCTAGACTGAAGATCCCTTTATCATCAAGTTTTTCCTTTCCCATGTAGGTAATTGTTAGACTGAACAAGTCACCCCTTAAACTTCTTTGTTAAACTGAACATATTGAGCTCCTTGTGTCCTTGTTGTTGTTGCATTCTATACCATAAAAGCAGCAAGTTTGAATTAAGAAATTCTGAAAGATCATCTTCAAAAGTTGAATGTCTACACTACAAATTACTTTGGTATAATTTAAGTCGCTCAGGCGTGTGAATAATCCATAGCCCCTGAGCGATGTAAGTTATACCAACCTAAGCACCAGAATGGACCGTGCTAGGTCTATCACCATATCTAGCATCTCTTGCAGAAGCAGGAGTTAAGCTGATGGGAGAGCTCTGTCTGATCGGTTTAGACCATCTTCACCAGAAGTGCTACAGTTGTAGCTAGTGTACTGTTGACAGTCTCAGTGTGGGCCTGTCAACGCCATACTGCATATTGCCATCTCTCTCTTAGTAGCTCAGTGCGGGTCTGCTGGTCTATAATTTTAGAGGATACCTACCTGCCTTTGCAGGTGGTTAAAGGCCAATTGATGGCAGAGGCAAGATTCCAGTATATTTCCATGGGCTTTGAATCAGATCATAGAATCATAGAATATCAGGGTTGGAAGGGACCTCAGGAGGTCATCTAGTCCAACCCCCTGCTCAAAGCAGGGCCAATCCCCAATCAAATCATCCCAGCCAAGGCTTTGTCAAGCCTGACCTTAAAAACTTCCAAGGAAGGAGATTCTACCACCTCCCTAGGTAACGCATTCCCTAGGTAACGCAGTGTTTCACCACCCTCTTAGTGAAAAAGTTTTTCCTAATATCCAACCTAAACCTCCCCCACTGCAACTTGAGACCATTGCTCCTTGTCCTGTCCTCTTCTACCACTGAGAATAGTCTAGAACCATCCTCTCTGGAACCACCTCTCAGGTAGTTGAAAGCAGCTATCAAATCCCCCCTCATTCTTCTCTTCCGCAGACTAAACAATCCCAGTTCCCTCAGCCTCTCCTCATAAGTCATGTGTTCCAGACCCCTAATCATTTTTGTTGCCCTTCGCTGGACTCTCTCCAATTTATCCACGTCCTTCTTGTAGTGTGGGGCCCAAAACTGGACACAGTACTCCAGATGAGGCCTCACCAATGTCGAATAGAGGGGAATGATCACGTCCCTCGATCTGCTCGCTATGCCCCTATTTATACATCCCAAAATGCCATTGGCCTTCTTGGCAACAAGGGCACACTGCTGACTCATATCCAGCTTCTCGTCCACTGTAACCCCAGGTCCTTTTCCGCAGAACTGCTGCCTAGCCATTCGGTCCCTAGTCTGTAGCTGTGCATTGGGTTCTTCCGTCCTAAGTGCAGGACCCTGCACTTATCCTTATTGAACCGCATCAGGTTTCTTTTGGCCCAATCCTCCAATTTGTCTAGGTCCCTCTGTATCCTATCCCTGCCCTCCAGCGTATCTACCACTCCTCCCAGTTTAGTATCATCCGCAAATTTGCTGAGAGTGCAATCCACACCATCCTCCAGATCATTTATGAAGATATTGAACAAAACTGGTCCCAGGACCGACCCCTGGGGCACTCCACTTGACACCGGCTGCCAACTAGACATGGAGCCATTGATCACTACCCGTTGAGCCCGACAATCTAGCCAACTTTCTACCCACCTTATAGTGCATTCATCCAGCCCATACTTCTTTAACTTGCTGACAAGAATACTGTGGGAGACCGTGTCAAAAGCTTTGCTAAAGTCAAGAAACAATACATCCCACTGCTTTCCCTTCATCCACAGGATCAGTAATCTCATCATAGAAGGCTATTAGATTAGTCAGGCATGACCTATCCTTGGTGAATCCATGCTGACTGTTCCTGATCACTTTCCTCTCGTGTAAGTGCTTCAGGATTGATTCCTTGAGGACCTGCTCCATGATTTTTCCGGGGACTGAGGTGAGGCTGACTGGCCTGTAGTTCCCAGGATCCTCCTTCTTCCCTTTTTTAAAGATTGGCACTACATTAGCCTTTTTCCAGTCATCTGGGACTTTCCCCGTTCGCCACGAGTTTTCAAAGATAATGGCCAATGGCTCTGCAATCACATCTGCCAATTCCTTTAGCACTCTCGGATGCAACTTGTCCGGCCCCATGGACTTGTGCACGTCTAGCTTTTCTAAATAGTCCCTAACCACCTCTTTCTCCACAGAGGGCTGGCCATCTACTCCCCATGTTGTGATGCCCAGCGCAGCAGTCTGGGAGCTGTCCTTGTTAGTGAAGACAGAGGCAAAAAAAGCATTGAGCACATTAGCTTTTTCCACATCCTCTGTCACTAGGTTGCCTCCCTCATTCAGTAAGGGGCCCACACTTTCCTTGGCTTTCTTCTTGTTGCCAACATACCTGATGCTTAAAAGTATATTATTTTTATTAGTAACTTTACACAGCACTGTGTATATGCTCAGCAATTAAAAGAAAATGTCACACCATGTTCCTGAGAGAATGAATAGCAACTTTATTAGTTAAGCCATTTCAAATTTTTAAATGAGGATCACCCTCCCATAGTGCCTGAATACCCCAGTGACTGTCCTTAAGAACTTGATTCTTCAACCATTTCCCAATCTTCCTTGGCTCAGACCCGGAATTCAATCCAAATTCGTTCCCTGATTTTAAGTCCAACCCTGTAGCCATACCAGCAGTCAAATCCAAATGGTAGCTTTTAAAAAGACAACTGCCTCTAGCTTGTAACAGACATAAAGTCCACAACTAGTTGTGTTGCAATAATGCCAAGAAATTGGTTTTGAGTTTGCATGTAAAACTAAAATATAGACCGGATGTGTTGTTTTAACTCCAAGAGTGAGCCCACTATGACTTACATGATTTCAGATAGATGACACACTGTTTTGTTTTACCCTAATTTCACCCAAAGTTTAAAAAAAAAAAAAAAAGTCAGAGCTTGGAGCTGTGTGGGTTACATACTTCCCCTAACTGAGGGAGCACATCCCGAGATTCAGTGGCTTCCCAGTTGAAATCTCGGACGATCCCCCACTTGTAACACTGACCGACAGATACTGGTCATCGACAGGGCGGAATTGAACTGGGGACCTCTGGAGCTTAGTGCATGAGTCTCTACAGCATGAGCTAAAAGCCAACTGGCTGCTAGGTAAGGCCATAGAGCAGATTCATTCTCTCTTTTTTTCTAAGTGGTCTTGGTGCCACCAGATGGGACAGAACACCACACCCAGAAGGTGTGTGGGTTACACATGCTACAGTGCCCACCTCTGTAGTCTACACTGCATCCCAGTGTAGACAGCCTGTCAATACCTGTAAGGAAGTCTCCTGCGGGGGAGGGCAGCTGGTGGAAGGATGAAGTTGGCTGACTGGAGGAGGAGGGGGAGAGCTAGGATGATCGTTCAATGGAAGGGAGTTCACAGGCTCCCCAGTTACGTGAACAAGCCAGCTCCCTACTTGTCAAATCTTCACAAGCATGGGATAAGGCAGTGGAAGGGCCACAGGAGGTGGCAGCTGTGCACCTGTTTTATATCCTACCACACAATCGGCCTAACGATAAAGGTATTGGAGCCTGGGCTGCTGCTGGCCCTGACACATTTGTCCTGATCCCTTACTCACACATACTGGTGGTAACACCATTGACATCCATTTGCACTGGTGTGGTGGTGGAGGAGGAGAATGAGGCAACAGAGTGAGGCTTGGTAGGAGTCATCATAAAGATTCTGCTGGTCCTCCGAGTGCCAATGAGTTCGATTTGGGTGCAGGAATAGAAAGGCAGGTAGGAGTAGAGAGAGAAAAACGTAAGAGGAATAAAGGAGAGAGAAGAACAAAAGCCAGAGGGAACCTGCCCTGGGGCTGGGATGGACTTCAGTATAGAAGCTATAAGAATCGGACTCCCATCTTCAGTGTCTGTGGGTCACACTTGTGGTGCATAGATAGGAGCGGATAAACACTACATAGCCACCACACTGAACTGCGCAGTCCTTTATATCCACTTTTCTCCAGCTTCAAAGAGGGGAGGCGGTTTAGGTGGGGGAGCAGGCACTTGTAGCAACACGCTGCAACTCACTCAGCAAATTATCTCCTGTTGCAGCCACACATTTCCATCTGAAGCTTCCACTCCCACCAGATAGCGGAACCAGGCACAGTGGGGAATCCAATCAGTGAGCAGCACAGTAGGGGAAGGTGCTCCACAAAGGAGCCCTGAGGGCTATGAGATGGGGACTGGGCTTCCCTGCCGGTTCTAAAGCTCCACATGGTTAGAAGTCCGCAACACCTCCATATCACGCACTGCTGTTAATCCCACTCATAGGACGGGGTGGGGCAGGAATATCCATGCCTGCCATCGTGTACATTTTTTGATGTAGGATTTTTCAGTAGGAGGGCAGGCAGTAGTGCCCAGCGAATAAAGCACTGGATACATTCAAGAGACCCAAGTTCTATTTTTGACTCTGCCACAGATCTACTGGGTAACCTGGAGTAAGTCTCTTCTCCTCTCTGTCTCTCAGTTTCCCCATTTGTAAATCCGGAATAATAATCTCCATTGTAAAGTGCTTTGAAAGCTACTGATGAAAGATTTTAGGTATTCTACAGCTGTATGAGTCTAATGGATGGATTGGGATCTCACTCATAGCAGCACAGCTCAAGCGAAGTCAAAGGTGTTATAACAGGGTAAAATGGGTGTGAAATCAGAGTCTGAAATTGCAGTCAGCAAAGCCTCATCTTCACTTCAACATCTTAACTACAAAAAAGCAATATATGGCTACCTACTCTCCAATGCATTTACCCTTTTAACTGCTATTAATTGCAAACGTGTATATTACAAATTAATTATATTATAATTCCATAAATCAGTACCTTTTTATTGTACTATAACAGTCCTGCAATCATTACAAACAGCTATAGAAAGAGCTCTTTCTGGTGGGAATTAAAATTGAAACAAAACAAAATAAAATCAACATTGTTTGAATGGCAAAACAATGTAATGTTGTAGAGAAAGCAGAAAAGAAATCCTACTTGTCCTGCTGCATGCTTTTGCGCCCGTAAATCCAATCTATCTAGGTTGACCTACATCCATTACCATCGCTCCTGGTTAAAATTCCTTTCAAGGTTTTGAAAAAAAAAATGAAATATGTATTAACTTCAAATGGAAAATATCACAAACCCTAAACTGTTTAAAGCATTCAGACCATTAGCGTCTCCTTCTACCATTCTTTCCAATTTCTCTTCAGTCCTGATGTCTTTCTGTTGTCAATTTAAATCATTTTATTTTATATATATTTTAAAGCAAAAATGCCTAGTTGTGTGCATACATTTTCTCTACCAGTTGGTATCCTAGTGTCTTCCAAATGTCACTGACACAGTCAACAGCGGCTTTTTATAACCCAAAACACTTTCTGCAGGTGTATCACATACTATCATCATTCTGATTGCAAAATTAGCTCTTATTGGAGATTTCCAGCTCAGCCACTTGGCAAGCAATATTCTTACATAATAGCAAAGTAAAGGAACCATTCCCCAGGGAGCAATGAGGGAAAGAAAAGGGAAAAAAAGGTGAAAATTAACATGCACCAAAAGGCATGTTCCAAACGATGTCAATCAAGGCAATTCCTCTGTCTCTTAGGTCACCTGCTTGAGTCAATTCTAATCACACAATATTCCCAACTCTTTTCAAATGTTATTTTTTAGCCCCCTCAGGATGAACTCATCAGTGACCTAAATAAATAGTATTAGGTAACAATAATCCTGTGTGGCCAGAAATTGTAAGAATGGAAAGTTCCACTGCTCCATTTAGAAAAGTCTTGCCCCCAATCCATCCTATGCAGTTAAAAACAAACAAACAAAAAACCAAAACACACACATCAAATCACAAGTTTCACTCTGAAATGATACAAACTTGTAAGAAAATAGCTCGTGATTCCTGTTGGGACCACTTCTGCCAGATGTCAGGGTTCTGGGAAACCTTTTAGAAAATTCAGGCCATGGGCTGACACTGTGAACGTGTTCTCTCTCAAGGACACTCCCCAGTCAGTGAAGCTGATGGTCAGGAGGGTGATTTCAAAGAGATACAAGATGAGTGAATGTCCTTGCTACCAGCACTCCAACTTAGAATAACGTGCTGTGGAGTCATTCCTCCCCAGTCATGGCAGGAATGTGGAGAAGGAACATGAAGGTCTCTGTGTATTTTCACATCTTTACAGTGTAAAGGTTTACTCTGGGTTGAGTAAGAGGAAGTGAGGGGGGAGGGGGGGTTATCTGGCTTACAAATCCCTCATTTTCTGCCAGGTCTGCTACAGTAGCAAATAGCGTTGCCAGGTGTCTGGTTTTCGACTGGAAAGTCCTGTCGAAAGTGTACCTGTGTAGTGTCCAGTTACTACTGCTGATCGGACACCAAAAGTCCAATTACCACAGTAACTGCAATCGGCCTCTTCCACTGGCAGGGTGGGAAGAGCAGCTGTGGCTGGAGGAGGAGGGATCCCAATGTGCGCGTGTGGAGTTTGAGGAGCTGGGCCAGTGGCTGGGCTCGCCACCTTAGACAGCCTCCTGACAGCTCTCTCTGCCCCTCCCTCCATGGACTGACCCCTCCCTGTGAACGAGAAAATAGTGTCCGATTTTGAAAAATTGGCAACCCTACTAGCAAATAGGTCTTTAAACCAGTGGGAACCAGGGATTAACTCTGAGATTCAACAAAGCACTTAAAAGCACATATTAAGGGCTTGTCTACATCAGAAGCTTAATTCAGATTAAGACAGCATTTAATTGAATTTAAAGCATAGTAGCTATTCCAGAATAATTCCATGTGTGGACAAGCCCTAAGGATTCTGCCAAACTAACTCAGATGATTGGCGCCCAGGTGTGAGCAGCAAAGCCTCCTCACTGGTGATGCACTCTCATGTGCGTGTCACGAGCACTCCTAGGGGCATGTCCCACGGGTCTTTGTGCTGCAATAAGATGAGCTGCTCTGATTCTTTCCTAGTGAATCATGGGGCAACATGTCTGTCCTTCTGGGCACAGGAAGGGGAAACTGTGGGAAGGCACTGGAGGACTATCAGCACTTGAGTGTTTTAGCAGGTGTCCTCACTGCAAAGTGGGAGGGTTATCAGCCTGAAGGAAAGTGGCACCCAGGCTCCAGCCTGGGCCCCCAGTCAGGCCAGCAAGCCTGGGTTTAAAATTCAGGTGCAAAGGTTGTTTGTGTGGACAGGAGAGGGGTTGGGGCAACATCTGAATAAGACCCTGAGTTAACTCTGCAGTGAAGACAAATCCCAGGTGCTTTGCTGAAGGGGGGCCTCAGGAGAAGAAGAAACTGATCCATTCTCTCTCTCTCTCGTGCCCTTTGCTACAAACATCTTTGATAACAGCTAGGCAAATGTAGAGCTGTTATTGCTACTATCGACTAAGAATAGGTGTATCCTCTTACATTTCATTGTTAGCCCTTTTACCCCACTTCATCCCAGCCTGCTTCTTTGTCTCCTCACCCATTAGGTCTTGTTTAGACTGCAAGATCTCTGAGGCAGCGATTGTCAATGATCATGTGTTTGTCTAGCACCTATTACAATGGGGCCTAATCTGCTTGTGGCCTGTTGTGTTAATTTTGATGGAATATGTGGGCTCAAAGAGTCAGTGTAAACATGATCCTGTAACTGTCCAACATTAAACAGGGTTAAACAAGGTTCGTGGATTGCTATAGAGACCTCAACCTGCGTAATACCATGGCAAACACAATATTAAAAAAAACCAAACATCTTTTCAACCTTCTATTAGAGATACTGAAAAGAAGGAAAAGCAGTTAAAGCCGCTGCTGACTGTGTCAGTGACATTTGGAAGGCATTAGGATACCAACTGGTAGAGAAAAATGTATGCATACAACTAGACATTTTTGCTTTAAAATATATAGAAAATAAAATTATTTAAAATCGACAACAGAAAGACATCAGGACTGAACTAGGGATGTCACGGAGTATTCAGTCAAGCTTTCATTTGCAAAAATCAGTAGGAGCCACAAGTATGTAAAGAACAAATATGCAAAGTTATCAGGGCTTGAAAAAAATGTCATACTACTTGGTAGACTTCATATTATGGGTGATCTCAATAGCGCACATCCCCCCAGTAACGTAGGATTATATAAATTTCGCTTTCAGAACAAAATTCTTGTGTCATTCACAAAGTAGTGGCAATAGAAATAGGGCAAGAGTCTGACTTAGCCTGCACACCCCTTAAGCTAATTAGACCTTGGGTACAGCACAAAGGGGTAAGGTAACCTGTGCATACGTTTACTTTATAAGTGGACAGGAATTGGTGGAGCCGTGGCTATGCCTTCCAACATTCCAGTCAGCACAGCTGAGCTGGCGACTTGCTTTTGGCATAAGCCCTGCTGGTGCAAATGGGGGAACATAGAGGGGATTGAGTCTCCACATAAGCTGCACCCATAGAATTCAGTCTAGACCCTAATAAACTGGTAGAACTGAGCTCAGCTTCATATAGTATTGGTAACGTAAAAGGTGTGTTTAGTCCATGAGTGTGTGCATTAAACTAATAATAAAAAAGTCCAACAGATTGGTGTCCCAGGAACTGTAAGGTCAAGCACTATAAAGCTAGCTCATTTTTTCCCTCTTCACATCACACCATTGCAGGAAGACCCCAAGCGTTACAGAACATGGCAATACTGGCCACGCAAACCCACTAAAAGCAATTTGAGGAGGGTTCAGCTTTGCGGAGCAGGTCATATTGCCAATGCACAAACATTTCACAAGTGGTTTGGCAACTACATTAACAACAACAACAAAATTGAGCCATAGGATAGAATTATGCTTTCAAATCAGGTAGCCAGAAAAGCCTTCTACATATCGTAATGTGCTGAATTTCAAGTCTTTGTTTGGGGGCCAATCCGTATTGGTCCCATTGTTGATACTTATTTAGGGATTTAGGAATTGCCATACCAGATCAGACTAATAGCTCATACCCTATGTTTGACAGTGATTAATACCATATCCTTCAGAAGGAGGCTCTAGGGTCCACATAATGCATAGGCAATTGCTTCCTAAACCCAGCCAATTAGTTGAAGCTGAGGTTTCATATCCCCTTTTTCACTCTAATTTACTCTGCTCTACTCGGTCCGTGCCTCAGTGGATGTCAAGCCAGTCACTGTAGTGGACTGTTTAGCTCACCAAGCTGGTGTCACACTCTGGATTAAGTCACTACATAACAGCACATGCTCAGACTTCTCTGAAGTCTCTCTGCAGTGCAAAACAAAAAGCAAAAGCCCAGAAAAGTCAATATGTAGGTATGGTGACCAATTCCACTCCAGTCCAGCTTCTCTCATGAAATGGAACCCGCAGTCCCTAGTTAGATAGAAGAGAGAAAAACTAGATCCCCTCTTATGCCACAATCCAGGTGGATAACTCAGGGACCTAAGAGAGTACATCTATACTACAGCATAGCCGTGGCTGGGCACAGGCCCGGAGACACTGTGCCGTAGGTTTTTTATTGCAGTGTAGATAACAGAGGTGCAGCAGTCTGGCCACATGCTATCAGCTGTAAAATTGGGATCTAAAATAGGATGGGTAGTGGAGGGACATTGTCCTGGTACAGAACAAATCCTATAATTATTAATGGGATTCCACCCCCCTCCCCTCCAATTTTCAGTTTTTCCTGGAGAAACACCTCCATCAAAAGAGCATAGGGTTTGGCAAAGGTACAAAACCACATTATAGGCCAAAGAAAATGACAAGAAGTCTATACCCTAAATGCCTGAATTTCCAGCTCTGCATGAGTGATGCCCTGGCATTCTCCTCCCTCCTGTATAAATCAAAAGCAATCCTTGAAACCAGAGCCTTCTCAGAAACAGTGTTGTTTTAGCTTTGGGTAAGTAAATACACTCAAGGACTACTAATAATTCACATTTTTAGAACCCAGAGAAAGTAAGGTACTCCTGTGTTTTTCTGCCCTCCGGAGCACACCCAAGTAGATTTGGTCTTTTATTGTAGAATCATTTATTTCTCTGAGTTATTAGAGGGCTTATAAAAAAAATGAACCAGTTTCCCCTTTCTGATTCTTCTCCTCATATTCCTAAACAATCGTTTGTCTCTGAAAGTCTCTTTTCCTCCAGAAGAGACTCTTTTTTTCCTTCTGACTAGAAAAGCATTAAACCTTAACAGAAAGTGACCTTACTTCCCTCCACCTCCCAAAAAGGTTACATTCCTGTCAGTAAATAAAAATTAAAACTTCAGCACTGGCATTTAAGAAAGAAAATTCTCATTTCATCAGATAAACATTACTGGCCACTTCTGCAGTGAGCAGGTACCAAGGGAAAGCTCAATAAGATGTATTCTGTATGTCAACATGAGTTTTCAGAGTTCACTTGCCACATCTCAGGTACACACAGAGACACCCCTCTCCTGCGGTTATGGAGCACTGTGGGCATTGTTTCATTACCTGGATCACCACCTGGAAACCTCATGACATTCTTCTGAAAGTAACTAGCTGAAGCCAAAGAATAGGATGTTGATTTTCTGTTCATGGAGGTCACAGCACACTTTTATACTCTGTGTTGACGTGTAGCTACACCACCTAGGAGCAGGCCAGGTGATGTTCCTTTCTGCTCCTCCTTTGCTGCAATGAGGGAGTAAAGATACTTCACTGCTATCTGTGAAGCAGCTGTGTGCACAGTCAGTTTCTCTTGCTGATAAGGAGGCGGATGGGATCAAGGCTCCTCCCACTTTCCATCTCCTTCCTTCCCATAGGATGGGGAGCGGCAGGTGAGTGGACGCTGCTATCTCCCGCAAAACAGTTACTCCCCAACTCTTACTTCTCTAGGTCCTCGACATGGTGACTACATATCCCCAAAAACAAGCATTAGGGAAGGAGCAGTTAAATGGAAGAGTAGAAGATCATCAAGGAAGGGTACTAAAATATCTTTAATACGGCTTTTCAGAACAAAAGCCTCGCTTGTCATATAGGAGAGGAACTAAGTCAGTGACATAAAGGGAGTGGCACAATGCAGCATAGTCTAGTCTCCGCTCCTTGCGGAATTTTATCCAGGAAACATGTTGGATTAAAAAAAGAGGCAGCTCTGTCCTTGATTGCTCTTTATTTCCTTTTTGTGGCTGAATCTCTAGGTAGAGCCTATGCTCCTGTCTGATGTCACTGGGACATTTGCAAACAATCTCAGCCTCTCCTGCTGCCATGAAACTGTATCATTCTGACACAGACCTATTACTGACACGCCCTTTAAAGCCAACACCAGGACACTGACGCTTATGTTTGTGATTTAGAAGGCTTACTGAGCACTTTCTGAAATTAATGGTCCCAAGCAGTAAGCATGCCGAGATACCAATCCATTAAGGGCGCTGCTAGTGGGTCATTTTTTAAGAGGAACGGATGGAAACTCCGACGACAGCTGAATTGGTTGAGGTTTGTTTGGTTTTGAAGTACTGTGTAATGCAGTCAGCATCCCATCCCCTGATTGCTTTGTCCAGACCAGGACTTTGCTCTCTTGTGCTGCACACGGTGACTCCCTGGGGTGTGCCTCAAGCTATGGGCTAGAGCGCCAACAATTTCTGGACCAGATTCTTGGTGGGTGTAAAAACCAGTGCAGCTCCATGTACAGTAATGGATGACAAGAGGCTTAACTTGAATGATTTACACCCGCTGAGGATCTGGCTCTGGTTGACCAGCATCCTAAGTAACGTACGCACACTGTACACCCAAACGCTGCCGGGGTGTTTGATCTGGGGGTAACTGGTAGATCTGTTTATTTGTTAGTGAATTTTAAGTGCTTGTTAGAACAAGACACTCCTACTCCAAAGTTGAGGAGTATAGAAAAAGAAAAGAAAAAACCACCAACCCCCCAGCAAACCCAGATATACATACAACTGCTCACCAGATGTCTGTCTTTTCATACAAACCCATGTGAAAAATTAAAATCCATCAGTAGGAAAAATAATAAAAAGAGAAAATTCTGGAAACAAATATACAAGACAGAATCCCAGTTTCCAGGAGAATTTGAAGACTGAGGCTTCAAGGTTTGTCTAATTTCAAAGTGCTTAAAAGTCTTTTGTAAATATGCTGCGACTGGGATTTATTTTGAAGTTAACCGGACATGCTTCTGCAGTGTTTGTTTTCCTAGTCAAGGGCTGGAATGTTTCATGCCACCAAATCAGAGCAAGGGCTTGGGGATTCCAGGCAACATGGTGATGAACCGGATAGGGAGCTGTAGCTCACGAAAGCTTATGCTCAAATAAATTTGTTAGTCTCTAAGGTGCCACAAGTCCTCCTTTTCTTTCTGTGGATAGGGTTATGTGTACCGCTGCCCTCTGTTGGCTAGAATCAGAACTGCTCAAGCGTGCTCACATTCTCCTTTAGCTTAAGTGCCAGGGGTCTGTGCTTTTGGAGCACAAAATCGTGAGTTCTATTCCCACTTTCTCTATACAGTTTCAGTGGTGACACCTAAAAGATGTGTCTGGGTCTCGTATTCTAACGATTTAAGAGTTCCTTGAATGAAGGGCATAATACCTCAAAAACCGTGGTCCTGTCCAAAACAGCCTCTGACATGAACCACAATATGCTGTCAAGACAATAAAGAAACCGTCCCTATGGTAACTGGGAGCAAAAAAGCATTCCAACTGCAAAATAATTTGAAAGCCATTGTGCTGCTCAAAAAGGAACCAGTCATGACAAAGTTCCTAGATGGTCATGGATTTGTTACACTTATAGTCTGCCTCTTCCTTGGGTAGGAATCATTAAGAGTCTCATAAAAATAAAAAAAAAAAGCTTAGAAGTCCAGCAGGAGTGGACTGATCTAATATTTGAATCAGGCATCTCTGCTGCAGCAGAATCATCAGCCTTTCTGCATCAGAGCCAGTCTCCAAGCCAGCATTCTCATCTAGCTGATGCAGAAATTCTTGTTCTTTCATTTGTTTAATCCCATTTAGAGGATTTTAATGTCACTTTTACTAGTCTCTGTGCACACACAATTAACAGACTTTAGCTAGTAATGCTGCTGCTGGGATACTATCTGGCAACAGATGAAGTAATCACATAACTCCAGTTCTGGATCAGTTACATGGATTGCCCGGAGGCAGGAAGGTGCTTTAGTTTCAAGATGCACTTCTGAATCTCCAAATCCTTCAGAATCTCAGTCCATTTTCTCTTGCTCAACCTTGCTTTCCTAAATGCAATCTTAGACGATCTTGGGAGTCTCTAGACATGCCACCCTGGGGGGGCTTTACTTCAGACTCTATCTTCCCTGAAGCCTCCTGTCTAAAGATATTGAGACACTGCCATCCTTCCTTTCACTCCTTAAATGAAAGTGGGATTTTTGTCATAAATATACTCAGGAATGCCAGCTTCTATGGCTCATAAGTTATATGGTATTAGGCAATCCCAAACATTCAAAAGCGAGAGTCAGGTCCCCAAAATCATAAGACTGGTTTTAAAAAAGCACTAAATGATTTTAACATATAAAATGATATATATATATAAATAAGAGAGTCTTTATTTATGTAAGGGGACTGTTGCCCCCTTACTAACATTCAGTGGGGGTGTTTTAGTTGCTAGCTTCCAGTACTAAAAGGGGAAGGGTCGATGGGAAATCAGGACCCTGACACTGACAGCCCCCAGGAACAATGGGGAGAGGCCAATGCTCCAGGTCAGCCTGAACGACAGGGCAGGCAGGCTAATCAGAGTTAGGAGGCCAGGGAGGTTCCGGCCTCGTCCTCAGTATGAGCTGGATTTGCCTGGGTCAGGCAGAGTGGGGCTGAGCTAAGGAAAAAGCAGGGGTCCAAGCTGAGCTGGGGAGCATAGCTGGGCCAGATCCAGAGAGAGCAGATCCTGTCCTGGGAGCAGAGCTGGAGCCCCAAAGCCAGAGGCACAGCCCAGAGAGAGCAGACTTGCCCTGGGAGCAGAGCTGCAGCAACCAGAGGCAGAGGGGCCAAAGAAGCAGCCCAGGGAGCTGGAGGCAGAGCAGCAGCAGCGCTGAGACAGAGTGGTGGGGCTGGAGTAGTCTGGAGCTGGGTGTGGTGAGCAGCTGAGGAGAGTGAGGGGGACCCTGGGCAGCAGGTCCAGCACAGGGAGACGCCTCAGCCAAGAGGCTCTGCGGGCCAGGCTTGGATCGTAACCCCAACAGGGTGGGGGTGACACTGGGAAGAAGGGTCCTATCACTTAGAGCCTGAGAGCGTGTGGCCACCACCAGAGCAAGTGTCCAACCCACAGCATCCCTGCAGCACAGACAGGGCCTGAGCAGGAGGCCTGGGACTTACAAGGAACAGACTGTGACTGCCCGGACATTCCAGAGACACTGTTTGTGATGTTCCCTGCCACAGAGCGGGTTGATGTGTTTCCTTTAACCTTTCCCATTTTTCCTTATTCTTTTTAAAATTGTTGATTAAATAACTTGCATTTGCTTTAAATTGTATGTAATGGTCAGTGGGTCAGAGAAGTGCCCAGTGCAGAGAGAGTACCCCAAAGTGGGGACACCCTAGCCCCTGTCCTAGGTGACCACAGCAGGGTTGGGGGTCGAGCCCCCCAGGAATCCTGGGCCCAGCCTTATTGGGATTACGAAGACTCTGCCAGACAGGAGAGTGTAAGGGGAGTCCTCAAGGGCAGGGAGGCCACTGGGTAAAGGAAGTGGGAGCGAGAACTCAGATCCTTTCGCTAGCCCACTTCACCGGGGTAGTGCAGAAGCCAGGAAAGTTCCTCACAATAGCGGGACTATTCCCCTGCTTACATTTACCTTCTAACTTTGAGCTTTTAGGATTCAAGTTTAAAAGCTTTTCTCTGCAACTTTGAAGGCTAAAGCCTTACTCTTAAAGAAAGTGAAAGCTGAGATTCTCACATAAAATCATATGACTCCAGGAGCTGGGGTTTGATGTAAACAACAATACAATCATTGTAATTAGCAATGTTGAGCTACAAGTCAGTGAGCATCCCCTTTTCCTCTGACTCCCTGAAAAAGGAGGAAGAATGGAAGCAACTGACTCAGAGGTGTGCTTCTAAGTCCGAATGTTCTCTAGACCCACTGCTGGGACAGGGCACAGTCCCATGCCTCACTCAGAGACATGCACAACCACGGCCTAGCCCTAACCACAAAGTATACATTTCATGGTAAGTAAATAGGCTTGGTACAATTTGATATTTATAATTTTGACTGATATTGACCTTTGTTTTTTTTTTAAAAACAAAACAAAACCCTTTTCTTTACATGTGCACACCTGCGGAAAATTACAGAGGGATCAGACAATTATTTAATGACAGATTCTGAACTGCAAAAAGTTGCAGCTTCCTCACTGTTACAACACAAATCATCATCACTCCGTATCACAACATGCAAATAAGTGTCCTTAAATCAAACCAAGATGTTTTAAAGCAGCATTTTTCTTACTTTGCCTATCTGTAAAGGCGATGGAATTTGTTTTGTCTCTGTGTGTGTGTGTGTGTGTGTGTGTAGTTAAATTGATGTTTACCAACATTTACTGATAAAAATATCTTCCAAACCTAAATATAAAACATAACCTACTGTGTATTTCCAAGGTTTTTGAGTACATTTTGTTTTGGACTCCTTGATTTCCACAAAAAATGAGAAGCAACTCTATTGTGCAGCCTTAAGAAAACACTTGCTCAGGAGTCTTCAGACAGGCCATTTGAAGTACTCCATTACTGTTACTCCATAGAACTCCAGCTAGCATGCATACATGTTAATGTTAATAAGGGAATTGTTAGAGGCTTATCCATATCACTCAAGATAGATTACTGAAAATCTCAGTTTTCTAGTCTCCTAGCTCCACTGCATGTCTTTTATGAAAGTTCAAATTCTGAGACTCTACTTCTATCTATAGCTAAGACTAGGTGTCCCACTAAATGACTCTAGCAAAAAAGGAACTTCACTGATTCCTGTTTAGCAGCACAATGGCTTTCAAATTATTTTGCAGTTGAAATGCTTTTTTGCTCCCGTTTACCATAGGGACTGTTTCTTTATTATCTTGGCAGCATATCGTGGTTCATGTCAGAGGCTGTTTTGGGCAGGACCTCGCTTTTGTGGTATTATGCCCTTCATTCAAGGAACTCTTAAGTTGTCAGAATACCAGACCCAGACATATATTTTAGCTGTCACTTTTTCCTTAAACTGTTTTGTAAAGTGTCCTGTGATGTTTTGCAGGCATAGTATAATTCGGACTGATGGATTGAAACTAGCAGCCTGGGAAGCTGAGCACATGTCTAGTTATCCCTTTTATATTGGGTAATCTGTTCAAATCTAACCTAAAACACTGGTAGAAACTTTGCCTATTTAGGCCATAAGCTCTTTGGGCCAAGACTGTCATCCTCATTCCCATCTGTACACCTGGCACCTAGTACATTGCCAGTGCTATAGAAAATCCCAAATAAAATAAAACTATAAGTAAAAAAAAAAAAACAACAACAATTCCAGTAAAAACTTGAAGCCCCTTTTAAGATGAGACCCTTCTTGTGCTATACAAACACATAGTAAAATAGTGTTCCTCCCATGAGGAGCTGATAGTCTGAATAGACACCAAAAAGAGAAGTATGATCCTCTTTTTACAGATGGGGAAGTGGGGCACAGAAAGATTATTGGTCATGTTTTCAGAATTGCTGCTCACCCACCAGCCCCCTCTGTTCCCAACACAGAACACTTTTGGAAGTCTGGCCATAAGTGACTTGACCAAAGTCACAGAGCAAGTCTGTGGCAGAACCAAGAAATTAACTCAGATCTCCTGAATCTCAATCCATGGTCTTAACCACAGTAATATAACAATATCACATACCCTCTACATCTGTAGATCTCAAAGCAATTTACTAAAATGGTCAGGATCATAATCTCCCCTTTACAGATTGGGAAACTGAGGCAAATGGAGGCAAAGTGACTTGTCAAGGTCACTCAGGAAACCAGAAGCAGAGCCAGGAACTGAACACAGGTCTCCTGAGTCCCAGGCCAATTCTTGCCTGCCTGCCTATCTATATATATATGAATGGAGAGAAAATATCTTTCCGGGGTAGTTTGGAGTTTTATGTGCTTAGTATGACCTCCACTAAAAAGAAGTGTTCTGTGTTTTCTTTATAGATGCCATACCAGCATGGCACAATATACCGCCTAAATATATATTTAAAATATGTCAACTATGTCTTAATATACTAGGATGTTTGCAAATTATCTGATATTTTAAATATTTTATGCAACATCATATATTTCAGATAGACGCTTCATGCAACAAGTCTCACATGTAGCGTATGGATAATTTAGCATTACTCCACATGAGCGGTCACGAGGTGTACAGCAAAAAGCTGTACAAGCTTCTCAACTTCACAAGAATCTGCATTCACAAGGGTAAGGCAGCATGATGAAGAGCCTAGAAAAGGCACATCTCACAGGCCAGGCAGATGGGAACTGACAAGCACCGTGCATTTGCTTTAAAGAGTCATACCAGCTGTGCTGATTTGTCAGTCAGCCAGCCTCTATGAATATCCTACCCCTACTTCACTTTGCCTTTGCTTTCTAAGGGAGACTACCCATTCCCTTATGTAAATCAAGACAGAAAGGACTCTCAAATATAGATCCTCCCTCTTGATTTGCTTTATGGCTGATTGCTTTAAGCACTCCTCAGGCCACACTAAACAGACAGATAAATCAGGGCAACAGTAGGTATGTTCAGACGATACTTTAAAGCATCATCGTATTAAGCCACTCTCTGGTCCAGCTACCAACACAAGTATGTAATTAACCCAGAGACAGGTAGAGGGGGATATTGTTCAGTTGCTCAATATAAGTTATTCCATGGTGTGCTTGTTTGCAATTTAATTTACGCTCAGTCGCCTCATCTGAGAGAAAAATCCATTGTCAGGTCAAAATGCAACAGTTAAGTTTTCACACAGACTGTGTGCTCAATATCACACTCTGCCTTAGATAGTTCCATATTGTGAACCCCTTACTTGCAGCTGTTACTTACAAGAAACGTCTCGTTGCCTAACCTGCATGCCCTACGAATGCTTGTCTCAGCACTGACATGGGATTACTACCGCAAACACAAAGGCATTTCTAACATTTATATTGCAATACCACCCAGAGACTTCAACCCAGTTACTGCCCCATTGCACTAGGTACTGCACAAACATATAGTAAATGACAGTGCCTGTCCCAAAGAGCTCTTCTTACTAATTTTAGTAATTTAATTAAATGTGGTCTAGTTACTGGGGGCAAAATTCATCCCTGCATAGAGAACCTGAGAAAGACCCTGGGCCATGAACTACTTCAGACCCAGGGCACAAGTTTACATACACACAAACACTCACACACCCCCACCCACCCACCACAGGCAACTTGAGTTTGTTTAGGGCTGAAAGCGTGGTTTGCAGCTCAGCCCAGCTGGAAAAAGCTAGCGTCCAATGGGGTGCTCTTGCATAGTCCAATGCAAGCTTCATTGAAGTCTAACTGAAAGTAATTAGACTGACTGAGATGGCATGGACTCTTAACTGGATCATTAGAATGGTTAAAGGGGAGTTGCTGAGAGCTAACATTACTAAATGGAAGTACAAAGTTTTGTATTAACGGAAAGTCTCCCATGACCTGTCCTAGTCACAATGAGAAAGTTGTTAAAGTAGTGCCTGGGAGTGGAAAGACCCTGGGGACTGTGACAGAATAACACAGAATTTCAGCCCAAAGTGATTTTTAAGGGGACTATACCCACCCTGAAAATGGCCATTTACAGGCAACAGACATTTAACTTAAACCAATGGCCTGATCCTAGAATCCTTGTGTAATCCGTGCCAGATTCTGCGTTGTGCCTCTCAAGACATGATGCACAAAAGGCCCCAAGGAGACAACACAGGAGGCTTTAAGCCTCCCAGATTCTGGGCCATTGTGTCCAGTTCAGCTGTAGCGTAAGTTAAAGCAGCCATAAGGGTTTCCCTAACTTACAACAGCCTAGGCTGCCTATGGAATTGATCAGAGTCTATCCCCATCCCAGTCCTGTCCCACTCCTGGTATAGGGATAAGCTGCAAGGGGGTGCTCTATGCTGTCCCAGTGCTGGGGGAGTTACCCAGGGTGCCATTCTGCTTCTCACCCCATCCCATGGCCTCCATACACCCCTGGAATAGCCTAAAGGCTTCTGATTAAATGGGATTTTTGCGTGCTCAAGGAATGCCAATGGGTCTCCCAAACTGCATTACTGGGCACCAATGTAGAAAACAAAACTGGCACTCAAAATGTATTTTTTCATTGGTCTAGGAGGTAGACCCCATACAATTGTTATCTCATCAAATCAAGTTTGGGATTTGCATAAATGACCCCCATTAACCGAGAGTCAATGCTACTACATGCATCCGATGAAGTGGGTATTCACCCACAAAAGCTTATGCTCCAAAACATCTGTTAGTCTATAAGGTGCCACAGGACTCTTTGCCGCTGTTACTCAAGGGAAATTCACTGTCATAATCACTAAAATACACCCTCAAGGAAATCACAAGTTGAGGCAACATTCACATTATTTCACATGCTATGCCATCCCAAGGATGTATGGGGGGCGGGAGGGTCAAACCCTTGGCTTTTCCATAGTAAGATGAGGGCTTCACTCTACAAATTACTGATATGCCAGTGAAAGAGGTGCACCGTACAAAATTTCTTGCAAACGGATGCTCAAGGTTTCAAATTGAATCTCATAAAAACAGATAATAGAAGAGTATCACTCAAATTCATTGCTAGGATTGTCCTGAATGATTGCAGGTAGGATGCAGAGCATCTCAAGTATTCAGCAATATCATGGTAGTAATGAGAGAATTATAGCTATATTCCTATACTTCATTGATGTTATTAATAGAAAAGGTGTTCTACACCAAAGGAGTCAATAAATAAGACAACCCTCTCTGGACCAAGTATGGCAAAAATCAAATTTAAAATTACTAAGTGTAGAAGCACTAAGTGAGATGCATATTGGTAGACACTTACCTACCTAGTCTCACGTACATTATTCTTGAAGCATGTTAAAACATTCTTTAAGCACTCCAGAATTGCTAAGGTTTCCTTTATTTTCTTTCTCTCTCATAACCTCTAGTGCTAACCAGGGGAACTTTGTTTACACAAAAAGAAAAGGAGGACTTGTGGCACCTTAGAGACTAACCAATTTATTTGAGCATAAGCTTTCGTGAGCTGCAGCTCACTTCATCGGATGCATACTGTGGAAAATACAGAAGATGTTTGTTTTTATACACACAAATCATGAAAAAAATGGGTGTTTATCACTACAAAAGGTTTTCTCTCCCCCCACCCCACTCTCCTGCTGGTAATGGCTTATGTAAAGTGATCACTCTCCTTACAATGTGTATGATAATCAAGGTGGGCCATTTCCAGCACAAATCCAGGTTTTCTCCCTCCCCCCAAACAAACCCACTCTCCTGTTGGTAATAGCTTGGGTTTGTTTGGGGGTGTGTGTGCGGGGGGGAAGGAGAAAACCTGGATTTGTGCTGGAAATGGCCCACCTTGATTATCATACACATTGTAAGGAGAGTGATCACTTTACATAAGCCATTACCAGCAGGAGAGTGGGGTCGGGGGAGAGAAAACCTTTTGTAGTGAAACACCCATTTTTTCATGATTTGTGTGTATAAAAACAAACATCTTCTGTATTTTCCACAGTATGCATCCGATGAAGTGAGCTGTAGCTCACGAAAGCTTATGCTCAAATAAATTGGTTAGTTTCTAAGGTGCCACAAGTACTCCTTTTCTTTTTGCGAATACAGACTAACATGCTGTTACTCTGAAACCTTTGTTTACACAGCAAGCATAGCCAATGAATTCTTATCTACAGTGTGATGGTAAACTAAGGGTACCCAATTCTATTTGTGCATCTGACCTTTAAAATTAAAAACAAGTTGATTAAGGTTAATGAGTCAATTAATTTTGCACCTGGTTTCAGGACTAGTGGGTAACATTCTGTGCTTTTTGTCCTAGGCAATAAATAAACGGACCCAAGGCTATTCCTAAAAAGAACAGAGGAATGAGAATGGATAAACTGGCTTAGGAAAAAGTACTGCTATCCCTACCTCTCTCAAATCTGGAACCATACCCAAATCACAGCTTTTCAGAACATTCCGATGATGGTTTTTTGTTTGTTTTTAAATCACTATTATTTCCAGTACCCAGCCAGCCCACACCTGAAAATGCAAAAAAAGGTGAGAGAAAAGCTGTTCCATCTCCAGCCATGTCAGAAATCTCATGAGAAAGTATATTTTCTTTAGTTTTGCAGTCCTTTTCTACTGGTTTATATGGCCAGATTCTCATCTCGAGAAAATTGGCATAGTTCTATGACCTTAATGGGGCTATGATAAGTTCTACCATCTGAGGATCTGGCTTATAATATTCCTGTAGTTTGGAAAAGCATTAGAAAAATTGGCTTGTATCAAAATAGAGAGGTAGTGGTATTACAACACTGTCTCAAATCCCAGCTGCCATAGCCCCACCAGTGCTACGCATTGTTCAAATAGATAATAAACACTCCCAGCCCTACAGAGCTTACAGGACAGGAGTCATGTAGCAGGTCAGCGGCAGTGCTGGGATTAGAGCCTGCCTTGTGCCCTAGACCATTCCAACTCTGGCACTTTGCCCATTGCTACTGCAGACTGCATATTGTAATGAACAAGACCCTCTTTATTCCAAAGTACAGAAGCATAGAAATCAAAGTGGGAAAGAAAAGGATTAAAAAAATAAAGAGAAAAAGAAAAAAGTGCTAATGAATTAAACGAGCAAGCAAGAACTAAACAATGCCATGTCCTTTTAACATATATTTGCATGAGGGGTCTGAGCCAACATCTACTGAATTAAACTGAAGGACTTTAATGGCCATTAGATCAGGCCCAAACTGCAGATGGAAGCAACTCTCTTCTAGGAAATCCAGAATTCCATTAATTTCCAAATGCTGTCCGAGTGCACAGCATATGAATAATTTCTGAAATCTTATGGACTCGCCTCACTCATCTCCATGAGCCATTCACATTAAGACAGCTGCACGAAACCTTTCATTTCAGTGACATATAAAAAACTCACCTCCTGCTCAAAACAGATTTGCAAATACAGTAACAGTCTTAAAGTACCAGTATTGCAGACTTAAATTTTACTAGGACTAATAGCTAAATCAATAAAGCAATTTTAATTTGATTCCCTTGGAATAAATATTACAAATCATTGTCATGGACAGGCTGTAGTTCTTGCTTGGTTTTTTTTTTTTAAATTACTTAATCCTTTAAAAAAGGAGACTTATATTTGATGGGTGACTATTCATAAATGAGCATGCAGCCTTGGACAAAACAGTTATGCAGGAGGCTAATTTATAAATGCATCTTATGTTAGATAGAAATCGGAGTTGCAAATGATGTTAATGCATTCAGAAATATAGAAGACTTAGGAATCCTATTTCTTAAAGTATCACCGTACAAAAGGCATTATGGGGTTCCATGTTGATCTCAGTGACATTCTGAACAGATTTGCTTTAAAACTGTTCTCATTATCAGCCTTGTACATTTAACCTGTAACCTAAGCAAGGTTCTACCCTTCTCATACTCATAACCAGCAGCCCTCACCAACCTGAGGTGTATTAGAGGGTAGGGGAGTGCAGCAGAGTTTGTCAGCTCTAGTGAAGAATAAAGAAATCTTTGCCAAGCAACTAAGCTGACTGACCTATAGAACGGTAGGGAAGTAATTGGAACTGCTGATTGACAAAAACATGAATGTCTGATTCACAAGAAGTGGGCTAGATTTGTCACAATCTTCTACTGTGGCAACAGCAACATGGAAGATGAAAGACATACCTCTCACCAGCTGGTGGAAACACAAATTGGAATCCAGAATATAGAGCTGATACCAGCCTAGGCAAAACCCCCCTAAAACTCTGAATGTCCCTGAAGCTAGGGATGCAAAAGTTTAAACAGTTAACTAACAGGCAATCTTATTGGTTTCGGTTCACAACTAAACCCCGCTGCCAGCCGGAGCCCAGGAGTCTGCTGCTGCCGCCGCCTCAAGGGGCGGCATCCAGGAGGGATCCCTGGGCACGGGGGGTGCTGCAGCGGGGATTCCCGTGCGCGGGGGGGGGGGGGGGGGGCAGCACCCCCCGCGCCCATAGTTCCCCAGTTAAATGTTTAACCATGTAACTGATACAATTTTAATCGGTTACATGGTTATTTTTTTTAAACCGCTATTTACATCCCTACCTGAGGCCAGTATATCCAGGGGCTTATCATACCTATATTTAGACCCATGACAGGTGTATCCCACATCATTCCCTCACCTAGTAGTTTGGCCAGAATTGACTTGTGCAGCAGCCTCCAGTGCTGCCCAAATCTCAAGGTAAAAAGTTGATTAACTCTCACAGGAGACTTGACTAAGAGGGAATATTAAACCTGTAAGTGAACAATTGCTTCACTGAAAAGTTTCTCTCTTGTTCCACATCAGACTGTTCTTGGATGGGGCGGGGGAGAGGTGTCTCTGAATTCTCTATCTTCATGCCTCAGAATGTTCAGCACACAGTCAACTTGTGGAACGCATTGCCAGAGGATGTTGTGACGGCCAAAACTATAACAGGGTTCAAAAAAGAACTAGATAATTTCATGGAGGGTATGTCCATCAATGGCTATTAGCCAGGATGGTCAGGGATGCAACCCCATGCTCTTAGTGTCCCAAGCCTCTGTTTGTCAGAAACTGGGAGTGGATGACATGGGACGGATCACTCTATGATTGCCTATTCTGTTCATTCCCTCAGTGGCCAATGCCAGGTGCTTCAGTCAGAAGACAGGATATTTGGCTAGATGGACCATTGCTCTGACCCCGTATGGCCATTCTTATGTTCTTCCTTTTCTTATATCTAGACTTGCATCATACAGAGTGTGGTTCACAAGAACTCTCCAGCTGTTTTCACTAGAAAGCTAAAAGAGAGAGAACCACACAATTTGTTAAAGCCAATATTTAAAAAGGCCAACATTTCTACCACTGATCTACCTTCTGCAGTTCTCTCTAGTTGGATTATCTGAGACAAAAGATAAACAGGAAAGAATATAACTTTGTAGAAGGTCAAAGCACAAGTTGCTGGAATTGTGACTCACAAAATAGAACAATTCAGTGTCCTCCCCTCCTACTCACTTTAGAATTGTATCTGCCTGTGTCATTGCACTGCAAGATTACTTCCCATTGGCTCCACATGCTGCACTTGGCCAACGTAACCAGAGCCTAATCATGGTTCATGTGTTTTTCAGGATGTTCAGTCATGGTGAGGGATATTAGCACAGGAATACGAGATCTTTCCTCTCATCCCTCTTTTGGTAGTCCCCCCCCCCCGTCCCCCCGCCTTCTCAGAGAGAGAGAGAGAGAGAAATGGAATTGGTTCTTCCTGGGATCTCATGCTGCTTCTCTTCATTTAATGCCTAACAAGGTTCAGTGCATAAAGTTTCCTTATGTCACAAATGGGGTGGAGCAAGCCCCTTTGTGTGAGGAGAGCACGTCAGAAGAATAGCAAATAATTTTGTTTAGTTAAAATAATAATACTATTTAGCATTTATATCGCTTTCCCACACCCCCTCAGAGCTCCCAAGCACTGTAATGAGGCCAGCAAACATCATTTATAAAAAAGGCAAGTGAGGTGCAGAAAGGCACCACCATTTCTTGAAGACTGTATGGTGAATAAGCTGTAGAACAATAAATGGAACTCAGCGATCCTGACCCCCAGCCCCATACCCTGTCCATTGGGCCAGGCTGTCCCCCGCAAGCAAAGGCAAAGCAAAAGTGGGAAAAAACAAACAAAACTCCACCCCAGAGAGGACACTTAGAGACATGATCTCTAGATCAGGATCCATTACGGGGTTTGACACGAATGGTCTCAAAATTGTGGGGTGAAATTCCCATCCAAATGTTGTACAGTTTAGTCAGCATTCAAAATCTGGCCCATTATTAAGGCAAATTGGAGATGTGCACTCGGTCCTGTCTGATAAAAAAAGAGGCTTGGGTTGTTGTAGTGGAGGAGACGTAAAGACTGTCGGTTGTTCACAGCCTGAATGTTAAGTACGTTGTACAATAAAGGAGCAGGTGCAGGTATCTGTGCTCAGCATATCCTTCTACTCCATTTCTGGGCTGTGAACAGCAGTTTATTCTACCCAATTTATTTATTCTACCATTCATCTATCCTTCCCTACAGGGACACACACACATTTCCTCTTTCTCCTCATCATTACAAGGAGAAGAGAAGACAAACAGCGAATCTCACATAACAAGCAGCAAAAGAATACTGCACAAAGGGAAACTTTCTGTATCATTTTTTCCTTTACATGTTCCTGTCTAATGCTGAGCCCATTCATCTGTCCTGAGACTCTCTCCATCTGTCACCCCATCTTTCTCTAACATTCAACAGCATAATTCCAAAGCAGAGCTACTCTATTTACTGAGAGCCAGAACGTGCATTAGTGAATTCATCCAACTGAAATGTGCCGTTAAATAATAGTAAGTAGACTAATGTAATGGTGAGCACACAAGGCCATTATTGAAGTTAATGATCTGTTTGCATTACCACTTTGAAGTTAACATAACTGTAATATTGAGGAAACTGAAGAACACAGAGTAACTTGGCTCTGAATGTCTAGAGCTGAATTTTTGCCATGCATCTTATAACACCCATTTATTTAAACAACTGGACCATTATGAAAGGCCATAGCACTGTACTAGCATGTTAGACAAGACTATTGGCTTTGGGGATTCATTCAGCCCTCAGCAGGAAGTAGTGCGTAAGATGCACCATGCCAGGAGTAGCTCTAGGAAGTGATGCTAAGCACGGTACAGAGCAGTAGACAGTCCCTACCCCAAAGGGCTTCGGGTATGTCTACCCCATAGCTGAAAGTGAGCCTCCCAGCCTGGGTATTCAGACTCACGTTAAAACACTAAAAATAGCCGTTTGGACGTTGTGTTGAGTGCTAGCCACTCCAGCTGGAACTGGGGAGGTGGGCTTGAGCTCGGGTGGCTAACCTGAGCCTCTGCCAGGGCAGTAATGTCCACAGAGCTATTTTTAGCATGAGGCTCACTAGCACAAGTCTGTCTACATGGGCTGGGAGGCTCGTTGCAAGCTGCAGTGCAGACACACCCTTACAATCTAACTAGCCAAGACAAACACAGGGTAGGGGAAGGGCTAGAACGCACAGGAAGAGTTGACAATGTGATGGCAGCAAATGCCACATTAGCGCCACAGGTTTTTCCTGTTTAATAGGGGGGGGGGGGAGGGGGTACTTAGGAGGGGTCAACCAGTTGGAATGGGAAAGTAAGAGGGGTAACAGGGACAGAGCAGGGAGTGGAAGAGAAGGAGGAGGCAGTTAGAGCAAACAGCCAGTCAGCACAAGGCACAGAGAGTCCAGTCAAACCTGTAAAATGTTCCTCAAATCGTCAAAGGTCTTTGCTTTAGCTGCTTCTGCGCCTACCTGCTCTCTGCAGTTTTAACCCAAAGTCACAGGAGAGTAGAGGTCACCGCCACCTGGGTCCTGTTGCCCCCAGAGTTGGGGGGGGCTCTCCCCTGGGTCCTGAGGTTTGCTGGGAAAGGGGGGGCAGCCCTGACTGGTCACTATTTTTCCCCCCTCCCCCAGTGCAGCAGTTTTTGCTTTGCTATATTACAGTAAGAGAATAAGTACAACCTCAGTTAAATGCTCACATGCTATGGTTGTGAGTGCAGTACAAACACCTAGGCCTAGTCTACACCTAAAACTTAGGTTGACATAGCTACGTTGCATAGTTAAGCTGACCTAAGCCCCAGTGTAGACACCACTAGGTCGATGGAAGAATTTGTCTGTCAGCTTAGCTACTGCCTCTTGAGGGGTTGGATTTACTACAGCAACAGAAAAACCCTTTCCATTACGGTATAATAAGTATTTACACTACAGTGACACAGCTTAGACAGGAGAAGAATAAGGAAATAAATTCTACTCACAGTGAAAACAGGTACAGCCCCTTTAGCCTCAATAGAGTTATGCCAGCTTACAGCACAGCTGAATTAGCCCTCATCCAGGGGTGCTTTCACCAGCTGTCCCCTTTTACTGCAACTAGCCTGGGGAAGTTTTCTCCCATTCTGCCAATAATCATTTAGTTCTGTGTCTGGTGGTTTCTTGTTATGGCTCCAGCCAGGTCATTCGTTGCCTCTCTCCTTCCAGGGCAACAAAAAGAGTCTGATGTCCCAGGGAGTCTTATGTGCCCAGCAAAGGGTCAGTAGTCCTAGGCTCCCACAAGGTCTTGACCCCTTTTCTCTAAAGTCCTTACTATCCCCTCTGCTGGGGATGGCAGGGGATCCCAAGCCCACCCAATTCTCTGGGTTTTAGCCCAGGGATCCTGTATGAAGCAGTTGAAACCAGTTCCTCCCAATCCTTTGTTGCTTCCTTTCTTATCTCTCCTTTAAGCTTTTCCCAGACTCACCATCTGAATCTCCCACTCTGGAAGTCCAGTTCCTGAGTATCTTCTTACCAGACTGTTGCTAAAGGAGTCCTTTCTTAGGAAACCCTCATCTCTCTAGTAGCTACAGCTGTGCTTTGATCTGCAGTCTTTATATCCCCCCAGCTGTTACCAGTCCAGCAATTAGCCTCAGCTAAGGCAACAGCTAGTTTCCCAGTTAACCCCTTAGTGGCTGGAGTAGCACGGGGAATACACCCCATGTCAGGCCCATTGAGGGTTTTGGAGGATAAGTGACACAGAGCCAGATTTTCACTGGTACTTTCATGCCAAAAGATTCAGACAGGCACCTTCTGGGATTTTTAAAAGCACCCAAGCAGGTTAGGCACCTAAGTCCCATTGTAATCATTGGGAGTTAGGTGCCTAAGGCTTTTGAAAATCCAGTTAAGCACCTATCTGCATGTTGAAGTGCCTAAATATTTTCAAAATTCCCTAAATGACTTAAGGGGCTAAATGCCATTGATTTTCAATGATACTCTCAGTTGCCAATGTCTCTTTTGAAAATGGGATTTAGGTGCCCAAATCACATAGACACTTTAAAAAAAATTTACCCTAAATCTCTTCAATTATTTTGAAAATGTTTACCAACGGAAGATTGATCACTCAATAATTGCCCTGTTCTGTTCACTTTCCCTGAAGCATCTGACATTAGCCATTGTCAGAAGACAGGATACTGGGCTAGATGGACCATTGGTCTGACTTCATATGGACATTCTTATGTTCTTACATAGACAGAGAGAGACTATGAGTGTTCTAGTCCACCTACAAATGTGACCTGGAATAAGAAAATCAAGTGATATACTTTCTAGTACTGAAAATTCTGCAATCAGAACATATCGGACAATTCTGTTGATGATGGACAAAGTGGAAGAGAATCCAGCTCATCCTCCCATGCCCTATGTTGGCTCTTCTTTGAAAACATTAGGCGGAAAAGGTATGTGTTTTGTCTATAAAGCAGAGTAAACAGATATCCTGCAAAGCCACCCAAAGAGCTATTCTGTTGAATGGGAACATTTCATTTTAGTATAGTTACTTTTCTGACTGTAACCACAGTTCAGAAGACAAGGGGTAAAGTCTGAAGCATATATACTTTTAGATCTTTTGTGCTTCTCTAGATAGATAGATAGATAGATAGATACCGGTAGATCGATAGATAGATAAAGTGGGCTTTTGAAAACTGTAAATTCACATCAACAAGTCACTTCAACACACAATGCTTGTAAATAGACAAGTTAAAAAATGCTGTTTTAGGTGTCCTACAGCTGAGAATATCTGGTGATGCACTTTTGGTTCACTGCTAATTAACTTGTTTCAATATAAATGTAAGTATAAACAATACATAAGTTTAAGAGGCACAACCATTAAAGTAACAAGTGACAACTCGCTTGCATGACACATAAGCAGCACTGGGATTTGTCAATAATAGCCCTGATTCCTACATGCATTAGCTATCAAGAGGTCCATCCATTGTGCAAATGAAGCTCATCCATCCAGCCTTGTATTTTGCACAGTTCCATTATTGGATACTCATTCTGAGATCAACTGTGATTCATTTTTAGCTGATTTAAAGTTTCTTTCCAGCTACCATTCAGAATTTAATTTAGACAAAGAGACTGCTTCTGGGACAGACTCTACGGCTATGTCTAAACTACTAGCTATGTCAGCAAAACTTATGTCACTCAAGGATGTGAATATTCCACCCCTGAATTGGAAACCACTTGATCTTACTTGCAGCATGAACTAATAGCCACGACTTCCAGCAACGAGTCAAACTTTAAAATCTAACAGGAACCGTTAAATGCAGTTGAAAGATAAACACATGAAGGAATGCTGCTTTATTTTCACTAGTACCATACTCAGCAGACATTGCAATCTAAATTATTTGTCCCTAATTATTTCCAGTGTATTCAGAAAAGTGAAGCTGGAATTGTTATAATAAAATAATGATAAATACCTAGCTCTTATACAGCACTTTTCATCTATAGATCTCAAACTGCTTTATAAAGCAAGCCAGTATTATCTGTATTTACAGATGGGGAAATTGAGGCACAGAGAGAAGAAGTGACTTGGCCAAAATCACCCAGCAGGCCAATGGCAGAAGTATGAATAGAACATAGGTCTCTTGAGTCCCAGGCTAGTGCTCTCTCCACTAGGCCATGCTACGGCCCATTTTATTTGATACCCTTCTCACTTTTCGTGGCCATGCTATATAACCCCCAGCTATAAATGGCTCCTCATTGACAGACCTAGAGAACTCCCATTCATTGAATGAGCATCGGGACTAAACTCCTTTCTCATGCTTGTGGTTGTCCCTCCATCCTGTGGTTGAGGCACATTGGTGGCAAAGGTTAGAGAAGCTTGCACTGTCCTGTCTCATCCTGTAGGAGTTCTGAGGATAAAGAGATGACTGCTTTTTACAGGTGTCAGTCATGCCCCTTTCACAAGTAACACAATCTCTCTTTTGAACAGAGCATGGAGGGTTGTTGTTTTTTTTAAAAAAAACAGCCGCCATTTTAATTCCCTAAAAATGAACATTTTAATAACTGCATCATGTATGTGCTCACACACGCATGTAATCCAGTGGCCATAGGCTAAGATGGGTTGAAAATTTTCAGTCTAAATAGTTTTTCAGTGGATAATTGGGTTTTCAATCGAATAAGGTTTTTTCTTCTGAAAAGTGTCTGCTTTCAGCAAAAAAATTCTGTAGAAAAATGGAGTGATGAAAAATCAAAACATTTTTGGATTTTTGCCCCCAATATGAAAAATTTCAGGCAAATACCAACATTTTTTGGTTTGGACATACCAATGTTGGGCCTCGTGGGAATTATAGTTCTGGTGCTTCATGCCCCCATTCTCCTCTATGGAACATGTTTCCTAGCTGGGCTATATCTCCCATGGCATATCATGGCCAGGGATACACATGAGGCACTGCAATGCTCAGCAAGAGGGGAGGATCATGGTGCAAAATGGGAGATGCAGTCTGGCCAGGGAGTCCAGCCCAGGAAGGAGAATGGGGACATGAGGCACTGCAGCTGGCATTTCAGAATCTAAATTTTTGATTTTCCGCAGAAAGATTTTAGCTTTTGATTTTTCACTGAGAAGTCAAAATTTTCCAGACAAACCCCACTCCCCATTTCCCGACCGCTCTACTACATACATACTCACAGCATATTCATTGTATATAAATAAAGTAAAAGGGCAAATGCATTATGAATGGCAGTTGCTCTAAACAGTGATGCAAATATAGGGCCTAAAACCATTATTCCCCTTGCTTTCACAAGGAGGGGAAGAGAAGAACAGTGAAGTACTGCAAAATCCTATCTGCTCCTGAACAGACAGAGAGAAGGGAAAAAACCCAGTCTCTACGAGTATATTCTCCTGGGTTTATGTAATTTTTGCAAGGTGCTCAGTTACCATGGAGACAGGCATGAGACAGAGGAGATTATTTCTCTACTCGAGGAAAACTCCCATTAAAGGCACTGGCAATTTTGCCAGAGTTCAGACTGCAGGGTTTGGCCCACATTTATTATTTTTGTGTTGAAGAGAACAGAATGCACAATAGATTACGTTTCCGTGAGCGTGTTCAGGTGCAGGGCAGGGTGATAACGCTGCCTGGGAAAGAGATAAGGAGAAGTCTTAAAGTGTGCTGCTGACTACGGCCTTGACCCAAAGCCAGGGGTGAAAGTAACTTAAAGGACTTACCAGTACTCCCGAGTCCTGAGCAGGGGGCGTGGCCTCGACCGGAAGAGGCGTGGCCTCAACTGGAAGACACCACTGGCCCTGCAGGCCACAACAATCCATCATATTCATTGTCTCAGTAAAATTGCCTGTGTAGACAGAATGTAAATTTTGTAATATAAGTAGCAATAGCTGAACATGTGTTTAGCGTACTAGACATATTAGTGTCATAATCACAGGATAAATAAAACCATATTACTGACTGCACCGCACCAAATTTGCTAATATAAACTTTCCCTACCTGAAAGCTACAGGGCCTAAGCAAATATGCTTCCATATGAAAGATAAAGTGAGGGAAAGAGCAGTGTGAGCTGATTTATAATGAATGTTCAGTCATGAAGTGAAAACAAAAGGGAAGCTGGCAAGCAGGTAAACAAATGTTAAGACAAGTACAGGGACCCCTTTAGGAAGCCTCTGAAACTAGATGTAAAATGGCACAAGGGGGACTACTGCATTAGAGTCTGAAGCAGTTTAGAATCGTGATGCTAATAGAGTACAAACACTACAGGCTGGAAGTAGACAAATGAGCTGAATTAGGGGCAATCTACACTAGCAAATTTTGCTGCTTTAACTCTACTGGTATCGTTAAAGTGGCAAAACCCAACTAGCACAGATGTAGTTGTACTGGATCAAAAGTGCTTATACTGGTATAGTTTATTCTAGTTCAGAAAGAGGAATAAGTTTTATTGGATTAAGGCATCTTCATAGTGGTTTAGCTGCATCCACACTAGGGCTTATATGAGAATAAATGTATCAGTAAAAAATCCACACCACTAACCAATATTTTTATCCTGGTACTACTTTTCTCGTGTAGACCAGTGCTTAGGTGACTTGCCTTCAAAGTCTTAGGCTACACTGATGGACAGTTCAGGCTACTCATCCAAATTTGATATAAAGGGAGACATCACCGGAACAGGGCTGGATCATGCTCCCAATATCTTCAGCGAAAGGAGGACTAGACCAACGTTAGGCAATCTGGGGATGTATAGATTAGACAAAGCTAGTATAGACAGACAGAAATTAGATAACTATTCTTAAAGAAGAAAGAGTGTTGTGTGGTTAAAGCACTGGAGGGATTCTTTGGACGCAAGGGCTCAGTTCTTAGCTCTGCCAGAGATTTCTAAGGTGACTTTGAGCAAATCACTCTCTCTCTCTGTGGCTGGGTTGCCCATCTATAAAATGGGGAAAATAATACTTCCTTTCTCTACCGCTTTGTCTGTCTTGTCTATTTAGATGGTAAACTCTTCAGAGTGAGGATTGTCTTTTACCATGTGTCTGTACAGCACTCTAACACAGTGGGACCTGGTCTTGGGAGACCTGCTACAGTAATATATATAAATAATAAAATATATCCTGGCAGATAATTTATAAATGTGTTGGGGCTTGATTCTCCACAAACGTGTGCTGATTTAAAACCAGTATAAACCCATTGTCTTCCATTAAGTTAATCTTGATTTACCCAGTTTGTGAGATCCCTATGCATGAATTTTGATAAATAAAAAGCTATTGTTTGAGAACATCAGAGAGAAAAACAAGTATATACTTGTTTAAAGTGGATATTAGTTTCTAGAGGCTTGAACCACTCTTCTGGGGGACTATCACCACCTGAATGTGTATTTATAATGGTTTGTGAATGAATATTGCTTATCCACTAGAGAACAGGTCTGTAGGGTAAATGAAGGTTTGAGCCGATCATAAAAATGCCTTCCAGAATTCCAAGGAAAAGACTGCTGCACACATACATAAGACCATTTTAATATCTTTGCCATTATACATGATAGCTTAATTTTTAAATCAAAAGAAAGAGAAAATCAATATATTATGGAGGGAACTTATTGCCAGGCCAGTTTGATTATTTTACTGATTTGGAAATTAAGAGTTTCCAAACCCAGCAAAATCCTTTTATTTTTCTTTAATGATATTGACAAATGAACAAACGCTTGTGACTTTTAACCAGATCCTCAGCAGGTGTAAACTGGGATAGCTCCAACACTGGAGAGATGTTGATTCACTCCAGACTAGGATCTGGCCCTTTATTTTTAAATAGTAGGATGAAAGTAGGAATTAGGAATAACAGAGAAGTTTGGTTAGTGAAGAGGAGAATAATAAATAGTAATAAATAAATAATTAAACATTACTTCTTTTTATGCTCTTTGCTACTCCTTCCTTGACTATGAGCCTAATCCAAAGCCCATTGAGATCAAGACAAAGAATCCATTGACTTCAATAGACTTTGACTCAAGTCCTACGTCACTGCTCTTATTTCATCCTTCATCCAGTGCCTCTAAATCCTTGGCCCCTTTTGTAGTCTCCTGTTCCCATTGTCAGTTTCATGCATTCTAGTATCCCAATTCCCCTGCTTGGAATAGCCTTGCACTGTCAGTGAGCCATTCAGTTTCAAATACCTCTTTAATAGTCTCCACTTATTCAACAAGCTTCCCTATTGATCTCATCACTGATGATGCCACCACATATTTGGCCATGTGCCCTGTTGGTTTCTGTATTGTATTAATGTTGGCCAGGGCCTGATTCTGGCGTTGGCACTTTAAGGAATCAGGGGGACTCCTCACAGTAATAGAAGCTCTGTGCCAGCTAGTATGTTTTTGCAGGATCAAGTCCGCTGATTGTAAATTCCTTGTGGCAGGGACTTTGTCCTTTTTCTGGTTTGTAAAGTATCTCGTAAACTTCTTGAGCTGCATACACTAATACAGAGAATGGGAGGAAGGATGGTCCATGATTAAGGCACGGGACTTGAACTCAGGAAATGCAGGTTGCCACTGATTTCCTGTATGAACTGAGCTTGGACAAGTCACTTCATCTCGCTGACCTCAGTTTCCATTATCATGCTTGTCTCCCTTTCTCTCACCATTTGCCTCGTCTATTTGTGTTCTAAGCTCCTGGGGGCAGAGACAGTCTCTTCCTGTGTGCATGTACTGTGCCCAGCACAATAGAGCCTCGGTATCTCTACAGATATGATATGGGAGGTGTGATTCCCAGTATGGGTAGACACTCTCGCATTACCCTCTCTCGAGCTGGCAGGCTAAAAATACCAGTGTGGGTGCTGTGGCACGCGTGGCAGCTTGGGCTAGCTGCTCAAGTCTAAGCCTGCCCAACCTTTGGGTCCAAGATCGGGTGGCTAGTCCAAGCGGCCACCTGTGCTGCAAAGCCCACATTGCTATTTTTAGCATGATAGTTTGAACAGAGCTAGCAGACATCCGTGTCGGTCTGCACCGGGAATCACACCTCCTAGCTCAGCTGCTGTTTTCACAGAGAACTAGAAGACTGTCTAGTCTTGAACAGGTTCAGAACTATAAGGGTATCTGCCTGGATTTTATCTCACATGTTGTTTCCAGGCTGTGTTCAAAACAAAACACACTGAAGCTGTGTTCCCTAATGTATAACACACAGCTCAAGCTTACATCTAAGGGGAGGTATTATCTCTTCCAAGAAAGACACTGAGAAAACTGCCAGTGGAGCATGTTCTTTTGATGTATGCATCACCATTTTCTACAGCCACAGAGGTTAATTCTCTTACGCTTGTACAAGAAAGGGGTAGGGACAAAGGTTGGACCTGTTTTGAATGTTGATCTCATAAATGGATAATCCAGTAATACAGTAAATGGATGTGAATAGGATTGTAGTTATTCTTCAGATGCTTTGGAACTTTTAAAAGTCAATGCATTTCGAAGCAATAGGACTCTGTATTAAGTAAGAGCAACCTTTTCCAAATGAGTTAGAGTTTTATGTTTAATTTCTTCTGAGCCACAAATAAACTCACAGACCAAAATTAAAATATGTAAAAATCCAATCCCATGCCAATATTCAGACCTCTCAGATGATATTTTTAGGAAATGGATTTTTCTCCTCAGGTTATTTCATCTTTTCTTCTATTTTTATTTTCCCATACAACTGCCCCTCCCTCTTCCTGTCCCTCTCCCTTTCCCTTCCCCATCACTTTTATCCACTTTGAAGGCTTTGATGCAGTCCCCCGTCAGCCTCTGGGGCTAAACTGACACTGCTTTCAAGAGGAATGGAGTGGTAAGACATGATGCTAGAAGTCAGAGGTCTGGGCAAGCTACTTCACCTCTTTATACCTTGGTTCCCTCACCTACCCTTTGTCTGTTTAGAGTGGAAGATCATCAGAGCAGAGACTTTGGGTACAATGTGCTGTGCATACAGTGCCTAGCACCATGGGGTTCCAATCCTGGTTGAAGTGCTATTGTTATACAAATAATACTTTCTCTTTCCCCTTCCCCTATCGCATTTGCAGCTTGTCTGTCTCTCCTCCAAAGCACATAAATGCTGACTCGTTACCATTCAGATGTGAGCACCTGGGAGCACTGGGCCCATGACACACAACTGAACCCGCAATAATGGATATTTTCTCCTTCGAGTAAGTAAGGAGAATTTGCTGATGAATAGGTAATTGATCTAAACATCTTACTGTGGTATCATGCACTGAAGGCAGGCAAGCATTAGCAAGATCTTTCAACAGGAGTTGTGCTCCACAAATCATTTAGGCAAATCCCACCTTGTGCCTTTCTTTTTCAGGATTAAGAATCCAGGCCTTCCAATGCTAAGAGTCTCGCATAGTGGAAAATGAGAGAAACTACTGAAATCATAGATAGTCCTTTAGATGATGACAAGGTCCAAGGGAAATCCACTTTACACTGTGATTTACAACCTTAGCAGATGGGTTGAAAGTCAGGTCAGCTTATTTTATTGTGGTTATGTTAAGCTTGTCATTTTCAGGGTCTCTGTCTCTCTCCCACACACACACACACAAATATATTCCCTTCTCTGTACTTTCTCTGCTAAGTGCTAAGGTACTAAGTGAAGCAGTGAACATTAAAATGTCATTTTGAGATGAACAAGAAAACTGGCACGCACACAAAATTCACAAAGCATTTTATGTTGCTGTCGATAAATTTAGCAGAGATTCTTTCCGTTGCTATGTGTTTTCTTTCTAGCTAACCTGCTTCAAAAATATTTAAAATTCCCCCCTTCTCCTTCCAAACTAAAACAGTGTGACTCCTCCCCAGCCCCCAATAAAGGATAATACAAATAAGCTATGATGTTTTGGCCAGTTGAATTCACCAATACTCTACCTATTAAGAGCTGGATACCCTAGAGCTAGGCATTTGATCCATATTTAGGCACCTAAATAAGGCTTAATTTCCAGGGGTGCTGATTAGCTCCCAAACCCAAACCTTTCTAAGGAGCTGCAGATATTCCAACATCTGAAAACAACACAATGTATAAAGAATTTGGGCCTGCTGTTCTAGGAAGCCTAGGTAAACCAAAGTAGAGGTTTACACTTCTTATCTGAGGGATTTGTGTGAACAGACTACTAAATTACATGCCTTAAATGCAGAAAAATAAGCCAATTTTGCATTGCTCAGGGGTCGTCCTTTTGCACAGGGTGAGGGTTGTATCGATAATACTTACACAAATAAATAACAAGAATGCATACTTAGTTTTATAAAGGTGAGGAAGTATTATCCTCATTTCAGATATATGGAAATAAAAGCATTAACTAGCCCTTACTATGCCCTGCTGGTCTCCATTTTGCAGAAGGGAAGAATGGTGCAGCAAGGTGAAGTGACTTGCCCAAGGCTACACAGCAACCTAGCAGTCACATGAAGATAAGAACTCAGACCCCAAATCAGCCAAGTTTTTAAGCACATGCTTTACTGAATCAGTGTCTCGGGAAGGTCTAGTCCTCAACCCTGAGCTCATACTTGCAGACAGCATTGCCTCTTTTCTGAAACCAGAGACTTTACTTTTGATACTTGTTTTTTCCTAAAAATCTAAAAATGTAATCTCTGTGGTATATCTTTCCTTTAAAAAAGCCCCATGCTGTGCAGTGCTGAGAGCCCTCACCTCCTACTGGAAGCAATCGGGTTGAAGTGCTCAGCACTGCACAGGACTGAGCCCTAAGTGCTTAACAAACACCTTGCCTGCTCCTCGGAGATGCCGAGAGAGGACAGCTCCCATCCTGCTGAATGATAGTATCTAGTGTCTATTGACTTTGAAGGGAGCTGTAGGGGCTCAGCTCCATTTAGGGCCAGAATGGCTGTCTTTATGGTTGTCTTGCTACATAGCCATGCACTTAAGATTTTTGTCATTCTATGTCGGCACTTTCCAGCTAGGACTGAAGTGAATCGGGAAGAGCAGAAGGGGCTGTGAAAATGAAAAATAATAAGGAAAGTTCATACTTTGTCAAGCCTCTAGTACCCTTGTCAACACCCCTTACACTCACACCCATGCTTGGCTTCACTTTAGCTTTTGTGTAAGTTCTGGAGAGGCTGTTCTGTAATCAAATCAGTGTGCCTATCCCAGTCCCATAGGTAACACTCTGTTATTCAGTATGATTCCTAAACATTTCTAGAAAAGGCTGCAATCAAGAGTATGGCTCTGTTGTACTAGGCACACTACAAACACTGATGAAGAGACAGTAAGCATTTCAGCACAGGAACTGTCATCTGCTATGTGCCTCATCCTACTCCGACTAAAATAAATGACAAAATCCCACTGATTTCAATCAAGCAGAATTAGGCCCTATATGGCAGTTTAAGCAGTAGGTTGCTGCTCTGATTGAAGTCAATGGAATAGGGTATTGGACTGGGAATCAGGAGAGCAGGGTTATATTCCCAACTCTACCGCTGACCTGGTGTGAGCTCTGGCAAATTGCTTCCCCTCTCGGTGCCTTCATTTCCCCTCCCACCCTTTCTCCCTCTTGTCTAGATTGTAAAGCTCGCAGTGTGTTTGTAGAGCACCCAGCACAGTGGGCCCCCTGTCTCAGCTAGGCCCTGTAGGCACACAGCTGGAGTACAAAATAAACAAGGAAGAAAAGGATCACGTGAAATATCCTTTGCTATTCTCTTTAGCATTTCACTGTCTCCAACAGAGAATCTGGTTCCCCATTTTTTGCAGGACTTGAGGGTTGGGGCGGGGGAGATGTGTGTGTGGGGGGGTCACTTCACGGAATTAGCTAGCTCTTTTGCCTATTATCTACAGGGGAAAACAAAACACCTTCATGGTGGGAATGTGGTGATTGCTACAATCTGGTCTCTTTGAAATACCATAAGAGAAGATGCTTCTGTGGGGTTTCCCTTTGAAACGCTGCCAGAGAGCTCTATCTTGTGACAGTTTGTGTGAGATGAAAGATAGCAGAATCAAGCATAGTTGCAGGGTCTAAATTTTTTTTCCTGTTACTTCTGTATTTTAAACACACAAATTCATCAAAGCGAAGGTCATTTGACTTTCAAATAAAATAAAGTTTCCTTAGAGAGCTCATGGATGGAATCTCTCCTTGCAGGAGGCCTGCTGTGGATGATGGTTTCACAAGGGTTTAGAAGGCTCTGACAAAGACCAGTCCCCTTTCAGTTTTTAAGCTGAACATGAACTATAAAGCCCTTGTTTACTGTTGCAAAGGAAAAAGATCTTTTTCTGTCCTTGTTTTATAGTCTCATTTCATCCAGGGCTCTGCAAAGCCCAGTGGTTTCTCTTCACTGAAACATTTGCTTGGCCTGATTTTCAGTGGATTCGGACCCTCAGTTTAACATTGTCCTTTGGATTCAGACTGATGTTTCATGCTGAAACCGTGAATGTCACCTGATTATGATGCAGAACCATAATCAGCCCAGCACAAAAGTGGGCTCAGGGTCATTCAAAATTCACTCAAAAAGGTGTCTGAACATAGCAAACCTTTAGACAAACATCACACACATTTCAAACTTCCAGTGAAGAAGGAAGCAAGTTGAATTTTGGATGGATTCACATTTCTTTCTGAACATCTTCTGATTTCGGTATACTTGCTCTGAATTCTACAGTTTGTACCCCATAGGCATGTCACTTTTCAACCTTTGTGAGATTTCCTGTCCTATTGCTGCTAAATTATATATGCCAAAAATAAGGAATAAAAGAATGGAAACACTGATAAGATCCTGAAGTGCAGAAGCACCTGAGAACAATACCTTCGGTATAGAGCCCCAGCATCATACACAATTTGCAATCAATACTATTATACACAGGTAATCAGACATAATTAATTGAATTCTATTAAATGTTCCCTGTCCTAAAGGAAATACAGGGAGGTTTCAACTGAAAGGATTTCATTAAGGCAGCGTTCATTCAGTGCTCTAAATAGTCAGTCAGTTCTCATTTCCAGTGTAATTCTGAGGCAGCAAAGGTGGTGAAAGCCACCTGGGATGACTTAACCATAGGAAGTGTCAGCCCTGAAGGTGGTGCTACTCCAGGAATGGGAAGACAGCACTAAACAGGTGTTGTCATAACCTATTTGCTCTAACCAGAAACAATGCTCCTAGTTTGAACAGTTATGTTAACATTGCCCTAGTGATGTTCAGCATGGTGTTACCATATTTCTAGTGCATGCATATATGAAATTATATGGCCTACTCATGGCTTAGGGACAGACTTTGATCTCATTTAGACTGGTGTAAGTATGGAATAAATCTGTTGATTAAAATGAAGTTGCTCTAGATTTAGACTTATGGTAGTAAAATAAGAATCTGATCCTTAAGTTTTTATTTTGCAATGTGCAGAGGACGGAAATTCTCTTTTATGGAGGACTGGAAGATTTCCAAACTTCGCTTTATTCTTATTGGGGTCAAAGCCTGAAATTTTTGAAATTCTGTTTGAAAGAAAATTCTGGGAAAAAATGGTTTTAGAGAGGATCTTGAGAAGGATTATATAATTATTACAAATAGAGGACATGAGAGTGACTAAGGAAACATGATGGGCCAGATCCAGCTTGTGTTGGCCAGGACACAGGGCGCCCCAAGGGATCACTGTAAGGTGTTCACAATACCACTTCGCTAGGCATGATTTCAGCCAGTCAGGAAGGCCTCCAAAGAGGGTGGGACTGGTCAGTAGGAGCAATTTATCTGGCAAATGTACGGAATTATGAACAGCTGAGTCAGACATGCTGAAACAAGTAGCCTTCACTGACAGGGCTCTTGTGTAAAGCTGCCATCTCACAGTCGAACTCTTTAGAAAGAGGCAGTAGCACCAGCTCACAAGGGAGTGAATGCTCCTTGCAGTGTAGCTGCCCCCTGCTGGTGCAAGAGAGGTGCATAGTTTGCATCCCATGGACCAAAGGATAAAAAAAATCAAGTGTTGATTGTATAGCTTTGATAATGAAGGAATAGTATAACTGTCTATATTTGCTTATATTTACCAGTATAAAGGAGGGGGATGGGATAGTTTGATCTGCTGTTGAGACTATCAATATGAGAAGAAATGGCTGAGAACTAAAAGAAAGGAAAGCTTTTAAGTAAGAAATCAGAAAAAGTTTCTTACAAGTTTCTTCAAACAACAGGATGTTAGAGTGGCAGCTGTAGCCATAACCCCCCAAAAGATTAAGAATGGAATAGATAAAACACAGCCACGTGGAGAAAACTGAAGCTCCATAAAAGAACTTTGGACTGAATAACCCAGGTGGTCTCTTCCAGCCTGATGCTCTGGAAGACTAAGCATCATGTTCATTGTCCTAGGCCTGGTTTATGCTCCAAATATTTTAGCTGGTGCCTGTTTATATACCAGAGCCTGGACTAATCACTGCCCATTTTACGTTACAAAGTTCCCAACTCTGATTCCAATACAACCAATACAACCCACAATTATACTACTAGAGATGGTTAGAAATTTTCCAGCACAATGTTTTCCTGCAAGAAAATGCTTATTTGTCTAAAGCAAAATGTTTCAGAAAAATGTCAGCTTGGATGAAATTTCATTCTGGGTAGGGGGGGAAGGACCAGAGCATTCTGATAAGGCTGAAATGGAGTCTTCTGACATTTTCCAAATGGAATGTTTCAAATTTTCTGTTTCAAAATAACATTTTTTTTCAATTTATAATATATAATGAATGAAACATTGCAATGAAATATTTCAGTCTACTTCGCACAATTATTTCTCTGGTATTTAATTTTGTTGGAAATTTTGAATTTTTTTTTGTTTTGGATCCATTTCAGAATGGGAAAAATTTTGAAATTACGCAATTTCACATGAAATGGAAATCTTGTTCCTGCCCAGCTCTATATACAGTGAAATCATAAACAAGTTCGGAAAATAACTAGAGAGGATGAACAAAAATAACTATGAATGATGGTCTAGACCCTCAGCTGTTGGAAACTGGTGTAGCTCTATTAAAGTCAGTGGAAATCCTCACCTGCTGTAAATTAGCATAGGCAATGGAACTATGCTACTTTAAGGCAGCTAAGGATCTGGCCCAATCTTGCTAACAATTGGATAATGAAATATGTCTTACACCCAAGCTGATGCAGTATGCAAGACAGAGAACCCCTCTTCCCTCTGCAAAAAAATAGAAAAGGGGAAGGAGAGAAAGTGGCCAGATTTGCCCCCAAAATGATAGATGGTAGGATTACATGGAAGTATCTCAAGGAAGGATCTTTGCTTAAAGATCGTTGTGTATGAAAACTGAGAGTCTCATGAGTCTGTATGAATTGATTCCAGTTCCTATAGGATGGCAACTTTGTAATATACTTACTGCTGCCAAAAATGAGGAGGGTCATTAATGCTCTCAGGAAAGTACCTCTGCATGGAATGACTACTCTAATACCCAGCTGCAATGCATTAAGATTTGAAGACCTAGTGAGGAAGAGAAGCAGCTTATTTCCTTGGATGATCAAAGCATCCAGTGAATTTGTTTCTGCAGTCCCTACTCAGACAGAAATCCCATTGACCTGGAGTAAGTTTCCCCCAAACTAAGGTCTAAGGGCTTAACCCTAAAGGTCGATGAGCTCTCTGCCCCAATCCAGTATTAAGTGTGTGTTTAAATGTGAGATTACTCACATTTGGAGCTGGGTGGGAAATAGTCCTGTGAAAATTTTTGAGAGCTCAAAATATTTCCTGTTTCACATCAGGATAAAACCAAGGTTTACCAATTTTTTTTTTTTTTTTTACAGAAAAATAGACAGATTCCCCATCTCAGAGTCATTAATAGATTCATGGTTGGGCACCCACGTAGGTCTCCCACATTGTAAGTGAGTGCCATATCCACCAGGCTATTCTGCTCTCTGGTTTTGATCAAAAAAGTCCATTCTGGACCCAAGAGACATTTCCTGACAAAATCTTCATCAAAACTGACCCTTTCCCACAAAAAAGTTTCCCACAAAACATTTTGTTGAGAAATGCCTGAGCAGTTCTACTCAATGTTTAAAGTTAAGTGTATGCTTTGGTACTTTGGTGGATGTCAATGCTAATTACTTTGTAGGTTTGAGCCCTTAAGGCCCATTTCAACTCAGATTGGAGTTGGAGCCCATCAGAGTCAGTGGAAAGATTCCAATTGGTTTCAGTGGGGGATGGGCTGGGCTAGAAATCCTATGGCCCCAGTTCTCCCACCCACAGGATAGGAATAAGCCTGGATGACTCCTAACAGGAATTATCTGTATCCTGCAATGGAAGAATAGTGCCTGTAAGATTTTGTACTTGAACCAATTACTTAGTAGATTACATTTTTAAAACAAATATGAACAAAGACCAGAAGATAGAAACTGGAGATGGGCCAACATAGGAAAATACATAGGCCCTAATAGAATTGATTACTCTGGCATCTGGAAACCCCAAAACCAAATGATGTAGCTTGGCACAACCCAAAATTTCCTCCAATTTGCCCAACAAACAACAGAAAAGGGAGCAAGGACGCGGTTGTCAAATGCATGTAAGGTGATTAGGTGCCCACCTCTCCCTGAAATAAAAGGGGACTTGGATGCTTACATCACATCAGCGCCTTTGAAAATTGTGGTCTAAAAGAGTTAGGGTGGAATGTTGATTTAAGAGTCCATTTATTAGACCAGTACTGACTATACATTAGTTTAATCCATACACATATACACAACTGGAATTTGTAAACTATCTGGTAACCACTTGTTAAATATAAATGACTTCAAACGCACCACTGAGATTTTCAATTTAATGTTCTATCCAAAGCAGTTTGGGTGAAACTACTGTGATTCACCATAAAAGGAGTGTTCCAGACAAAAGGTTAATTAACACACGAAACACATTATCACACAGATTCAATGGAGCAAAGTGTTTTAATGAGTTTGAGAAGCAGCCTGAGCAGTGCTTAAACAGTGGCAAATCGGAAAGTATGGAATAGAGAAGAAGTTGAGGATTAATCATTTATGCAAGGTACCCCACATATTGCTAAGCTGGCTCCATTCTACAGGCTTCTCTGTATAACCTGCACTCTGATACAAAGTTCAGTTTCTTTAGATTCCAGCTGTGACCCTGATCCTGTAAAGATTTAAACATATGCTTGAATCTAGGCACATAAGAAATCCCACAGAACTCCTTGAGGCTATGCGTGCACTTAAAGTTGAGCACATGCTTAAATCTGCCTCTCTTATTTAGAACCTCTTTGCAGATCCTTTCAGCAACACTTTTCTATAATCATTAAAGCACTTGGCTCCTGTAGATGCTATTATGGAGTGCAGTGCAGCAATCTGGTGCATTGAGCAATTTTTATGAGTACTTTGAATTAAGAATAAAACCAACATAAGTATAATTTTGATCTGTGTTTAGCTGAGCCCCACTGTATCCTAAATCTGATTGCTGCTAATTTGTATATTACAGTTATACACCCAATTGTATTCCTGCTCACTGCAATAGTCTATAATGAGGGAAGTGAACTAGCTTTAAAAAATAAATGCTTCTGAAGGACACAGAACTCAAGGCCAGGTCCTGATCCTATTGAAGTCAATTGCAGAACTCCCAGTGACTTCACTGGACCAGAATTTGGCTCTCATTGCCTGCAGGTCAGGCTTAACCCTTTGAATTTCTTCCTAGAACTTGGGATGTCAGCTCTTCTATGAAACAGCTGGAAACTGGATAAGCATTTGGAATAGCAGCATACAAGAACCCACTATGCATCCACTTTTCTTTAGATATCACAGCATCTGTCTCATTGTCATCAGTTGTAAAGTTCACCTAGCACACTTTCCCAAAGAAAGTAAAAATCCTCCTACAGTGCAATGCTCTGGATTTTCAGCCCCTTCGATCCCTGCTTTCAAAATACACCAGCTGATTCAGACCTTGGGCATTTAAATTAATTAATTGAAGTCAGTAGCAATTTATTGAATACTCTGCCTTGATTCTGTGTGATTTTTACATTCAAACATTTTTCAGCAAGCATTTAAATTGAACAGTGAGTATGAGCAGCTATCATTACAGCAAAGCCATAATAAAGGTCACACATTGGTTAGATTGAAAGCGACATTAATACCTTTCAAATTCTTATTAGAAAAGTTCCATCATGGTTCCATTTTCCTGGGGAGTAATAGGTCACCTGTCAAATCTATCACCATGTCTGTCTCCATTCTTCCTACTTTAAAGCAAGGATCAAAGAAAGTAGAAAAGAATCAAAAGAAGTACGCTTCTCAAGAGCGTCGATTTGACAAGTTTAATTAAAGTCACGAGTTCAAGCATATGGTAATCCATTACCTGAAATCCTGGAGTAGATACTGCATGGTACACTGACCTAAAGCAAATGAATGCAAAGACTGAGGGAGCACACACAGAGTCCCTATCCTTACGTACCTAACTGTTCAAATAATATGAATGAGAATCAGTTCTGTGACACACTGTGGTGGGTTTTTTTAAACAAAGGGCTAGATTGTGTGAGATTCAGACTGAACATCTGCACAAGGGAGTGAGATCCCACCTCTGCATCCCTATCTGCGCTACCCAGACCTCCGATGCAAGCATGTATGAGTAGAGGGCTTATTCTCCTTCTTACTCCCTCCCTGGATCAGGTGGGCAGGGAGGTATGGAACTCTTGCTTCACTCTATACCCATTCCCACACAAACCACAGGCCCTTAATCAGAGCAGGAGGGGTAGTCATTTACTGCTCTATTACTGGGGCAAGGAGAATGTGCGGGTGAAACCAGTGTGTCTATGAGCAACAGTGAAGCTTATTCACACCCCTTCTGCTTCATGTCACAGACTAACCCTAATAGCCAGATCCTCAGCTCACATAAACCAACATAGCTCCATTTAAGTCAATCGAGCTATGCTAGTTTACCCCAGCTGAGGATTTGACCCTTTATGTCCTACCATGACTAAAATGGGTCTCACATGCCAAACACTGCAACATTTGGTCAACAGATCAGTACATTATTTTTAAAAAGTGTTTTTATAACAGGAGAAAAGCAACAAAATGGAAAACACCGTTTAAAAAGACATATTTCAAATAAACAGCTGTGCTTCAGATTTTAAACGTCATGACAATTGGCAAATGATGTTGTATATTGTTACCTGTATTTTATGTTTATCTGCATGGTGCTTTATGGAGCACATAAAATTATATAGATGGAAAAATATATTATTTTTAGCTAGTAAAGACAAGTCAAGAGAGAGAAGAAAAGGAGGACACTATTTCTGAATCACCTGTCATTTAAAGGTAACTGCTCTCCTCTTATCAGTAAATATAGGGTTTTTTAAAAAGGCTTAAGAGAAGAAAATCCATAATTTAGAAGGAAGATTAGGCACCTCTGAGGAGAAATAGAAGGGATATACAGATGCTGATCTCAATGTCTCTGACCTTAATATCTATAAATATCTATGTCACCAGTATAAATCTGAAATAATCTAACTGACATCACTGGCCTCTCCTCTCCTCATTGTTCTCGGGGACTGTCAGTCTCAGGGTCCTGATTTCCCATCGATCCCTCCCTTTTCTTTTGGTACTGGGAGCTAACCAGACAAAAAAACCCCGCTGAGTTTTAGCAAGGGGCCAACAGTCCCCTTACATAAAGTATGATCCCTTGCCTGTAGGTTTCACAGACATCTTCTGGAATTCTGTAACAGGGACGACATTCTCCAGAATGCTTTAAGCAACTTCTAGAAAGGTTATGATTTTCTATTCCATTGTATGAGACTTTTCTATAAGGGGAGAAGGAGGGATCAGTTGGTATAAATCAGTGTGACTTCAATGGATCAATCCCAATCTATAGCAGCTGAGGTTCTGGGTATTTATTCTGTAATAGATCTGAACCCAAACCCCATAGCTCAACCACCCCAAAATCCAAATCCAGACTTGAATTGTGGGGCTAGGTCCAATTCTGATATAGAGAGCCATTTGGGGCAGTAATCTGAATGCTTGGACATAAAATTATCTGACAACCTCAGTATAAGGTTGTGATTTAGTGAGAAAATATATTCTGTGTCCCTTCAGCAGCAGCACGACCCTGAAATGTTGACACTGACAAATATAAGATTTCTAAAAGCTGTAACAGAAAGAATCTCCCTTATAAAACCTGTTTTTCCTGACTACAGGCAATACATGTAGTTTCTTTATGTCTGAGACAATCTATTAATAAACTCTTTCAAAAATAAGGTGAAGTTGAATTTTGGTTAGCTAAGCAGTTTGAAATGATTTATAATTGTGATGCACGGAAAAGGGAACATAAAGTTGGCTATTTAGGGATACAAGCTAAGTTCCTGTAAGCTGCATGGTCACACAGCAGCCTATTTAGCGCCGTGCAGGTGCTCAGAGAACCCACCCAGCCGGAACCTGCCGTGGCCGGCGGAGGGGCAGCCTGAACGCAGCCCCAGCTAGACCTACCACGGCCGGGCACCCCTCCCCTGGCCCAAACCCAGCCCTGGTCAGGACCTGCTGCGGCCGGGGGAGGGGTACCTCTCCCTCCCAGCCCATGTGCTGTGGGGAGAGAGAGCTGGGGGGAGTCTTCTCTACCTACTGTAGCCCCAGAGCACCCCAAACCCCTCATCCCCAGCCCCACCCCAGAGCCTGCACCCCCAGCTGGAGACCTCACCTCCCCACACCCCAACCCTCTGCCCCAGCCCTGAGCCCCCTCCCACACTCCGAACCCCTCGGCCCCACCCCGCCACATGAATTTTTTTATGTGCACCAATGTGGAGGTGATGTGTCACATATTGCCTCCATATTGGTTCACATAACAAAATTCATTCTGCACATGTGTGGGGAAAAATTAGAGGGAATACTGGATACAAATAATTTGAATGAAAACGTATATGAAAAAAATGGCTTCTCTAAGAACATAGATAGACGGTCTTCCATATTACATAGGTATGAAGGTGTTAGACAAATAGGATTTATTTTTGACCCAAATAATCTAATATCAATTTAGAGATTCCTTTGATACACATGTATGGTACAGGTTCAGCTTCCAGGAATGCAATAGACATCTTAATAAAGTGCCATATGGGATTAAGCTGTTATCGACAAAATAGACATAAGAAGGAGAAAGGATGTAATGAAACTAGAGCAAATCTAGTGAATGGTCATGTAGGAGAAAGAAATTCTTCTTATAGGCATAAAGAATTATAGCACTATAATTAGAGTTGTGGAAATATTTCCTCTCTCAAGAGTTTAAAGCCCCCACTACAAAAATTCAGGATTCTGTTCTCTACTATTCCATAAAATGACCCAAGAAGCAAGGAGACTTCGTATACCTTTAGCGTGTAGTAATTCCCGCAACTTCTGCGGTTCAGCCACTACAGAACGCTACACACAAAGCCTCTACTAAGCTATTGCTACTTTTCTTTCCAGTTGTTGAGCACTAATATTGTGACACTACTGCAAAACCTCTTTGAGCTGGTGTAGATTAGTATTATAGCATCAGCCAGACTGTTCCCTTGCTTTAGTTGAATCTTATTGAGAAACAGCAGGTAGTTGTATTTCATTGTAGTACTGTGTGTTTAAAAATCAAGCAGTACATATTATTTGTCAGGTTCCCCATGAGGTGGATGTTACTACAGGTCACCCACCAAAAAATCTTCTTTTATTTATTATATATAAAGAAAGGCTGAAATCTGTCATCTGAGCAAATTCTACTCTTATGTAAATATTGATCAAACAATCATGGTTAATGATAGAACTCTTTAAGTGAATTAGATGAATGTTCCCACGTGGCTATCAATTTAATTTCCCAGGCTAAATGAGCATCTTTGTAAAGTGAAGCCCTTTTAAGGAAGATAAATTGTTCAGTGACACCAATGTCCATTACAATTACTGCTTTATTCCTGTGGGTGCTGTTCTGCATAACATACCTGGACTTTGCAAGGGTATTTTGTCACTATAGGGTGGTGAGTTTATAAGGCACTGTCCACATAGCACTGACCTTGCTATAAGTTATTTTTATCCACTGTCTCTAAAATCTGTAAAAGCTACAGTAAATGGTGTCCAGTTATAAACCAGAGTAATCCCCCTCTTGCACATCTTTAAACATAGCAGTCCAAATTCATCTTTGCTTGTAAATCCATAAATTGAATTGGACTTACACCAGGGACAATGAATTTAGCAGAATCGTGTTTAGAATTTAAAACAGAAGTCACAGTAGCCAGCTGAATGTTAGCTCATAACAATGAAAAGCCAGAAAATTCTAAAATGATCCTTTACCAGGGAAGAGAGAAGAAAAGCAGATTGAACACCTGTAAACAGTAACTAGTGGGTCATTACAGTAGCTTTCTTCAATGGAAACAAAAGTGCATTGGGATTTAGCTGAAATGGCTGTTGAAAGGGAGGATCGATGCAGTTGACTTCTGAGGAATCAGTCTGTTCCTTTTCTCACGCTTGCTTTCCCTCTCAGGACCGGATTCAATGCCCACTGAAGTCAACAGGAGTCCTCCAATGACTTCTGTGGACTTTGGAAGACCTTATGTGAAGTCTTGTATCCTTTAATATTTATCAATATTATTATTCATTAGTGATGATTTATTGACTTTGGAGATGCAGAAAGGCCCCTTAAAATGAGGCCTGGACAAAGGACCATGTATACAGGTACATTTCAGAATTGTAGGAAGCTTTGAAGGAAAAGAAGCAAGATGTACAACTCTGTCTCATTAACTGCTATGTTCACCTATGGAATTATAGACATGATGCAAGTATATAGTAAATTTTAACAACTGGAGTGATCTGAAAAGCAGAGGAAGGCAAGTACATAGACATACAAAAATCTAGTTTATGTATGGTTTCAGAGTAGCAGCCGTGTTAGTCTGTATTCGCAAAAAGAAAAGGAGGACTTGTGGCACCTTAGAGACTAACACATTTATTTGAGCATAAGCTTTCGTGAGCTACAGCTCACTTCATTGGATGAAGCCACAAGTACTCCTTTTTTTTTTAGTTTATGTATGAAATCCTGGCCCCACTGAAGTCAAGGGACTTCACCTTGTGTAGACATACTGACACATAGGAATTGCTTTTCTGGATTAGACCAGTGGTCCATCTAGTCTAGACAGCTTGTCTTCGATAACGGCCAGCCCTAGATGCTTCACAGGTAGGTTCAAGAAACCCTGCAGTTGCAGTTATCGGTTGACATATTCACAGGCCAATCAGAGCTTCTTTAGACATTGGACTTCACTCACCTTCCCTGCATGGGTTAGCTCCATCAGGCATATGGCTAAGAGTTTTACTGGTTTGGTTGCATCAATGTCAGTAATGGTAAACCAGAGCGACTGGAAATTGTGTCATTAAATTCTTCGGACCCTTACATTAGTCTTAACAAAAATCACAATGTACTGGGTAGTTTTGAATATACCTTCTACGCCATACCTATTTGCTTGCCTAGCTGTTTAGAAAAATCACACATGTGAACACTGAGTTTAGAAACAATTGGCTTGACCTTGGGCAGGGCTAAACCCATAATTCCCAATGAAATTCCTAGCACCTCCCAAAGTCAGGCCCTTGCTATCACCTGGCAAGCAGACACTATTCCCAGCCTTCTCTGCAAACAGTCCACATGTTATCCAAAGTCCAAACTCCTTCTGGAGCTTCACTTCATTAACATGGAAAACAACAGTAAGATGAAAGCTTATCTCAAACCTCCTCTACACCCCTGGTGGCTCCTTCTAGAATTCCCTTCCTAAGGCTTGGCCTTACTAGATTCACTCTCTCTCTAAAGCACCCCCTCTACCTCCCTTATCTCCAGGGGGGTGTTCTGCCTTAGTGCATCAGCAAACCAACATAACCCTTTCCTGGCATGATCACACATACTAACAGGGAGGGGGTTTCAGGACAAAACTGCCGCCTTGTTATACAACTTTCCAGTGAATCCTATATAGGCACATCTCTTACTAGAAAGGCATTGGCACTTTTTTTTCTGTTCAGCGTAGGAAGGAACTATACAATTATCTTATAGTTTATAGACAAGCACTGTAGCCACATACTCTTTCTCCTTCAAGAGACTTGCAACTGCTGTTCAAATGACCAAGTCTTACATTAAAAAAAGAAAGTTTTACCACTGTTCTGTCATGTCAATGCATGTATGGATCTCCCAGCAGGAACAGAGCACAGCATGCATCTCACAGCCTTGTGGTGACATTATGCAGAAGCAGAGAGTAAAAAGGGAAAGGTTATAGAGGCAATTTGTGTATTGCATTTACAGTTGAATGACCCACTCCTTTGTGCGGCCATGGCCTTCATTTCTACTCCATTGTATTGTGACAATTGTTATTTCAAGGACTGTGGTATCTGGACATTGAAATGACTAGGGTTTAATTCATAAGCAAGCTGACAATTGTTTCTTTTATTAAAGCTGCCACATATCTTACCATGTTGCGTACACCACTCACTGCTCCAGTGCACTCCCTCACAGCATCATGGGGCCCTGCAGCAGCTCTACCTCAGTTTCCCTTTAGTCAGCCTTTGGCCTAACCATAGCAGTGACTTGACCCTCCAGTCAAGTCTCCTTAAAGCATTTAACCCCTTCTGAGGTAATGGAGTCCTTTAGATGCAGTCCAATAAACAAAATGCAGAACCAAGTGATTCTTTGGCCCAGCCAGGCTCCATGCCCAGCCCCCTACAAAGGGATCCAGCCAGCCACAGTCCTCAGCCATCTCCCTGGCCCTCAACTAGCCCACCTCACTGCAGTCTTTTCTCCACTGGTGTAGCAGGGTCTCCTGCAGGTGCCTTCTTGCTCTCTGCCACCCTTACCACCATCTACTGCTGGGCTTTCTTCCTTTTAAGTCCCACACACTGTCCTGGGAAGTGGGTGGGGTTAATTGAACAGGGCCAACGGACCAAAAGTCTCTTGGCCCTCAAAGGAGCAGGACATCCAGTTACACGTGTATATGACCCTCATGTCAAAGGCCACAACTACACTGGGATTCCAGGCAAATGCATGAAGAGATCACATTGCTGGTTGAGCATCTAAAAACACACCAAGCAAAGAGCATCTGGAAATTCACGTGAGTTTCAGGTTTTCAGGAGATCAAGCACTTCCCAGATCAACTGCTAAAACCATGTCCCTAGCCTCTGTTTGTCAGAGGGTGGAGATGGATGGCAGGAGAGAGATCACTAGATCATTACCTGTTAGTTTCACTCCCTCTGGGGCACCTGGCATTGGCCACTGTTGGTAGACAGGATACTGGGCTGAATGGACATTTGGTCTGACCCAGTATGGCCATTCTTTTATGTTCTTATACTTTTTAATAGCACTGCAGTGTAAATGCTAGCAAAAATGGTAATCCCTTACTCTGCATCACATGATTGTGAATAATTCAAACATAACCCCACCAGTCAGAAAGCCAGGGCCTAATGAATCTTTCTATCTCCTGGGCAGTCAAGATGGAGCTGTTATATAAAGATCCAAGAATGGGATCAGGAACCTAGAACGCCTGAATGCTAAGCCTTTTGGGCATGGACTGGGTCTAATTCTGTTTAGTTAAAGCACCTTGTTCAGTGGGGCCCATTCCTGATTGTAGTCACTAGATGCTAGAGTAATATAAATGCTAACTATTAATGACTGTGGAAACCCACTGTCAGTGTGCATTGTGTGTCCCCCTCTTGTACCAGATCGACAGAGGATGCAAATTTCCTCCAGCTGTCTTCCAGAGACACTGTCTATTTAGCTGAAGTTGTAGAGACTCATGCTTTCAGCTTTGAAGGTCCCAGGTTCAATCTCTGGTGTATTGGCCTACACAGTATGTGACCCATTGTATCTGGGGCAGCCTGCACTGGAAATGCCAAGGTCAGAGCAGGCTGCAAAAGGGAGAGCAGATACTCCCAAGAATGGTGGGTAACACTGAAGTTAAACTCCTCAACCAGTCACAAACTGTGCTTCTTATCCCCCACACTGGTAATCAAGAAGCAAAAAACAAAGAAATCACACAGCTCCCTTTATTGTATTGCAGTCTCTGGCTCCCAATCAGCACCTAGATCTAGTACAGTGAGAAGTTATTTTAAACTCTGCTTACATATACAAAATGTTCTTCCAACTCCAAAGGGTCAGCCACATTACCAGGTCAGTATAGGTTTGGATCTTACCCAAAATACCACGCTGCCAGCCAGTCCTTTAGTGTCTAAAACTAAAGGTTTATTATAAAGAAAAAAGAAAGAGAAGAGAGATGTTAAATGGTAAAGCAGTCACATACATACAAAGACTTCTAAGTCCATATAGCAGGTTCCTAGCAGTATTGGTGAGTCTGCTGGCTTGAAAGTCCCTCTGGAACACATCCACGGCTTTGGTGGGTCATTCAGTCCTTTGTTCAGAGCTTCAGTTTGTAGCAAAGTTCTTCCAGAGGTAAGAAGCAGGATTGAAGACCAAATGGAGAAGATGCAGCTGCCTTTTATAGTCTTTTGCCATGCAGCCTGTGATTCCTTTGTTTCAAGCACAAGCTGCCCAGCACATGGCTTGAAAGCCTTAGAGTTCTCTCCATAGGCATGCCCCTACGTGCCTTGCTGAGTCATAAGGTGTATCTGCCTTCTCTCAATGGGTCAGTTGTACAGCTGATGGTCCTTAATGGGCCATCAAGCAGGCTAGGCAGTGCCGATGCCAAACTGTCTGTGGGTGTCACCCAGAAGCATAGCACAAGTTTGAAATACAGACATACATATCTATAACTCATAATACAAAGGTGATACAACCACATAAATGAGGTTATCATATCTGCTAAATTATAACATTTTTGCAGATACCTTACATGGCCTGTCTGGCATAACTCATTACAATTTTTCAACGTTAATATTCATAATATCCTCAAGTGTCGCCCAGATGCCATAAAGCATCACATGGTAGCCATTAGAAGTGCAGCCATGATAAAGATTCTTTGAGCGAGCCTTAGAAAATTATGTAACCTTTCTATTGTGGATACTACCACCAGTTTCACAAGGGTGCCATGAGGCTGAATTCATTCAAGTCTGTAAATTGCTACAGCAAGTATTGTTATTATATCCCTACTAGAGATCATCTGAAAAAAGGCGTTTCCTTTCCGCAGGAAATTGTGACGTATCAAAATCTGTTTTAATTCCCAACTGGAACAAAAAGCTGAAATACTGAAGTTTCCTGCAGCACAAAAATTCAAAGTATTTCTTTTTGGAACCATCGAAAAAGTCTATATGGAATTAATTGAAACAAAGTTGAAAAAAAATGCTTCAACATTATTGAAATGAAACGAGAAAGTCAAAACAATTCATTTGAACTTTTCCTGTCTAAACCGACATGTTTCCGTGAAACATTTGGATTTGGATGAAAATGCATTTTCTGGTGGAAAACTGTCCTATCAAAAACATTTGGACCATCTCTACTTCCAGCGCTAGCAAAAGAATAATCCTTTAGGGGCAGGCCAAAGGGGAGGTTGATTCTGACCCACTAACCTCACAATGCAATCAGAGCATGGAGGCTTTATATGGTGCACTTCTCTTTTAACAAATTATTTCAAATTGAGATTACACAACTGTGGCTTTTGCTGGTTTTATTTTTTTCATTTCTGTCATCCGCTAGCTCATCCATTTCAACAGATATTATTCAGCCTCCCTATCAATTTGATTTTTTTTCATCAGCATTATTATTTTCTGGCAGGTCTGAGGCTTGTTCACATACATAATTGATTATGTTTTCCATAACAGTACATAGAAATTAATTTCTATGTAATCATTCATTTCCTTTTTAATTTTGGAATCCTCCATACCACCAAAATATTTCTGGTCTCTTGGGTGTGTTAATATCTCTGATGTGATTAGGTGAACAAATTATAGGATAGCATTGTCATGCATTCCTGACAGCATGGTTGGTAGCCAATCAGCCCTCTACATCGGAAGCCACATGATATGATTCATTAATCCTGGGTATTGGCTCTGATTCTGATTTTCTGTTACTGTTGGGCATCTCTGCACCTTACTTTCTCTATCCATAAAGGGAGACAATACTTGCCATGACCCAACAGGGGCATTCTGAAGCTTGATCCATCAATGCCTGTGAAACTGCCTTAAGATTATTGGATGGAGCGGAGGGCATTATAGAAGGTCTAATCGCTATATGATTACGATGTTATTAATTAGTCCAATCTGGCATAGAAATTATGCACCAAGTCTTTGGCCTCGGCTTTCCTTCCTTTGCACCATTCCTGCAGCACAAAGGGAGCAATTCCATCCTGGGCCTCCACTATGGGGGAGGTGTGACAGATGCGAGATCCCTAAGATATTACTGCAAGTGAGCACAAGTTAGAGCAATTCCGAGGCTGCTGTAACTTGAATTTAGGGCAGAACTGGCCCCCCAAATCAGAAGTGTGCAAAAGCGGCTCCCTCACCCTGTGCACTGAATGGAGTGCTCTGGCATACCTAAAGATATAGGCAATTTTTCTAACTTCTTCTTTGCTGTGCACTTGTCTATTTGTTTTTAATTTGTCCACAAGGAATAGCCAAGGAAAGTAGCCTGCCATCTTTTATAATATAGTTTCAATAAAAAAGGAAGAAAACTGCTCAGGTTCTTAACACAGAAAATAGAATGCTGCAGTTAATGTGCAAGACTGTAAAGATGTGGTCATTGAGCAGCAGCTTGAAAAAGAGTATTTGGAAAAGGCGACTTTCAGAGACTGATGGAATTAACCAAAATTAATCAAGATAATTGAAAAAACCAAAAAGGCCAGATAACAATCATTAGTTTATTAACCTAGCCAACCCTTTGTAGCTCCCCCTTCTTTGGGCTAGCTGCTCCATTTATCTTGGATTGGTTGCCTATGGGTTAGATTGGATTTTTCAAACTTGGTCCAAAATGGATTTTTTAATATGCAGTACATAAAATCATATTGCATGAACTTAACAATACTCTAATGTAAGTGACATTCCAAGACCTTTCAACACACATTCTATGTGAATTTTCTATTGACTTCAACAGGAACAGAGTTAGGCCAATGCTGAATGATTTTGAAAAATCCCATCCCACGTACACAGAGTACACACACATTTAAAAATGCCATTGTGATATTCGCAGGTGGACCCATTTGTGTATGCAGAATGCCACAAACTACATACAATGGAGGCATTTAAGCATGGTAATCGCATGACTGAAATACAAAAGGGCCAATATATATGAAAAATCCCCACTTTGGGCATGAGCAATTGCTGGCTTAACAGCTGCAAAGTGATGCGGCCACAAACCCTGAGGGTAACTTTTTAGAAACTCTTTGGAAACTTGGCTCTGAAAATTCACGATGGAAGGAACCAAGGATCCATCCTCCTCTTCTTTTTTCATCAAGAACCCATATTTAGTAGGTGGTCCCTGTGATACTACTATTCCTTAAACAGCTAGTTTGGGTTCACACTTGCTTGCAGTACCATTATCACTATACCATACAGTAGAGCATTCCACATGCTAATCATTTTATTAGTGAACAAACGTTTTACTATGTTGGCACTCAATTCTCTGATGGGATAAACTGAAGTACCAGTGAAGTCAGTAAAACTGCACCAATTTACACCAGCAAAGAATTCAGCCATATATTCTCAATCTCTCCTCCCTAGCTCTCAGTTCATAGCCCCCAAATTATTCTCCTATGCCATCTTATAAATAGATCATTTTGTAGGCCATTTTAAACCTGTGCATCCTTTAATCACATGTTTTTCATGATCAGGTCACCATGTAATTTTTTTTTTGAGCAAAATATTTTTAGCTTAATAAGTCCTTAGTCATAAGAATTTGATGCTATTGACTTCACAATATTCATGCAAGCTCATATTGTTTTCCCAGCAAATGCTCGCTGTTTTAGACAATTTAGAGAAAGCCCCCAATATTACAATGCACGAAAACACATACAAATCAACTTCAGACTGTAAAATTCTTCAGTCAACCCGCTATGAAGCACATAGGTTGATAATAACTGACGGCATAGTAGGGAGGAATGATCAGAGGAGGGGATGAGGGGAAGTCAGGGAAATCTAAGATCTAATCTTGGCTGCCAGTGACTTGTTGTCAAGCCTTGAGCAAATAATTTAACTCTTCTGTCTCAGTTCCGCTTTTGTAAATTGGGCAAAATGATACCTGTATCTCAGGAGTCGTGTGTACAGTGTTTTAAGCATGTAAAGCACCAGAGCATGGCCAAGTATTTTTGGTATGACTATTAATTTTTCAACTCTTGTTTTTCCTGTGGGCCCTGCAGAAGTGCTATGTTCAACAGCTTCATGTTCCTGAGTATCAAGGTAAAACTTGCTTCAAAGGAGCCAAACAAGCATACATATATTGTAGAGTAGAAGTACTTTGCACAGACCACAGTGCCGTTGTTATAGCACAGTATAGCTTAAGAATAGTAAGTTAGGGAGGGGAAAAAATGGTTTCTAAATAAACAGCCTGCCTTCAACATTTGGTATTCCCATTAATAAATATTTTTTAAAGGTTCTGACTTGTAACTGGAAGTGCTGAAATACTCAGTGAATTTCCAGCACGTTTAAATCACCTGTGCAAACCTGACCAGACTTTTGGGTGCTTATTTAAACCAAAACTCCCATGCAACATAAATCTAAACTTTTGCAGAGGTGATGCATTTGAGACTGGCATTGACTACGTGACTCAGAATGGCACTGACTGCTTGAGTTTGGAAAAGGAAGGAAGGCTGTGCCCACTGCAAACACTACAGGGACACAAGAAGTAGTTCCTTCACTGTAATTAATTCTTCTCAAGTATTTCAAAACGTATGTTGGAACTCCATAAAGGGACTTGATCAAAATCAAAACAACTTTAGGTACAAGTCCCCTGTCACTAATAGGTTACTACCAGTTTCTAATTTCAGTCTCAACCTCACTTATAAAACAGCATAAATGTAATCACTGAATTTAAATTGCATAGTCCCTAAGGTTTTGGAGCAGCAATTGTTGTTAATTTAATACAGAATCCAAGTGCTTTACATGAAGTCATAGCGCTTCTCAAAAACCCTAAAAAATGTTATCAAACTGTATTTTACTTTCTAATGATCCTTTCCATGCTTCGATTATCTTATTATTCGTTTCAGAGTAGCAGCCGTGTTAGTCTGTATCCACAAAAAGAAAAGGAGTACCTGTGGCAACTTAGAGTCTTTAAGGTGCCACAAGTACTCCTTTTCTTATTATTAGTATTAGGCATTTCACCAGCATAAATGTCTTTAATGAGATATCACTCGTTAAAATACAACAAAATTAGTTTTCAAACTGCAAAAGCACTTCCAATTCTCAAGACTCAGAACTATTCCATTAGAGTAAAAATCTAGATAGAGTATTCCCAGCTCTTCCCAGTAGTACTCTGAGGTTTCAGTCTATTTTCATGTTTATTTGCCTCCACTGTATGAAGACTTACATTTGAAATGATATTTGAGTCTTTGAAACTAAAAAAGACAATGAATTCAGGATCCAAAGAGCGTCTCACTGTCTGTTAATCTCTGTAGCCCGTTGTAATACCTTGCTGTAAATTCTCAAATGTAGGAAGCATACATTAATTATAGACCTTTCTAATTCAGGTGATACTGGGCACCTTCCCACATAGAGACACCTATCTGTATCTGCAAAAAAGACTGGAAATCTGACTCCTCTGTAAGATCAATACACTAATTATCTTTGAAAATGATAGCGTATGTCATGGCAATGGGCATCTTTTATGCAGTCAGAAATATGATGTTATGACTGAAAGGAATGGTATTGTGGTGGTATTTGTAAGTGATATCACAGAAGACAGCAATTCCAAATACCCAACATAGCCACTGGTAAATTAAATATTTGTAACATAGATGGATCCCAAGCAAAACTTCAGGGCAGTTCAGATTTGGAGCTAGATCCTAATTTCCTGCATAATCCAAATCATTATAGTGGACAAAATCAAAACTCTAGGTCCAAACAGCCCCAAAACTTCGGGAAAGTTCAGCTATCTATTGCAGTCTGACTGTTGTAAATCATCTTTAACTTGTAGGCAAGCTTAAAAGTTGTCTAATGGACAAACCTGATGGGTCAAATACTTGGTTAATCTATCTGTCCAACTTAAATACTCAGCAAAAACGTAACAGGCCATGGCAGAATCTCAAGCTCTAAACATCTGTCATGTTAATATCCCTGCAGAGTCACAATTTGTTTTTAAGAAGGTGACCTAAAATCCTGTTTCCACAGCAGTTAGTTGTGGGATGATGCAGATTGATTATATGGGAGACATGAACACATAGGAAGCTTTCAAGCATTGGACATGTGTGACGATGAGCAGTGCAGAGGAACAAACGAGACAGTAAAAAGCAAACTTTAAAAATAAAATGATGTTATGAATCAAATAAGATTCAGCATGAGCTTTGGTGAAACAGCAGTGGTTATAAGGTATGTGCACCAGCTCTCTTGCTCACACACACAGAGACTGTCTTCCACCTTACATAGTCATTTGTCCCTGTGGAAAGTGCATGTACAATGCTACCATTCTTATTTCACTATTTGGGTACAGAGCTGTAGAAAATCAGGCCCACGGATACGTCAAAGCAGTTAGCTTCACAGAGAGGGATCCAGCTGAATTTGCTATCTGATAAAGAAGAATCAAAAAAGGCTAGAGAAAAGTGATACTTAAGCGATCTCTGAGCTCTAAGAAAAAACACTCCAAAAGGGTGACCCCAAACATGCCCCATGACAAATCCTGGTGGGATAAATATGATGGGCCTGGCAAGGAAACAAATGCAATCAACGAGGAGGTTTCGATTTGTTTTAAAACAGTGTCAAACAAACAAACAAACCAACGGTCCAGAAAGTTTTCTGCGAAAATAAATCTAGCACCATTGATTTTTCTACAATTGCTGTCTACAGGTAGAAGGAAAGGCCTTAGCTGTGCAAAATACTTGCTCAGTGTGCCCAACTGCAAGCAGATTAAGAATGCATTAAGAATATGGCACAGTAAAGTTTTCTAGCATCCTGGGGTTTTTGAGAACTAGGTCACAGCACTAGGACAGGTCAAAAATTCCATTTTTTAAAAAAAACCAGAAAATTGGGTTTTCAACTAAATAACTTTTTTCATGGAAAGTGTCTGCTTTCTGTAGAAAAATTTTGCTTTTTGTCCAAATAAGGAATCAAACAGTTTTTAGTCAAAACCCAAACACTTTTGGCTGAAAACCAAAATTTTTGAGTAAAAAATGCCACTATGGGGCCTTGCTCCCCCATTCTTCCTATAGGTCAGGCTCCCCTGACAGACTATATCTCTCATGATGCACCACGGCCATGATGAGTACCATGATGCACTGTGGTGGCTCAGCAAGATGGTTCAACATGTGAAATGTAGTCTGGACAAGGAGCCTGGCCCATAGAGGAGAATGGGGGCATTGGACTGGCAGTCAGGAAATCAGGGATCTCTTCCTGGCACTGACCTGCCCTGTGAAACTGGGCACTTCATTTTACTTCAGTTTCCTCTCTCACCCTTTGTCAGTACTGTTTATTTACATTGTCAACTCACAGAGGCAGGGACTGTCTCTCACTATGTGTTTGTAAAGGGCCTAACACAATGGGGCCCTGATCTCAGTGACAGGAGTCACTGTAATACAAATATAGCAATAGTTCCACTAGAGTCAATTACTGATTGATTTACATCAGTAGGAGGATCCAAGTGCTTAAAGTTAGTCATGTGTGTAAGGACCTAGGTAAATTTTGGCAAAAGACAGTCACCACCATGCACAGGGAAAGTCAGTTAGTCAGGAGAGGTGGCGGCCCAAAAGCTGGAGCAGCACAAGGACCACGGTAATCGTGAAGAGAAAGTTACAGTCCTTGGGAGGGATGCAAAGAATGAATTTCATTCACTTGCCACATTTAACTAAAAGTATTACTGTGGCAGCTGCTGTACCTGCCTCCGAGAAATGTTAGAAATGCCACCCCAACAGTTAGGAAAAGTTCAGGATCTAATGATGAATCCGTTTACAGCAACAACTGCCTTTTTTCAAAGAACTACACTCACATCTGGAATTAAGTTTCTGTAACCCCCGAAAGAAACCTATGCTATTGCATAGTAACATAGATGACCACTCTGGTGTTCAGTCTGAATCTCCTGCAGTAAGATCATAAAGATATTGAATATTTTGGAAGTGTCTACCCCAGTCCAGTTCCAGTGGTCAGACCTTCAGACACTAGCCCCCTCTACTGCCAAAAAAACCAAAACAAAACACACAAAACCCCCACCATTAGAAATGGCATTTTTGTTGGCAATCTTAGCAAAGTATTAAGGCTAAATTTTTCAAGGATACTGTACGTAAATGATTCGGATGTCCAATTTCCATTAAAATTAAACCGGGTGTCCAAATCCCATCCTAACCATGACTCAGGGAGACTCACCTTTAGAACTGTTTTTTTGCATATCAGAGTCAAGTAGCGTGGGCTGAAAAAACAAAATTTCATTTGAGGTTTCAACATTTTGTTTCTATTCCAATGCAGAATGAATCTAGAGCCTTTGTTTTTCTTTTGTAAACAAAAAAATTCAAAAAAGAGACTTGGCCCAGGGTCTCCCATGTTCCAAGTGAACCTTAACCACCAGTCTATAGAGTCAGACTCTCCCTCTGTCATTCTCTTCTATTGGAGCCGTTCCACTCTGCACAAATAATTAAATATTCACTAGGGCAGAGAAAGAGAGAGTGAGAGAGAGTGCTCTCTAGCCCAGTGCTTAGGGCAATCACTGCTCTGCCTGATTCATACCAAAGAGTGGACTTAAACCTGGATCTCCTATCTCCCAGGTGAGCGCCCTAACCACTGGGCTTTCGGCTATTTTGAGGTGGGGCTCTCTCCCTGGTTTTGACCAAAACATTCATCCTGGGCTTTAGGAAAATTTAATCAAAATGGAAGTTCTCAGTGAATGCAAATTACCGCAGTGTAAGGTTTGTCTTTATCTAATGGCCACTCTTTTGGAGTTTGACTTTAATGCTTTTTCATTTGACGCAATGTACCACAAAAGCAAAATGCAGCTGAAATAAATTGCTCTAAGAGAGGAACTTGAGTTATTTCAGCTTTGTGATGCTTACTTCTTTCAATCAGGTAGTTCTCAGCTTTGCAGATAAAGTTGTCTCTCATAGCTACGTGGCGGTTCTCCCATAAAATCTTAGTGTGTACGGTTTCACAGCACCACAGTATGAGTGAGAGAAATTATTTCTTAGATCATCTAGTCCATTCCCTTTCCAATGCAAATTTATATCCTTAGTCTCTAATGCTTTCTTGAACAAATGACTCAAGCAATGGGACCCCCATCTTGAGAGACTATGGGCCTGATTCTCTCACCTACACCACTGTAAATCCCCTGATCAGCTATTCCTGGTTTGCAGGGATGGAAGGGACAGGAGAATCAGCTCCATTACTTCAGGACATCTATTTCAGTCTGTGATAAAAAAGTTCTGGTTATGGATCTAGCGTTTCCAGCTCTGTTTGCTCGACAGCACAACGAGAACCTGAACATTTTCAGTGTGTTAGCTCACCTCCACCATCACAGTTCACCAAAACAATTAACAAAATGACAAGGCAAAGGTCCTTCAGTCTTTACAATGTAGATTTCAATCAGCTGTGATGTAATAGTAAACGAAGGACTTTTGTTTGTACAGACCATGAAAAATTTTATCTCAATCTTCTGAAGACTGGGTTTTTTCCTTTGAAAGTTTCTGGTACAAAATAAGCCTCTGCATCTCCCGCTTCCCCACCCCCACACCTCTCTGGAAACAATGACAGACTCATTATCCCAGGAGAACTGTTTTAATTTGCAAGGCTATCTTTGTGAACCTTAAAATAGCATTGAAATTACGTGCATTCCTTTTCATCCAGATTTGAAATGCAGAAAGGAGTTGGCCTTTTTCTCTTGGGTTTGCAGTATTCTGCGCCTCAGTCCCCACATAAATAAGAGAAAGGAGAGAAACAAATGTAAGTGGGAATACAGCTCCTAAAAATCCTAAATATGTCATTCATAACAACCCTCTCAAGATTTTAAGAGCCAAATACATGGAGATGACAAAGGATGTTATGCTTAAAAAACAAAAGCATTTATCTGAAGCTGGATTTTTTTTCTTAGCCAGTGTGGGGTAAGTCATTTTGCACCCCAGTTTTCTTCCAGGCCATTTATACCTGGCCAATATATTTTCAAAGCAGAATTTTCTTTTCCCCTTGAAAGACGTGGGATCCTCAAATACCAAGGGCAGAGTGGAACTCCAGTGAATAGCCATGACGTGCTTTTTGTTCTGCACTGATGGAAGCTCATTCCATAGAGGAAGAGAGTCATGGCACTAGCACTCTTCTGGCTAATTCTCAGGGCACCACTGGTGACAGCTTCACCTGCCTCTGCCTTTAGTGAGATGTCAGCAATCCAGAGAGGGAGACAAAGAGAGGAAAAGAATTCAAAACAGAGAACTGTTCTAAAAACTCCTCTGAAATCATGGTTGGCACACCTGCCAGGGCAATCCCAGAAATCTGGATTTAACTCTTAGCTCTGCCACAAACTCTCTGTTTGACCTTGGGCAAATCACTTAATCACCCTGTGCCTCAATTTCCTATCTGTAGAAAGGGGAAGATACTTCCTTTCTTCCACCCTGTGTCTATCTTGTCTATTTACACTATAAGCTCTTCAGGACAGGGACTACCTGTTATTCCGGGCCAAATTTTCAAAACTGCACATTGGCTGTATACTGGGTTAGTCTACGCAACAATTGAACTCCCGCGACTGGCTCAAGTCAGCTGACTCAGGATTGTGGAGCTAAAAATTGCTGTGTAGACATTAGAGGCTGGACTCCAGCCCAAGCCTGAATATCTGCATAGGAATTCAGAGTAGCAGCCGTGTTAGTCTGTGTCCGCAAAAAGAAAAGGAGTACTTGTGGCACCTTAGAGACTAACGAATTTATTTGAGCATAAGCTTTCGTGATGCATCGGATACATCCGATGAAGTGAGTTGTAGCTCACGAAAGCTTATGCTCAAATAAATTCGTTAGTCTCTAAGGTGCCACAAGTACTCCTTTTCTTTTTACACAGGAATTTTTAGCCTTGCAGCCCAAGCCCCGTGAACCTGAGTCAGCTGACCTGGGCCAGCCACAGCCAAGCAGCAGGTCTTTTATTTCAGTGTAGATGAACCCACTGAGAGCTAAGCTCTTTTGAAATCTGCCATAGGACTCACAATGGGAGCTGCTGGGTACTGGGAATTTTGGAGTATCTGACTCTTATTTAAATATCTAAATGGGAACTGAGATCTTTTCAAAATCTGGCTGCAATTGTGGGTGCAAAACCCAGGGAAATCCAGCCCTGAGCTGTTTTGAAAATCTGTTTCTTTGTGTTTGTGCAGTGCCTGGCACGATGGGGGCATGATGCATTCCCACAATATACATAATAGTAACAAAAGAGTTTTGCAGGCATGTAAGCATTTCAATGGTGCTCAAAAGTAAGTAAATCACCACTGGCTCAGAAATACTCACATGTTCAGTTTTACTTTAGCTTGGGGGTTGGGTTGGAAGTATAGGAAAGAAAATATGTATAACAACTCCTCTCTCGATAGATAGATAGATAGATAGATAGATATTCTGTCTACATTAAAGCAGAGTGATTCTAGAGAATTCATACTAATAATGTAGGACAAATACATCTTGAGTTCTCATTTAAGTACTACCATTCCTGAAAATTTAAAAAAGAAAAAAAAATCAATGTTAATTGAATGTGTTTCCAGAAATACTCCAAATGACTCTATTAAAAAACCCCCACCATGTCTGGTGAAGCAGACCCTGTTGTGAATATTAATAGACCGTCTAATAGTGCTACTCTCTGTTTATTATCTCCTTTATTCTCTCTCCCCATGTTTCCACGTGGAAACTCTGCAATAGTGAGAAAATTGACTACATGAACTCATTCTGTCTTAATCTCTCCTCATTAGGACTAGGGATAAAATGTATCTGTCATTTTTGTAGGCTCACTCTCTCTCATCATATGGCCTCTATCATCCTCTTTAGTACAAAAAAGTAAGCAGATGTGCATAAAGATGTACCACTAATGAGAGTCATGACCTACAGATGACATTACCCCTGATAAGCTGGGATAAGCTCTCTGTATGCAGGTAGGAAGAGGACAAGTTCTCTGGGGCATTGTAAGATGACACGAGGATGAAGGGATGCAAAAGAACAGACATAAAAGATGGTAGTCACTCAGCTCGACCCAGCAACTGGAGATGGAAATCATACAAGATTGGTTGCCAAGCAGTTAAGTTTGTGGCCCCACAGCACCTGTTGCTGAACAAGTAAGCAATAGGAACTATGCACGTGAGAAAGGATAACCTCAGTGGGAGTTTCACAGATGGAGTGTTTGCAGGATTCATAGATTGCAATAATTCAATCTGACCTCCTGTATAACACAGGCCATAGAGATCCCCCAAAATAATTCCTAGAGCAAGCTTTTGGATCAGGATATTTACTTAGGAAGTGCTTCTTCAATGAGCTTGGGGAGACCAACCAGAGGCTCAAAAATGCAGGAAATCCATTTTTTAAATTGCGCAATCACTCCAAAAGGAGAGTATCCAGCTCTTCAATATCATAGTGTTAAGTACTATATTAATATCAATAAGCACAGATGGGTTGGGTATAAATAATGAGGGTCAAAAATACATCTGACAAAGGTAAAGCGTTTGATTCTTATTTAAACAAAGGCCCCTTTGGACCTCTCTGGCAGCGTAAAGGGACCTTAAACTGGATGTTGCATAAATGAAAATCAGGTTCAAAATATCTATGTATCTTAGGTATTTATAGGCACCGATCACCTTGGTGTATAAGCACCAAGTGGCTAAAACCCAGAGTTTGCAAAGTCACAGCATATCTGACCAGACCACAAACGTGAAATGGCATTCTCCTCTGATCCTTGGGGAACCACCATCTGTGAGGCAAGATGCTTCCTGACCAGCTCATTAGTGCCTCTGCATTGCAATCAACCCTTTGCTAACCTTTGGGCTGTTCACTAAATGAGTGTGCATCACAATGCATCCGTAGGCACAGTTTGATTGTGCTCTCTCCGGCTGATCACCTACCGCTGTGCTCAGTATGGCTCTGTTCTATTGCAAATTTGCTGCTTGTATGTGCGGCTGCTGGGGGAGGGGTAGGAGGATGCAGAGCAGGGTTATCCCTCAAGTCAAAGGAAGCTCTGAGCATGAAGCTTTTACCAAACTAGACTGCAGTGTTTATACCAGGCTAACCTTAACTGCAGATAAATATTGTTAGGTTCAACAATTTCCCACCTCTCCCTTTCTTTATTCATGTTGCTAACAAGACACGTTGACTTAAATGGGACCATAATATACTATTCAATGAGAGTCAGGAAATCAGACTCCGGCCCTATATCCTTTAGCCATAAAAAGTTACAGATAAATCCAAGCCATTTATCCCAATCTCCCCACTTCAATTAAAATATGACTGGAACAAAACCAAATCCCAACCGACAAGGTTTTATAAAACCTAACACAATCCATTCCCTCTCCCCCATATCTATGGTAATAAAAACATACATCACACTCAGTCACATGAGCTTGTGGGCAAGTCTCATGGGGCTGTAAACTAAGCAGAAATAATAGTGCAGAACATTCCTGCCCATCAATTTTTGCTCAAATTTAACAAGGAAGGGCAAACAAAACATTTTTAAGGGAAGTCCAACTGTAAATATAACCTGGTGCATAAAAGCAGCTGCTGTTTATGGTTGTGAAATAGTGGGAGGTTTTTTCTTTTTTCCTTTTTACCATACAGGAGAGAATAATTAAATCCAGTTGAACAGAAATAGGTACTGTAAAGGCTACCCTCACAAATGACATAAAACTGAATCTGTCAGGAGAAAGTCAAGAACATATTATTTTCACCATGCATCTTCATTTCTACAGTGAAAATTCCTGAAATGCAGCAAGTGGCATGGGAGAAAAAGAAAAAAAAAAAGACACCATCGCTAGGATAGCAAACCCAGAACAAGTATTTGGTATATAACATGTTCAAGCTGAACTAAGCCGTTCCCCATAAAACAGGTCTATTCTAATCAATGGTGGGCACAAAGAGATGTCCCCATCAAAACTACTGTTATTGGAAAAAAAGAACATAATGTAACCTCAGGACAGTCAATTCATAAACTGACTCAGAATACTTAATACAGATCCAGTGAAGAATGAGTTTGTCATGAAGTTGAATCGTGTCTCAGGAGAGGGGGAGGATTGTAACAGCTGCCTGATGGCCAATTTATAGTTTGTCATTGCAGCTGACTATAGAGGAAGGTAAAGAGTGATTTACTGAGGGTTTTTTTCCCCCCACTAAAAAGAAATATAAAATGCTCCTATAAAGGGAGCTAGTTTGTCAGTGAAAGATCCACTGCGAGCTTACAAACCAGTTTTCCTTCTCTCAGAGTAGAGGCTACCCCCAAACTGTGCAATAGGGGAGGATTAAATTTTGGAGTAAATTAGACCAATAATGGTATCTAGTTGGCATATTAATTCAAGCTCAGCAGTTTCTCGTTGGAGTCTGTTTTTGAAGCTTTTTTGTTGCAAAATTGCCACCCTTAAGTCTTTTACTGAATGGCCAGAGAGGTGGAAGTGTTCTCCTACCGGTTTTTGAATGTTATGATTCCTGATGTCAGATTTGTGTCCATTTATTCTTTTGCGTAGAGACTGTCCGGTTTGGCCAAACCGGTAGGAGAACACTTCAAATTAGATACCATTAACTTGGGTTTGAATAGAGACTGGGAGTGACTGGGTCATTACACTAATTGAATCTATTTCCCCATGTTAAGTATCCTCACACCTTCTTGTCAACTGTCTAAATGGGCCATCTTGATTATCACTACAAAAGTTTTTTTCTCCTGCTGATAATCACTCATCTTAATTAATTAGCCTCTTACAGTTTGTTGGTAACTTCCACCTTCTCTGTATGTATCTATGTAATCTTCTTACTATATGTTCCATTCTATGCATCTGATGAAGTGGGCTGTAGCCCATGAAACCTTATGCTCTAATAAATTTTTTAGTCTTTAAGGTGCCACAAGTAACCAAGGGTTTGTGATTTAATGAGCAGCTGCATCAATGAAAATAAACCGGGAAATGCTAAAGATTCAGCACAACAAATACCCTCCTCCCATCTCCCCTGGCAATGTATAATGATTAAAAGAGGAGGAAGAAGAAAGAACAAACAAACAAACAAAAAACCCAAGCTAATCTGCAAATAGGGAGAGGAACTGAAATGTACATGCCTGCCTACAGAAAAGGGATGTGAAATAAATGGTGAAGTAAACACGGCTGAGGAGAAAACAGAATTGAACGGCTAGAAAGGAGAAAAGTAGCACAAGGCATGTCAGGAAATGAGAATAATGAAAAGGAGATTAAGAAATTAAAATAAGCGAGTGGGAGCACATAGCATGCAATTTAAAATGTAAATACCATGCAGATGCAACACAGCTCTGCAGAACATCCAAAGGGCACTGACTGATTACAAACAGAAAGCCCTGTGTATTCTGAACATCGCTACTTTTTGACACACAGCGTAACAATGAAATAGCCCCACACATCACTGGGTTCTGTCATTTTTGATCTGGAAGTGGAGTCTTGCGGCTTGCTTCAAATATGGTGTATGCTTTATAGCAACAGCACCCTACCCGTCTGGGGAGCGAGGCAACCAGGCTAACATTCAGCCATGCCAGCCATTTCCCCAATGCATCCCCTTCAGCTACATGTGACCTGATCTGTGATGGAGCTTGGGGTCCTCAGAATCTTGAGACTAGCATTTGGAGCAAAACTAGATGAATTTTGAATTGAGAACCTTAAGAACAATATTAATAAATTATTATATATAGTAGCCATATTATGGTAATCCCTCTCTAATTTGAGGTAATTAGTACGGTAACGGGGAAGTCGTGTATCTGAGTACCTCAAAAACTTATTTAAATGAATTTATCCTCACGACAGCCCAGTACTATTATTCCCATTTTACAGACGGAAAACCAAGGCAGAAAGATAGACTAACTGGCATGGCCAAGCAGAGAACTGAGTCTGGGTCTCCTAGGTCCCAGGGTAGCAGCCTAATTACTGAACCATCCCTCCTCTCCTATTTTTAACAGTACAGTACCAAAGGCGCCAACCTAAAGGCACCAACTGATATCGGGACCCAGTTATGCTCATCACTGTATGTACAGATAGTGAGAAACAGACCTTGCCCTACAGAGTTTACAGTCTAAGGGCCAGATTCACCAACACTCACAATGACTAGTACCATGCTTCTGAATAGCCCCATTAATTTCACCGAGGCTCCTTGCAGTGTAAAGTACTACTCGATGTGAGTAAGAGTGGAATAATTTGGCCCTGAATTAGCAAAACAGACCAAGGATGGGAGATAAGAGGTAAGGAAAGAGCTGGCTTCTTTCTCTGATCCTCAGAACCTTACATTTCACATATAACTCATTCCCCAAAGCAGGTGTTTTTCTAAGGACATCAACAAGTGGAAGCTAGTGTTTTTCCTAACACAACTGTTACTGCTTGCACTAAGGACTTCACTGAACCTGTGTGTTTCTGTAACATCATGTTGTTGCCGTTCAGTCTCTAAGCAATTATAGTTTACAATCCTCTGCTGAAGTGCAAAATTACACACAAGCAAGAGTTAGCTGTGCAAATTTATGACTGTGCGTCAAAGTGAATCATTCCACATCCTCACCCACCCCTCTCATACTATGTTAAATTAATAAAACAATCTGCAATGACACTATTGATTAATTTAATAGCTTAACTCAAATGTTATACAGTACTGAACTCTGGGAATTATGTTAAAAAAAAAGAGAGACACACAATTACCATGATGGCAGAGGTGTAGTTTTCCTTATATGAACCACCACTGCATGAAGCAAACATAAAACCACAGCTCTGCACCTCTTTCCAGAGCATTATTTCACTTCATATTATTTGCAATTAGGGCTCAATTGAGTAACAAAGTTGTCAAGCTGGCTGTCCTGCACTGTATATAGATTTGGCCTGGGACGTGATGGTGGTGGAGAGGCTTCTGCAGCTGTTCATAGTAAAAAGGGGTGGATGATTTTAAAAAAATCCATTCTAATATTTTGGATCGAATTTATCTCCTGACTAATCATAGATTAATACTATGAATGGAAAGAATACTATGTCTTTGTTGCATTGGTGTACCTGCGGCCATACCAACTTGGGCTGAGATCCACTCACAACTTAAACCGTCACCAGGGTAGTGGTGGGTCAGGATTTCCCTGGCCCATCTTTGAGGAACACCTGGAATATGTGGCGGTTTCCCTGTGCGTTGAGACTGAGCATGTTAGGGTGGCTGTGCTGCCATCTTTCAGATAAGAGGGTAACCGAGTTCCTGAGCCCCTGCAGTCATTAAACATCATGATAGGTTTTAGAAGTGTAGCCCAGTGTGCGTGTTAATTCCTCTCATAGGCATGTCATCCAAGCACCGCCTAGCCCTTTGTGAACTTGGAAGCTGAAAGGGGCTATGTGTGGCCTAGATTCCAATAGCTTTACTGGCACTGAGCAGTCCCTTGCTCCGCAGTAGTTCCATATCAATGTTGCATAGTAACTGTCAGCTTCCAAAGTCACAGAGTGCTAGACTGTTACTTAGACCTAGACAACAAGTCCATAGAGGGGAGTACGAGGGATTTAAAAGGTTTGAGTAGGGAACCCTAAACATGCTGCCCAGCACAGCTGAGCCTGTGTGGAGGACGAAGTACTTTGTTCCTGGTACGAACTACTAGCCATTTACTTCTGGAGCAAAAGAGGAATCAGGGAGATCATTCTGATTCTCAGTGTCCATTTCCTGGTCTGCCCCTGGAGCAGTGTAACTACATATTGCCCCTAGTTTTGGGCAAAATATTGATCACCTGGTAAACAATACTCTGTGCAAATCTAGCTCAGGTTTGGAGGCTAGCTGACCAACACTGTCAGACGGACCAATAGCGTCTCACAGTTTCCTTGTGCTTACCTGTCTGCATCCACCTGTTGTCCTATATATAGATTGTACTATTGGGGTGGAGACTGTTTCTGTGTTTGTACAGCCTCTAGCACAACGGCATTCTGGCCTGTGACTGGAGTTCCGCCGCAATACAAGTAATAAATAATGATGCTGCACAAACCAAATTGGCACAGTCAGTCTATGTTCAGGAAAAGTCCAAGGCTGGAATAGCAGGGATGATGTATGTTGGGAGCAAGGGACATTGACAGATCTGTTCAATTGCTTTCCTTTGACCATGTGATCCGTTTCTGACTTTTATGGGCACCAGAGGTCCCTCCCAGTATTTAGTCCTAAATAAATGGCAAGGAGAATTACTTTTTAAATTATTTATGTTTCAGTCGCTGGATGAGAAAAATGCACTGCTGCTTGGGAATAAAACGTCACCTACAAGATGCCAGGCAGTTCTCTCGGTGTTTATTACAGCTATTATTATTACTTGTGAACAATGAGACCAACTGCATGGCTACAGGGACCAATTTCTTGGTTTTTATTAAATGGGTTCAATGGCATTTATCATATCGGTCAACATTATGGGGTAAATCCAGCTCTACAGTGCACAAGGTGCTCGCTGCATTGGAACTGGAGTGGCTCCTCTTTGGAGGGGTGGCCATGGGGAAGTCAGCATCTCTAGCGCACTGCGCTGATAGAGGCAGGGGAGTGGACCAGTCTCTCCCCAGGAAAGGATGGGAGTAAGCTCAGTGGATCTTGGACAGGATCTAGGACCAGCCACTCCCCCCCTGGAGTGGAGATGTAAAACCAGAGCAAAAGTTACTGAGGACCTATAGCTGTAAGTAGTGGCTACAAAGCAGCTATGGAGTGGGGTTTGGAATTATTTCCCCCTTTCCCTCTCCTCTGACCTTCACATCTCAATTACACAAATGTAGGTTGTCCTCTGAGTTCACTGGCAGCTCTAAAGTCTAAATTCCCAGACTTGGCAGATGTAAGAGGCAAGAGTTGAAATGTATAGTTCACATTTTAGAGGGCTGAGTGACTGGATAAACAACATAAACCAATATTATCTAAGTCTGTGGATAGAAAACCAACTCCACAAAATTAACTAAATATATGTGTTGTGTAATGCTTGTGGAGAGGAAGATTGGCTGTATAAATATTTGGATTATAAACACTGCTCTTGATTCATTTAAAAGGAGCTCTTTGTATCTTTTTAACTTCTTCCTCCCCGCCCCCAAACAATGCTATTAAAAAATACTAAAAAGGCACTATTCCTCAGCAACAGCTACACAACAAATGAAATGTGGAGTTTTTAGGCCAAGTTGTTTTAGAAAGATAAGACTAAAAAAGAGTCATTACAATTTTAACAAGTAAACTACAGCTGTACTTCCAATAGGAAGGATGGTCTTGCAGCTAAGACCCAGGGCTGGGGGTAAGAAGATCTAGGTTCAATGTTTGGCTCTGCCACAGACATACTATAGGACCTTTGGCAAATCACTTCACCTCTCTGCGTCTCAGTCCCCATTCATAAAAGAGATAATAATAATAGTCTCTGTCTGGCTTGTCTATTTAACAGCAAGCTCACTGTGGTAGGGACTGAATCACACTCTGTGCTGAGCTGTTTTGAAAATCCAGCTGTAAGCATTTGCATTTTCCTCAGTCTCAAAACAGGCTGAGCCATTTTAGCTCAAACTTTACACAAAGAGAAGCCAGGCCTGGAACGTTTCAGTCTGAAAGGAAGAGCTAAGCACCTGGAAGGGGACTTTAACATGACCTCTCACTCTGTAGTCCAGGTATAAGATAGAGCTATGTATAACAGAATAGGGAAAAGGCACTTTATATATATATATATAACAACATGCAATCATTTGAAAGCAGCCCAGCCAACTTTCATGACCCTGGTAGGAAATTCTTGGGTCAGATTCTGCATGACTAAATCAATGACAGTTTTGCCTGAGTAAATACTGTGCAGAGAGGCAAGGTGGGTGAGGTAATATCTTTTATTGGACCAGCTTATGTTGGTCAAAGAGACAAGCTTTCAAGCTGTTGTATAGATCAAAAGCTTGTGTCTTTCACCAACAGAAGTTGGTCATATGAGATGTTACCTCACCCACCTTGTCTCTCTAATATCCTGGGACCAACACGGCTACAACAACTCTAAGTACTGTGAAGTCAGTCACACCCATAGTCCTTTTTATTATAATGGGCCAGATTCTTGATACACTTATTCATGACGAGTACCATCTTACTGTGCAAGTGGTCCTATGGAAGCCTACAGTCTAGATTCTGATGCATCCAAGGTCTCTTGGATCTGAATGGAACTCCTAGCAGACACAGGTATTACTCAATGTGAGCATGGTTAGTAAATTTTGACCAGTGGTACCACTTATGGCATAAGGTAATAATCAATGTGTGAACAAGAACCTTGAAATCTGACCCCAGGTAATTTACAAAAAAGAATCTTTTCTAGTTCTCTTCAGGAGGGGAGGCTCAGCAACGTAATAATTCCACCAGGGCTCAAAGGGCTCCTTGTTGGATACTACTTGTGAAATGTTAAAAAGCGCGCACGAGAACAAGATCTTCACAACACAACCACGGAATCTGTCTATACAACTGTCCCGATAAACAAAAATATTTCAGAATTAATTAACACAATTCAGAGACTAGCATTCAAATTTCATCCCTGATCCATAAATTTAGTGTTAAAGAAAGTGTTCAGTACATTACATTTAGATTAAAATTTGCAGTAAGAAATTGCAGTCAGAGAACCAGTAGCACTGATCTTGTATGCTAAAAGCCATCAAGGGACTAGCAACATGACGGAAGCAAAATGCATTGATTAACATTGATGAGTTTCAGAGATATTGTGGTTTTTCCATAGATAGGAGTGTTTGTAATGTAGGGTTTAAGGATATAATTCTTAAGGATATAAATCAGTATAATTATATATGGCTACTGCAGTGGAGAAGCTGAGAAATCTTTTCTTCCACCCATCCAGGCTTTCACAGACTGGTAGATAATTGTTACGTATTTGTAGGGTGATCAGATGGCAAATGTGAAACATCGGGACAGGGTGGGGGGATAATCAGTGCCTATATAAGAAAAAGCCCCAAATATCGGGACTGTCCCTATAAAATCGAGACATCTGGTTACCCTACATATTTGTATTGTATTCTAGGCCTCAAGAATTAAGAAAATATCACATCAGACTTAGTTCACTTAGGAGTTCCAGTTTCACAAACAAAAAAAACCTAAAAACAAAAATCACTTAGAAGTTGACTGGTGTTTGCTGAAAGGTTCATAAACCTTCTGGGAAATCTGAGCTAATTTTTGGTTATTTAACAAAACCTGAAATCAGGTGAAGAGAACCCCTTGTTAAGGAACAAAAACTAACCCTTGTTCTTTCATTCTCACTCCTACCTTTTATACCCTGTATGTGTACCAGGTGCTCTGCAGAATGAAGTCAGTTATAGCGAGAGAGTGTTTTTTGAGTTCTGGAGGGGAAAATTAAAGATGAATTATGGCAACACTTAACAAGCCTCTTGTTATTCGCCTAATTTTTCAGGACTAAGACTTTTTACCCAGAGCTCTCTTGATATCCTGGTAGCATGTTTAAGGGGCAGTCATGGAAGATTGCTGCCCCCTATCTTTATTTAGCTTCTCTTTACAGTTACCAACAGCGGACATTTGGGCTTGGATCCAGTCTCCACTGAAGTCAATGGAAAGGTTCCCACTGATTTCAGTGTACATGGGATCAGGTCTCTGATAAAGAAGAATGACAAACCAAGTTTACTCTTAAATAAAAAAACAACAACTATGAACAGTATATTTCAGTCCTTTGGTTAATAACCAACAAGGACATTTCCTGATGTTCCATTAATCTCTCCTAAAACGTTTAAGATGCACTCTGAAGAGTATTCAGGAAGGCACTTATGTATATTTTCAACTTCAAGCATGTGCTTAACTCCAATTGACTTCAAAGTAAAGCAGATGTGTAAATGGTTTCCTGAATAGGGATGCTTTCCTGAATCAGAGCCATACATTGAGACCTTTGAAAAGTAAGTAACTGTACAGCATCCATCTATAAAGCCTTAACACTAGTGATGAGCCAATCTCAAAAGCTTCCAATGTTTGATTCTGTTTGATTCGGTAACCAACCTCTAGGGACAATAGACAAAGCTGGAAATCTTAAAGACCAGATTTCTTCATTTGAACAGAGTTTTTAAGACTTCCTGGTTTGAGTCCAGTAAAACATATTTAGGGCTAGTTTGTGCCACAAGGACATTGCCCATAGTAAGGGACAGCATACTGGATGGTGCATCACCCCAGGAATGCTACAATTCCCTTCTTGTTCTTCTGCTTGCTCCAGAGGGTAGTGAATTTGCTACTGTCTGATGCCTGTGGGGAGTGGCAGAGTAAAGGTTCCATCCTTCATTACCCATCCATCTGCTCTGGGAAGGGGAGTAGTGGCTGTGCATGGACCCAAGGCTAGAGTATATAACACAGGGGCATGAGAAAGGTTCCTAATCCCCACTATGCCCCATCATAGGTGTGCAGTTAGGGTACAACCTAGAACTTAGAAAACACTTGACTCTGTTGATTCAGTTCAGTGAAAGGTTTGGGTGGCTTGTTATTCTGCCCAAACTGGTTTATCCGTCATTACTTAAGACACAATTCTGATCATTTGCAATTGCCTGCAGATGGAAACTATGACATCTCTTACCAGACCCTGGATACTGAATATCAATAATTCTATATCTGATTGTATCACTTTAAACGCATTTTGAGAATTGAAGGTTGGCTTTTAAAAAATGCTTGATTTTATATCAAGCAGAATGAATATTTGACCATCAGAGTACAGGTGTATTGACTCATGACTGACAGAGACAATGAACTATCTTGCATGATGGGTTTTCATCCCTTTTTCTTGATCGCTTTACAGTTTTAATTTTAATAACAATGTTTGGCTTTTTACAATATTGGCTTTTTATTTTAGGGTTCAAGTTTTTGAAAATTCTGATTTGTTCAAAACTCTTTAATAGGAGAGCCAGATAGACATAAGGATTGCATACCTCTTTGTCTATCTTCCCCCCTCTCTCTATAGCCCCAGTTCAGCAAGGTAATGTGCATGACTTTAACCACAGAGTTAGTTCCAATGAAGTCAGTAGGCCTACTCATGTGCTTAAATGTATGCACGGCTATATACACATGCAGCTGTGTGGTGTAGTGGATAGAGCACTAGACTGTGACTCAGAAGACCTGGGCTCTGTTCCTCTCTCTGCCACTGGCATACTGAGTGACCTTAGGCAAGCCATTTCCCTCCTCTCTATCTCTGTTTCCTCACCAGTAGAACAGGGATAACAATACCCATCTCCTTTTGTAAAACGCTGTTGAAAGAAATTGTATAAGAGCTAAGTATTATCATCATATGCTTAAGTGCTTTACTGAATCGGGTCTATACTGCGCATATATTATAACTGGGCTACAGTTCTCTTGCTTTGTTCTATAGAACCAGTCTGAGCAGGTCTTGACAATATCCCCTGTCCAATACCCAGTTTGCATCACTGCACATTTAATAATTCTATAGAATATTGCTTCTTTCAATCAGTTACTCTAGGCAAAAATTCCTACTGGGAGACAGTAACAAAGCATGCCTTTGTCAGCTTTATAGTCAGTTAGGGAGAAAAACATGCATCAGAAAGAAATGTATAATTCTATAAAGTGATAAAAAGTAAAAACATATCTATTTCCCTCTCCCATTCTCTTTGTTCTAATAACTTGAGAGATGTCAGTTAAATAATCTATAGACCAATTTCTGTCTTCAAATACACACATGACACTCCTCCCATTAACTTCTAATTCCGCCTTCAGCTGTCATTGAAATCAATAAGAGGTACATACTTGGGTCTGTAGATAGGATTTTGCCCCATACATAAACTAGACAACATAATCCATGGGAATATCGCCACAAACACTGTGTAAACAGTATAATATACCAATATGCAAAGAGATTTACACATGCTACACGTTAGATGTATACAAGGTCAGCTCCTGCCCTCAAACATATGCCACTTTCCACTGATTTTGATGGGAATTGCGCATGCATATCTGAAAGCATCATGCAAAAGCAATGAACAGAATATGGACTCAAAATTATGACTTTCAAGTTATAAAAATGCAACAGTTGTATGACAGTGTCTATGTCTTATTCCGTAAGTTACAGATAACACAGATGAAGCAGCACAGGGAGGACTGAACATGAATTCAGAGCTGGGAGCTGTAAGAAAGTAAATGCCACCAAGATTTAATAATATTTCATTCTCTTCCCTCTCCAACTTGTGGGTTATATTTTCACAAGGTGCAGGCAGTGTGCATCTTTGTACAGTGCAATATAAAATCTTTGTGCATCCAAATACCAGTGCAATATAAATTAAATGGATATTTGGCACTTAACGTAAATTTGTTTCAATTAGTTATATGAGAAGGTGGAGTAATTACTCAAATGTAGCAGAAAAGGTCCACTTCCTATGATTATCTCAACTTACTAATGGCCCCTGGATTATTTCTGCAGACTCCTTAAAATAGAGTTTAATTTTTTGTTATAGAAAGAATTAGTCCACTAAAAGCTGTTCCTTTCTCCAAATTCTTTATGGGTCACCTAATCTTGCAATGGAAATGGGAAGCCAAACTCATACAAGACAGAACTCAGTACTGAGTACAAACAATAAAACCATAGGTATTAATAGAAAGGGACTCTGCCAGGGCTGGGTGGGAGGGGGAAAGCACGTTTCAGGAGGTCACAAACATTCTCTTTGTCTTCTTCAAAAAATTAAGGTGGGAGTGGGGTCCCAATTCTTTTTCTGCGGAACACGGGGTCACAGTATGAAAAAGGTTGAGAATCCCTGTATTACACAATGACTAGGAAAGAAAAAAAGGAGGGGACTGAAAGAGAGGAAAAGATAAACAAGGAGAGTGGGGACCTTATTCCACTCTTCAGCATCTCACTGACTTGGGTTATGGTCTCCCTGTGTCAAACTGAGAAGTGGATGAAACAGCAGCCGTCAGGCCAAGCGGTTGGAACAGCAGCGGTCACGCCGAGTGCTCAGGCTGGGGACCAGAGCCAGGGGTCAGAGCAAGAATCAAGGACAGGGTTAAAACAAGGCTAGGCCAGGAGTGAGAATGGGCTGGGCTTGGGATGGAGCAGGAACAGTCTGCCAGAACCACCACGTGGCAGGGGACATTCCCAATGAGGTAGCAATGTTGAAGAGATGAGAGTGGCTGCTCTCACTGGGCCTTGGGCTCACCTGCTGAAGCTCTGTGTCTGTGGATTGGCTAAGCCCTGGTGGATTGCCGGGGAGCCCTCAAGTAGTCAGGCTCAGTGATGACTCATTGCACCCTGTGCTCAGGTGGGAGCTAACTTGAACAGGCTAGTTTTGTGAAGCTTTCCCTTCTCCAGTCTTTACTAAGCCCTGCACAGTATATTGAATTTTCACTTAAAAACGTATATTACCTCACGCATCAGAGGAGAAATGTCCAGGTACCACGTCCTGTTGTCAGTAGTAAAATTGCCGCAAGTCAGCTGTTAGAGAAATCTCATCAATGAGATTTACTACAACGGCTGGGTTGTGAAGCGTTTATGACTCAAATAACTTAAAACACCATTCAAAACCTCAAATAACCCCAAAACACCTTTCCCGTAATGAAAAGCTACCTTTGATCTGCACTTACTGCTGCTAACTGAAAATACTTTGTCAAAAAGCCCCCCCTAATCCTAGCATAAATACTTTATTTTAATCAGTTGGGCTAAACAGGTTATTTAAGGTATTAATCACATACATTTGACACTTCAAACTTGATGATAGGGGAGAACTATCAAAATATCAGACTGCCACTTGCATGTTTCTTTAACTTAGAACATTTGCAGCAATCCCAGACACAGTCTGGTTTCATTGAATTGTCCTTCATATGATGATTACAGCTGCAGCATACAATAACCATGGGGGAAATCTTATTTTGAATGGTGGAGATCCAAAAACACCACCCGCTTTTTTGGACATGCACAAGGGAAACAGATCTCCATAGACTGAGATTCTCTAAGTATTTTTAAATGTTTTTCTTGAGTTCAGCTACATTTTTAAAAATGTTTTTGCAATGTATGTTTCTGTTCTTTATGTAAGTGATTGGCCTCCCCTTTCCTGAATGAAGCATTTCTCCTAATCATAATGCAGCTCCTAAAACCCATTAAAATCAGAGAGACAGTGTTAAAATGTCAAGTGTGTAATTGATGTGTGGAAATAAATGGACTCTCAGGGCTATGGGAAGGGTGAACAGTCATTCTGAAGGGTACTTCAAATCAATGCCACAGTAGTGTCTATTCAAATACAACAGAATTACATTGCAGGGAATTTTTTAACCACTCTTTGCCACCATCGTTCTTGTTTCCTCTCTGACAACAGTTCTAAACAACAAACAAAAACTCAAGAAATATTTCACTTGCACCAAATTCTGCTGCAAATCCGTTGCCTTTCTGAAACAGATGTAAGGTGACAAGAGGCGCAGGAACAGATGTCTGGTCAGGCAGACACTCTATATCACCCTATGCTAATGGCAGCTCATCATGAAATTTAAGTGTGCTTCACCTTCCTTTTCCCCCCAAGATTGTGCCTTAATAAAAAACCATCAATAAATGCTACAGCACAAGGGATGGGAAGGAGGAAATATGAAGTCAGTTAAAAGGTAACTTTGAAGAAGTTCAGTTTACAGTTCTGTCAAAAACTGAGTAATAAATATTGATCTTATTCAAATGAAATTTCTGTCAGACATGTTTTGACCTAATCTTCCAACACTGCTATAGCAACACTGCAAACAACTTGTTCTCTTTCGTCAGTCCAGTAGGGATATTTTTCTTTATAGTGGAAAGCTATTAAATACGTATGATTGCCTGTGAAGCATCAGTTCTATATTTAAAAGATTTAGAAATTAATTTCTATACTCAAGCAAATCCTTTCCATTAATAAATATTCTTATATTTTAAGGAGTTCATGCCTTTTCAAACTAAGCTAAAAAGAATATAAGCTATTCTCGTTTCAAAGGCACAGATGAATGCCTTTAAATACCTCAACAGGATAGATAGCTACAGGGATAATGTATAGATGGATGGATGGATTAATGGATATTAACCTTGTTCTAATCAGTTTGAGAATTTTAATTTCCATTACCACCAGCAGAATCCAAATGTGTGATTAACTGCAGAAATGATGACAGCTACCATACTTTCTATCGCTACACCCTTTATGAATATTCATGAAAGAATAATGACTGCAAATAGATTGTCAACGGACTAGACAGACAGTCTAACATTCTCCATCACCATCATAAACGACACTTTCATAGCATCTCCCATCCAATGTCTATGATGGCTCTTTCTCCTCAAACTGAAAGAAAACATTGGAATACTCTCCCATTACTACAGGGAAAAGACCAACAGAGGAAGAATGGTCTCTGAGCAGGAAGGATCGGTCTTGTAGTTAAGCACTGAACTGGGATATCTGGGATCAATGCTTAGGTCTGGCAGAAGCTCCTTGCATGACCTTGGGAAAATCACTCTCTCAGTTCCACACACTATGGGTGCTAAGAGACTCGTTTTCTTTTTCCTGGCTTCAGTCGCCTAAAACAGGGGACACCTAACAAAAGCTAAACATCCTACCACATGACATCCAACAGCAGTGGATGCTGTTACGGTAAGGAAGAGAAACTGAATACACAGAGTTTGTTGATAGAGGACACAATCACTTTAGTTGTTAGTCTGCATTCAAGATTCTTTCATTTTAAAGAAACATGGAATGTAGATATTTCAAACACGTCAGTGTTTGTATCTATCCTGACACACAAACCCCCACCCCCATTAACATTAATGGGAATTAACATGATTAAAGAGAAGAACATAATCTCGCCTTCTTCAAAATCCATTTCAATCAGGACACCTACAAGGAAAACAGCCTTTGTCCATCTCTTGTCATCTTAGACAGAAAGAACTTTGGGGCAGGGATTGTGTCTTCTAAGATGTCTGGGCAGTGGTGAGCACAATGTGGGCACTACTGTGTCACACAGTCCTGATAACACTCTTCCAGCTGGACACTCACCAGGCTGCTGTGTTTGGGTCCCACCTTGCTAGACCCATGTGCTCTCATACTTCCTTTGGTCGGAATAGGCTGCAGCACTGTCTTTCCTTGGTCTCCCCGGCATGTTTCCTGGGCACAGGCTCTATCTTTTACCTTTTCACCAAAATGGGACCAAACAACCCAGCTGCCCTAGGCCTCAGGACCAGTGCTGACTCCCCACTATCTTAAGCACAGCCTTTGCCAGACTTCCTGCCTTGTGGGAGTTCAGCTCTCCAGGGATATGTACTAGTGAAACACACAGAAACTCAAGCTTGGGAAAGGTTCCCCCCAAATCAGTCACTCTTTACTTCAGCATGCACAAGAAATATACAGATCTAGACAAAATAATAAAGGCCTACATCCAGTTCTCTGCCTCAATTTCCTCACCAGTGGTGGTGCTAATAGGGTGCAAGGGCAGGAGGGAGTGGTGCCTTTTCAAACATACTATGCACAGAGGCTGCCTTAGGCATAGGCAAACTAGGCAGCTGCCTAGGGCAGCAGATTCACAGCAAGATGGCGTGTGACCTGCTCCAGACAAGCTTTCAAGGGTATTGACTAACTGTCCATGTGCACCCTGACATGCATTAACATTTCCTTAATCTAGTCCTCTTTGAAATGCAACCAGACCAAAGTGCACTAACAAACTCTTAATGCACATCAGCGGGGTGCACACAGTGTGTGCATTAACACATGTGCAGAGGCCTTAGACTGGACCATGTGGCTGGAGGTCCTGGCCTAACAGGAGCAGCCTGGGAGGAACCCACAGACCAGACCAGCCCTGCCCCTAGCAGCCTCTTCCTGAATGAGCCCAAGCCCTCCCCCCCATTTATTGTGGGGAGAATGAACTTAAGGTGTCATTTAGAATTAGAAATATTCTGAATTGTTTTTTGTTTTTTAAAAATAATCCTTTGAAAGAAGCTACACAATTTTAGCAGTCAGGCTTTACAGCTTATCTGGAAGCTTCCATCCATAGCAGTGGTCATATTAATCTTTTATGATATCATTAAAGACATTAAATTAATGTTGTAGTTTCACATTAAACTAGGCATTAATGGATACATACATAGGTAGTAACTTTTAAAGGTATTTTAAATTTTTAAATGAAAACATGATGATATTATTCTTCCCTTCACAGCCTGCTGTCATTGGCACATGTTGAGGAAAACTCACCTCTGCTTTTTATAATCTTCTCCACTGATGAGAAATGCA